>NC_134862.1:74839437-75439437 GCF_049852395.1 Peromyscus maniculatus bairdii | reverse complement strand
GACTAGCAGGTCCTTCCCCTGTCTCCTACTAGTTGGCCACTTTGTGCCAAGTCAAAAGGCGCGCAAGGTGCTATGCTTCTTTAGTTGACACACACTTACTGCAACAGTCTCTCATATGAGCTCTGTGACCCCTGAGCCTGTGTGCACATCGTGAATTAAGTGCGAGATAGTTGAGGAACAAAGGGTTGGAAGATGTAGATGATAACTCCAAGCCTACTCAGCACTGAAGAAAAATAATAAACGAAGCTTAAAAACAATGTCACTTCCCTGTTTGCGGTCTTGATGTTCCCATCTGTAAAACAGAGGTGGCCACCCATCCTGCTTTCCCTGTAGACTGTGGATCAGATGGCAACAATCTTAAAATCCTATTGACATAGATGGGAGAATTCCAGGCAGAGCCAGGGAGAGCAGGGAATATGGAGAGCATCCTCTGGAGCCTGTTTCCAAAACTAGCAATGCCTGTCGCTGTACACAGCAGAGCATCCTGGCTCCCTCCCTTGCTTTTGATGCTGAGCATAGACACCTCCTCAAAGAAACTGTGAAAGAAAGGAAAAAAAACCCTTTTGAGCTAAATGAGAAGATAGAGGCCTTCCTAAAAAGGGGTGTTTTTAAATGCTGTTACAATCAGTTTAACCCAAGTGTTTCATCCTGACACAGTCTTTCAAAAACGCCTGAGAGTTTGGCATTCACAACAAACAAACCCTTGAAATCCTTTTCATGCATTTCTTAAAGCCCACATACATAAATGATGCTCATGCCTCAAAGCTCCCTGTTCTTTTTTCATCTCCCAAATCTCCTGATCCGGGCCTTACCCTCTTCTCTCCCCCATTCTGCTGTTTCCGAGTTGATCAAGTCAGACCAGACCCCATGGTCTGAGCTCTCCTCCTCCTTTATTTACACCGTAAATAGGAGGCCCTAGGCTGGCTGCTTCCTATCTTTTCTAATTACCACCAGATTTGTTGCCCTTTAGATGTAAAGAAGTTGAGTTTCAGAGATGATGGAGGAGAGAAGAGCAGACTCCATGTCTTCCTGAGACTGAGTTGTTGTTGTTGTGCTGTGTTGTTGAAGTGTCTCAGTGCCTCCCTTCTGTCTGGGTATTTTCCAGACACTCCTGAGTTGTCCAACCCTGATGTCCTGAATGGACAGCTTCTACTTTTTTGTGGTTCTCTGTAGATTGGGGATTTATGAATAGTAGTTACTAGTCTAGGTGCTGATTAAAACATACACCACACACACACACACACACAGAGAGAGAGAGAGAGAGAGAGAGAGAGAGAGAGAGAGAGAGAGAGAGAGAGAGAGAGAGAGAACATGAGCAAGTTGGCTTTTGGTCTCTGAATGTTCCAACCATGTCACCACCAAGAATCTCCATAGTTACAAATTCTCAGTTGGGGAGAGAAGCCAAGGTTGGTTGCTGATGTACCGTCCCAGGCATTGCCCTGCTATTACAGAATCTCTTATTTATAAGAGATTGCTAAGTACAACTAAGACCCACTGTCTTAGTCAGGGTTTCTATTGCTGTGAAAAGACACCATTACCATGGCAACTCTTATAAAGGAAAGCATTTAACTGGGGCTTGCTTACAGTTTCAGAGGTTCAGTCCCTTATCGTCATGGCAGGAAGCAAGGCAGCATGCAAGCAGAGAAGTAGCTGAGAGTTCTACATCTTGATTTGCAGGCATCAGGAAGTGAACTGTCCCACTGGGCATGGCTTGAGCAGATATGAGACCTCAAAGCCCACCTCCACAGTGACACACTTCCTCCAACAAGGCCACACCTACTCCAACAATGTTATATCTCCTAATAGTGCTATTCCCTATGGCCAAGCATTCAAACACATGAGTCTATGGGAGCCATTCCTATTCAAACCACCAACCCACATCCTGCCCTCTTGGGTCACTGACAAAGCACACTGTCTGTCAAGTCCCTTTGAAAAATTATGCAAACTCTGCCTAGCACATAGCTAGGCTGAAGGTCTCAAAGTGTCTGTCATCAGAGGTTGAGATGACCTAGCTATAAAAGTGTCTGGGTGATCAATCTCTTTGAGTGATTCTACCAGTCCTTCTAAGATTAGGCTCTCAGGATATCATGAAATGACTTCATTTGAGTTGAATTAAGCTAATATGTGAGATCTATTGTGTGCTCCATACCATCATCATCACATGAGATTATCCGTTTTAATTGTCAAGGTGCCACAATCTAAAACCATCAGGGAAGGGGGCCTTAATGAGAGATTGTCTAGGTCAGGTTGGTTTGTAGACACGTTTCAAGGAATCTTCTTAATTGGGCTAATTGACATGGGAAGACTCACCATGAATGTGGACAGCACAGTCTCAGGGGTTAGGCCATACACCAGCCATCTAAGAGTGAAGTATGGGGCTGTCAACCCAGTGTGTGTGCATTCATTTCTCTCTGCTGCTGGCTGCAGGTGTGCTGTGACTAGCTGTTTTCAGTTCTCATTGCCTTGACTTCCCTGCTGTGATCGATTATCACCTGGAGTTGTGAGCTAAAACAAACTATCCCCCCACCAAAAAAAAGTTTGTCTGGGGAGTATTTTATCTTCGTCACAGCAACAGCAATGGAAGTAAAGCAAAAATAAGATTACTTTTAGAACAGTGAGTACAGAAACAAAAAACGAGTATTGAATTCCTGCGTTGAGCTCGGTGACAGAGCACACACTGATGTGGGAACAGGGCACTGGGACATTTAGCTGAGTCTGGTGGGATATGACACTTGTCTCAGGGTTTCTATTGCTGTGAAGAGACACCATGACCACAGCAACTCTCATAAAGGAAAACATGTAACTGAGGCAGTGGCTTACAGGTTCAGAGGTTCAGTCCATTATCATCACGAAGGGGAGCATGGTAGCATGTAGGCAGATGTGGTGCTGGAGCTGAGAGTGCCACATCTTGCAGGCAACAGGAAGTCAACTGACTGTCCCACTGAGGGAAGCTTGAGCAAAAGAGACCTCAAAGCCTGCCCCCACAGTGACACACTTCCTCCAACAAGACCACACCTCCTAATAGTGCCACTCCCTTTGAGGGCCATTTTCTTTCAAACAACACTCAAATTGAACAGTTCAAGAATATGCCAGAGACAGCACAGAAGGCATTCTGGAGTATAGGGGCACAAAAAAAAAAAACAAAACAAAAACAAAAACTATGCAATTCGTTCAAGTGCTATAAGTGTCCCTCGTGGTACAGCATTGCAAGGAACAGGAAGAGAAGAAAAATGGATGTAGAAACTGGTACTAAGCCGTGAATGCAGAAAGCTCAGATCACCAAGATCCTTGCATGCACCCTAAGTCACTGGAGTGTTTCAGACAGGCTGAAGAGGTCCAGCAGGCTTGCAGACAGACAAGAATAAGTCAGACGTCAGTCTTTGCACAAAATTTACTGTCAATTGAACTACAGGATATTTTAGTTTTCAATTTTGTGTGTAGGAAATACTTTTACTTGTGTGTGTGTGTGTGTGTGTGTGTGTGTGTGTGTCCCTGTCTGTCCTGGAACTCACTCTGTAGACCAGGTTGGTCTCAAACTCACAGAGCTGGGATTAAAGGTGTGTACTGCCACTACCACTCAGCACATTTTCACATCCTGAACACCATCACTGAGGGAAACTAAGGTATGACATGGTTGTGTGTGAAGTTAGGGTATGCCCTCCTAGGTGATGTGTGTGGTACTCTAGTTTCTCACCTGGATCCAGTGGGCCTAGTTACCCATCACGTTAGGGCCATCACTGCGAAAGTGTCCAGGGCCTGAATCTTCTACGTAAATGCCGCCCATTGCTGGCCTCCTGCTGTAATCTAGTTCCAAGGGGCTGCCATCCTTGAGCTTCTTACAGTGCTGTCTAGTCTTCCTTTTTAAAACACGAGGTGCAGTTGGCAACTTTATCAAAATGCTATTCTCCTTAAATAAAACATTTAAAGCATTCAATTTCATTTTGAACTTCCTCGAGAAGCTGGGGAAACGTATTGATTAAGTGCCTTGGAGTGAGAGATGCAGTGAGAGCTGGTTGTCAGTTCCTGAAGCTCATTCTCTCTGAAGCAATGAAGGTGTACACAGAGCCCTCAACATCTGGAGAAGAGGGACCAGCTGAACACTCCCCAGGCCTGCTCTGAGAGTCTTGGGTTTGACTCATTATGGAAACCCACTTCACTTCTTAGCTATTTGAATCTGAAGAGTCACTGTGGGAAAACGTCCGCTCTTCAGACTCTCACATGGAAACTGCCTTGAGCACAGAATTCACTTCTCTTAATAAATGGCCTTTCCCATGAGAATTTATTGCTATGGATTTGTTAAAAATCGCCCAATGTGTTGTTTTAATTTCTAGAGCAAATGCTAGAACGGGAAGAAAATGTAGTGTTATGGAAAGCTTTGGTTAGATTAGTTTGAGGTTTTGTTTACGTGGAGGAAATGAATGAGTCTTTTTTTTTATTATTTAAAAGTCACGTCTATTTTAGAAGTCATACAAGTGAAAAAATACATATGTGGATAACAATTCACAAGTTAAATCGTATGTAAGTTCAATTATAATTTACTAGTTAAGTCACATATGTTATAATTGTAGCAGTTTAATGGGAGGGAACTCACCTATGGATAAATCCCTTCCCAATGTAGGGCTTCTCATAACCATGTGAGAGAATGAAGCTCTGTTCTAAAGCTGAGACACACAGGAAGAATTCTGTCCACGTGTGTCCTCCATATGAGAAAAGGAAACACAAAGATGCCGTTCATCTCTGAGAAGAAAAAATAAAAGGATCCGAGCCAGAGAGGGGAATACAAGACGCAGATCACTCGCTTTGACACAACAAACCTCACACTCTCATGGACTCAGGATGCCTTTCCTACATGTGCAGAAAAGACTACATGGGTGGGTAACTGCATTTGTCGTTCTAGGTTGCTGGATCAAAAATGTCACAGATTCTATGTCCTAAACTTTGTAAGTTTATTTCCCACAGTTTTATAAGCTAGAATATCCATGGCAAAGGTGTCAGTACATCCGTTTCTGGTGAAGGATTTTTTCCGATCGGAGATGGATGCTCTGTTGCTGTGTCCTCCTGTGACAAAGAGACAATAAGCTTTCTCCCATCTCCACCATCATGACTTAGTTACCTCCTGTCCTGGCTAGCTTTAATGGCCAACTTGACAGATTCTAAGTCCTCAGACAAGGGGTAAAATTGGTTTGTGAGCATGTCTATGGAGAATGGTCTTGATCGTTAGTTGATGTAGGAGGGCCCGCCCACTGCGGATATCACCATGACTTGGTTGGGTGCTCCTGGGCTGTATAGGAGAGCTAGCATGATCCTGACAGTGAGTCAAAAAGCAGTGTTCCTCTACAGTTTCTGTCTTCAAGTTCCTCTTTTGAGTTACTGCCCTGACTTCCCTCAGGGATGGACTGTGATGTGGAAGTATAAGCAAAATAAATCTGTTCCTTCCCTAAGTTGATTTTGGTCTGAGAGCTTTATCACAACAGAAGGGAACTAGAACACCCCTCAAAGGTCTACACATTCAAAGACCACAACCATGGCATCCAGGATTAGTGTTCCAACATATGAACAGAGGACCAGGGTTGGGGGCACAAACAGTCCATAGAAAGAGAGAAACAAAGAGTACCCCTGTTCTGTGGGACCTGGGAAGGCAGAAGACACCTTGCCCGAAATCCAGTATTTGTCCAAAACCATCTAGCGACTCTGACAACAAGGTACACAATAAATATGTAGGAGATGAAGCCCGGGGTAGGGGAGGAGAAATGAAGACGCCGGAACAATCAAGAGACGAGTTCAAAGGGCTCCTCTAACGAAGGTGGTGACGGGATTGGGTTTCTAAACTCACACTAAGCTGAGTGACACCGAGAAGGTGTGTGTGTGTGTGTAAGGCTTTGGCAGGATTTGTCACTGAGCTGCAGTGACAACAGTCTCCATGGAGGCCCGGGTGTGGATGCTCTGTCTGAGAAGCTGGCAGCAGAAAGGAGCTGGAGGGCTGTTTTTCCGTGCTTTTATGACCACAGGAGAATATGGATACAGAGTGGACAACTGTTATTATACACGTGCTGTGTCTTTGCCGTTTCTATTCATACCCTTAACCTCCTTTGGACAAGTGTTTATATCCTGCTGTGTTAGTTAGATCACCATCACAATAGTGGAAATACTAGTAGTTACGAATTTATAAAGGTAAAGGTTTATGGGGCTCATACTTTTTGAAGTTCCAGCCCACAGTCAATTGGCCCCCTTGCTTTGATGACCAGAACATCATGATAGGAACCCATGGCTGTGCAAAAGCTTCCTACATCATGAGCCAGGAAGCAAAGAAATGCTAAGCACCCACAATTCCCTTAAGGGAAAGCCCTAACGATCAAAGGACAATTCCCAGAAGACACTGTCTCCCAAAGTTCCAGTGCCGTACAGTAGTTCCAAAAGCATTCGCTACCGGGGCCTTTGGGTGACAGTCCCGGTCATAAGTGGATTTGCCTGTTTATGATCACCATGATTATCTAAAATATGAACATGTGACTCAATGTGGGTAGATCACAGCCTAGGATTGTCCTCTTAAGTAAAGTTCTTCTCCTGTCTGGTTAAATACATTGGCAAAATGTTCCTCTTGGACTGCTAGTGATCAGCTTCCACTCCTCAGGTCACTCCAGGATATTTCTAATAAGCCACTTCCAACCCTTCTGTTAAAAAAAAGTTAGCCTGAATTGGCTTTCTATCATGTGTAACCAAAAGATTTTTTAAAAATGTTATTCTCTTTTAATTGAAAATAGATTTTTTTCATACAATATATTCTGGCTATGATTTCCCCTCCCCCAATTATTCCCAGATCCTCTCCACTACCCACCCACCCAAATCAAAACCCATTCTTCCTCTCTCATTGGAAAACAAACAGGCATCTAGAAAAATAATACAATAAGACAAGTTAAAAACCAAACAAACCAGAAGAGGACAAGACAAACAAAGAAACAGAAAAAAGAGCCAAAGAAAAAGTCCAAAATATACACAGAGATGCACAGCCACACACATTCATACATAGAGAAATCCCATAAAAACACAAAGCCAGAAATCATAATATATAAGCAAAGACCTATAAAGTTTAAAAATAAAATGCCCAAAGCATTATGAGACCAAAACCAAACAAAAAGTCTCCCAAAAATCCCAATGAAGGGCCCACCCTTCAGTGTGGGTTGTATACCCAGTGAGATTCCACTGGATAAAATTAATTTTTCCCTCGAGAGTGGTTGTCAGTTGGAGACAGCTTCTGTCTACTTCCCCTCTCAGCACTGAGACCCCATCTGGCTCAGACCTGTGTGGGTACTGTGCATCACCAGCTCTGTTGTGTCTCGAAGGCCTTGTTTCCTTGGTGTCTTCCATCACCACTGGCTCTTACAATATTTAGTTGCCTGAGTCCTGAGGGGAGGGATTTGATGCTGACATCCCATTTAGGACTGAGTGTTCCAAGGTTTCTCACTCTCCGCACACTGTCCAGTTGTGGGTCTCTGTACTTGTTTCCATCTCCTGCAGGAGGAAGCTGCTTTGATGATGGCTGAGCAAGACACTGATCTACGAACACAGCAAAATGCCCTTAGGAGCTGTTTTATTGCTATTTCTTTAGCAGAAAAGTAGTATTTGGTTTTCCTCTAGGTCCCCTGCCTTTCTAGCTTCAGGTTCTTGGTCACCAGAGCAGTGCCAGAAAAAGCAAAGATTTTCTAAACAGAACACCAATAGCACAGGCACTAAGATCAACAATTAATAAATGGGATCTCATGAAACTGAGAAGCAGAAGCTTCTGCATGGCAAAAGACACCATCATATGGATAAAGTGGCAGCCTACAGAATAGGAAAAGATTTCTACCAACTATACATAGGATAGAGGCTAATACCTAAAATATATAAAGATCTAAAAAAAAATAACCCAATTAAAAATGGGGTACAGATCTAAACAGAGAATTCTAAAAAGATGAAACATAAATGGCTGAGAAACATTTAATGTTCAATATCCTTCGTCATTAGGGAAATGCAAATCAAAACTACTTTGAGATTTCACCTTACACCAGTCAGAATGGCCAAGATCAATATGATATCTGATGCTGGTGAGTAATGGGTACACTCATCCATTGCTGGTGGGAGTGAAAACTTGTACAGCCACTATGGGAATCAGTGTGGCAGTTCCTCAGGAAGCTGGAAATAGATCTACCTCAAGATCCAGCTATACCACTCTTGGGCATAAACCCAAAAGATTCTATGTCCTACTACATAGACACTTGCTCAATCATGTTCATTGCTGCTTTATTCATAATAGCCAGAAATTTGAAACAGCCTAGATGCCTGTCAATGGATGACTGTACTTTAAAAAATGTGGTACACTGCATGGCGTTGGCACACACCTTTAATCCCATCACTTGGGAGGCAGAGCCAGGCAGATCTCTGTGAGTTCAAGGCCAGCCTGGTCGATAGAGCGAGATCCAAGACAGGCACCAAAACTACACAGAAAAACCCTGCCTTAAAAAAAAAAGAAAGAAAGAAAGAAAGAAAGCAAAAACAAAAGTCGTACATTTACATAGAATATTTACATGGAAAATAATATTACTCAGCCACTAGAAGGAAGGAATAGATAGATAGATAGATAGATAGATAGATAGATAGATAGATAGATAGATAGAGAGAGAGAGAGAAAGAAAGAAAGAAAGAAAGAAAGAAAGAAAGAAAGAAAGAAAGAAATCCTCAGGTAAATGGATGGAGCTAGGGAAAAAAATCATCCTGAGTGAGGTAACCCAGACCCCAAAAGATAAATATGGTATTGCCTTAGTCAAAGGTCTGTTGCTGTGAAAAGATACCATGAACATAGCAACACTTACAAAGGAAAACATTTAATTGGGGATTGCTTTCAGTTTCAGCACAGCTTGGCAGGCATGATGCAGGAGAAGGAGCTGAGAATTCCACATCAGGGTCTGCAGGCAGCAGAAAGAGAGAGAGAGACACTGGGCCAGGCTTGGGTCCTTGAAACCTCAAAGCCCACCCCCGGTTACACACTTCCCCCAACCAGACCACACCTCCTAATCCCTTCCAAGGAGTGCCACTCCCTAATCACTAAGCATTCAAACATGTGAGCCTATGGGGGCCATTCTTATTCAAATCAACACACACACACACACACACACACACACACACACACACACACACAGGAGACTGGAATGGGACGATCAAGTGGGGGAGGGGAGGAAAGAAGGGAGTAAGGAGGGAATTCGGGGTGAGATAGCTAAAACTAAGGGCTAGCCAAAGACTTATATGGAAACCCAACACAGTAGAAGCTTCTTAAATTACATAGTACATGTAACAAATCTACTGGCAACATCAAATAGGGGAGATGGAGCCCCAACTGGATCTTCTCTCTCATCACCAAATGAAGCTTCCAGTACCGGGAATGGGTAACATCTAATCAAGTTGTTGGCCAAAGGGGCCCCATGGACACCCCAAACAACCCAGGCTATTGCCAAGAATATTGGTTGCTCTTCACAAACTGATGGTAAGGCCCTATATGTTCCTATATAACATGGTTATTGAACATGGAGAAATCGAGCTGGTGTCTACCTAGAACCTTGACTCCTACAGGGTAGTATTCATGGTACTAGAAGACGCTCTTCATGCTACTAGGGGAGAAAGATTAAAAACGAACCCAGCCACCAACCCTGCAATCTATACATGATACGTCTGCACGATGTGCCAATGTAATAAGGGCACCTGGACACATGCACCTCTGAGCAACGCTAAATGGACTCAGTAGGTTTATATGCATGTGTGCATGTGTATGCACTGAGTGTATAACAATAGTGATTAGAGATCATAAATTTGGGAGGGGGGACATGAAGGGATAGAGAAGAATAGCAGTGATATGTCTACACTTCTCATATATGAAGTTCTCAATTTTTTTTAAATAAAATTTTAAGGAATATAGGTGAATTAACTTTTAGCAAGTCATTTTATGTGTACCAAGAGCTATTCATGTGGCGGTGGTAAGCTTGTCTGTGTGGTTTTTGAATTTAGAATTTTCCGTATTATGGGTTTTTTTTGTTTTTTTTTTTACGTATTATGTTTTTAAGGTAGACTGTTGTGACTAGCACTTGTGATTAGACATCCTATGTGGGAGCCTGTCCCTGGAGGAAACTAATTCTCCCTTTCTGGGAGTCTCCACTTCATCTTCATCTAAGGATCCTATAAGCTACAGCTTTTTAAGACCCATGCACTCCTGCCTCTGTCCAGCACGGTGACTCCTGGAAAGTTGAGAGTCAGGCGTTCTGGTGAATGTATGCCACTAGATGGCGTGTCGAGATAACTCAACATCCCTTTCCGGGGCTGGCCAGCTCCTCTACTCCTGCCATATTGGGTGAGTCATCTCAGGCCACCCGAAAGGCATTCAGGAAATGCTTAAAACCAATTCAGCAGAGAATGGAACTTTCACCTACACGGTATGATAAGAATTAGGATATCTCTGCCAAGAGAATGTCTCTGCCAGGAGACTCTGAAATCAGCCTTCTTACTTCTTTGAATTAAAAGTATATAAAAACTTAGATTGGATTTTAGCTGAAGTGAAGGAAAATAGGTAACTTTATTTCTATCTCATACTATAAGCCTAGTCTTTCCTTGCTTCTTGAATGAAATCTAGATCCATAATTCCTTTAGTCATTCTTCACAATAGATGATCCATTCACGTTTAGCCCCTAAAATAGTCTTATGTCTGCTATTTAAATAGCCATTCTCTTATAAAGATCCAATTCTGAACTACATGTAAAGTCAAGTCTCCCTACTATCCCGTTTTATCTTATTAGAAATATGCATACTTTCCTTTTTTTCTGTCTAGCATGTCTTTACTCAGTCCCCCCTCAGAGTCTTAGGCTTTCTGGATGCTGGGTACATACAGATTTGGGCAGCAGGATACATTAAAAAGTTGGAAAGGTCTTCTGTGACCGACACTAACATATCATGATGTCCCACCACACGTGTCCACAATTAAAAAGTAAAAACCACACAAAAATGCAGGAAATCAGGAGTAACAGCAAATTTGCAAGCTCCAAAATTAAAACTACAAACATTGTCGGTATTGAAATATGGGCTGTAAAGTTGAGATGGATAGTTGCCAAGGAATAAAATGAAACTGTACATAAGGATAAGATGTGACCGTATCAAAATGACCATATAGATTTGTAAAAGGAGCTAAGCTGAACACCCAGAACTGAAAAATATATTAGAATCGGGACTGGAATCCGCTGATGAGAAAAATTAGTGACTGTAAGATAAACATGAAGAAATTGCCCAGAATAGAGAGCAGAAGACAAAGAAAGAGAAAACACAAGAACTATATTAAGAAACACAGACAGTAGAACAAAAAGATGTTAACATTTAATTGGATTTGTCAAAAGACAGTTTGAAGATGAAATATTTGATGTGTTAATAGCTTCAAGTTTTCCATAGTTGATGAAAAGCCAACCCACGGACTACGGAAGCACAAGTCCCAGCTGAAATAAATAAGAGGAAACCCACAGTGACATGTTCATGAAAACCTAAGGACACTAGAGACAAAGGGGAAAATTTTAAAGTGGCCAGAAGCAGGATGTGCAGGAAGAGTCCCGGTGAGGGCCCAGCATTGATGGCGCAGCAGAGACGGGTGCCCTGAACCAGACCAGTGGCTCTTTGTGATGAGCGCCTGCAAGGAAAGACGTATGGATACAGGGGTTTACTGTGTGATTCACTGTGTCACACTGCAGCTTCCATGATGAGATTTTCCCTTTCTTCCCATTCCCCCCTTTTTTCCTCTTAAATTTTACTTTGCTTTATTTGGGGTAGGGGGAGGGAGATGGGTGGGATTGGGAGGCATGATCTGAAAGATACAATGGATAAATAAAAAGAAAGCTTTCTTTAGAAAGTTGCCAGAAGACCAAGGTCGGTTAGGGAGTGACAGGAAGGAGAGCTGGGGTGGTGACTGGCCTCTCAAGAGCGACAGCGGGACAGCGGGAGTCGGAAGGGAGCGAGATAACAGTTTCAGGTGGGTAAAAGTGACTTAGGAGTGAGATTCTCTGTCAGGGACAACAAGACTCTTGGATTGAGATCAGCGAAGACCAACAGCGAATCCTACCAAGGGGACCAGCATAAAAGAAAACTTCCTTCAGGAAGAAAAAGAGTTCACAGAGAAATCTAAAATGCAGCCAGAAAAGATTTATAGGCGGAGGGGGGGAGCGGTGATTCTAAACATACTTGAGAAATTTAAAAAAAAATATATTTTTTTTTAAGGGCTGGGAAAACCAAGATGGAGTTAAAACGTTAACCACATAACAGGAAGTCCAGAAGAGGTATAAAAGTCTAACTGCTTTAGAGTCTAATTTAAACTAGATCTACATGGAAATATGTTAACAGAATTACTAAAAGAAGAGGATTAAGTCCAAACGTTTTTCAGCAAGGACAGACTGTCTGGAATCCCTTGACAGGGCCCAGCCGTCACAGGGATTAATAGCTCCCCCAGGTACTTACCACCGTTTATGCTCACAAAGGTTTTTAATTGTCTTCCCTTAATTACAGTGCTGTGGGAGCGTCTCAAATCTCTTCAGAAACTAAAATGTCCTCCCATGAATGGCTCCCCTCCTCCCCTCCCCAAACGTAAGTTCTATCAGGCAAATGCTGACTCTCTTCTTGAAAATGAGCCAGATACCATCCTTATCCAACTACCACATCTACCTGTGTCCTGAAATACTACAGCAGTGAGTGTCAACAGAATTTACCTGGCCAGTAGCTCATTAAAACGTGCTAGAACACACAGTAACTGGCTGTGTCTGCCTCTACGATATAGAATTTAGGCCATTCTCTGGAGAGTGTGTACTGCATTATTATTATTATTATTATTATTATTATTATTATTATTATTATTATTAGGCTCGCAGTACTGGGCTTCACAATTCCATTTCCACACCTTGTCACTTTGTATGATCCCTTATCTTGGAGAAAGCACTTACTGTAAAATCATAACACACCATAACCATGTTAATTGAGTATAACAAAAGTAGATGAAAATGCTTTATTTACTTTAAAACATTACAACTGAATGCACTTTGTATATGTGACATAGGAAAAAACATCATGGGTAACAACAGTGACACAAACATTTCAGTTTCCATGTCACAGACAAGGCACGAAACAACTGGGCAGGGTGACTCCCGGGAAGCAGGCGTCTTCTCGTCCCCCCACTGTCCAAATGTCACGTTCTTTATTCCCACAAGGAAATTCCTCACGGAGTAGTGTAACACCTCTGTTCATGAACGTGCAGGAGAGCAGCTCTGGGCATCTTTCTCAGCCTTTTAGATAAAAGGAGTCAGACCACATTGACCGCCCTGTCCAGTTAGCTCCGCCTCAAACTCTAACCAGACTTTCAGCTCAACTGCTACAACTTTTGTCTCCCTCTAGATCTGGATCCTCAGTTCTACCTCTATAAAAAAAAAAAATCTCAAAATATAGTGAAGGTGTCGGCTCCTGCTCACAACTCTGGAATTCTGAGCCTGGGTGAACCTGTAGCTTGGCTTAGAAATTCCTTTGAGAAGAATCCAGAAAGTCGAAACACATCTGTCAAAGCCTCGCCCCCCCCCCCTCACAGCATGGTGCTGAGAATGAAACTCTCACCCAGCCAAGACACTTCTCTCTCTCAGGGCAGACTCCTAAACATCATGGGGCTAGATGAAGTAGCAAATGCCTGTCTCCGTGGCTTCTCCGCACCACTGGGACTCTCCTTTACTACACATCCGGCTGTGAAGAGAATAAACTGGAGTCTGGGCCTGTGAGTACTGCAGGGATCTGAAAGAACCCTAGACAGTTCGGAAGGCCATCGAAAGACTCTAAATGCCTTTCAGGCAACAGGTGAGTCACTTGGCATACGCAGCCTCAGCTCCACACTCTGCCCAATGGGAGGACACCTAACCTGCCTCTACCACAGGGTTTGCTGTGAAGAACAAAGGAGAGAATGCTTGTGGGACTGGTCTGTAAACAGAATGTACCACAAATGTAATGCACATAGCACTAAAACCTGACTTTACCACCCAGCAATGCTAACCGCAGGCAGCTGCTTAAGAACGCAGCTCAGCTTGGCTTCTCTCTGTTCAGCTTTGATGCTAACTGGGGCCTCTGAGCTGCAGTGATCATCCCACGCAGCTAGGAGGTAGGGTACTGGCAGTGGAAACCAGGCACTATTTTGCTTCTAGGACCTTAGACCTTCTATGGATGATTTCTAAACTCCGCACATCACTTCTAAACTCCCATAAAATCCTGGCAGCAATTAAACCTGATTTTGGAAGGGGTAATGTTGTACATTTTATTATTTTTTTTCTCCACCTGCTTTCGGTCCTAAAATGAAAGTTATGTTATTAGCAAGGCTGTTAATTTGTACCCTTTAAAAATGATTTACATTTGCCATTTTGCCTGATGGCTCCTTTCTTTCTATTCACGATCTAAGTTTTATTCAGGATGGCATCAAGGGAATAAGAAAATTACCTGTAATTCCTGTTGTCTGATCTGAGCCTGTCACAACACATCACTATTCTGGGAGTTGGAACATATCAAGCATGCTCCTGGGGAGGGCTTCCAACACTCTCCCTTTAAATGCTTCCTTTCAGGTGGACGGTGGCGAGCCAGTCTCCAGTGTCACAGCCAGACTGCTGGGTGTCTCATCAGTGCCACTCTCAAAGGAGTCAGAAGCATCTCACCTTGGTATTTGAATAAAATAATCCACAGTCCCAACAATACTTATGGCCAGCAGTTTGGGGTGTACCGGAGATATGATTCAGTGTAACACTACCCAAAGGTATCTACCACAGGGCTCTCTGAAATTACATGTCCAGAGTCCAAATCTTTACCCCAGATCGACCCATCTATTCTCCAAGGCACAGCCCAACAACACTTCTTGACAGTGGCAGTCAAGTAATCCTTGTGGTTTTGATTTATTATTGTTTGGTTCTTGAAGACAGAGTATCATGTAGCCCAAGCTGGCCTTGAACTCACTATGTAGTCAAGGATGACCTTGAACTTCTAACCTCCTGCCTCTACCTCCCAAATGTTGGGATTACAGTAGGCATGTGCCATTACTCCCAGTTTGTACAGCATTAGGGATTGAACCCAGGGCTTTGTGCATATTATGTAAGCACTACCAACCCGGGTCACATTGCCAGCCCTCCAGGCAAGTAATTTATTTGACCAAGTATTTTTAAATGCATTACTTCTTTTTTATATGTGTATTTTGCCTGCATGTGTGTCTGTGCACCACATGTGTGCAGTACCTGCAGAGGCCAGAAGAGGGTACCGGTTCCCCTAGAACTGGAGCTAGGAGGCACCATGTGCTGAGATGAATGTGGGTCCTCTGGAAGAGCAGCCAGTACTCTTAGCCACAGAGCCATCTCTCCAGCCCCCTTTCTTAATTTTTAAAAATGTATTTATTTTTATGTTGTAAGTATTTTGCCTACATGTGAGTGCATCATGTGAGTATAATGCTCCCAGATGCCCTAAGAGATCATCGGGTCCCCTGGAATTGGAGTTACAGACAGTTGTGAGCCACCATGAGGGTTCTGGGAACCAAACTCAGGTCCTCTGCTAATTCAAGTAATTCTTATGGCCAGGCAATTTTGGAAAACGCAGATCCAACAGGAAAGGGCTAAAGATTGGGAATCTAAAGATCGGACAGGTTTGTGACTTCATTTATGGGAGTGATGGTTTATCCGTCTATTTAAAAAGGGGCGGGGAGTGGATGAACTAAAGCAGCGTCCGTTACTTCTTTCCTCTCAAAGACTGCTTCAGATCTAACCAGATTTATATATGTAGCGCCAGCCCCTCTCACCCTGGTGTGCCCAGCCCTAGGCCAAGCGCATAAGAAAGGAGGTGAAATGCCGTGTGAAACTTCTTACATTAGTGCAAGTCCTGCACCCCAAGCTGTCCTCCGTGCCTGGAGGAGCAGGTGCTGAGCTCCCCAAGGCTGGCTTGGGTGGGAGAACTGAATCCTGTCCTCTGTCTCCTAATGAGTCTACACCTGCCCTAGAGGAGAACTCTGAGCAGTGCGGGGACACCGCACCGCGGGACACCTCCAGCCACCTGCTTTCCAGCTCCCTCCTCCGGCCTGTCCCTGACTCAGCTGTGACTCACAGGCAAAGGCAGGAGCTCCAGCCCCCCAGGGCCCCTGTCACTCATCCCTCTCCACTGTTCTCCTTCACCTCTTTTCAGTTCAGATTTTCACAGCCTGGCTTTGCAGATCACTGCGCCTGTCCTAAAAAAACGGGATGGATGGACAAACAACAACACTTAAATATCAAAATATTCCCCTTTAAGTTTTAAAAAATTTAAATCTCTGGGTTTATTATAATTTATCCATAGCACTATTTCCTTTCATATGCATAAAATATTCTTATCCTTTCTTGGGCATGTCTCAGCTTCCTTATTAAATTGTAGGGACTCAAGTGGATGGAGATCACCTCTTATACCAGACTTACTTTATGCCCTAGGAAAACAGGAAAGGAACTAATATGTATAGGCACTTCCTATGCAGGACAGACTATTGGGATGTGTAAAGAAAAGTCGAGGGCACCGGGGACAGCCACCTTCGCCTTGTCCATGGAGCATTATCTCCTATCCACACACCCAGAAACGACTGCTTTCTCTCTCTGCTGAAGGTCTGGAAACTCAAAATGATTCATGCAGCCCTACAAAGAGCAATCTGAGCCCCCTCCCCTTTTCCCAGTTATTTCAAAAGCCTGTTATCATCTTTATGTTGATTTTTTTAAAAATTGTCTGCCTATAGTCTTTTTGCCTTGGAACTTTATGTTTCCAGTTTTAACAGGTTTTTCCTATTGCCCCCTCAGCTTTCACCAAGCTCACACATGCCCCCTGGCTTTACAAAGCAATCTATTTGGTCTCTGTAGCCTGTGCTATGGGGCTCTTTGGTGGAAAGAAGCCTGACATAGTGCTCAGTGTAACAATAGCTACCGCAGCTATCCAGTATTCTTCAGAGGTGCCTGAGCAAGTTGAAATCAAAAGCTGGTGATTGAGAAGTGATGTTTTTGCCATATTGATTTAGAGCCCAAACAGACAGACCAGACCTAGGCTTTCTGAGGCCAGGGACACTAGCAAGTCTAAAACTCAGCACCAGGGTTATGGCTTTTGTCTTCCAGCCCTTGGAAGTGCCAGCGCTGGGCTGAAGTATCTTCCTGTTCTATCTAGGGCAGGCCAAAGTAACTGTGACATCCTTTGGCAGGCCGGTTCCCCTCCAAGCAGTGACATCAGCTTATCCCTCAAGCCCTCACCCAGCAGCTTCTTACATCACACACATGGGACCTTTTTGGGAAATGCCATGAAGAACAATGGACGGTAGCAGAATAGACTTTGGAATTCCAGGCAGGCGGCCCTGGAAAAGTCTTGAGGAAATTCTGCCCGACCTTCTTCAGAGGGTATACATCGATCAGTAAGAGAATAGACTACGGCTGGATTATGGGATAGCAAGCATCATCTTCTTTAGTCACTTCACCCAATCACATGTCTCCCCACAATAACGCAGACTGAAAAGTCTGTCAAGGAAGGTGAAGGATGAGTAACTGATTCAGGGCCAAACATTCTGACATGTGAGAGGTTTATCCTTGATGATAAGTGAACACATAGGAGTACCAAACTTCTCCTCTCAAGTGGGAATCCCCAGTTGGGACTCGGCTCAGCTGGGCAGTTCTTTTGTTGGTCATGGCTAGATGCTCTTCTGAGTCTGCTGAGTTGATAAAACTGTCACCCACAATGGCAACAGTGACCAGGCTCGTCTCTCACCATGGAGGATAGACAGTTCAGGTACATTTGATGGGGTCCGAGAGCAGCAAGAGAGGACAAACTCCATGCACAGGAATAACGAGAAGGGGAAGAGTTCATGGCCACTTTGGCAGTTTACGAACGTTACAACGTCCAGAGCCTTCTCAATTTGGGATTTAGGCAAAACCAATTATTTTTGCAAGGGTAGGAAGAGGACTTGTTTCTTGCTGAGAAAGTGGTGCCTTTCTTCTTTCCAAAGCATCTACAGTGGCAGGTCAGGGAGGCCAAGAGGGGTGGACACCACATCCCTGGTGCCCTGCAGTGGCAGAATCGGGATGGTAGAAAAAATCCTTAAATGAAGTACAGATCCAATAAAAAAAAAATCTGAGTGTGTTTGTGGGAAAACAACCCACATTCAAGATCCAATGAGACGGCATATTATTTTCCTCCTAAATTCTTCCCCATTCCTCCTCTTCTACCACTGCTTTCTCCTTTTTCTCGTCCTCTTTCACGTGAGTGTTCTGAACATCTGTCAAAGGCACCTGATGACAAGTTAGTCCCACCGCAGAGAGGAGTGGGACACCCTCAGACGTGCCAGCCCCTCCCTGAAAAGTTCAGGAGAGGAGAGGAGAGGAGAGAGACGTAGGAGTTCAAGGCTCAGATGTCGCTCCACTCAACAGAAAGACGAGACGCAGCTTACATCCCCCGAATGGACAGAGAAAGACCACTTGGGCAGCTTTTCAAAAAGCTATCCTGTTTGCCCAGCCACTTAAGAACTGTGAGTCACAGCAGCAAATTGAAACCATTTCTGTGATTGCCCCGGAGGTCACTGCCATTAAGCTCAACAAGGGCCTTCTGATTTTAGCATAACAAGACTCGTTGACCAATGACTGCAAGTGATGGGGATAAAAGGTACATTTTACCTCGAAGTTATCTCTCTTGTGAGCGGAAGGTCTTCTGATGGTAGTAATAAATTCTTCTGTCTCTAAGCACAGAACAGCACTTGTAGAAAAACATACCGCAAGCATAGGTAATTTCTAGAGGTCAGGGGTCCAAAGCTACCTGTTTCAGAACTGGACACAGATTCCGCTAAGGAAATGTGGGTGGGGCAAGATAGACCCTGTGGGTTATTATGTGGTTCTCACACATCGTTGTCTTCTTGGTAAGTTTCTCAAGATAGATTGGGCACCAGGGTTTGAAATCAGCCTCCTTAAAGGATGCCTCCTGTCCGTAGCCAAAGCAGAGATCAGCAAATCTTCCAAGGTGGCTGCTGGCCAGAGAAGGTCCTAGGTTTGCTGGCTCTCAGATTTGTGTCTCATCTCGTAGTCTGCATCTGATCTCTAGTGATCCGGAGTTGTGTCTTGAAACGGTCAGACCACAAGGGACATTCTGGTTGGAAAGTCACTCTAGGGAAAAGCACAAAGAACCCCACATTAAACCACAGACTGAGAGAGCACCATACACAACTGATGGTAACCGGGAGAGTTGAGAACCTGCTCAAAACCAGGCACACCTTGACTCAGGACTTTGTTAGACATGTGACGATTATTCCAAAGCCCAGAAAATGCTAAAGCCAATATACATCAGATGGAAGTGGGTTCCATGGCCAAAGAATAACTTTCTATTGTCTGAAGGATAATGATGGCCAGAACTCTACAATACTAAGTGTGGGTGGTGTAGCGTTAACCTGAAGTCACCTGGAAGCTTCTTCCTCCCTCATGGTACCTTGGCCATGGCATTTCTATAGTTCACAAACAACAAAAGACACTTAGTAGCTTGGGAGAAATTAATAATAATGCCAAACACCTTTTTCCTGTTCATTGTCCTTCTCTCCATATTGCATATTCAAAAAATACCCAGAGCTGAGGATGTAGCTTAGTGGTAGAGTGCTTGTCTAGAATGGGCAAGGCCCTGGGTTTGAGCTCCACTGAAAAGAAAAGGCAGGACGGTAGGCAGGCAGCCCAGCTTGGAATGGAGGAAACAAAATGCCCAGCAGGCAGGTTACCTGATGAACAGAAATTCTTGGACATGGAAAATGATAGCCAAAGCACATTGTGTGTGTGTGTGTGTGTGTGTGTGTGTGTGTGTGTGTGTGTGTGTGTGTGTGTGTGAAGGGATGCGGGGGGGGGGGGGGGGGGAGGTCAGAAGTACTTTGGCGCCCCGCTGTGGACATGTGACTGTTCCCCAATGTTTCTGAAGTCCATAGCCCACTTTCGGGGGCTGAAGGAAGAGCAGACTGCTCTTGCATTTACAGAAAAAGCAGTCAAGTCTATGTAAGTCCATTAACAAGAAATCGGAGTGAAGGCAAAGGCTTCCTTCACGTATGCAAGGTACTGTGCCCAGCATACACCCGGAGTCAGGAGGAAGCAGGCAAGTTGTCCTTTGTTGGTGTCTCTAAGATGGGTGCTCTTTGAATGGCACCCATGCATAAAGTATTTTGCACGAATACCACAAAAACCCAGGTCAAGGCCAGCGGGGACGATTTTGAGGGTCTTTCCTACAATAGTCTACCCATTATCTACTCTAAAAAATAAGTTTTGTTGCTGTCGTTGTCTCTTGAGGGGTCCCACCCTTACTTCCTCCATCTAACCCTGGATAGAGTGAGGTTGATGACGTGGTGCCTCTCCTGGGCCTCCAACCCCGTATTTCTCGCCAGGGGCCCTGCACCCCCACCCTCTACCCCCACCCTCCACCCCCACCCAGCTCCGGAGGACTTGGGGTGCACCCTCACAGTTTTCTTGGCGGGCTCCTTTTTCCTCCTCTTCTCCGAGTTGCTGTGGAAGGGCAGGTCGCGGCCGCGGTAGGACGGGGCCCTGCTCAGCTCCAGCTCGCTGTAGGGTGGCAGCGCGTCCTCATCCGCCGCCTCATCCTCATCTTCGCCCTCGCTGGCCCCGGCCTTGTAAGTGGCGGGCGGCGACCAGGCGTAGTAGGAGGCGCTGCGCGGGCCGAGCTGCGCACCCAGCTTGGACGGCGTCTCCAGGCTGCCCCCGCGGCTGGTGCTCTCGGCTCGCCCCTGGCGCTCCAGCACGCTGCTCAGGTACGAGTGGTCGTACTTGGGCGCGGTGCCCGGGGTCCGGCTCACCAGGCGCGGCAGCGGAGCCTCCTCGGGCGGCCGGCGACGCGGGGGACTGTAAGCCCAGCCGCGGTCCCCGTCTCCCGGCGGCGGCTCGCGGCTGCGCCCGCGCCCGTAGTACTCGTCCAGCGAGCCGTCCTGGTAGAAGGTGCCGCCGTGCGCCCGCGACTCCGAGCGCTCGAAGCGGCTCCCGGTCCGCGCCTCGTGGCTGTTGCCGTTGGCGCGGCGCGACCGCTGGCCGTAGGAGTCTGCGAAGGCCGCCAGCTCGTCCATCGACACGGCCGGCACGCCCGTGGCAAAGTTCTTCCGCGACAGCATCTCGGATTTGGAGCGCGGCTGGCTGCGGGCAGATGGTCACTGGTTACTGCGTTTGCAGGGGAAACCTTGCAAGACACCCCACAGCGTTCCAGAGGCCCAGCCTGAGCCCTCCACCCAGAGGGATGAGTCACCTCGGCGTTTTTCATGCCGCCTGTCCACCAAGAGCAAACTAAACTCTTTCACGAGTTTGTGTGAAAGATCAGAATGGAGCTGTGTACCTAGAAATAGCCTGTGATCGGTGCAGTACTGACGGATCACCTTCTGATCATGTCCACCCATCCTCACAGCCACAGCAAATAGCAACACACAGCTCTGGTCCCAGGAGACTGGAATATTTGGTGACAAAGAGAGGGCTGTCCCTCCCTCAGAGCCAAGGACCAAGTGACCTATTAAGTCAGGAGGCCACAGAGAGGAAGGTGGGGTCACTATCTTTGGAGGGCAGATGATGGGTGATGGTGCCAGTCAGGGAGGAAGCTGGGGAACACATTGTTAAATGTTGACTGGGCTTGGCTTATCACCCCAGGGAAAATTCCTTAGCATCTGGAACTTGGTGTTGCCTTGCCTTAAAATAGGGACATTAACAGTAGCTGCTTTTTAGAAGGATAAGGATTAACTACAAGGATGTTAATACGATGCATGACAAATGATGAGGACAATGGAGATGATGGGTGGGAACCTTTAAAGGTTATAGAATAAAACCTAGGGAGAAAGCAATGTCCTAGTGTCTAAGGGGCTGAAGACACATTTCAACAAGCCTTAAGTGATTACTTCTCACACATGATGTCACAAGGGTGTAACATACGCAGGAGAGAGAGATTCCATAACCCTTAGAAAGAAATGTGGGAGAATAGACTAGAACAGATACATGGTGGCCCCTGCCCTCTGACCGCCGTCACCTGTGTCTGAAGCTCTCGCGGTCCTCTTTGTTATACTCCAGGGCTGGCCCCCGGCTGTTCCCACTGTTGCCTCCCATGACACCTGACCAGTAGTCCGGGTTGCTCTCCAAGTCCCCAGACAAAGGGAACTGCTTGCTCCTCATCTGGTGGAAGGACTGGCGGAAATTGTTGTCATCATCATGCAAGGAGCTGAGTTCTGAGATGGTGTTGTTATCTGCAGGGACAAAAGCCGCCGTCACAGAGTTTTCTACATGTTAGGAAGGGAATGCTGCTAAGGGCTGAGATTGGATACTCCAGAAACTCCTGCCTGAGGGCCTCGGTCCTGACCAGTGTGGGCTGTAGATTGCAGCGGTGGTATCTGTGTTCCTAGCTCAGCAGGAATTGGCTCCAGCTCAACCCCAACTTGCTTACAGAGAGGGAGGCTTCCTACGTGCTGTTCTTGGAACAGGGAGACAATTGTCTTTGTTCCACCTAAGGCAGGCTTCCCAGAACTCAGGCTGTCTGCAGCTGGCCTCCTGGTACATCACCCTTGTTCAAATGTTTTTCTCTGTCCTATATAATTTCTGTGATGAACTTCGACGAACCCAGCCATGCTGGGCCAAAAGAGACAAAGAGGGAAAAAAGCCATCAATCATAGCATCTTCCCAACTCCTGGCCCAGTCCCAAGAAAGGGGCTTTAGTACCACCACCATATATACCATTCCGTTCAATTTCCACCATTCTGTTCCCCAAAGAGCACAAAGTCAAGGTCAAGAGTATGTTAACATCTGGTTTCAGTACACTCACCTTTTAGACCATGCTCATGATCTAAACTATCCTGCCCACTTCTAAGGTCTGTTCCCCTCCCTACCAAAGTATTCCAGGTTTATGCAGTGGCGAGTGGCCAGGCTAGAAGTTTGGAGATAAGGAGGATGGACTTTGCCTTTATGTCCACTGAGCTGTGGCTTGAACTCTGGTCCCAGTCTAAAAATGTAAGAAAGATGCCTAGTCACAGCTTTCTTATTTCCTAAGTAGCTTTGTGCAGAAGTGTTTATGGATATGGACTAGGACCAGAATTATGATCTGGGCTGGAAAAAAAAAACAACCCAGAAAATTTGATTATTTATAGAACTTAGAAATGTACTGGATTTCATTTTACTTAAAAAACAAATCTAGTGAACCTGTTTGCAATGTAACAGGATCCACTTGTTTTCTAAATCTTTTCATTGAGACTTCAAAAATATTATTAAGAACAACATTTACTAGTTTAAGTCCTTGTTGCCGAGTGAAAGGTGAGCTAAGATTAGATGCTGGAATGCAGAAGTGTATATCTCAGGTTCCCTCTGCTTTCCCTTCATCCCCAGTGAACCTGGGAGGATTCTGTACAACAGCAGGACCTCCTCATCTTGTTTTACCAAGAACACACAGGAATGGCAATTTACACAGGGATCATTGGGTTTTCAATTATAATAAAAATTTAAACTTATCTTCCTCTTTAAAAAATTGACTGTGTGTGTGTGTGTGTGTGTGTGTGTGTGTGTGTGTGTGTGTGTGTATCTGGTGCATGCCTATGTGTATGCATCTGGAAGCCGGAGGACTTGGTGTGTTCTCCTTATACTCACACTAAATCTGGAGCTAGGCTGGTGGTCAGCTAGCCCCAATCATCCTCTTGTCTCTGCCCTACAGAGCTGGGGTTACTGGAAACGGCAACCATGTTCAGCTTTTTTCATAGATGTCTGGATCCAAACTGAGGCCCTTATACCTGTACAGCAAGCACTCTTACCCTCCGATCCATCTCTCCAGCCCCCCCCCCCCCACACACACACACAAGCTTTAAAATGCACTTGATAAGACCAACGCAAACCAATATTGTCGGTTCAGAACTTTCTCTAAATTTCGGGGAATACTTGACATTTTCATTTCTCCAGATGGTAAGTACAATCACTACTTGACCACTCACAGTAACAAGCTGTCCAGGTTATATGTCACACTAAAACTTCTGCCACGGTGAACACTAACATCAACATACCCTTTGACAGACATCTAATAATGGCAGTTTAGGACGGGGATACACCAACATTTTCTGTAAAGGACTAAGCAGGGAACGTTAGGCTTTATGAGCCACACCATTCAGTTCTGCCATTCAACAAGAAGTTATAGAAAATACGTAAGTGAATTAGCCTGGCTGTGTTCCAATAAAACTTTTAAAAAACAGAAATTGATATGCCTGTGCCCAGAAGATACTGTTTGCAGACTCCTGCTCTAGACATTCCAAGAATGTAAACATCCAGGAGTAACCACCACTTAGAAGAGTAACACAGAGGAGAATCACAGTGGCCGACAAATTCATGAACCTGGACCTCAAACCTCCAATTCTTACAGAATCTGTGAAACCAAGACATCTATTTTATAATGAGATGTTCTAGACTGACCACTCCATGATCCACTCTAGGATTTTCTCTGTTCTCCAGGATAGAACCAACCTCTAAAGAGAACTATATTCTGAGTCATTCCACACAGTTGTTCCACTGCCAATCTGGAGGCACTAGTGATCTGGGTTCTAGTCTTGACACTGGTGATTTTCTCTTCCTGGATCATTTCCTCCTCTGTGAAGGAGGTGGAGTCAGCAATCACTTCAAGGTCTCAACATTCAACCACCATAGTCTCAGTATGTATCCTAGATAGGAGGCCAATCGGCTTAGCACAAAATTTTTTGTATATAAGTCACAAGATTGGGGACCATCTAAGTTCTTCTAATTCCATTACTATACTCTGAGCGCTGGGCTACCTCATCTGAACACTGCACAGGTTGACACGGACCATCTCTAAAATCCCTTTCAACTCTAAGATTCCACTACATTGAGAGCAGCCAGTTTTTGAACACCATTTGGATCCAGGTAGTCAAGCGCAGAGACATCACATACACTCAAGTCCATTCTTTACTTCTGATCTTAGTTATTAACTTTTCCTCTAAGCCATGACACTCATAGATTTCTTGCCCCAGCTTCTCCTGGATCTAGGATCTCTGTCCCCTTACAGAGATCCATGACAACACCGTTACAAGGAGCTTGTCAAGTGCTGTGACATCTGCATTCCTGACATTCCAATCTGGAGATGGTCTTTTTATAGCTGGGTTGGTGGGAGGACACAGCAATGGCTGCAGCAGACAGGATGAATTTAGAATTGTAAACTGGGTGGAATATGTTGTCCTTAATCTGAATAAAATTCCTCTAGTCTGGGACTGTTTTCCCAACAGCTCCATCAAGTCTGTTGTTGGTTCCAAGAAGAAGAGGGTTCAAAGAAAGTGCCTAGTGACCTCACAGCCAGGCTTGCCAGCATCCTCTTGATAATTAGCCCATCCAAGTCAGACCTGCCCTGTTCAGCCTCCCGTGATAGACAGTAATTTGGAACCCACTCTAAGGACTCAGCAGTGTCAGCTGCAGTCTCCAAGGGCTGTGGCTAAGTGAAGGGTTGGGGCCCTGCCACCCACAGACTTAGTAATTAACACGTTCTTTGACAAAAGGCACAGCCTCCTTGCTCACCCCACCTCTCCGTCTCCGTGGTTGGGCACCTCAGAGGGAGTCCAGCCTCTTTTTCCTAGATTCATTTATCAGAGTTTCTTCCATTTTCATTTCAGCCTCCAGGTGGTAAGTCAGCATGTGGTTGTTCCACACTGGGGCCCTTCAGGCTGAAGACAGCCGATAGTGAATAGTGGCATCTCGGGTGTGCGGGTGTGTCTGTGCAGGTGTGTGTGTGTGTGTGTGTGTGTGTGTGTGTGTGTGTGCGCGCGCGCGCTATGTAAATGTAAGAGGTTGACATAGTACCTTCCTTGATCCTCTCCACCTTACTTTTTGAGAAAGTGTCTTTTACTGAACCTGGAGTTCACTGACAGGCTAGAATGGGTACCCATTGAGCTCCAGGGATTGGCTTATCTCTGCCAGCTCAGGGCTGGGGTTACAGATGTGATCTCTTGGCCCAGCGTTTCCATGGGTGCTGGGGATCCTGAGCATGGGTCCTCACACTTGCTCAAGCAATGACTTTACTGACTGAGCCATCCCATATCTTAAGTGACTATTTTTGAGTATTACTTAAAGAGGGTTGTAAGGGGACTGTTCTAATGAAATATTTTAAACCCAGGATCACAAAACCACAGCGATCAAGACCAGCTGCCCCACAGGCAGACACAATATGAACCACATGTCACTGTCCCATCCTTCCCATAGAGGCCCTTCTATGCCCTTCCTTGTCCCCAGAGGTCCTTTTGGGGATTGGTGTCACAAAAACTGCTGGCTCAGAGCTTCAAATCTGATGACCCCCATGTCCTCTTCAGCTACCAAATCCTGAATGAAGCACAGGTCACACGAAATTAACAGATGCTCACATCTGCCTCTCATCCTTCTGGCTGGATCGAACTGAGCCAGCTCCTTCTCGACATAGTACAGGACCTTCATGGAGTCTCTCTCTTTGTCGGCTTGGATCCGGTAACCTTTGCGAACTGTTGAGGAAAGCACACGAGAGGGAGCTAAAAAACAGAAGAGCAAGCAAAGGAGGCCTCCATTCATTTTACCAAGCAGAAAACGTGGTTCTGTTAGAACAGCTCTTTTGGAATCCCCCAGAAATAATAAACTATGGTTTATACACAGGAGGCAGACTTGAGGTCCTCTACCAGAGGGTGCAATGGGAGCAGAGCCTGGAGGTCGACAACCAAACCCCACTGCAGGGTCCGGTCCGTCACTTGGGATCGTTCCTTCCTGTTGTCTGGCCTTCTACTGCTGTACTGAAGCTCACCTCTGTGCAGCTTTTGAGTTCCACTGGAGGAACAAGCTCACCCGAAACAGAAGAAGAAGACCCCTTTCGGTTTAGGGCCCACATCACTCTCCAGCATGAGGTCACACTGGCACTTGGCAGAAGTGCACAGACAGATCCCCAAGCATCACAGACCTTCACAAAGGCAGACTGAAAGCCTCCAGTTGCCTGGGAGATGGGGAAAAAAATCCCTTAAGCTGGATGGTGCGTGCCTAAGAGCTAATATTAGATTCTAGACTGCATACACAGTAGCACAAAACAAGCTGCACAACACATGGATTTCTAATCACACTTCCATTTTATTTCCTTAGCATTTTCCTTTTAGGAAAAGAAATGCCATATTTTAGATGTGACTAATTTAATTAAACCTGCTGCTTTGTGGTTAGAGACAGGTGTTATTTTCGGGGCTTAATAAAACAAGACTAAAACAGGGGAAATAATACCATCTCCTCCATCTCCATCACTCACGCTGTCAGAGACCAAGGCTGCTCACTCCCCACATCCCCTAAGGCTAGCCCAACATCAGCCCACAGGGTGATAAGACATCAACAGGCATAACAGACAGATGGGTCGGGGGTGGGAATGGAGCTGAGGGAGGGACACTCGGGGTAACTGGACCATACTCACTGGACACTGACAATGTGCCAGCCACTATGCTGAATGTCTATGGGGAAGTTTGTTCCTCACCACCATGCAAGTGAGGACGGCCGTCGGTCGTATTTTGTGGCTGAAAAACTAAGGAGGATTTTAGAACACGACCAGAAATATTTGGCTTGGCAGCACCAGGCATGGAATCATGTGGTCTCATTGACCGGAGCTTAACTGGATTAGGGCGTCCTACCTCTCTAAAGTATAAAAGGAGATACTTTAGAAGGGGTTGCTTTTGTTTACTTGTTTGTTTTTAAAGAGACAGATGAAGAACACAAGACAGCAAAGCCTGAAGTGAGCAGTGGTCTTGGGTACTCCAGAGAGTGTATGATCTGAAGCACAGGCCTATCCTCTAGCCAGCAGGAATGTAAAACGGTAGTGGATAATCCCACTCCAACATTCCCTGTTCCCAAAGCGGTGCACAGAACAAAAACAAGGAAACGGCCGGGCGGTGGCGGCGCATGCCTTTAATCCCAGCTCTCAGGAGGTAGAGGCAGGCGGATCTCTGTGAGTTCGAGGCCAGCCCGGTCTACAGAGCGAGTTCTAGGACAGGCTCCAAAGCCATACAGAGAAACCTTGTCTCAAAAAACAAAAACAAAAAGGAAACCACATAAATGTATATATATCCAATAAAAGTGACGTTTTTCTGTCTCTGGATGTATTACTTTACTGAAAAAGCTCCCCACCCCCCAGCTATTTACATGGAAGATTAAAATAAAAAATTCTACAGGGCTCCAATCACAACCCAAGCGCTGAAGAAAGCCGCCCACACATCCATTTGCAGGTGCACAGATTTTCTGTGTGAGAAAACACTGGCCAGGGCATGTCCATCTCGAATTGTGAAATGGCTTAGAAAAAAATTAGTAAGTCCTCAGCACATACGTTTCAGTGGCACCTTCACCCAGAGGTCAGGTCCATCCATAAACCCTAGGCAGAAGACATTTTTAGCAGAAATGATTTTATTTATCAAGCTACACATTCTTCTACTTCTGCAGAGGCGTTTACAGAGTAGTGCAGACTGTTCAATTAAAATGCAATTATCCCACAGAAGTACTATGTCTGCACAGAGGCAGGTATGTCTGATGGATAAGGTGCAGGGCTGAAAAACAGGGGTCCCAACATCTTACAGGCATGCTGATGCTGGCTTACTGGGGGACCTCCAGAGAATGGAGACCCATCAGGGCTCAGTTTCCATGTAATCACTTCAAGAGAAGACAACTAAAAGCTAATGAGTGGAGCACTTGAGTGCTCTGTAATGAACTGAACTGGGGTATCTTAAATGCCACCTCATCCAAGGAGCTTCCTTTGGCTCTTATAATTCTGTCTCTTTCTGTTCCAATCTTTTTCCCAACTTAAAAATCATTTGATTTGAATTTGTATTATAGGCCTTAATATATTCTAGTTCATTCCAAGTTCTTTATATAGATGAGTATAATCTTAAAATTTTCTGAAGATATTATAATTTAAGATTTCCATGTGCCTAAGACTGTGTTTTACATACAACGAGTATTAAATGTTTGTTGACTTGTTCCTAGCCTAGGAATGGAAAGGATTCATGGCTCTTTGGAAAGTATTCTTTGTAAGCAATAATCCATAGGCCAAAACCTCCAAGAAGACAATGACTAGAGTTCTCTGTTCACCTACGTATCTCCAGCATCGAGCACAGAGTCTGGCACATTTAGACACTCAAACCATGCACATTTAAACGAATGGATGAAGGCATGAATGAACTGGAATTAGCAAATGGTTTTGTGTGGATTACCAAGTATGGCATAGGAAGTTATGTGGGTGATTTACTGGAGAATTTTAACCAGGAAGGGAAGGCCCTGAATGGTAGCCTGAGGAAGCAAGAAGGTTTTGTGGCTGTCATTACCGATATCATTTTCTAAGGAAAGAACACCAGCGTGGAGTCAGGGAGGGGCCCCCTCTGCCTGCAGCTCTGTCTCCTCTGCCCAGGTGTTCTTCATATGGGAAGCACTTTTACAGCCAATCTTCAGTGTCACCAAAATAAAGGTTACTGATTAGGGAGGGTTGTTGCTATCTGTAACTAGGTACCAGCTGTTCCCTAACAGAGAGAGGAGAGAAGAGAGAGAGAGAGAGAGAGAGAGAGAGAGAGAGAGAGAGAGAGAGAGAGAGAGAGAGAGAGAGAGCTGAGCAACAGCTGGAGGTGCTTGGACTAGAGTTTAGGTTGTCTTCAGTGTCATTAGGAAAAATTACACTCCTCATTATGATACAGATCAGATTGTGTGCATGGGTTATCAATCTCTGAGAAGTCGCAGTAACTACAGCCTCAGGGGAAGATGAGAGTTTTAGCTTTCAATACTAGCATCATACGAGACTCCACTGCGGCAGAATCCTTCAGCTTTGCCTTCTCCATCACAGCAGCCTGGAGACGTCAGAGACTTAAATTCTTCTAATTTGTCAAAAGACACAGGCAAATGATTGCTCTTCCGACTTTAGGAGCATCATCTGTTTGGTTTTAGTTGCTAAAAATCAAGACAATTCTCCCTTTAAAGGGTGTGGCTATTTTTATATAAAATTAGAAGCTGCAAGTTTGATTGTACAGCACACTAAATTCTTCTCTCATTTCCATAGAATCTGGCTCTGTGTCACATATGTGCTCAACAGCATTTGAATCACCAGGAAACCTTTTTCTGATCCTCTCCAACAACATGATTTCCTTTCTGACTGCATTACAGTTTTTCTATATACTGTTCTGTATTTCTTATCCATTTTATTTCCATCAACAAGACTCCAGCAACCATGCCAGTAGACTATAATTTTCTAATTTTTTTGAGGGCAGGGGAAATTTGTAAAATTTTTTGAGATGGCGGTCTTTGAACTTGCTGTGCAGTCTAGGTTGGTCTCAAATTTGTAGCTCCTCTTGCCTGAGTCTCCTGAGTGCTGGGTTTATAAGTGTGTGCTACCAGCCCCAGTTATAGATCATCTCTTGATTTGAGAACATGTAGAGCCATGTGTTTTGGCTCATGTCTATGATCTCAGCATACATGAAACTGAGACCAGAGGATTGCCCTGAGTTGGAGCTAACCTGAACTACATAAGACAGTTAAAGTCATCCAAGATCTTACAAAGTAAGAATATAATATACTTACTTAATATACTATAATATATTATATACTTCTTATAGTCTATATATATATTTAACATGCCCCAAACTAAACCAACCAACAAAAAAAAAAAAAAAAAAAAACCACATGGAATAGTGTCAGGTTGGTTTTACCTATAATTTAAAAGCAAGAGAACTCTTTGAAGTGTGGTGGTATTTTTGCAAAAAATGGCCTAGACTGTTGGCCAAAGTCCAGCATATTTAGAAAATGCCTTTTCTTGGTAATGTTTCAGCTCAGGGTCAAAGGTGATGTATTCTGTTTTCCAGTTCAGCCTGGTCCAAGTCCTTTGGTTTGCAGGCTCTTCACACTTCAGCCCCTCTCCCACCAGCCTTCTAATTCTAACTTTGTACTAGAGACAGAACATTAGACAATTCCCAGGGATGTCCAACTATAATCTAGAAAAACGTGTTGCTGTTAAAGAATTTAAGCTGCTATTTTGACCTAATTAAGGTTGGATTATGTTTTGATCAATTTCCGCATTTATAGCCTGACTCTTATGGACTGCACAGGCAATCTCTAAGGTGCACTTCCATGGATATAGGCTTGTTCTTCCTGCCCCATCCTAATGAGCTCAGCAAGGCTGTTTATGGATGGTGGAACAGCTGCCAGATTCCACCCCCAGGGTGACGGCAGCTCAACTGTGGGAGAAGTGAGTCTTAAAATTTGCATATTCTGTGTACATACAGTAGGCATATATATATATATATATATATATATATATATATATATATATATATGTGTGTGTGTGTGTGTGTGTGTGTGTGTGTGTGTGTGTGTGTATATGTAGGCACACACCTCTGTTCATTTTAAAATGACATTTCAAGAGCCTGCTTGCCTGCTCACTTCTTTTGTCAGCAAGATGAATGGAGTCCAGTATACTGAGATCAAATGGACTAGAGCAAGGGAGCAGTAGGGGGCGGAGCCAGTTCCACTCTGCAAGGTAGGGAAGGGGTCATGCAGTGAGGACCAGGACAGCTACAGTAGAGATGGAGGGAAACAGAACAATTTACGGTTAAAGTATAGGCTGAAGGCCTTGGTGACCAATTGGTAAGAGAGTAAAGAATAAGGAATAAGAGAAGAATTCCTGCTTCTGATTTGAGTCACTAGGCAAGCAATGATGCTATCCTCTAAGATAGGTTATATAGACTCTGGTTTGAAATAGAAAAGCAAAAAAAATTTTTTTTGAAAGGGTAGACTGAATTCCTAGAGGCTAAGGTTTAAGTGCCTGTAAGACATCCAGCCGGAGACATTCAGAAACAGTTGGCTATACGGGACTTAGCAGAAGAAGAGAGGTCAGAACAAATCATGACTGGGAACCATTAGCATATGGATGATGGCAGTAGACAGGATTAGCTGGAGAGTGGACCACAGACAAAGCAGGGACACCAACACTGAGAAGATGCACACGGGAAGAAAGGAGCATGGGTCAGAACAGGCAGGGAAACAGGCAGAATGTCGAGCGAGAAAGGCGAGGAGGGGGGGCAGCATTTTCGAGACGTCACGGGAGGCTGAGGACTGTGACGCAGCATCAGATTTAGCCATCAGGCAGCTTGCCTGCAGCAAGATGGAAGTTAGTTGAGTTGGTAAGAGGGGAAGGAAGCAGAGACACTGAGTATCTTAAAAGCGCTTTCAAGGGGTTTGGCTGAGAAGGAGCAGAGAAGCGACATCAGGGTCTTCTACCAATGGCTGCATTTCAGCGGGAGAGATCTGACCACATTCCGAATGCCGACAGGAAAGAGCCGCTGAGATGGAAGGTTAGAGCTGTGAGGTGGAAAACGGATGAAGTGTGGATATTCGACAGAGAATGCAAAGAAGATGATGGATCCAGAGCAGCCCAGGAGAAGCCCATCTTTTGTCGTAGTAACAGAGAAGGGCTTGAGTAGCAGCTGTAAATGATGGGAAAAAGGAATCTGGGTACCCCTTATCCTCTTCCATTTGGTAACTAAAGGGCTCTTTTCTACATAACTCATCACAGATGCCTTTCCTAACCAACGTTCAAAAAAGTGTTGTGTACAAATATAACCTGAAAATTACTATGGCTAGATGACTACCCTAATATGTATGGAGCAGCATACAGATGTAAAAAGGTGGAATTCATATTTTTATAGACCAGCATTTATTAACATTTTTTTTTTAGTGTTCCTTAAAGAATAATCTACATTGGCCCAGTCTATCTTCATTAAATGAAGATTGGCCGAACACCATCACTAATGCTGCCCACGAGTCTAGGAATGTGCTCTTGAGAACTATAAAGAGCCCTGTCCTGATGCCACAAGACACACATATCATGATGACAGGGTTTCTGACTAGCTATGGTCAGCACTGGCTGCCATCTTTCCTCTATGTCCTGGCTAACAGAACGGACTCTGATTTTGCTCACTTCCAAGGCAAATCTTTGTTTAGGCCTGAGAGGTGGGTCTTCGTGAGCTCAAGCCCATCTGGTTTAGGAAGAAGTGTGGGACACGATTTTTCTTCAGATGAAACTGCTGGAAAAGGGCTTTTTGGAAGAGGGAAGAGCTTCTGGGGAGCATTTTCTCACTCTGGGGAAAGTGGCACAAAGATGAAACACAGCTTTCTCTCTCTCCAAAGGTATCTAATCCCCAGAACTACCGCTGTCATCAAGGGAGCCACCCAAGGGGGACAAAGCGTGTGCTAAAAAGGACAGCACAAAAGACAGAACTCTGTCCTGCATGGGAGACACCCAACTGTGAGCAGTCAAGTCAGCAACTACCGCGCCTTGGGATTCTTGTCATAATTCATTTTTCTGCTACGAATTGCAGTTGGTTAATATGATGGGGACAGATGATTAAAACTGCAACAAGCAGGAATGGAGAAAAGATTAAGGCCAGCCTGGTCTACCCAGCAAGTTCCAGGCTAGCCAGAGCTACTTCGTGAGCCCCCGAGACCCTATCTCAAAAGGGGAGGGATACTTAAATACTTGTTAGTTAATTAATAAGACTTATTTTATCGTGTCAGTGCATTAAATAAAGAGTAAGGTGAAAGAGTTCTGGTCAGACAGGAAAAGGAAACGGGGTGTAAGGAGAAATTAGCAACTGAAAGCATGTGTGAAGTTCCCCTCAGTTTTCTTTTGCCTGCGCCTTCCTTCAGGGAAATGGACTGTGCTGTCTTTATCTCTTGCATGCCCTGCACATCCTTGATCATTAGCTTTTCCTTCTCAGCTTGTGACTCATTCCCAGTCTCCTGCGTCAGAATTCTACTAATAGTTCCAGGGAAGAGACAAACACAAATACCAATTACTCACTGAGGATATCCACTCCTGCCACAGCCAGGTATTGGGGGTTCAGTACGTGGGCTGGGAACCCTGCCTCACCTCCCACGTACACAGATTGAAGTCACTGAAATCCACGATGCCTGCAGTCTTAACCTTCACAGCTTGCAGTCCTGTTCCAATGCCTCCAGGAAAGCTGTATTTCAACATCTCTCCACCTCTCCACCCACCTTTGCCCCTCGGTCTCTGCTCTGCACGAATTCATCTTTCCCTGAATAAAGCTGATTGTCCCCCTCACCAGCCCCCTTCACCAATCATCTCATTTCTGATCTGTAGTGCTGGACAACTCGGGCTCATCCTGAAGTCTCCCCTTTGCTTCATTTTTTGACATCTCCTTTCTTTCAAAGTGTTTCTCAGATTTATCATGGCATTCTCGACTCCCACTGTCTCCACCATAAACCAGATGCTCGTGAAGCGCACCTGCACGCTGTAGTCAGGGCTTTGTTCTCGGTCTCTGAGCTCTCTCCCACCTCACCACCTGCCATCTCTGCACTCAGCATTCTGCCCATCATGGTGGCTCTCCCACTTGTTTGCACCACTAAGCCCCAGCTCTTCTGGAGAGGTGTCAAGGCCCTCTGTAATCCCCATCAAACCCTTCTATCTTCTTCCAGGCAGCTGGACAAGCTAGACACTGACTTGTTCACATTTGTGCACTGGGATTTGACTAAATGACCGACCTTGCTTCTTTGGGACAGTCAGCAGCCCCACGGTTTTCCTAACTCTTCCTCATCTCTCCTGGCCCAGTTCTGATCTCATCTCCTCCATGAAGACTGTAATAACTCCAGCTCTTTCGTCTTTGGACTCTTAAGTACCATATTCTTCAGCATCTAATTGTCTTAGTAAAGATCCATTCCCTCCTTTGAGAAGCTGTATTCTACAGTCTGCCGTCCCTCACAGTGCCTGGTACAGTCTCGAACCTTGAACACTAGGAGGGGATGAGATCACTATTTAACCACATGATCATAGTTTAAGTTACAATCTCCTTCCCTTTATAGTTACTAGGAACATTAAAAAAAGAAAAAGAAAACAGGGCTCAGAGTATCCTGTAGTCCTAGGAAAGACTAATATGCACTCCAAAAGATACCTGCCTTAGCTGGAAGGGTCCCATTTTGGGGATGGAGATCACTGTTTCCCAAAGCTACATCACTGAAGAACTGACTGTGCCTATCCGCAAGGAATGAGGGAGGGGCCCAAGCCAAGCATGGGGTGGGCAGTCTGGGACTACATTTACCACTGTGGCTTCCTCCAGTGGAGTCACTTGGTGCCAAGGGAGGTGGATGCGGCTTGTCCATCAGCATGCCAGAAGAGGGGGCTCCTCCCAAAGGGACAGAGGGGATGGAGTAGGGGCCTGGGACACCGGAGACAGAGGGAGGGTACCCGGCCTTGGCTGCTTTCCCTGCTTCATACACTGTGGAGGGAGATGAAGAGCAAGAGAGATTATGTAGTCCCACCCTCCACAACCCTCACACCCCAATCCCTGAGGTTCCATTCTTTGAAGGGAGCACCTAGACAAACATGAATTCATTCTTCCAAAACTGAACTAGTTCACTAGGACCATCAGAACCACTCTACCTTGGATTCCTCCGGCTCCATGGAAAGGGCAGCAATATGAGGAACTACGGTGTTTAGAATCCGGCAGCTGAGCAACCCTAGAGTGGATCTAATAGCTGCCATGGCAGCATCCCCACTTGGAACCACCCTGTCTACAAGCTACCATGGTCCCTCCAGAGGGGGCTAGCAAAGGGTCACTCAGGGATGCTTCCAGGAGAAGAAAAGCAAATGCTGTGTATGAACAAGGCCCCTGTCTGTGTTTTCAAAAGCAAAGCCAGTAACCCAGTTCCTTCTAACATTTTTATTCCTAAAGATTTTAAAGATAGAATGTTCCTCTCTCTTTCAATAATGTATTTAGTTTATGGTTGGGATGTCAAACTCAATGTATTCCTGGGCTTGACTAGTAAGCTAAATCTGTGAACCCCCCAATGAGAACTGGTTCCTGTTGTGGCCATGTTCATCATATGAGTAAAGAAAACGGATGGGTGTCTGCCGGATGCTGCCCCAAAGTCACAGTTTTTACACTCCACTTATAAAAGGAGGACGTTCTCTGCATCAAAGGAGAATGACCAGTGCAGGTTTTCTCTGTTTGAATGCTCTGAGGAGAGGGTGCAGCTTTACCCCACAACTTCACCATTCCGATCCTGCCCTTCCTTTAATCTACAGTGTCCATGAGCATTAGGAATGCATGGCAGGTGTGGATAAACAGCATGCAGATGTGCATGGAGCCGAGGAGGGAAACAGGAATGGTCTTCCCCGAACCCAGAGGTAAGGAGTAGAGGAGGAACTCAGGGCACGTGGCTGTCAGATGGAGAGGTGACATTTCTTCTGATCACTCTCCATCTCCCCCACGGATCCCTACTCACAGGCCTGAGGGCAGCAGCAGGTATCCGGGCAGCATGGGCAGCGGACATAGCAGCAGCAGCTGTGAGGGCAGCATTGGCACCAGCAGATCCCCACCAGCACGAAGAAGAGGAAGATCCCCAGGATCACCAGGCCGACAAACACCCACTCTGGAAGGATGCACAAAGAAATCTACTCGAGGTAGCCCTCCCTCCAGGGCACGGCATACACGGATGGGTGTCTCCCTGTAAAAGAGGTGAGTGGGAAGGACCTGGGCAAGAAAGGGTGTCTAACCAGGATGGAGGGGCCCCAGACTCATGAAGAACTCAGGGGGAGATATGCTAGGGCCCAGAGAAAAGAGAGCCAGGCGACCTGTATCTCTTGAGGTACACTGAGTAGCCAGCCCTGTGACTGGAGACTTTGGGGTTCCTGACTGGAGGAAAAGGTTCATCTACTGACTGTATCAGAAAAAAGTGGTGGGACAAAATCTGGGGGAGGGGAGTGTCTTGTGTGCTGGGCTTCTAACTCGGATTCTGTAAATGCTTATCTTTTATAATGAAGTATATTGTTTATAAGCTAAAAATTTTTGCCTTACATGGTGATCCATGCCTAAAGTTCCAGCACTCAGAAGGCTGAGACAGAAAGATCAAAGCAACTTGCACTACAACGTGAGACCTCAAACAAATAAACAACATCTGCAAATCTAAATCTTGAGGGGCAGGGAGGCTATGTGCCTCCATGGCGTGCATAGATGGTCTTTATGTCGTCCAGGCTCAGTGCGTATTCATCTACTTTGCCGAGACACCTTCCCTGTGATTAGCACCAGGGCAGAGATCCAAAACTCTTACTTAAACTTCAATATCTATCCACAGTTAGTGAGAAAAAAAAGAGGCATAGTTTCAAATAGAGAAGACACAGCCCCATCTCCAAGGTAGGGGCTTGGTTTGATCACACTCAAGATGACCATGGCAGCCAGCATAGCCAAGAATTTAGTGGCTCAGGGTGCTGATGAATGGCAAGCTGAAATGAGCATGGCTAATGTGTTTGTCAGCTTCTATAATTTTCATAGCTCTGTCTGAGGCTGAACATGATTTTTCCTTAATTCGCTCATCCAAAAGATTTAAAAGGCAGCAAATTCTATCTGGTTTACATAAAAGTGACTTGTGACTCTCAGGTGACTTGTCTCAGTGTTATGCTATTGGGCTTGGGAAGAGTCCACCTTGTCCCTGGAGACCTGGACAGACTGGTATGACCCATGCTTTTCTTTAAAAGCTAAAAGACCAAAATGATTGAAAGCCGTCCACTCAAAATCCCTCTATAATGAGTTCAGTACACAATGTTTTTCTTTAAGTTTGGTTATTAACTATCTCTTCCATTAAACAAATTACTCATTTGGAAACCTGAGAACGTGACTTTTACATGGAAAGAGTTTTATGACAGTGGTTGAATCATTTGACCTTTGGTTGGAACCTCAGCTCCTCAGAGAGAAAACAAACAGCTCATGTTTTCTGAATGTCCCCCACTTATCCATCTGCACTACATTCAAGTCCAGGCCAACCTCTCTTCAACTAGGGACTGAGAAGCCTTGGTGTCTGGCTCGAACTCTGTGGGGGACACTCCTGCTGAGGGTAACAGATACCACGAGGCTTTAGACGGGGCCTTATAAGTAACATAACTTAAGGAGGTGGAGTTTTCTCGCTGAGGTGGTTTAGGTCAACTCTAGGGAAATAGAAGCCGTTAAAGATAAACGACCAGCAGGTTATATTTGAGAAACAAAGGAATTCTATCTGAGCCTGGTTGGCAGAGCATGACTCCAATCCCAGCACTTGGAAGACAGAAGAAAGGATCGCTATGAATGAAGGCTGGCCTGAGATGCACACCAAATACCAGAGGAGCCAAGTCTACAGTAGCAAGACCCCATCTCAGTAAATAAACAGGTAAATAAATAAATAAACCTGTGAAAGGGTTCCTGGAGTCAAAGGGAAGGAAACTGAGGTGAACAGGACTGGATATAAAATACAGAAACTCTTTCTTGGACTTGAGAGACACATTTTTACTTTGAAACATTATATGTGACATTTTTACCTGTGTAAATAAATGCTTACACATTGAGGGAACTTTTGCTAAAGGTGGTTACAATGAAAATGTCTCTCTGTGTTCTTGAGAGCCACATCAACAAAGAAAAAGTCTGAGGTAGGTCAGCCAGCTAAAGATAAAGGGCTGGATGAATTCATAGAAAACAATTAGCAAGGCTGGGTTTTGAAGACTCTGGACATTTCTTAAGATTTCAATCAAGCCAAAACCAATGGCCAGGGATATTTTATATCTCTCTGTTGCTATTAGAAAGACTTTAAAAGTCTGGCAAAAAATCAAGGCTAATTATACACTTTGCTATTCCTTCTATGGAGACAAACCTTTCTATAGGTCATTGTTTCATTCTCCTTGAGTCTCCCTCAACTACAAGCTACGGTGCAGCACTGGATTGGTCTGTATGGCTGGTACCTTCACCCGAAGCTACACGAAAGGATGTAGATATGTATTTGGGGCAAGTTATCTTGACATATGGTTTATGGATGCCTAGGGATTTCCAGTGTCTAAATATACAAGTAATACAGGTCTGTGAACACATGGTTTGGCAGGAAGAAGGAGGACATGTCTTTTCTAAGTTTAAAAAAAAAAAAAGATTTTTGGTAATGTTACAAAAGGTACTTCCGTTTAACATGATTGCACAATCGTGAGTGAGTAAAGCATATAATTTAGGAAATAAGGAATACAAATAAATAATACTTAAGGACACATAACTATCTGGGTACAGGTGAAATACTGAGATGGGCCTCAAGATAAGCAATGATGCTTTATGCCTGACACCGAGGGACTAGGTCCCTGTCTCCACTTAGTCTTAATTCCCATTATTCATTGAGGGCCTAGGAACAGAAGGCATACAAAAGGCTTATCCAAGGGGTTTAGTTCATCCTAGAAAAAGACAACAAACATTATACAGATAAATGTACCTCCCCCCAATCAAACAAGGAATTAGTGACTAATGCAGAAGCAGGCAGATGAAATGACAGCAAATAAGAGTTAAATGATTGAATACCTGGCATGATCTCCACAGCAAAACTGGGCAAGAGATCAGCAAGCAGCCCTGTCCTGCCTAGAAGACGTAGAAGGAAAAGAAGAAGGAAAGAGGTTACTCCAAAGAAAATGCAGCCCAATTTCTGGCACCCACCAGTGCCAGGACTTTGTAGGGCCGTTGCTCTGTATGCTCTGTGGTAGGAGAGATGCATCGGGGCCGGGCTCAGTCAAAGGCAATAACTATAAGCAAGCATTTCTGGCAGCCATCCAAAGGAAGGCTAGGTGGAAGCAGAAAAGGAACCTTATCTCTGACTGTTTATAGGAAGAGGACATCTCTGCCTCCATGTGAGAAACCCTGCTTGAGCAGACTGACATACACCATCTTCATCTCCGTGCATTCACACAGCCTTCTCCACACACTTCAGTGGAAAGTCAAACCCATCTGTATCTAAACATTCCATCTACATTTTCATACAATCCATACACAGTCCCATGTCCACATAAAAACAAAAGTACATATTTGGTTTTAACTTAGAATTAACTAGCTACACGGTTCTATTTATGGCTTAAAGATATTTCAATGATTAAAATGTTCAAAAGCAATGAAGAGATAACGCTAGACTGGTTACACACTCCTCTACACTCCTTCTGGCTTCAGAAATACTCTGTACATATGTATATGGTATGGGTTTTCCATATGGCACCCACAGCTGGCGGTGTATGTACTCAAGAGCCTTCTGTGTGATATTGCCTAGAAGCTTCAAAGCTGGTGTCAAAGCAGGTGCTTCTCGGGGGCTCTGGGAAGCAAAGAGCTGCACAGGAAATAAGATGCTAGAAGATGTGAAGGAGGAGATTATCTTGCCTTATAGAAGCTACCCTGCATGTTTTCACATTAGCAAACTTCCTTTGTCTCTGACTTGTGATGATAAAAAGGTTACTGTGATACATCTAAGGCATACAACTGAATCCTCCTTCATTTTGGTGCATGGCAAGCATCTCCAGAATAGCACTGTTCAATGACAGTACAACACCAACAACATGGGTGATTTTAGCTTTTCTGGCAATGACATTAAGAACATACAAACAAACAGAAACAATTAACCTAATATCTTTTTTTTTTCTCACTTACACCAGTATCCACAACACATTGTCATTTCAAGGGCTCGGTCACCACATGAAGCTGCTGAACATCATACTTCTACGGGTCTGCAGGGTTGTAGCTTATACCCGAGATGACTTTCCATTATGAATCTAATTAATGTCTTGGACCACAACATACCTAGAGATGTTTAAAACATTGGCAGCCTTGAATTCTGAGTGGTAAGTACAAATGAATCTTCTCATTTAACTAGATGCAACAATAAGTATATTTATAAGTACCATTAATCTAGATTGAACACACACACACACACACACACACATACACACACACACATACACACACACAATGCACACTATATCTTTCCATCCATCCATCCATCCATCCATGCATCCATCCACAGAACTATTTCCATATAAAAAAGAAACTTGCACCCATGGATTTTGCTCATTGAGAAACAACTGTATTGCTTCCTGGCCTTTTGGCTAAGATCCAGTGTAGGAAACAAAATGTGTGGTTTACATTTTGAGTCTAGAAGTCATTGGCTCCTTGTTCTACACGGAGGTCCATGAAAAAGCAGTTCTGACAGTGGTCAAAGCGGGAAAGGCACCTCTGGGTCACTGGGGGAGGATCCAGCAACTGGGGAAGACAGTAGTGAGTAGGGAAAAAACATCTTTGCTTGCCCTGTTCCTCTGACCCTCCACAATAGCAGGAGGGTACCATGGTCACACGCACCCTGGTCAAGCCTCCTGGAAGGGAGACGGGTCCACATTTGGAAAGCTACATGGGTACTCCAAAAGACTACTCTCATTGGCTGATGCTTTAGACCAGCTCAGCTGCGGGAAGCCCTGACAAGAAGGGCTCTCCCCTTGTACCCCCATCTTTGCACAACTGGCGTGGGAAGACGGCCCTGAGGCTTGCAAGGTCCCTTAGAAGGAGAGCCAAGCAGGCATTAAGAGAGGTGTCCCGAAAGAGACTTCTCATGCTAGACTTTGGCCCCTGCCTTCACGAAACACTAAGAAGTGCTCTTCAATGCTTACACAACTCCCCAGGTGAGAGATGAGATGGAGTCTGGGACCAAAATCTGAGCACGTGATTCAAAGCACACACTGATCTCATCCGGAATGTTCTCTAAAAATATGCCTTGGAAACTCAACAAGGGAATAAACAGATGGTCAAGGATTTAAGAAATTTGGATCTTAGACATCTCTTTCACACATACTTAGTATTCATTACCATATAATAGGCAATTATCAAGGGAGAACTAGACAAGGTTTGTTAACAAAACAGTTGTCAGATGCTTAATGGTAGACTTTTGTTGTGTTTCCCTCCCGCAGACAATTGGTGTGTGTGTGTGTGTGTGTGTGTGTGTGTGTGTGTGTGTGTGTGTGTGTGATTTTTAGTTAAACGAGGAACTGTGCTTATGTTCATTCTGCAGACCTCCTGTCTACCAGTGTTTAAAACATCTCCAGGTGTGCTGTGGGCCACATGACTAATTAGAATCATAACATAAATTTACTCTTTACATAAGCTACCAATTTGTAGGCTGTCTCGTGATTTTAATTCTATGATTTATAGATGATGGATAGGTGTGTCTACATATATATGTGCATATACATTTTAATTATTTATTTATTCATACATTCATTTTGTGTTACTTGAGACAGAGTCCTGCTATATAGTCCAGCCTAGCATGCAATTCACAATCCTCCTGCCTCTGCCTTTTGAGTGATTAGATTACAACTGTGTGTCACCATATCTGGCTATGATAGCTATTAACTATAAGACATCCATATAGCCAAAGAGGATTTGGTTTTCATACTTATTCCACTTGTTATATCAGGAAAACACTGGGATACGAGTCAAAGCGGCCCGGGATGCTTTGCCACTGATTTACTTGGTAACTCCTTCAGGCAAATCCCTCCCTTTCCTGGTCTCAGTTTTCTCATAGTAGATGGAAGGACTGGGATGGAAGGGTGTATGTATATCTTGATTTTTTTTTTTCTGAGAGAGTCCTGATTTATGCCCATGACCTTGATGTAATTATTAACAGACACTGATTTTTGTTTGCAAATATCATCATTTGGACAATTAATGATATGGTCACCATATTGAGTTCTCAAATCTGAATCTCAGTGAATGGGATTCAAACCCAGATGTGCATAGGAACAAGCTGGTGATGCAAGTGAGCACAGCTGGCTATGAGTGAGACAACTGAGAACATGGAGGGGGTGACAAACTGCAGTGTCCTTAGGGGGCCACTACTGTTCCACTCTAGCCAACAGTTGCCCAGTGGAATGTAGTAGGTGATCCTCTACTCACGTTCACCCCAGATTTGATGGTGAAATATTCTGATTTTAAAACATTAAGCAAATTAATTCGTATATTTTTAAAATAGTGGATAAGCCAAACAAAATATGTCTGTGGTCTGTACAGAACCCTGGGATCATGAGTTTGCAACCTCCAAAGCTACACACACACACACACACACACACACGGGGGGGGGGGGAGGGAGGGAGGGAGGGGGAGAGAGAGAGAGAGAGAGAGAGAGAGAGAGAGAGAGAGAGAGAGAGAGAGAGAGAGAGAGCTGGATTTCCCCATAGGCTGTTTGGGTTACCCCGACAGTGTCCTAACATTGCTTTCACATGCAGAATGACAGTTCTGGTTACCAGCGTTCAAATTAAGATTTCAAAACAGCAGTACTACACACTGCTTCCTTGCCTTTCTTCCTTCTGGGGAACCAGAATGGGCACCATATGAGAACATCGGAGAGACCTTTACTCTGCACTCCAACCTGTCTCATTTTTTGTAACTGAAAACTATGAGCTAAAGAGGGAATGCATCAGAAATGCACATAGAAGATTCACAAACTTTGACACTCCAACAGGGAGGTCTACATCAAGTTTCTCATTTTCCCTGAAGCAACAGTCAATAGCTGAAGCTTCCAGAGGTAAAGGCTTCCCATAATGCACTTGAGTAGAGTTAGCCCCAGGGAGGCATGAGTGAGAGAGTCTTGCAGTGAAGTGAGCGAAATTAAATGTCTTTAGGATTCAAGACATAGCGAGAGTTTGGGGGCAGCAGACAACACCACTATATCAACAGCACGGGGTACAGAGCTCTCTGGCTTCTGCACCGCGACTCTGATTTTATTGGAGCGAAAAGCATTTTAAAAATTGAATTTATGCTGGAATCTTTATATTTCTGAAAAGCATTTTGCTTCCAGCTCCTTCCCTAACAATTCCTAAGACATGTTACTCCTGTCAGTTAGAAACACGCTATCGTTTCTTCTATTCTATCGCATCCAGCGAAGGTCTGCTCTTGAGAGTGTGGAAACAAGAGCGGTAAATACACCCTGGGTCTCAGCAGCGCTTCACCATGCCTGCGAATCACTGTTATTCTCCCAGGATTCAGCTTAAGAGAGGTAATTACAAGTCACTTTAATGTCTGAGGGAAAGATGGGAAGCAGACCCTGTGGATAGAAGGCCATATTTACTCTTTTCAAATCAAAGCTCAAGCGATCAGTAGAAAATATGGTTTTCATGTAAGCACTCAGTTTTCTGCAAGGCTTGCAAAATCCACTCCTTCAAGGAAATTTCCACATGAATAAGCCAAATGCATCAAGCACACCAAAAGCTTGTGCATGCACACACACAAGCACCAGTTTCGTAGCATGCTGGTCTACACTCCACAGCCACACGTGGTCCTTGGGTTGAACGCTCAGAGTAGAAACAAGCACTGTGAATGCACGATTTGCATATCTTACCTCCTAATTGTCAAATCCAGCTGTTCCCTCACATCACCACTTTCAAGTATCCCCAGTTGAGCTTTTTGCACATATTCCTGGAAAACCAGCTCTCTTCCAAATGTCCCCAGCTCACTCATTCATTCATTCACTCAAACAAAGATGTGTATATTTTGTCAGGTGGAGACGGAAGCGGCAACAGAGCAGAGTCGCTTGTGAGGCTCATTTTTAGCCACACCTGTGAAGCTCGAACACCAACATAAGAACTCCAATTTAGTCACTTGTTTCTTTGTCGTAAGACTTACTAATCTCAAAGGGCCTTCTTCCTGCTATGTCTGTTTTTGCCAGCCTCCTTGGACTGTGTGTATGCCTGGGTGTGTGTATATATATATATATATATATATATATATATATATATATATATATATATATATATATATATATATATATATATGTTCAGATGTGCCTGGGCACATGTGTGTGTGCAGGTATCTGTGCATGTGTGCACACACACGGAGGCCAGAGATTGACATCAGGCATCTTATTGAATTGCTCTCTACCCTATTTTTTTTCAGGCAGGGTTTCTCCCTTGAGCCTAGAGCTCACTGATTTGGCTCACCTAGCCAGAGAGGTTCCTCTGGTGTCCTCTATCTCTGCCTTCTATGTGCTGGGACTATAGAAGTCTGTTCAGCTGGCATTTACAGAGATTCTATGTCCTCATGCTTGCTCAGCAAGTGTTTTGACCTGGTGGCCATCTCCTTTGTGCTTTGGACATCAGGATCCATCCGGTCAGGGGGCTTTAGCCAGAGACAGTCCTTGCCACACTTTCTACGTCTCTGTTCCATAGCTTTGTCTTTGTACATTTCATAGTTCACTTCCTAGTGGCATTTCTCCCAGGGTGCTAATTTCTTTTCTTGGTAGCCAGGGCCCTCGAGCTAGAAGTTCATTGCTTTCCTTAGGAAAACAAGTGTTGGAACTGCCTTGGTCAAGCACTTATTGCTCAGTCTACAGGACTCCAAAATATGTTCTGACAGAGCCCTGGATGGTTGCTACAATAAGATGCTTCCTCTGCCAAGCTCCCCAGGAACACTGCACACACCTTCAGCAGAACATTGATCTCTCAGCACTGATTCCTTAACAAGTGCCTCCGTTTGCAGGCTGGAAACCCCTTTAGAACAAAGACTACGCCCTAAGCTTAGCATCTCAGCATCCGGTACCAGGACCCCCTCCACCATCCATTCATTGGATCCTTTGAGGCTTTCCAATAGCAAATCCCCACAGTTTGGTAGGCTGGGTTTCTAGCTAGGCTTTTGATATGTTGCTCAATATAGTGGCTTCTACCCAATCCAGGAGGCTCTTAATAGGAAGTATGAAGGAAGTGTTCAGTTGCCAAAGCATCCACGCAGCACTTTTCAATGTACAGCAAACCAAGAATGTACTCCAACCAGCAGAACATCTTGCCTTCTAAGAGTCGGGAAGCACCATCCCACTCCACACCAGTGAAAATAAAGCAAGCTAGTGTATTTCGAAGAGCTCATTATAGAGATGTAATCTGAATATAAATTTTACCCCAAAAGATCGCTCTTGTCCATGCCCTTCATACTTCCATTCAAGTTCTGATAGTCCAAGCCTTCCAAGTGTAAAGGAAGGCGAAGTTCTAGATTTCCTACAAACTTGTTTTCAGAAACTAAATCCGGCTCCTTGGCACACAATGGGCAAAGACAGGGTGTTGGGAAACTCGTGGAAGGGAGGGAAAACAGCACTTCTTCCAGCCTTATGATGCCCAGAGCACAGTGACCGCTATCCATTTCTTTGAGTAAAATCACTAGAGATGCTCTCAGGTGTGCCAACATACTCTGTGAGTGAACTTTCTCGTTAGGATGACAGCAAATGCCTTTCCAGTTCCGTGCAATTCCCTGCTCCCCCTTGTGTTTAGTGCACATCTCGGCTTCATCTGCTCCAAGCTTTCCTTAGATGCCCTGGATCCGTCTTCAGGGCTGTACTGTACCCACCCTCTGCGCGCTCTGCTCCAAATCCTCCAAAACGTTCCCTTCCTACATCTCTGAGGACAGCACAGATGCTTTCCTCTGGACCTTGTATGTATGTGTAAAGATGTTTCTATGGCTATGCTTTAAGGGTTGTTTCTATGGCTATTTAAAATGCCAAATATATTGGAAATTTCCCAGGGGCACACACATGCCTGCTTTTATTCTATATTCCCATGGCAACCATGCTTCCAATAAATATAGTTTATGACTATCTGTCACAGTGTGGATAGAGCCTCCCTTTCCTTTACATATATTTATAAACTGTGTATTTAAGCATTTCATGTGTTTATCTTTTCTTTTTGTGTCTTTTATATTTTAGTTCACTTTAAATTACAGACTTAGAGGAGAATAATTCTGACGGTGAATTCTCTCTGTAAAATGATTACTATTGGATCATTTGCAATTAAGTGGTAATAAATGCTTCCAGATTTTTGGCAGTGGATTGTAAGCTTGGTCAAAGGCATTGACTTCTTCTATTTACACATTTTAAGTCATATTTTATTGCTAAAAATGGACCACAGAGGTTAGTCCATACCACAGCCCCCACCTGGTATTTTCAAACAAACCAGAGAGGTTAAGAATCTGAAAGAAAGTCGTATAGCTGCCTAAAAGTCAAGCCAGGAATAGGACTACTTACTCCACCTGTGCCTTTTGCTCTCATGATGTCACTGAGTACCAGTCTTGGCTTATCCTTGTTGTAGGGATATATAGGAAGCTCTTCTTTGTCTCCTGGCATTTGGACTGAATGGCTGCAGTCAGTTAGTGCATCTGGAATTCCTCTACTTATATAACGAAAGTATAATTTTTGGATGTAGAAAACGTTGGAGATGGTTGAAACTCTGGGCACCTCTTACAGCGGCAACTAGAAAATGATTACTGGATACATCATAACACAGTGTGATCTAATTAAAAGGCATTCACCGCTGCTGCAAACTAATAAACAACAATAAAAATGATTGCAAAGGTACTTAGGCTGTGCAAAGTGCTGCAGTGATCCCACTTCCCACCCTGTGAGAGTGAATGGATGGAAAATACCATTAGTAATACAGCATGCTTGACTTGGTCTGAGGTGAAATGCGAAAGAGAACCAGACTGACTTAAAATTGATGAGGAAGGGGCGATGCCACTGAAGGGGGAAATTGAGTTTTAGAGGACCAGTGTGATTTCTTGCACTTATTTGTGCTGGAAACAGACTAGCACAAAGACATCCCTCCACCACCACCACCCCCGCCCCCCCCCCCCAGACTACATCCAATATTCAGGGACCACTACTTTCTTTAGCGGGAGGCGGGGGGGGGGAGTTGGGGGGAGGGCGGGAGACGCCCCGAGGTCACAGCAAGCCAACAGGGTACGCAGAGAGGTCATGCAAGGCCAGAGTCCCTGCTCTTTCCTTGGTGGCCAGCCCTCTCAGTGTAAGGGGCTTCCATCATGGACCCTTTCCCAGAGCCCTCTCTGGGAAGCCAATTCAACAAAATCCGAGGCACAGTTCTCCGCTGAACCAAACCTGCACGCTTGAATAGCGGCAGCTGGCTTTGAAGAAAATGGAACTGTCTCCTGACCGGCTTTGAGGGGCTGCCATTCTTTCCTCCCCGGGCTGAGCCGATTTCCCAGTACCACCCACTCCAGCGCGGGGCCCCGCATCTCCGCCCCCGCGCTGGCGGGCGCTGGCTCTGCAGACCACAAAGCGAGCTGAGCGCGCGGGTTGACCCAGCTGCTCCCGCGCCACCCGGGGTAACCACGGCAACCGCGGTGGTCAGGAATGCACGCTAATTGAAGGCCCCGTTCCTCCCACAGGGATGAGCAAAAAGTGAGGCAAAAAATAGTGAGCTGGGCTGCGTGTGAGGAGGGAGGGGAGGCGGGGCTCAGCTCCAGCCTTGGCCCTGGTGGATGAGGGACCAGGACCGTGAAGAGCGCCTGCCAGGCCTCATTTGTTTTCTTAAATGACGCAGGGCAGTGAAAAGCTGTGACAGGTCAGAAATCTTAGGATATATTTTCCAACCAACTACCACACCGTGAAGGCACCATGCTTTCGCTGGGCCGCAATGCTTGATTTATGGAAATGAAGGGAGATGTAACATCCCTAAGTCCTCATAAATGAAATGCCAGCAAGCTGTAAGGGCTGGGCTGGCCAAAGGGAGTGGACAGGATTCTGTTTTGTTCAGATCACAGGAGGCTCTTGAGATGGACGACCACCATTAACCAGTTCTGAAAAATGCCCGTCTTTGAGCTTGGACTTGCCATAAATGACTCCTGGCGTTCCCCCTCACCTTACACTCTTAAGTGTATCCTTGTGTAGATTATAAATTTTGTCACTGCCTTCCCAGGCCCAGTCAGATAGCTCCTAATCCAAGTCATGGGTCTCCTCCAAATGCCACTAGACATCACTGAATAAGCTCTACAATCGAGTCCTTGTAGTTAGCTAAAAGCCAGCCTCTCAGAAAATGGGGCGGGGAGAGGCTTCCAAATAGCATCCAAAATGAGGCAACCCAAAGACAAAATGGGTGTTGGGCCAATGGGGCTCAGGTGTTATTGAGAAAATATGAGTCTGCTCCTAATGGGTCAGTTCACAAGGGGCCCGTTAAATCCCTTAGTGCCCATGGACTGTGTTCAGCAGGAGCCCCCGACATAGATGCCCCTAAAGAGGGCTCCCTTGGATTAGGGATGGTGGGACATGTAGAGGATGGCAGGGTGGGAGGAGAAACTAACATCTGAGTTTTTAGTCACAACAATAGGTCTTGGGGGTAACTTTTATGACCCCTCTCCTACTTCCACAGATGGGGAAACTGAGTTCATATCAGCACACCAGGGCTGTCTGGCCCCCAAGCCTCTGCTCTTCACATTGGACCATGTCCTGTATCCAAAGAGAAATTTACTCACCACCACTGGCGCTTTTCAGTGTGAGTGACTTGGCCTGTATTAGGGAGGTTCCAAAGCTTCCCCAGCCTCGACTCACCGGGTTCATAACTCCCGGTGAGTGTGGCGAGTAAAACCAGACATCCAAAGGTCCCCAGAGGGCAAATCACCCCTCTGCTGTGAGTCAGCGGCCTAGATGCTTACTATCCAAGCACAGCTTTAAGGTTTTCTTATGCTGTTCTTCCATCACAGCCAAACTGTAACTTTTACCTTCACAAAAGACACAGAATTTTAATAGGGACAAGATGGCTATTTATGTATTTTGTATCTTCCTGGTGTGGGGTCCCAATACAACTAAAAATACTCATTACATTTTTAGCCTCATTTAAACAGAAGTCATAATTGAAGCAATACTGATCCGCTCTGTGGTGTCTATCAACGAGCAAGACTGGAGTTGGGCAATGAATTCTTGAAGCCAAGAGAAGTCCTTTCAGAGCGTGGAAGGCTTGGCCCCACATCTCTGAAGGAATCATATCTCTTCCCCTCCCAGCTACAGTCACTAAGGGGAGGCAGGACTCCTCCTGATGCCTGAGGAACTCCTCTGGCCCTTCTCTCTCCTCTATCCTTTCAACACATTTTCTCATTTCTTATAAAAACAAGAACAACCGCGCTGTCTAAGTAAGTTTAGGGCAGAGCCAGCCAGAGCTAGGCCAAAGAGGTTGGAGGAGAGAGATCAGGGCATTGCCTAGAAAAACCCAGTCCTCATTTTCTGTCCCTCTGTTCATGGGAGTCTGTGGGGTTGTCTCAGCCCCCCTGGAATCCTGAAGGTGCAGGTGTGTGCTGAAGTAGGATGTTCCCATATTTGCTAGGGGTGAGTCCAAAACACCGAAACATGATCAAATCTACAAATGAAATGTGGGCACGCCCAGACCCTAAGATGTTCCAAAGGTTCTCTCCAGACTTATGGCCAGAGTGTGGCTCTCTCTGTAATTCATTTTTTTTTCTCTTCCCTCTGCCAGGAGTAAACTTTCTTCTTCTCCAATTCTTTTGCCCTTCTTCCTCTGTTTGTAAATCTTCCAGAGAGAAACAGCCGCAGCCACTCTCTGAGATCAAAGTTTTAGCAAGCAACAAAGACCTCCAAGGAGGCTGTTGCCATGGGAACTCTGGGAGCTGAGGCCCTTCTAATAGGCAAATCTCCTTGGTTAGCAGCACCAGGCTGTGGCTGGCAAAGAGGGAGAGGAGGGGGAGGGGGAGTCTTGGCAACAAGTAGCCTTTCTGAACAGCCTGAACTAAAATCACTGGGATGTGGGACAGGGTCCAAACTGGAACTGCAGGAATGCAGGGGTGGGTGCTAGGACATTCCTTCACAATCTTAGGAAATACTTCCATTAAATATCCCTAGAGTCACCTCGTGGGAGATGTCCCCCGCCCCGCAAAATTTCATTGATTACTTATTCAGTTTGTAACGGCTTTTTAAAATACCAGTGAACAGAACAGAGACGTTTATTTATATCAGACATAGAACTGTGAATAGCTTGAATTAAAAAAAAAAATAATCCATGCCCGCCCATTCCTCCACTTGTCTAGGTAATAGATGCTGTACTCTTGGGTAAGTCACAGGAGGAGATGGGAGAAATAATAGGAACATGACAAGAAAACAAAGGTAATTCTGCAGCATTGTATTTATCGGGGGGAAAAATCAATCCCAAATTAGTGCTTACTCACAAGGACCTGCTGAGAGCACACCTATTTCTGGCCTCCTCAGTTAGCACTACATTTGGCCCATAAAGAAGCAGAAACTGATGATGAATTCCACAAAATGTTAACAGTGTGTGTTTTTGCCTGCCTGGCATTCCTTTCGTCTTCATTTGGAAACAACTGCCTGGTTTCCTTTAGGAAACTGCTTCTCTTTCCCTCTGCAGCCCCAAATGGGGGTTGACTGTATCCCTTCAACAACAGGGCTTTGCAGGAAGTCTGCAGAGAGACGAGCTCTATCCTCCCGAGATAGACGGGGGCAGGGGCCTGTCCAGGTCCTCTTTGCTTCATGTGAAGAGAGCCTGCCTGAAAATGATGCTGAGGACGGAGCAGACCAGGAGGTGGAGGCAAGGAAAGACCAGCTCTTTGGCCCACTGATCCGCCACCAGGACTCATTGATCAAAGCTGGGAATACCCCTGGGGTTTGCTTGGTACCTAAGACAAAAAGACGCACCTAAGTTCATTGGAGCCTCCATCCTTTGCAATCAAAATACTTGTGGAAAACATGACAGCTCAAAAGAGTGGGCTTTTCAGGGATAATTTCTCTTTCTGTACTTTACTGTTTGGCTTAAAGTATGATCAATAAGCATGATCATTTTTTTCCCTGAGACAGAAACAGTATTAAAAACAAAGCATTGAATGGTATTGGAGGAATTGTCTTCTATGGAGAATTAATTTTGAAATCTGGGGTCTTTGAAATGGAGTAGAAAAAAAAAATCATTGAAAGGTCTCTGGAATGCCATTTTGTTTATCCTTGTATCTAGGCAACCTGGATTAAACTTGTTCTATGTGTTAAAGCTCATCAGAGAAGGAGTTTCTGTGATTTCTCCAAACCATCCATAATTTCATTATAATAATTTGAAAAGCCTGTTATTTACCATTAGGAATGTCTCCCTTAGCTTGAACCTAAGCACCCTCTGGCTCATGACCTCTTATTCTAATGCCAGGCTAGAGGCAGGAGTGTTCGCTCAGCCTCATTTCCACAGAGGCTCTGTCCCCCCTTTTAAAATTAAAGGCCTTTAAACAACAAGCCTCCACCAGGGACATCAGAAAGAAAAGGTCAGGCCCTTAGACTGTCCATAGAAAGAAGTAAGAACAAGGTGAGCTGCTTTTAGATTTTAAAATAAAAACTTCCCTGCATGAGCCTTCCTGAAATGGTGAAGTCTTTTTCCTGCCAGCTGGAGCTGCCCCGGGGAACTTCATTCCTAACCAAACAGTGGCACGGTTCCAGGTTATAAACAGCCAATCCTTGCCACCGATCCCAGACCAATGTCTAACCTCAGGTGGATTATTTCTGGACACCCCCAACTTCAGGGACTGTCTGCTGGTGCAGCCCTACCATCATCCACCCTGTCTAAATATTTCTCAGGTATCTGTCTCTGTCATCTCAAAGCACCAAAACACTGTGTGCTTTTCCAACTTCAGAAAGACTTTACCCTCTGAATCATCAAAAAGACAGCAAAGGGTGTTTGGGATGGTTTTCCTGTTTAATGTCGAAGCAGTGGTTGTCCTCCGGTTGCCATGAATCACACATCTTCGGGTATTTCTGAAACCGCTAAATGAAGCATCCATAGCCATGGAGGGAGGGAGGTTCAGGTGTATGGGGTGGGAAGAGGGTGAGTCATGCTCTGCAGGGAGGTGTTCAATGGAGACCAGAGCAACTGTGCCTTTGAAGTGAAGGCCTAGGTCAATGGTTATACAGTTTAAGGAAGAGATGTAGAGAATCAAGGAAACAAGCCCAGGGCAAGTAGAAATCATGACCTACACCCCCCTAGCAGCAACCACAGTTTTTAGTACATAGCTTAATCCATAGTGTCTCAGTACACATAGGATTTGTGGTACTGTGAAAGCAGATAAAGTCAGAGATCAAGACAATGGGTCTAATCATCAACACTTTCTAAAAAGTAGTGTGCAATCATAAAAGCAGGGCATTGATTTTCTTTAATTTGGAAAATGAAGGGAATAATTTCTGCTCTCCTACCCCATACAAGTATTACAGGAAAGCATTGTGAGTTAATTTCAGTGTATAGTAACATTAGTGGTGGTCACAATGCTGCCATCACTTTGGCTGATACCTACTTGGCCAGGGGGAGGTGAGGCCGGAGGAGGTATTCCTGTATTCCTTCTCTTTATATTGGGGCACTACCCCCAGGAAGCTCTGATCTCCCGCGCAGTGGCCAACTGACCTAATGGACCGTGCTTTCTCTCTTAAGGCTAATGTTTTTTTGTTGGGAAAATACAAGAATGGAAAATAACATTTAAGTTGTTTGCTTGGTTTTCCTTTTTCTCTACCAAGGGAGCCCTAAAGATATTTTTCAACAATTCCTGCAGCATAAACCCAGGAGCCCTGGAGCATCTCTGACAGTGCTGAGAATAAGTGCTATGTTAACCGCTGTTACTTTTCTCTGGGGTGTTTACAAAATGAGTAAAGAAGTGCTCCATGTCACTACCAGATCTAGATCCTAAAAAGCCCTAGATGACCATTCATCCATTCTCACTTTCACCCCCTATCCCCACTCCTCCTTTAGCTGGGAACGAAAGTCTCCAACACAGCAGAGCTAAACAAAAGAGAAGCCTAGAACCACGTGCCACCACTTGGACAGGAACTGTTCATCTGACTACAGCAAATGTGGAAATAAACTTTTGGGCAGAAAAGTCACTGATGTTTGTATAAAAGCTAATAAATTCTTTCCCAAAAAGGTATATTCTTTAGCTCTCTTTTCAATTTTGATATCTTCCAATGCATTTTTTTTTTTGCTTCAGTTCACCAGAACCAGTACTTTGAACCATAGTTTCTGATGGATCCATCACTAATAATTACTTAAATACCTAGATGAAGACTGTGACCAATGAAGTCAAAGCATCTCATCTCACTTGTAGATGTCTATTGTGTCAGTCAAGCCAACAAAGACACATGCAGTATTCAGTAACATTTAAGAGGCACAAAGTAAGAACCATCTATAGCTCCTGCCCTTTGTCATTTTAAAGTGTCTTTAGGGTAGAGCCCTCCTTGATATAAACATGGAGAGATATTGGTCCTTGGCTCTGCAGAGCCCCTCATTCAGTGCTACCAAGGAACTCTGAGTTTTGTGAGGAATCGAAGACAAGTACACATACAGTATCGGTGTTACCGCTCTCACTAGGTAAAACCAGCACACACCACCAAGGGCTCTATTCTTGGCCTTGTTCATTTTACAGCAGTGTCTAGGGTGATTCATCTACTCTCACATGGCTCTGCCTGTCTGTTGGTCATGATTCTTAAACCCACTGTCCCCTGTCTTCTCTTTCCTCTGATTTCCAGACTTACATTTGCAATTGTCAGCGAGCAATTTACCATGGACAATTTTGGGTAACACTACTTACGTTACTTACTCAAAGAAACTGGATTCAATCTATGAAAAATATCCTAATGAAACATAGACCCTAGAGCTCTGTTGGTGTCCCACAGGAGTCAGTGACCTGTGGTGACAATGGTCACTGGTGACCATTGTCATTCGAGCCTTCCTTAAATTCTATATGTCCAAAACTAAACTCGTCCCTCTGCTTCTATACCTGCGTGCCCACCATGTACTCTTAGTTAAAGGGATGGCTGGTTACCCACCTAGTTAGAAATCCTTGTATCCTGTTTGGCTTATCTCTCTCACGGCCTTCTATACAGCCCCAAGATCGATTGCTTTGATCTCAGAACTGTTGTTAGGGTGTCTCCATTTCCTGTTCTGGTTCAGAATCTCATACCTTTCATCTGTGCTTCGGCCAACTCCATTTCCTACCCCTGCTCTGCTCTCCTGCCACTCATGAACCACCTGCCAGGCATACAGAGTAGGTTCCAATGCCTCGTGTACAAAACTTCATTCCAAATATTTGAAAACAAGTCCTTGGGTCTTCAAGTGCTTTTTTTACTAGAAGGAACCCACTAGCCATTCCTCACAGAAAATTCAATAACCATTAGTTCATGTTGTTGTAATTAGCAAACTGTGAACCCCAGAAATCTTTCCAGGCGACTCTATTCTTTAACAGAGAACCGAGAAATCAGGTTGCTTTCCTGGTCTCACAGAAAAAAAAAAGACCGTCAAACAAAGTGGCTTGCAGAATATAACAACCAAACAACTAATTTTTTTTAAACGTGACAGTATTTTGAAAATTTTTATGAAGGGCTGTCAAAGATAAAGACTCAGGATTTTGCATTTAGTACTTTGAAGCACTCAAAAAATTTCATAGATTGAAACCAATTCCTTTAAATAATTAACATAAGTAATATTGCCCAAAATTGTCCATGGCAAAACTATCACAGTTTGGACATTTCTAATTAGTGTGGAGAGGAACAGAGTGGCATGTGTCCCTCGGGCGCATCGGAGTAGAAGCCCTGATTGTAGGCAGAGCTCTGATGACATTGTTCCTCGTTTTCATTCAGGGTTCTCCTCAGGGCAGTCCTAATTTCTGCTCCCCATCTCTCCTCCCATCACTGGTGACCACTGTCGTCCAAGCCTTCCTTTCTCTCACCATCTGCTGACCCCTTTTGGCCCCAAGATCGGCATCCTCACCCCACAGTTAGCTTGGATTTAATCCAGAGGGATGTCCACCGTGTATTTGAGCTCATCCTCAGATGGTACAGCTTTCCCTCCATCCATTTCCCCCAACATCTGCTGAAGCGGAACCAAATTATCTCGAGTGGTTTTTTTACCTGGCCTCCTTTTCCTACACACACAATTGCTTCTCCACAGATGGCTGCCTCAGTCAAATCGCTGTGCTCACAATTATCTAACTGCGGGCTCAAACTAACTTCTTGTTCCTACAAACTCGGCTGTTGGAGTCCTGAGATTAGGCAACAATGTATCTCTTAGATCCTGTCTGATGTAAAAAACCACTGCAGGTCTCAAGTCTTACCTCGCCGTGTTCTTGACATAGTAAGTCTTCCACTCCTCTAATTTCCACTTTCCTACAAGCCACAGCAGTTAGAGTTTATAAGTTGGCCCTAAGGATTATGTTTAAGTCAACCTTCTAACAAGGAAGACCAGTATTACCTCAGTTCAGTTTGTAAAATGTAAGACTGAGACATGAGAGCAATTGCTTTGTCAAAGTCATGACAAACAACTAACAATTCTAAATAGAAAATGCTACTTTATCCTTGGGTATTGAGTTTCTCACAGTGAGTGGGTAAAAATCAGTTTTAAGCTTTATTTCCCTTTCAAACAAGGAATCCTTGCATGTTCCCACAAATTAGTGTCAGCTAACTTTTAGAGGCTACAAGAAAAACAAACAAATAAAAACGCAATGTCTTCTGAATCCTGGCTTAAAGGGTACATCACCAATGATTTTTCCCCCTAAAAAACCTATATCTCCCTTGATATAGGTTTTTTTCTTGTTTTCTGTGTTGGTTTAATCTAAACTTTTATGTTTGTTTGTTTGTTTGTTTGTTTGATCTAACCAACATTTATAAAACACAAAATATGTACTCAGTTTTCAAGGAGACCATTTCCCACTAACATTTTCCTCCAATTCACAAGAGGAGAAGTAGCCAGAGTAAGGAGTTTCCAGTTATGAAGCAGTTAATATTAATAAGATGTATTTGCTTGAAAATAACTCAGATGCTTCCCCCTCCAGGTAAACTAGCGCAGGTCTAAATAGCTCTTCTTATGGGATGCATTTTATTACTAGACTCTCCCGTTTACAGCCATCTTGCCTCCTAATTATCTTAAGTAGAGACAACTGAGTGTGAAAAGACTCCCGGGGTCTTCAGATGTGCTTGCACACCAGTGGGTTCTGATCTCTCTTTAGGCTGTACCATACTTCAAAGGCCTCTGGCATTTTCTTGAACAATTAATTGCCACATAAGAAAGACAAGAAAAGGATAAGGGGAAAGAAGGTTAAAGATGAAAGTAGGAAAGAAAGGGGCGTTGAGGAAATGAGAAACATTTCTGACAATGCTCCAGAAAGAGTCATAGCCTTCCAGAAGCAAGACTCGATAAAACAGCACCACTCAGAAGAGAACCCCCTACAGCAGGCCTGTCTGTGCACAAAAGATGAAGACCATGCATGCCGTCTGCAAATACATGCAGGGAGGAAGGGGACATAATGCAAGCAGGCTAAAGATGAAAACGTTGCCCCTGGTTTCCACTTACCCAACACCAGCAGTTCCACGGAATCCTCATTCTTGCCTTCCAGGTCATCCGGGGTGGTGATGATGCAGTAATAGAGTCCGCTGTCTCCCCACATGAGCTTTCCGATCTGAAGATCTGCATCTGTTATCACAAAAGGAAGAAAGGCACTGAACAATGGGGCCTGGGACAAGAGCGCCCTTCTGGGACATCTACACAATTCTGTTGCTTTGCCTGGAGAGTGGTTGGAAAAATGCTCGCTTTATTTCGAACAAAATAATACAAACTAGCATCCTCAAGGCAAGAGAAGCAGAGCACAGCCACAAATAGATCTAGTTCCAGTCCACTTTCAGGAGTAGTTGATAGCTTTGAATTAGGCCTACAATGGCGCCTAAGAATCGGGTAATTTCCCAAATAATTCTGGCTGGGTTCCTAGAAATAAATTGATTTCTTCAAATAATTTAATGATTGAATAGGTCATGAGATTTGTGACATTTTCTTATCTAAAGCTTTAGGGAACTGGAGAGAGGGTGGAATTGATTCCTCTACCTGGCTCTGTACTTGTATGCACACACCCCTTCCCCAGGAAAAGGCATCTTTAGGAAAGTCCACTTTTCAGGGCCAGTAAAGGGCAGGAAGGACAATGTCCAGGTACAGAATGTCTGCCTCAGGTTCTTCCACTAAAACTCATTTCAAATAGTCCTGAAAACCATCTCTAAGACTGGAGGTCAGGCTCTGAAAGGCAACCCCGGGGGCTTATTTCTGTGTTCCCGACATACTCTATCGTCTACACTCCCCTCCCTGTCATCCAGAGCAACACGCCGGGACTCCTGATGCTCCCATCTCCCACAAGATCAGACCCTTGAGGAGCTGAAAGGCTGACCTCCCTCCCACTCCCTGGGTCGAGAACAAGGGCACCAATACCATGAACTATGGTGATCTCTCTGCCCCTGTAGAAATCTCCCAGGGTAACGGTCGAGCCCTGCTTTGAAGCTACCACTCGAACGGTCCTCCTGCTGTCTAGACAGTCCAGGTAGGGGTCCCATTCCAGGTTCCTCTTGCTGAGAGCTTGGGCCCTGGGAGAGGACATGCCCAAGGATTCCCCCATGCGGTCCTGGCAGTAGGACTTGAACTTCCACTGCACCACTGCAGGCTGATGGGAGGATGTGGAGAAGTGGCAGCGGAGAACGGTGGGCTGGAAGAGCATGGCCACCTTCTTCTTGTCGGGCACTGTGACCTGCAGGCCTTCGACCATGGCTGCAAAACAGAAAGAACACGTCCAAGCCGTATCCGCGTCACGGGCCTCACCCCTTACCACGTGATCACATCATCGCTCCGCACACCCTTGGTCTGCCCTCATTTGGGCTCACAGGTTCAGGTTCTCGTCCACGGTGATCGTGAGGCAGCCAGTCACACCGCATCCACAGTCACGAAACCGAGTGATGACTGTGTGCGCTTAGCTTGTGTTCTTCTTTTTACACAGTCCGGGTTCCGAGCCCTGGGAATGATGCCACCCACAAGGAATAGGTGTTTCCACCACAACCTAAACCGGATAACCCTCACAGGCATGCCCAGAGGCTGTATCCCAGGTTATTTATTCTAGGTCTCATCTAACCACCACGCTTGGTAAGACATTCTAATACCAATCAGCTAGCTTCTTGCCTCCAGCCTCACCCCTTTGACATAACTCTGTGTGAGCACCGAGTCTCACAAATACCAACAACTTAATGTGAGCCATGTTAGTCCACATCTCCAGGTCTTGGCACATGATAATCCTTGTTTCGGGAAGGCTTTGCTTCACTTCCCTCGGAAATTTGTTCTCCATCATTCAAAACAGAATCCAAAGGCCTCTCAAAAGGCATCCTTTGACTGGCTTGTCCCTTCCTCCCTCATGTCAGCAACATATTCTTGTGTACACAGTTATTGTTAGCGATTCTGCGAGGATTTCTTTCCATGCCCTTTCAGGAAAGCATAGTATATTGTCTTGCCATCCTGGATTAGGAAGCCCAGGGGTGCTGAGAAAATACCTGATAAATAACAATGAAATCAGGAAGTATGACTTCAAGAGCCATTGACGTCCCTTCCAGATGGTGACTCAAGCGAAGGGGAAGAAATAAAGGAGAAAGGCAGTCTCTCCACAAAAAGGAGATCTCAGATCCAAAGCAGTAGAGTAATCAAAAGCAGAAAAGACACGAAAACAAGATGAGAAGGGATAATTACAGTGAATGAGAGACCAAGGAAATTGGAGAGACAAAGAGCCTGTGCAAACTCACTAATAAAATCTAGAAATTCTAAGCAATGAGAACACAACTCCCTAAGTGATGGGAGAGTCTAGAATTTTGAGCCTAGAAACATGTTAGAAGCAAAAAAAGTGGCGGGGGGAGAATTGTGATGAGAAGCAGAGAAAAAGAGTATAAAGATATATGGAAAAGGTTCCAGGCTGAATACAAGAATCACCAAGTTGACTTCAGGTAGCTTGGAACAGAAGGCGTTTCTTTTCTTTTCTTTCTTTCTTTTTTTGTTTTTGTTTTGTTTTGTTTTTTGTTTTGACTTTTTGGGACAGGATTTCTCTGTGTAGCCCTGGCTGCCTTGGAACTCACTCTGTAGACTAGGCCAGCCTCAAACTCAGAGATCCACCTGCCTCTGTCTCTCAAGTGTTATGATTAAAAGCATGCACCACCGCACCCAACATGAGGCAGAAGGTTTTGCCTTAGAACTGCCGCAGTGAGACAGGTGAGGAAGGTGCTTTTTGGTGACAACCTTTTCCTCTGTGTCTACAGTACACAGCACTCACCCTCATAGCTCAAACACACTTCTTAGGCACAGGCCTCCTTACCGAAGCAGCCTTGACAAGAGTAAGATGTACTCATGTAGCCGGGCGGTGGTGGCGCACGCCTTTAATCCCAGCAGAGGCAGGCAGATCTTTGTGAGTTCGAGGCCAGCCTGGTCTACAGAGTGAGATCCAGGAAAGGCGCAAAGGTACACAGAGAAACCCTGTCTCGAAAAACCAAAAAAAAAAAAAAAAAAAAAGATGTACTCACGTCTCCTGATTTCCAGACCCGTATCCCTCCTCCATGAGAGGCACAGTGAGAAACACAGGCCCTAATTCTCATTATGAGAAAATGATTTCTTCATTCCATGGAATTTGGTAGTGAACACAAGAGAGTGTTTTGGACCAGCCATGCGCTTGGAGGCTACCCATGAATAAATAAAGGACTGGATGAGCAAATATATGACTATTAGTATGAGAATTTTGAGGGCTTTGCAGAGGGAAGTAGTAAGTGAGTCATAGATCGCATAGTATATTAAAATAGTGTTGGCACCAAACAGGAAGGGCTTGGAATATCATCTGGCAACATACTAGTAGCAAGGCCTTAAAATCTGGGTAGCAATCTGAGATTCATTTTCCTCACCTACCCAGTAAGTATCATAATGCTTTCTCCCAGGGACACAACACGAACATGACATCTCACGGGGCTCCTTCAAGGAACAGACTTAACAGAGGTTCCCTGAGAGGTAGATCTCACGTGACAACCCCCCACGCCATTTTCATCCTTGCCCTTGCTTCCTGTTCCGATGCCACCACATCTCAACGACCATCTCCTATCATCGGGTCTGCGCATGCGTAGACCACATTACGTGGCCCAGCCCCAGCGAGGGGTAAATAACAATTCCATCTGGAAGCTCAGCTGCAACCTCGCACCCCAAACGCTGCTGTAGCTAATTTCACTCTCCCTGACTCACGTTGCTACAATAGGAACATACATTACTTTACAGTTACTCCTTAAATTACACAGCACCAAGCTTTGGCCCTGAAATACTTCGAATCTTTATTCATCTTCCAGTTTTCCAGGAGATATAAATGGAGCAGAGAGGTGACATGGATTCAATTAATAATCTCTGCGTCTGGATGACACACAGGCACTATTGCCAGGATACACCATGCACTTGACCATGCCAGTTCTCTGCTCTGTACCCTGCTGAGACTCTGCTTGAGGAAATCACAGTCCTTAGCCTCTCTAGGGTAATTAAATCAGCAAGGGGGAAGAGTGCACCATAAAAGCATTGTTGAGGTTTTAAATGTTAGGTACTCTTATATTTTTTTTTAAGAGTCAAGTTTGGGGTTTTGTTCATTAGATGATTGCTGAGAATGACCTCCTCAGCAGCTTTGCTCTCTGTTAATGAGATCAGCCATTTGAGCGAGCCAAGCCATGGAACCCTCTTGATCAATTATTAATAGAAGTTAGTCAGTTCTCAGCTTCTTCCGTGATAGACACACAAACTCATGCTCCAAAGAGTAAGAACTACATTCTCGGACACATTTGCCTTTTTACAGCATGGAGGTTAAAGGCCTGGATTTGGGAATCAGTCCTAAATTAGAATCCAGCTATGTAGCCTTAGGCAAGTTACTCAACTCATGAGCTTCAGATTTCTCATGAGTAAAACCATAATAATAGTAACAGTCTTATGGGTTGTTTAAAGGTTAAATGACATTTTTTTCTAAATACTGATGGTAGCGGATGATATATATTAAGCACTGAAAAGAAGCAACTGCTGCTTTGTGGGAGACTGTGGGAGTCCAGCTCCGACCTGTTTCTACCTTTTGAAGGGTTCTTAGGTAGAGGAGAGAGGAATTAAGAAATGATAGAAAGAGAGACCTAGCCGACAAGAAGAAAGTCAGAAACTCAGGATAGCTTTGGGAGGGCCTGGGTCAATACCCAACAGCCTCGTCCTTTATTGAAAAGGGCTTTTTATAATGTGCCAATGGGAAAGGCAAAAGACCTCCCCCTTGCAAGATCAAAGCACACTGTACAGTCAAGTGTAGACCCTTCCAAACATCTGGTAAACATGCCCGTAGCCAAATCATCTCCTTATACAGTTCTGCTGGGTAAAGCAAGTTCAGATTCTCTGACCCTGAGTAAGTTCTCACTAGGAAGTCTCTGTGGCCTCCCACATGGCTTTTGTTACCGTGACTATCAAGAAGTATCTATTGGCTTCTGTGGAGCTGTGGTCCCCAAGCTAGGCAAGTGCAGATAGCCAGGTATGAGATGCTGAGTGTGAAAAAGGCAGAATGGTCAGAAGCTGGATTATATACAAGCATGCTGGAATATATCATTAGGAGTTCCACGGGGATAGTGTCTGGCTGTGCTCATCACTTCACTAGTCTATGTCCTTGAAGTCAGAATGGAGAGTTGTGTGTGTGTGTGTGTGTGTGTGTGTGTGTGTGTGTACGTGTGCACACACTGTATGGGTATAGATGCACACAGGTGCAATGGGACCCTGTACTGAAGACAGAGCTGGGTCATTTGAGAGGACAGGACCAGGAGTTCTGAGTGGCAGTTTACTAGACTTTTGAGGACTGTAAGTGTTAAAGTTTAAAGCTAAAAATGACAATTCCTGTCTCCACTTTGTAGGTTTCCAATGGTAAGGTGAGTACCATTCAACTCCCAAGGCTGCTCTGGCCCCATTCATCAGGAATCCATCCTCACAAGAAGATGAAGGTCTAGAACTGCTTTTCTGGCCCCAATCCTAACGTCTAGGGTGAGAGACAGGATTCCTTGTGCCCACTGGACAGCATCTCTTCTTCTCATCCTATGTTTGCCTCATACAGAAACTGTTCCCACTTTGGTGTGCTCGTTTGCACCCTAATTGCCCTGCCCAAAACTTCCCTTTGCTTTTTCCAGACCCCCATGGCAGCCCCTTCTCCAAAGGCTTGGGTATTCTTCCTGTGTCCCATCATGCATAGTTGAGTCCCATCTGAAACCATGATGGCACTATCCACCATGCATCCTCTTCCATGATGAACTGAAACCCTACAAAACTGTGAGTTGTTGGGAAGTGTGGCCACAGTGAGGCAAAAGTAACTAATACACCCCAGGTGAAAACTTCAGCTTTGATGATTTGTTCTCTGCCTTTGACCTCATGCAGCTAGTCACTCAGTCTAAACATCTCTCAAACTTGAATTTTCTCTATTCCTACTATAACCAGGTCCCTAGTTCCTCCTACCAGGTAATGGCTGTGCGGCACTATGTGTCAAATCCCTCTCTTCTAGCATTTTAATGAATTCTTCCAAAAGCCTATAAAGCAGGGGTTATTATCACACTCGTTTTACATATGAAAAACTGACGCTCCAAGAATATGCGTACCCTGTCTACGACATCAGGGTAGCAGGTGACAGTGAGGCTGAGGCCCGGGCTGACTGGCTCCACAGCTCTTAACCATCCTTTCACATAGGCAGCATGACCACCTGTGTATGAGAACAGTGTCCCGAGCAGCCTCCCTACTTGGAACACAACCTACACTCAACATTTTTTCTAGAGCGGTCTTTTTTTTTTTTTTTAACACATTATATCATCCCTATGAGTTTCATTATCAAACATTCCAGTTTCTTGCTTTGAAAATTACTCATTCCTCATTCTCTCCAGGATACAATCCCCAAATTTCAGTGCCTTGGTATGATATAAGATCTCATTCACGGGTCTCAAGAGATGGCTCAACCATTAATAGCACCTGCTGCTCTTCCAAAGGACCTGAGCGCAGTTTCCAATACCTACATTGAGCAGCTCACAACCACCCATAACTCCAACTGCAGAAGATCCAATGCCGTTTTCTGGCTTCTAGGGGCACTCACATACACCTGTGGTATGTGCACGCGCGCGCGCACACACACACATACGCACGCACGCGTGCCCACACACACACACACACACACACACACACACACACACACACACACTAAAACTTAAAGACAGATCTTATCCACGATTGGTCCCATGTACACTCCAGCTATACATTTTTCATCCTTTGTCTATAATGAAAGGACACATAGCTGAAAGGTGTTCCTGGAGCCAGAGAGAAGCACTGAGGGACGTATGGCAAACATGGGAACAAGCACTGGCACACAGTGGGAAGACAGGTATTCTGAGCTTGGGCACTGGCACACAGTGGGAAGACAGGCATTCTGAGCTTGGGCACTGGCACACAGTGGGAAGGCAGGCATTTTGAGCTCAGGTTCTGGCACACAGTGGGAAGCCTGATGTTCTGAGCTTGGGCACTAGCAGTAGGAAAGATCAGGCACTTGTGTCAACTTAAGGAGCTTGAGTTTTGAAGTTTTCTTAATCATTTTAGCAGCACAGAAAGAATCAGTTCCACCCTCCAAACTAAGGTAGATATTCCAGAAAACTGAAGAGAGGCAGAGGAAAGTAAGGAAAAGGCAAAGGAGGAGGAGCAGGGGATGGTGTGTGTGATACAGAGCACACCTGCAAAGTTCAAAAATCCCTTAAAAAGTTGAACACAGGCTGAAGGAGGCACCACATGGCTATCAATGCTCACAGGCAGTACATCTGCAGAGGAAAGAGTCGTCATTCTCAGACTATCTATTCTTTTTTTTTTTTTTGGTTTTTCGAGACAGGGTTTCTCTGTGTAGCTTTGCGCCTTTCCTGGAACTCACTTGGTAGCCCAGGCTGGCCTCGAACTCACAGAGATCCTCCTGGCTCTGCCTCCTGAGTGCTGGGATTAAAGGCGTGCGCCACCACCGCCCGGTAACCATGAGTATTTTAATCCTGTCAAATGTATTTAAAATACTTCATTAAGCTCTAGAAACACCAAGAAAAGAAAAAAATCCCAGATCTTGGTACATTTCATCTAACCTTGCTTCTATTATTACTCTAAGGTCCCCAAGGTTAGTGGCCAGAATTTAGTTGAGTCTATATCCCCAGCATATAGCAAAGCCATAGAATATAGCTGAAGCCTAAAAACATGTGGCGTGAATGTGCAGATGAATGCACACATGAACCTGTGAGTATGAATAGCTTTCTTAGCAGGTGGGCCTCAGCGCAGAGCATGGATTCCGGCCAAGACCTAGGAAGCTGCCTGGAAGTAGACATGAGTAGTGAGAGCTCAGAACAGCAGCTACCCTCTTGGCTTATTTCCAGACTAGGGAAAGTCAGCTCCAAGTACAGACAGTGCCTGCAAAATAGGGTCCTACCCCGATTCTCGTGTGAAAAAAAGGAGTTTATATACGACAAACTGTGTTCTTATGGAAATAACAAAAGCAGATTCTAAAGCAAAGCTGTTCTTATTTTAGCACCCTCATTTTTTTTCAAGTTCCTTTTCCCCACTTGTTGTTAGCTATTCCTCCAGCATCTTTGAGAGGCAGCTCCATAAGCACACCCCCATTTTAGAGAAGCAAAATTGCTGCTAACAGTCACAGAGAAGTACCCTTGGAGACAGGCATCTTTAGAAGCTTTGTACAAAGCTTACCCATCACTTAACTTCAAGTCTCCAAAGCAGACTTGACAAATTTCTCATTCCCTAGAGTATCCCACAGACTGCTAAGGTGTGTCTCTATTCAGTATGGCATTTCAAATCTTCCTTCTCCTGCCCTCAGGTTGTCCTAAGAAATTTATCATTTGTTTCACATTTTAAACACGTTGTCTCAATCTCCCAAGACATTTTTTGAGGGACAATTGATGAGCAGGCTTTCTAAATGTAGGCAATGAATAGAAGGTATGCACATATCTCCAGTGGGGTTAGCCCCATAGTCCAGCCAAATAAAGAATGACTGTACATCCCTGAGTATCCAGGATGAAAGCATTTTCCCAATATCCAACTGTAGGTTAAAAGTTTAAAGACAAAGAAAATGCAGCTTGATAGTTTTCTTCTAGAAGTAGAAACCATCTTCTTGATCAACTAAGGATAAAAAATAAAATAAAGTCTTTACTAAGAGTAGTAGGCATTACCTTCGTACCTGTCTGTTTTCTGAGCTTTGTTCTCTAAGTTTCCCAATTCACTCCCCAAGTCAATCAGATTCTTTCCAAAAAAGTTCTTCCCGGCTTAAACTGGCTAGAATCCGTGTCTCTTCTTTGCTACCTCAGTACCTGAATCCTTTAGCTATATTAGTTATGGGGTAAACAGATAGACCATTTGAAGATTTTTTTTTCTTTTATACTAACATTCTAGTATGTTTTCCTTCTAAGAATCTCAAAGGTCGCCGGGCAGTGGTGGCGCATGCCTTTAATCCCAGCACTTGGGAGGCAGAGCCAGGTGGATCTCTGTGAGTTCGAGGCCAGCCTGGTCTCCAAAGCGAGTTCCAGGAAAGGCGCAAAGCTACACAGAGAAACCCTGTCTCAAAAAAACAAAAAAACAAAAACAACAACAACAACAACAAAAAAAAAAAAAAAAAAAAAAAGAATCTCAAAGGTCAACACCATGTCCCCATTTCAGACAGGATTGTGCTCAATGCCACGGGGGGGTGGGGGGGTGGGGGGTGTTGTTCATGGCCTAGTTATCATTGCTGCCAATAGCTCTGATGCCTGTGCACACAGAGCCCGCCACTCATTAAGCATACTTCCTATATCTCCAGCTGGGCCATGCTTTCTCACTGTGCCACCACCGTGTAGATAAAAAAACAGACATGTATCTCCTTTCTATCTGATTTGTTTCATCATCCACAGATCTGAAATGAACTATGGGTGATGTCTACTTGGCTTAAGTGCTGTTTCAACGGGACCAAAGCAGTACTGAAAGGGATCAGTCTTTATCCTGCAGTGCAGAGAAACCTTAGAAACCATCCTGGTTCTTTCAGATGGGTCAGACGTCAGGCATTTAGAAAGGGCAGGGAACATATAAGAAAGTTCCAGCTGGGCGGTGGTGACGCACGCCTTTAATCCCAGCACTCAGGAGGCAGAGGCAGGTGGATCTTTGTGAGTTCGAGGCCAGTCTGGGCTACAGAGTGAGTTCCAGGAAAGGCGCAAAGCTACACAGAGAAACTCTGTCTCCAAAAAACCAAAAAAAGAAAAAAAGAAAAAAAAGAAAGTTCCTATCAATCTTTGTCAACATGTTATTTGTATTTCCTGTCTAGATCTCCCCTGAACTCCAGGCCCAAACACACACTATTTTAGTGTTACATAAGCATATTCACACTCACTCTGTTAAAGAGGGAGACACATCCACTTCCTCCTTTTTAGTAACAGAACATTCCAGGTTTTCATTTGGCCAGACAAACCACCAAGAACTACACATTTCCTGGACTCTCTTGCAGCTAGCTGTGACCATGTAACTAGGTTTAAGAAGTGAGAAGTAAGGTGTATAGCTTCTAGGTCATCTCTCTGCCAGCAACCTGTTTGCCTTCAACTCTACTTTCCTTGTTCCTCATATTGAGAAAAGCCTATAGCTAGGAGCTACATGTTGGAAATGGTAGCCCTAGCCCCACAGATTCAAATTGTAATGAGAGAGAAATAAAGTATTTTGTATTAGTCATTATGTGTAATAGTTAAGATCATCAACTTTATAGGACATAAAATAACTGAGAAGGCAAGACTCTGGGCATGTCTGGAGGGAATTATTGAGATGAGGTTAAGTGAGGTGGGAAGACCAGACCTAAATGTAGACTGTATCATGCCATGGGCTGGAGTCCAAGACTACATCAAAAGCAGAAATGGCGGAGCCCAAGCATTTCTTTCCCTCTGCTTCAGACTACAAATACAATGTATCAGTGTCTCCTGCTCCTGCCACCATGACTCCCCTGCTATGGTAGACTGTAGCCTTGAACTGTGAGCCAAACATACTCTTGACCTGAAGTTACTTTTATCAGGTATTTTGTCCCAGCATTGCATAAAGTAGCTAATGTTTTAGGGTACCTTAATCATAGCAGCCTAGGCTATAATATAATTAGGGGAAAGAGATGGAGAGATTTCCATGCCCCTCCTTTATGTGTTTCCCCTTTCATATTAATTCATGTCCATAGATGGTATCCCTAGAAATTCCCAGATAGAAATCTGGAGGCATCTCTAACATTCCTCCCCCATCAACCTCCACATCCAGCTAATCCTATTTCCACCATCCTGTCAGTCTGTCCATGTCTGTCTCTCAGCTCACTGTACCATGTCGGTTCAGGTCCCATCACACCTTCTCCTACAAGGTTTTTTACCCACATCTAATCTATTCCCCACCTTGAGCCCAAATGTTCTTTCTAAAATGCACATTTGATCATGGCACTCTCCCGCCTCTGAGTCCTTTTTCAAGAGTCCCTCTAGCCTTCTGGAGGACAAAGGGGCTTCTCTTCTGTTTGTTCCTGCAGCACTAAATGCTTCAACCACAGATAAATATTTTTAGTTTTCACAAAATATCATGTGCTCCCTTGACTCTCAGCCTTTCCATAGCCTGTTCCCTCTGCACATTTATTTCTCCCCCACAGCACCCCTTCCCTTCTAAACTCCTACTTGTTCTCCAGGACTTCCTCAAGAATCACTGTCTCTGGAAGCTGCTCCCTGCTCTTACTGCGATCACCATACCCCGCAGAATCACATCTCATTGCCTGAGAATTCCCGTTTTAGTCATCTGGGGCTTTTTGCTAACAACAGTTCCATTCTGCAGGTTTCGAAAGAGTCTGCTACACAGTAACAACATCACGGTTGGTAGATGACTTAGTTCCTTGGATAGACTGCACTGCTTGCTCCCTCGCCAACCTTGCATTTGTGCTCTACCAGCAAGGGTACAGTTCAAATTCCCCAGACCACGCACTGAGCCACAGAATTTCCTTTGCCCAGTGTAATATGAGCAGGTAAGTCGGAAGACATGCCTAAGTCAAGGTTTTGAAGGCACTTGTGTGGTTTGGCGGGCTCTACACACTGCCTTTATACTCCCACCCAATGCCCCAAGCATTTGCCCTCCACTGTGAGAACAAAATAATCAGTCAGTGTCTGTCCCTTCATACTGGGGATTGGAAGACAACTAGTACTGAGTCAAGTCCGCCAAGTCTAGCCAGCAGCCAGCGACTCACAGCTGACTGCAGCTTCCCTGTGACATGATTAAGAAATAAATATCAACTACAGTGAGCTACTGAGATTTACTTCTCGACGTTGGGTCAAAATGCTAATGAAATACCTAGGTGGGTTCGGGAGAAGGACTGAGTTATGACTGTGGGCCAAACACTGCTCTGAGAGTTTTTACATGGTTTAATTTTAGTTATCTGACTAGCATTGTGAGATGAGTTAGCTTTCTACGTCAAAGCCAATGGAAATAAGATAAAATGCTAATCTGGCATTCGAATCCAAGTCAGTTAGTGCTAACCCCACCCCTAAACACAGAGAGAGAGAGAGAGAGAGAGAGAGAGAGAGAGAGACAGAGAGAGAGAGAGAGACAGAGACAGAGACAGAGACACAGAGAGAGACAGAGAAACAGAGAGAGAGACAGAGAGACAGAGAGGGACAGAGAGAGCGAGCTGCCTCTGACCTGCTTCTGCCTCGGTATCAGCCCCTTGGAAGCCCCAGTACAGAAGGAGTAATAATGTGAAGGCCCTGCTCCTAAGCCAGAACACAGCTTCCTGGGAGCTCCAGACACGGAAGGAGAACAGAGGAAGTAGCGTGCTCTTCTGAGTTCTCTCTTGTTTCTTGGCCCATAAAGAACTCCAGTCATCCAAAACGCTTTCTTTCATTTTCAGAGAGCCAAAAACCTATCCCAGGCACCAGGATTGGAGACCCACACATAGCACGGCCCCATCTTGCATGGCTCCTGGGTGTACAGCACCAACGCCCAGTCCCAAATGCTCAGCAGTGTCTTCTGTCCCCGGGGACACAGCCTCTGCCTTTCCAGCGAATTCCCCATCCCCACCCCCACATCTCAAGACTTGATTTAGGGAAAACCAACAACCAATCTTTCTCACTTTCCCCTCCACTATTTTCCTGAATTCCATAAACTCTAAGGCTCAATACCCAAGGTGCCACAATAGTCATGTATATTCACTTAAGTCGAGAGTTATAGTTTGATCCACCTTAGCCAAAATAGAATGGTTCCCTTGGACTCTGGCACTTGAATCAGCCAATTTATGCTAAAGTGGTGACACACTGTAGCTCATGCATTTTTCAATAAATAAAACTCCACGGACAGATACGTCCTTTATTTCCTCTGAGCCTTGGTCTTCTTGAGTACAAGGATCACTGAGATAATGCATATGAAAGTCACTGAACACAGACAAAAACATCACAGCACGAAATAAGAACAACCACCACAAGCCATTACTTGTCTGTATATTTCTGATGAAAGCAGAAGAAGAATAAATGCCCAAAGGAGTGAAAGACAGACAGGTCCTGGAAAATGAAGGGATAGTCCAGGGCCATGCTGGCTGTAGCAGGATTCAGCCCACCTAGTCCAATGTATTTGCCTTGCTCTACCAGTCCCCACGGTGACCACCCAAACCTGTCTTCCAAAAACTTAATGCTAATCCATTTGTTCTGAGAATCTAAACAACAGATCTCCCTTCCTAGCTGGTGGTTTTCATTCTAATCACTGAAAAAAGAGGAGATTGCCTCGGTTTCCTTCACTGGGTGAATTATAAAAGGATGAATAGACAGGTCACTCTTGAGCTTTGATATCCAGCTCATCAAAATTAAATGGAGAAAGAGTTCAGACTCAGAATCACACAGCCAAAAGAAACCCCAGGAATCACCTCGTCTAACAGACTGTAAGATCAAGATATAAACCTGCCCAGGGCTATACAGCTATTTGTGGAAGAGCTAGTCCTTGAACTCAACCTGCAACTCCCAGGTCAGGGAGCTTTTTTACCCACCAAGTTCCAGTACTAAGACAGCTAACATCGGATCAAGCATTAAGTACTTGGAATAAAGCTCCTCGCGCACAGTGGCACAGAGCTTCCAATGACACAAGTAGTACTAAGACTTGAATCTTTGCAAATCAGCAGATTTATGTATCTGAACTGTAGGCAGTGATAAGAGTACAAACACAGCCACCTTCTTCTAATCCAGCGAGAGGCATCCAGGCTGGGGGATGGCGAGTGTGGGAACAGCTATGATAAAGTAGTGAACAAAGTTTGATATAAACAATGTTGCTTCTGTGGAAGAACATAGAAGGAAGGGAAAGAGCGTAGGAGCTACACAGGACGTGAAAGGGATGATGGAAGTTGAGGTACCAGCAATCTCTGAAAGAAGGTCTTCCTTTCCCAGGATTAAAAACACTCTTAAGTCTCCATGCCCACTATCCTTCCATGGTCATCAAATAGCAACGTGGCCCGGGGAATAGCCATGCCAGGACCTCCCTGTCTCCTCCAGGCTGGGTCAGGAGGTTTTCTGAGGTACCTCACAATGCTCAGGGCAGGTTTCTCTTCCTGCTTCTACACAGTGCTAGTACTGCTGTCCACAGCTGTACAGTCGGTGTCTCTGCCTCCAGACTGGACTCGTTGAAGGCAGAGGCTGTATCTTACTCATCGTATTATTAATCCCAGGACAAGCCAAGAACTCACTGACTGCATGGGGGGGGGGTCCTTGATTCGGCCATCACCTCTTTAGGAACTTCAGTTCCGAGTCAGTTTGGGTTGGAATCCCCTGGTTTGGATTGAGTATGCCTATCCCCTGTGCCATAGCATCCAGGTAGCTCTTAGAGAACTGCCAAGCATCCTAACACATTACCTGAGTGCTTGTTGGAATCACCAACTAGGTTGACCCTTCTCTGAGGGTAAGAACTGTCCCTTTGGGGGCTTTATTCTCAGCACTTATCATCACACTTAGACACCACAGGGATCAAGGACGTGCCTTCAGAATGGGTTGAGTGAACGAAAGAGTGCCAACAGACATGCTGACGGAGCGTATAGTTCCCTCACAGAGACACTCAAGAGTCCCCGGGAAAATCTACAGCTAGTTCATGGAGTCATGGAGTGGACTCTCAGAGTTGAATCACCATGGCATTTCTCACAGCCTCTGCTGCCAGGGAAGAAAAAAAAAAGTCACCGGTTATGGGGGGGGGCAAAGACTGAACGGGCCCTCCTTCAAGTCTCGTTGCTAGATGGCACCTGTTGCTAAAATAGCAGCTGGTAAGCATTTTGTTTTGTTCAAAACAACAACAACAACAACAAAGCCAGTCTACTGCAGGAAGCAGCACACAGTACAATGAGAAATCATGAGGCTAAATATGTAGCAGGAAGAAGTACGGAATCTTAGCAGTGAAAGACAAGGAAGGAGCCGTTACAGCCTGAGGAAAAGAACCCAAGTGTTGATTGGAAATTGCTCAGCCTGCCTCACAGCGAGGCAGGGGAGTAGACCGGTGGGGAGAGCAGGGGGGAGGGGAGGGCGGGAGAGGATGAATGTGGTTTGTTCTTGGCTCTCTGTCTCATTTTTAATCTGCTTTCCCGCCCCCCCCCCCACTCTTCTCTCTCCCTTTTTAACCATGTCTCAAGAGAGAATTCATTGATTGGGCTGGACCGGAATTTCTTACCTTTCCTCGTATGGTTCCTGTGTGAGGAATGAGTCTAAATCTCTCTCATCCTTCACTGCTCCCCTCTCCTCAGGTCCCCTCTCTGGCAGCCATTGTTAGCCTCTCCTACTTTGGGGGGGAGGGGGGCTGAGAGGCGCCTTGTCCATCAGCACCTCTGACAACAGGGAACGGGGGTGGGGATGGGGGTGGTCAGGGGGTCGTCTGTGGCACCACAGGAACCAGCCTCATGTACAGATCGCCCCTGCCATCTGACAGCCGAGACACCCTGGTAAGTAACCTGTTGCCTGTTTCCAGGCACAGACAGCTCTCCAGGTGCGGGTGGCAGGAGGCACAGACAATGTGGCACCCCCCTCCAAACAAAAATAAAGCAACGGAGCCTCCCACAAGAAACCCACGAAGCAGGAGGAGCTGGTGCAAATAAGATTGGCTAGGGTCAGGGAGGACCGACCTTTAGCCCCAGCCACAAATGCACATATTGTTTCCCTGTCCGTCTATTTCTGTAAACCGGGGGTGCTGAACCAGAGTTCCTGTGGTCCCTCCACTAATAGGATTCCATTTCAGAAGAAACTCTTAGCCATCTAGAGAGACCATATGTTCTTCTCCCACTCTCTGTGAGTCCCCAGAGTACTTCTCTTGGGCAGACCCAGTCGGGGGGTAGGGTCCAGAAAAGCACCTCTGACTCATGGACCCCTCCTAAGACGCCTGGCTGACTTCAGAAAAGCCTGATGCCACGGGCTGCAGACCTAAGTGCCCCTTGAAGATGGCAGCTGAGCAACAGAGACGCTCCAAAGAAGAGTTAGAATTTGTGAGGGTGGCGGTGGAACGCGCTGGGAGGCCAGAGGAGGGAGAAGCATGGATCAGCCAAACCCTGGAATTAGATGATTCATATCTGAATAATGTGGGAAGGATGAACTCAGAGCAGCCAAGATAAGAGGCTAACTGCTGAGGGTGCCCCCCCCCCACCAACCACCACCTCACCCCAGCTGGGGGCAAGAACAGTGTTAAGGCCTATCATTTGCAACAGGGAAAGAACCCTGGCCATTGATAATTTCATTCTGAAGCTAGAGAAGATAGGGACATTTGCCTTTCTTCCTCCTTCAATGTATTTTCTCCCGGTTCAGTGATTTGCTTTGGGTGTTTTAAGCTGGTTCCCATTTTCCTAGCGTCTTGAGTCCTGTGCCCCCCACCCCCATGCCCACGATCTAGTGGGTGCCCTGCAGGATACAAACTTTTTCCTTCTTGCTGCTATTTGCTCTCTTCTCTTCTGCCCACCACTGCCCCCATCCTGTCCGAAAGACCTTTTGACACCTTATTGTGTTTCCTTGACTCTATCTCTTTGGTTGCCTCTGACCCACCCCAAGCCTTGGAAATCCTCCTGGCTCTGCCCCATCGATCCTTCAGCAGGGCTGCTCTGTGAATCTCTCTGAGGTGGCCACCTCAGGGCCACCTTGTTCCTTAACCCAGAATCGCCACATGGGACAAAGTGTTACAAACAAGGGCCTCTCCTAGCACCAGAAGATGGGAAGAAAGTTCACAAGAGGGGGAAGGGATGCACCAGAGGCACCACCGAAGTTCAGTGCCTCTGACCCGCCATTCAAATTAACCTTACTGGGGGGGAGGGGAGTTGATCTATTATCTTCTCCAAATGGTTCCAGTGAGACTTGTCAGGCCTTAAATTCCAGGACCAATCAAGCCTGTTTTCACGTTCCCAAACCCCCGTAGCCACAGAGAATGCCCCGGGGGTCTCCCTCCTTCTCTATAGAGAAGTAGCTGGTGAACACTCTCCTGCCCCCGCCTCTAGAACCTCTAGAAAACGAGTCCCCTTCATGAATCAACCCCTTCAAAGCTTTCCCCAGGCATTGCCCAGGACTCACAGCCTAACAAACTCGGGGGAAGAGAGAGGAAAAACCATTGTGTGAAGCGGAAATGTACATCTTAAGAACACCCTCATAGCGCTGGTGAGTCTAACACCTGCATCTCCATCCAGCCGCTTTGCAATCGGGCTTTTTCCCTGCCTCCTCCCCAACCAACCAACCACACACACACACACACACACACACACACACACACACACACACACACACACACACACACACACACACCACCACCACCACCAGCAGCACCAGCAGCAGCTTTAACACGGTCAGAAAGGAGGAAAATGAAGGTGGAACACCACCACTGTGGGAATACATATCAAAGTATTCCAAGCGACTCTTACCTGTTAACCAGAAGACAGCGGTCCACCCCAACACGACCCTGTCCATCTTCCCCAACTTCCCATGCAGATCCGGAGTGGGAAAAGTGGGCAGCGGCTGGCACCCGAGGATCCGGATGACCTCGCGGCGGCAGCAGGCGGCGGCGGCGGCGGCGGCGGAGCGCGGGCCCCGCGCGTCCCTGGCGCCGCAGCCCTCGGGGCTGGCCGCGCAGCCCGGGCCCGGGCGCTGGACGCCGCCGCCTGCGAGACGCGCGCTGCCGCCGGCTCCAGAGTCCGCTCGGGCTGCGGGGGCCGTTCCCGCACGCACAGGCAGCGCGGCGCGGGGCGAGCGCCTCCCCGCAGCAGAGCTCGCCGCGCGGGGGAGCTCGGCCGCCGCGCCGCCGCCCGGGCCACCGCCCGCCAAAGTTTCTCGGTCACGTGCCGCCTCTCGGGGGCCGGGAGGTCAGAGCCCAGCGGCGAAGTCCACCCCGGAGGGCGGACCATGCGGCAGGGGCTGCCCTCCGCGCTCTGCCCACGCCACTCCGCAGTCTCCGGATGCTAGAGGCAGTTTGCACCTGAAGTGGGTGGCAGGGACAGAGAGGCAGCAAGGACTTGGGATAACTTCTCATGGAGCTGACTATCAACGCCTGTAAGGCAGAACAATGTGTTGTTTGTTTGTTTGTTTTTGCTGTGCTGTGGCCGGTGTATCTGGTTCAAAGAACCAAGAGGCCTCAGTCAAATTGGAATCCACAGTGGGACAAACCCACTATACAACATTTTTCTAAAACATGGTGTGGTTTAAGGCCTTTTTAATAGAAAAATAAATAAAAACGAGATTGAAATGGCCTATACCAATACCTTTGCCGTTTGCAGAGCACATTTACATGTATGCCTACTTTTTAAATGGTGTTATCTCCTGTCTATTGGAAAGGAGTCGCACAATATGTTGAGAAATGCGTGCTTGGGTTAACAAATATATATTAAGGTTCTACTAGGTGCTAGGAACTAAGGCTACAGGATTTGAGTAATAGTATAGCCTTCCTGTCCTTGAGGAGCCTCGTCGTGGGTCCAGGAGATGAAGAAGGCCAGACTATCAGAGGCATAATGCATATTCATTGTAAAAATGGGGCCAGTGTCATCTTGGGAGAATAAAGGGAAAGGGCCTGGTGGACAAAGGAAGGAGCAAGTTAGCCCTGGGGTAGGACTGCAGACCACAATAAAAGAGATGTCTGCACTTGAAAAATGGGGCAAGACTTGGGACCAAGTTCAGGGTTGTTGGTGGTAAAGAAGCAGGCACCCACATTCTGGCTAGAGGTAGTGAGAAAGCGCGCTGAAGGACCTAACACAGCCCCAAACTCCTGAATTAAAAACCCTCACCCTAAGAACGGATGTATGTGAAAGCAGAGGTAATATAGGGCAAGATACGTGTAGAAGAAGAAGGAGGTCCTGGATGGTGACCTTCCGCCACAACGTGCCTTCTGAGTTCTTCCCGTTTATCTGAACAGTTCCAAATACCGAAGCCAGAAAGTCTAGTCACCTCCTGACCACCAAAGCTGGAGTGTAGTCCCTGCCCTCAGCAGGGCCAGGGTGACCTCTAACTCAGTTTTCTGAACGTGGATCAAGTGGTGTACGCAGGGGCCAGTGGAGAAAAGAGTCGGATTTGCCTTGAGGCATCAGAGGCATCTGGGGGGCGGAGCAACGGAGGTCAGGTGGTCACACACCGCTCATCGGTTTTGCCATGAGGCAGCAGAGGCATCTGGGGGGCCGCGGTCAGGTCCAGAGATGGTGGAGGTCGCGTGGGCACACCGCTCGGGAGTGTGATCTGAGCGGCAGTCTCAGAGTGGCCTGTCTGGGTTCCAACTTGTCTCCTGCATCTGGATCTTCAGCATTCTTCGTGAGACTTGGAGTCACTCACTCCATTTTCATAAATGGCCTTTTTACTTAATTCAGCCTGGGTTATTTCTAATGTGTGCCATTAAGAACCCCGAATAAGCAGCTCCATTGGAGAAAATCAAGAATGATTCCCTTTAGCACCCAAGAAATTAAAAATAAAGGCAGCATTTAACATCTGTAGGTTTCTTAGTAGAGTCTAAGCATGGTTCTGGATGTTTTAAAAGATTCCTCACTTAATCCTAATGAGGAAAGTTGGACATAAAGATTGTAGCTAATGCCTCTATGATTAAGTAGCCAGTAAATGGTAGAGCTAGAATTTGACCTCATCTTCTGACTCCAAAATGTATGCTTTGCACTACAAAAAGTATGTCTACATCAAAGGGTTGAAGTATCAATGTGTCTGTATTATGCTCTGTTATTTACTGCATGTCTATGTATGTACATACAATGTCTGGTTGAGCGTTTTGTGAACAACATAGACATATGAACAAGTTTATTCAGAGGGGAAATATGGGATATGGGTTGAACTGAAAAGTGATTGCTGACAGAAGAGAACTTTGAATGTGTGCTCAGAGTATGTCCCTATGTGTATGTCAAGGAATCAGGAGTCTTGCAGAGCTATGTCATAGTGAATCATAGAATGCAGGTGCACTGTCTTTCATCCTAAGAACGATTTTCAGTATATCATACTGTATGTTTACTTTACAACTAGAGAGATAGAGTGGTCTATCCCAAATATTCCTGAGTGTGTGGGGCCCCAAGCTACATTCTAAGTTGAACTATGTGCTCCTCCCAAATGCACATCGTCATCAAGGTGATAAAGGTCAAAATGAAAACACTAAGGCCACCCCTAGTGATCCAAACCACGCAACCTAAAGGATAGAGCTGGAAGGATGCTGCGACAGTGGTACTATTTTTGTCATATCGGTGGTGGATGGTAAAATATGGGACACCCAGAATCTCAATTAAAAATAATTACATCAAAATCAACATGCAGCCTGGGGATCTGCATTTTAACTCCCTTCCTCAAGCACTTTAGTTTTTAAGAAGTAATACTTTTTCTCTTCCCAGGAAGCTGTTCTGTTAGTATCTTCAAAGGAGCCCATGATGTGACTCATTTTCTGTTGTCCATTTATATTAGCCAAGCAAAGCAGGACTCTAGGTAGAGACTGGTTAATCACAACGAAGGGTGGGGCTTGATCCCCAAAATGTCACACTTTCTCTTGCAATGAGCCCAACATGTCAGAACAAGAGTAGGAGTCTCAGAAAGTCACGACTAGGATTGGGTTTGGAGAGGAGAGGGAATGGACAGTCTACTTTCTTCAAAGCTGCATACTGTAGAACAGAAATCAGGACACAGAATAGAGACATGAGCCACCACAAGGAGACATGCTGGGAGCTGGGAGCTGGGAGCAACACATAGTTATAAATATAATGCAGCTGAATCCTCTTTAAAACACGATTTCATTGCAGGCACACAGGCATGCATGCACATGAATCCTGCTTAACGTGGGTCTTTTTAAAGCACACAGATAAAAACCATATTTCTGCCTCTTTCTGCTCTTTGTTCCAGGAGGAATAGATGAGGTAGGACTTTAAAGCAAGGGCCACATATTTTTAAAAACCTAAGTTTGCTTTATCCTTCTTTTTTTGTGCTACCTATTGGGTCTGTTATCATCCCCAACCTCACACAGTGAAAATCACCCTCAGTGATTCTGAGTTTAAAAAAATAAATAAATAAACCAAGAACTCTACAGGAAATGGAAGCATTTTCAATCTGGAAGCTCTCTTGTAAACAAGGGATACATTGTTTCATTTTTTAAAAGCTTTAAAAACTAGCAATGTAAATGTAAAGCTCATGATGCCCTCCATGTCAACTGCCGCGAACAGTGGTAATTATATGCTAGGCAGAAGACTGGGAGGATGTGCTGTAGTTCATGTGTTAGTCGTGTTTCATCTTAGAGTCTGCTACCTCAGACTCCCGATTTGGGGGATGCAGGACCCTGAATTAAGTGGTGCTTTTGTGCCCTACCTGGGGTCAGAATCTCCTCTGCCTGAATTAGCTTCCTGAATACCTTTCCCAAAAGGTTCCATCCAAGGATAATGTGCAGAACAAAAGAACAGAGCAGCATGACCTCAAATATGGGGCTGGGGGAACCTTTTAAAAAGACAGAGGAAACAACAAAAAGATAAGATTTTCATTCATTTATACCTTCTTTATGATTATCTATACACTGTTATTTCTACAATGTGGAAAAGTTTCTGGCTAAAGACATGCTCCTCCCCAAATTTATTCAGCGTCTAGTACTTCCCTGGAGGAAGGGGAAAGGCAGAGGGGAGTGGCAGGTGTTTTGTCAGGCCTATATTTTTAGCCAGATACAAAGCTCCCAAATGTACACCTGCTCTCATTATGTCTCAATTGTGATCCACTAATCAAGTTAATTATGAGGATTTGCAGTCCTGGGAACCCTTACTGACTGATACTTCAACCCCTAAATTGTTTGTAATTTACAGGGCTAGAGATGAAGTAAGGCTATTTCTCTGTGAGGAGCCCCGATTCTGATTTCGGCTTGTGTTTTAGTTTCTGCTCCAATATTAGCATCTTTTGGAAACCCGGCTGACACTGGCAGCTCCTGAAATGGGGAACAGAGCAATTCTGAGCCCGGTGATGAAGCAGTGTCTGACACCAAGAGAAAGAAGAAAGGGGGCCTGGCCTGTTGGGTCTCCCAAGGCCGAAATGCCTCCAGCACTGGATCTTGACAATTAAGCTAAAAGATTCTTGCTCAGAGGTCTAAGCATTTTCTTCAGAGGCTTTCCCTGGACCCAGTCACAGACAGAAAGAACCCAAGGGATAGAAGTGAACTTAAAAAAAAAATAACAAAAATAACAACAACAACAACAACAACAACAACAAAAAATCATCTGATGACCTCACTCCAAGCGTATGGATAGGTGCCTCATTCAGCACAGTTCCAAGGTCAGACTGACTGGGGGAGTGAGGGAATGGAAAAAAAGATGGACACATAGAGACACATGGACAGACATCTTAGATGGGCTGGATTGGGCTCTCTGATGGAGAAACCTCAGCACACTGGAAGCCCAATGTGTTTATTATATACAGTTGAACACAGAGGCTGGGTTCTTAAATATAGACACACAGAAGGCAGGGTTTATGGCTTACTGCTGGATCAAGAAGACAGGCTTAGCTCAAACAAGTGAGAGTGTGGCTTGCTTCCAAGAGCATGTGCTCACATGGGCACAGGAGCAATAGCGCCGCAGGTAAGCCGAAATCAGACCAGGGAAATTGAGCTACACAGTCCGGACTTGGTAGAAGTGGTCTCTGTAGGGGAGCAGTCTTTAGGGCATAAATGTCCAACATCCCTCTAAGCCTCAGCTTAGGGTGTTGGGGGTAGGCTTTGCCATTTTCCCATGGGTCTGAGGCCATGATCCTTGACATGGCCAGGCCAATGTCAACAGCACATATTCACTCAGGACTTCATTCACTCAGGGATTCCTCTGTTGCACACACATAGAGATGGTGAGATGGAACACAAAAGCAGAACACTGAGCATCCTGAAAGGAAGCCGCTCAAATGAGCAAAGGGCAGGTGAACTGTCAAAGGCAGTATTAGAGAGCATCTACCTTGACCTTCACATTGGAATTGTGGGGAAAAGGTGTCTCATACAAGTGTTAATGCACTGTATTCCTCTTCCCCAATCACAGATGCCTTACACACAGAGAGAAGCAATATGGATTACCACCCATTCCGGGATAGTCTCCTTCCCTTTACTTCCCTTCTTCTTCTCTCTCTGTGAAATCATTCACTTATTGAGTGCCTACAATATTTAGAAATTCAAGATGAATAGGAATTCAAAGATGAATGAGTCATAGCCCTCCAAAGAACGTGCAGTTGCGTGACAGCCATGTGTGTGGGGAGGGAGGCAACTACGAAGGTGTGACAGGGAGGGACTATGTTAGGAAATGGGTCAGGTATGAAGTGGGAATGAAAACAGAGGGAATGGGACATTTGCGCTGCTCAGGAATGTTTTCATTAGAAGGTAAGACCTGATCTAAATCTTCAGCATCACTGGGACAGAATCTCTGAGGGCAGAAAAGAAGCTAGAGATACAGAGACAGAAGCAGCACGCGGAGGTGAGAACAGGGCTTGCTTCCCAGAGCGTGGGCTCACATGGGCAGAGGAGCAGGAACGCTACCCTCACACCCAGGAAACTGGGTTACCGGGTCTGGATTTCAAAGGACCTCATGAGAACTTCTAAGCAGAAGAACATCAGGCTTGTGTTTCAGCAAACTGTGCTTCTGGCCACAGAACACGGGATGAGTTGAGGACAGCAAAGGCAGATAGAAGCCTTTTCCATGGGGGAGGGGTGTTATTTCAAGAGGCCAGGAAGGGACAAACCACCCAAAGTAGGCCATGGCACACCATGAGCAGGAATTGAGAGAAATAGTACAGGACAACGCAAGAAGCAAATTCCATATGACCCAACAAAAGTTTGGAAGTATACAGACTCCGCAGGCAGGAGGAAACAAACAGTTAGAGTTGATTTACTCAAAATGTGGGGACACATTCAGGCAAAGTCTAGAAGGAACTCAGAAATTCCTGGTTTGGCTTTGGTAAATTTTCAGATCATAAAAAAAAATCTTAGCGTATCTATGATAAACATGTTGATATGAGAGTGTTAAAGTGTCATGGATCCCAGAGTCACGGGCAGTGTCTGTTGGGGAAGTCAGTTCTACTGTTGGCTCCAATCTCCTGGTCTATGAACATATGTAACCAAAGAATCTGTTTCTTACAGTTGTGAGGGGGATATGAAGTACCTCTTGTGGAGTTTTTAGCAGAGGCCAATATATACCTTTCAAAGAATGTTAACTGCCATTACTTTATCAGAACAGGGTGGAAGAGATACACAAACAGCTTCAGGTAATTAACACAAACCAGCACTGGGAAAAACTCAGCCCCATTTTCAAGAAGCCACTATGGTGTTCTTGGGTGCTTTTCAGCACACTTTGCTGAAGATTACACCTTCTGTGTGTGTGTGTGTGTGTGTGTGTGTGTGTGTGTAAGAGAGAGAGAGAGAGAGAGAGAGAGAGAGAGAGAGAGAGAGAGAGAGAGAGAGAGAGAGAGAATCCACCAAATCTCCAGTGGCTTTCCCCCATTTAGACTAAAATCTAAGTCTTCATGGTGGCCTTGTAAGTCCTATGTGGCTTGGCCCTCACTCACCATCTGACATCCTATTTCCTACCCTTCCACCTTATTCTAGTTCTAGGAGTGGCTTTGCTGTTGTTTGAACACCTAACACACCCCATGTCACCTGCGCATGCTTGCTGTCCTTCCTGCCTGGAATGAGATCTAGGACTGCCATGGTTTGGCTTTTCAATTGCTTCTAGTCTGTTCACACTTTGTTGTCTTACCCAGGGGCTTTTCTGACAACCCTAATTTTCAGGCTTTGTCCATTACTATTCCCCTGTTCTCTTTTTCTTCACTGGACTTGTGCAATATAATGTTCTGAATCTAATTAGACACATAATTGATTATTTCTTTATTGCTCATTTTCCTCATTACAACCTTTGTTTTATCTAACTTATTCCTTCGACTATAACAGGACTGGTACCAGAAGACTCTTTTAAACCTGTATTGAGTAAGTGAACTGCTGCCTGGTGGGGTTTCTCATCCCTTGGTTTTCCTCCCTTTCTTTCTAATTCTCCCTACATTCCTTCTCAGCCACCTTTACTTGGTCTTCTTCCTATGACTTCCAAATGCTTGTGTTCCCCAGCACTCCATCTTGGGTCCCTTTTTCTCTCTTTTCTCCTCTCCACTCTCTCCTTGGGTTGTCTCATCCATTTCCATGAATTTAAATTCCATCTTTATGTGGCTTGCTTCCCAATTCTGTCTCCAGGCCGGAACTCCAAACTTACATGGCCTCTTGCCCACTTTTATCCTCACTCGAATATATAATGGGCATCTAGAAATTAACATGTCCATAATGGATCCCTTAATCCCAAGACTACCTCAACCAAACAAAGTCTGCCAACCTCTAAATTTTCTGAAGAGCATAACTGACCTGGCTGAAAAATAGGTAAAGTTGTTGTGTTTATTTAGGACTTAAGAATGAAAAAAAAATGTCTCAAAGAATATGATGAACAGATACTAGAAGTTCCTCCGTGCTTTGGACCCTCCTTGGGACCAACACTGTCTCCCTGTACCCTAGAGCCTCCCCAACATAGTAAAAGCACTACTTGCCACTTGGTTACTCAGGCACATACCTTTAGGTTACTCCATTTCTCTTGTTTTTACATGCAATCTATAAGTTTTATTTTGTACAGTTCTAGTCTCTCCTTGTTTCCCTTGTCTGCCAGTGCATTTCTCTCTTGGCTGATAACTAGGTTCACTTAGACCTTCTTTAGACCCCCAGGTCCTGGGAATTGAATCCTAAGGCCTTGTGCATGCTAGGCAAGAACTTTGCCATTAAGCTACACCCCCAGTCATTTTCACTTTTTGTATTTTGAGTCTAGGTCTCAATAAGTTATTTAGGTTGGCCTTGAGCGGGTGACACTCTTGCCTCATGTAGCATTGCCTGGGCTCTCTTTCCTCACCTGGTGATACTAAGGACCCCAGGAATGCCAACAAGCACTCTACCACTCAGACACACCCATAGCTTTTACCACCTTGACTCTTGAAGGAACCTCTTAACAGAGCTTACCCTGCCAATTCTTGCTGCTTTTTAAAAACATTTCTTTAATGGGGAAGGTAGCATGGTGCACATGTGGAGGTGAGCGGACAGCTTGTAAGAGTCAATGTCGTTTGAATTTTAGACGATCTTTTAATAAAAAACCCAGAGCCAGATATGAGGGTGAAAGCTGAAAGATCAGAGAAGCAGAACGGCCAGCCACTAGTTCTTCCCTCTACGAAATCCTCAGCCTAAAGAGAGTAAGTCCCTGTTTCCTCACGCCTTATATACCTTTCTCTACCCTGCCATATTACTTCCTAGGATTAAGGGTGTGTGCCACCACTGCCTGATCTCTATGTCTAATCTAGTGGCTGGCTCTGTCCTCTGATCCTCAGGCAAGTTTATTAGGGTTCACAATATATCACCACAAGCCAATTTTTTTTTTAACCCATCATGTGGGTTCTGAGAGTTGAAGGCAGGTTGTCCAGCTTCTCAGCATCTTTAACCAAGGAGCCATCTTACCAGCCCCCATTCTTACTGCCTTGAGTCATTTAAAAACATTTAAATAATAACAGATTTCTGTTCCAGAGAGGTGGCTCAGCAGGTAAAGGTGTTGACCACCCAGCCTGAGACCTGCATTTGACCCTCAGAAGCCACAAGGTCAAAGGAGAGAATGGATTCCCTCCCGCAAGTTGTCCTCTGACTTCCCTTACATACCATGGCACATGAATAGCTCCCCAAACAAATACATGCAATTTAAAAAAGAGATTTAAGGTGTTCTCAACACAAAGAAAAGTACAAAAGGTAACACATATATTAATTAGCTCAATTTAGCCATTTCATGGTCTGTGCATATACAAAACCATCATGTACATACAATAAGTGTATGTGTTCTGTCACTTAAAGTAATACAACATAAAGCCCTTAAATGACCATTTTATTGAGATTACAATTTGAATTCTTCATAATGGCCACACCCAGGTCCCTGTTCATTATCCCAACCTCAACATATACCATTCTCTATCTGAACAGAATCATGATGCCAATACCAAGCAGGCTTTTGTCTGTACTGAGGACATGTCTAGATCTTTATCTTCTGAGCCTTTGTGTATCCCATTCCCTTTGTCTGGAATTCTTTTCTCTCTGTTTCTCTCTCTCTCTCTCTCTCTCTCTCTCTCTCTCTCTCTCTCTCTCCTCTCTCTCTCTTCGAATTTTAAAAGTCACCTACTCTTCAGGGTGATCTATCCTGACCACCTATCTAAAAATTTAGTAGTTGAGTATAATGATGTTCTTTTTAAGTGTTAAAATAAGAGCAAGTCATGTGGATCAAGGTGGAGGAACAGGGAACACGGATTCTTCCGACAGCCCGAAGCAACTAAAAACCTGGCCAAATACACGGACAATGACTTCAGACACTGGGCATCATCAGGGAGCCAAGGTAACTAATGGTCCCAGAAAGAAGAGACACAGGGCAAGCTCTGCGACTACACCAAGTGCTGCAGGAAGGATCCAGAATGCAGCCTCAAGAAGGACAAGCCCTAGAGCCCTAGAGTCTCCTTGGGCTGAGCACGTGGAGCCGAGTGTCCAGGTTGGCCAGAGTGAGAAGAGCTCGCAGGCAGAGTACCAGGAAAGAGGAAGCCGCATGAGGAACAGAAAGCCCAAAGCACCCTGGTGCTCTGGTGAGGATCTCCCTTGAAGCTCTAGCTGAATACTGATGAGTGCCTGCGTGGGAGGAGACTACACGGTGCCAGGGAAAGAACAACTTGAAAGGACTGAAAGAAGGAACAATCCTTGGAATTCACACAGGGCTAGAAATAGTTTGTGTGCTTGTCAGCCCAAATGGAAAAGCCTCCAAATTCATGGGCGATCAGGTGGAGTGCTCGGAAGGGTGTCACATCGGTAGAGGAGAAAATTCGTCTTAGCGGGTGCTCTGCTCTCAAATAACAAAGCCTGAGAGGAAGGAGCCACAGCAAGCATTGAGCTGTTTCCAAGTAATAAACCACATCCTAAAGCAAAGCAGAAGAATACAGAAATATACGGCATTTAACAAAGTCAAAGAACCGGCATCCAATCAAATATTACCGAGAAAAGACATAGGACGTTCACTCACAATAAGGAAAAATATCAACCCGTTGAGACAGACCCAGAAGTGGCTCAGATGACAGAACGAGTGGACAGTGACGATAATTAGCTGTTACTGTAACTTTTATATGTTATAACCCAACTCCGTGTGGAGGAAAGAAAAGAAGCTATGTTGAGTGGAGAGAAACAGGAGATATTTTTAAGAGATTCAATTAACTCCTGCTGATAGAAACGGAATAATCTGGTATGAAAATATACTGGTGGGATTAAGATCAGATATAGAAGAGGATATGAGTGAACATGAGGACACGGCGATGGGAGAAGAGCGCACAGTGAGACACAGGAGACTGGAGGGAAGAGGAGTGGAGAACTGTGGGACTCCGTGCATTAAAAGGGGGTCATGAGGAAATGGGGATGGGGGTGTTCTTTGGCTTCTGTGCAGGCTTAGTTTTACAGGTGTATAAATGTCAAAACTCATCAAGCTTCCTATTTCAGATATGTTGTTTGTTGCATGCTGATTATTTATCAACATTGGTTAAAAAACAACAAACAAACAACAACAACAAAACCACAAAACCCTGAAACTGTCACAAGTGGTTGGCTAAGGCTCTTTTTGTTTTATCCAGATACAAGTGCAGGTAGCAGGGAGCAGACACAGGAGACTGGAGGGAAGAGGAGTGGAGAACTGTGGGACTCCGTGCATTAAAAGGGGGTCATGAGGAAATGGGGATGGGGGTGTTCTTTGGCTTCTGTGCAGGCTTAGTTTTACAGGTGTATAAATGTCAAAACTCATCAAGCTTCCTATTTCAGATATGTTGTTTGTTGCATGCTGATTATTTATCAACATTGGTTAAAAAACAACAAACAAACAACAACAACAAAACCACAAAACCCTGAAACTGTCACAAGTGGTTGGCTAAGGCTCTTTTTGTTTTATCCAGATACAAGTGCAGGTAGCAGAACTCATCTCAACTTCTTGAAAGTTGAGATGAGTTCTGGAAGCTTACAGACGAGGCTCCTAATGCAGATCTAAGGTAGAGACTGAGAGCTCTATGCCTTGAGCCAGAGGTTTAGGGCTCCAAGTTTTTAAAGACGAAGGCTTATTGCTGGATGTGCTCAAAGTGAGCACTCTTCTGGGCTAGAGGACCAATACTCAGAAGCTGGAGTTACAGTTTGACTCTTTAACCTTTAGTGGATGTTTCAGACTCTTCTAGTGACCAAGCCTTGCTGTCCCAATAGCCTTGACTTCCAGCAATCTCATCATCCAGAGACTTTACCACACTATTTCTATCACTCTTCCTAGTATGAGCTTACTCCAGCTTCAGCCCTTGGGGATTGTCTGGAACACTCAGCTGCCTCTCGATAACATATCTCAGAGCTTGGATGCCAGGCAGGGCTCTCAGCTCACCGTGGCTTGACTGGACCTTTAACTGCCTCTTTTCTGCTGGTGCTATTGTTGAGGCTGCTCTTCATGAAGCCTGTTCAACCCATTATACCAATGATCAAGATGACATCTCAGCCAAAGGCCATTCAGAGAAGCCCTTATTGGGCTCAATGATGCGGCCCTGGGGCAGCACATGGGGAAAATCCTCCTAAGCGAACTTCAAAGGCATGGCAATCATCCTGCTTATATCACTAATGATAGGTGTACCATGACTATGTGCAGACTCTAGTCCCACCTAAGCTTTACCTAAGTACCAATCACAAGCCTTACATAAGCACCAAATCACAACTTTTTCTTTTTCTTTTTTCTGAGTCACCATAACTTTCCCATCCTGAGTGAGAACAGCTGCAGGAAGAAAAGCCCTGTCGTGGCTGATTGATGTTCCTGTGACTGATGTAAGCTGGTGCAGCTGTACCAGAGCAAGACCTCCTGAAGGAGAAACTGTGGCTTCAGCAGCAGCCATAACTGCAGCTGGAGGGTAGTCTCCTCAAGACATCTGTGAAGTGTTCTGCAGTGGGAGTACCATGGTGGCAGTCCATCCGGTCACCAAACGTGAGGCGGCTTCGTTAACAGTTCCCTCCAAAAACTGGCCAAAAGAAAAGGGACTGTAAGCTGTCTTTCAGGAACGGGGGCTGGAGAGATGGCTCAGCAGCAGGGAGAGATGTTTGCACAGGCCTGATGACCCGAGATCAAGCTCCAGATCCCACATGGTGAACGGACTCCTGAAAGTTGTCCTCTGGCCCCCACACCCTACCTATGGAATGAAGAAAAACAAAATGGGTAACTTTGAAGTCAGCAGAAAAGTAAGCAGAGTAGAAATACTGATCAATCCAACTAAAGCAGAAACGAGAGAAGTAAACCCATAAAAACAGACATTGGAAAAAATAAAATATTTTATTTCAGAAACTGGAAGAAGAAATGCAAAACAGGCCGAAGGCTGATGGTTACATTTAAAACAGAAGGGTAAAAAGAAAAACATTAAAGTTTCTCAATAAAATAAAAATTCAGATTATTTTATGATCAATAAAACACTTTAACAAATATTTTTAAAAGGCTTGGAAGGCTTAAATAATATTAGGAAAAAAACGAAGGAGATAGAATGTAATTTTTAAAACTATAAACAAGTGTGACATTCATTAATTATGCCAATCTTGTCTTAAAAATTCATTTTCTTAGCCGGGCGGTGGTGGCGCACGCCTTTAATCCCAGCACTCGGGAGGCAGAGGCAGGCGGATCTCTGTGAGTTCGAGGCCAGCCTGGGCTACCAAGTGAGTTCCAGGAAAGGCGCAAAGCTACACAGAGAAACCCTGTCTCAAAAAAAAAAAAAAAAAAAAAAAAGATTGACATAAAAATTCATTTTCGTAAACTGTAGTTTACACAATAAAATGCACACAACTTGACTCAGGGTTAGGAGTTCTTACTGCTCTTCCAGGGGAGGTAAGTTCAGTTCCCAGCACCCACATGGCAGTTCACAAACCATCTGTAACTCCAGTTCCAGAGAATCCAATACCCTCTAAGGGTACCAGGCAAGCACATGGTGCATGGACAGAGACGCAGGAAATACACCCATACACATAAAATAATAACTTTTGAAAATGTTATTTTGAAAATACATCTCAAAATACAATTTGATGAATTTTGACACGTCCTGCTTGTCACCACTAACACTACAAGGCACAAAATAGTTTGCCACCTCCAAGGTATTCTATGTTAGTTCCATTATTTCCCCTACCTCTAGGCCTCAGGCTGCTGCTGATCTGATTTCTCTAACTATGTATGGTCTTACCTTTCTCAAGGGTTGTATCCATCATGTCACAGAAAATGCACATTTTTATGTATGCTTTTTTCCACTCAGTAACATTACAGAATTCATGTTGAGTATCAAGACAAGCTCATTTCCTTTTAGTTCCCAGTAGTCTACCATATTATACATTACAATTTACCAATTCAACTGTTGATGACTTTGAGTTATTCAGCATGGGGCTTTTGAAGAACAGAGCTGTTATAAAATTTCCTCTACAAGCCTTTGTGTAAGTCCGCTCCTCTTGAAAGGGTGAATTTGCTGAGTCACTCAGCTAAGTATGAGATGATCCAGTCAAGCTGTTGTCTTATCAATATTTAGAAAAGTTTCAGTGGCCTCATCTCCTCACCAGATTTTATACCAATATACTTGTAATCCCAAATGTGACATAGGTTTCTAGGAGAACTGACTGAAGACACCCCATGCCAGATACTGACGAGGTTCAGCCCCCTGCTGCCCCCTGAGGCTTGTCAGTTTCAGAGCTTAAACAAGAAAATCTACCAAACTTCCAAAGAATCAGTAGTTCTCATCTCTTATTCAATTCTAAAAAGAGGAAAAGGGAGTACATTTTATGAAACAATAATAACCTTGATACCAATCTTTAGTAAGGAAAGCTGCCCCGTCCTGCATGGCTTGGGTCCTGGAACCCTTCCTCACTAGGGGCAAAGAGGGAATGAAGAAAGGACGGGCACACGTACAGTGAAGCTGGGATCAGGTGAGAGTTTTCTTCCCTGCAGAAACCTGGAATCTTAGCAATGTGTAGATACAGAAGACAGGGAGGAGTTAGGGAGTCTCCATGGGAGGTCTCTGTAGATGAGCAATTTCCACTGAACACATCCTGGAGGAGGAAGCCACAGTCGTTGCTCATCTCTGCACACACTGATCAGCCATTCATAAACACTCATTCTAGTACTCTCCAGGAGAGCTGTGCCACATTTCTCTTGAGACTGCCTAACAGCTTTGCTGGTTTCTCACCAGTTGGAGATCTTGGGACTGTGACCCTGTCCGTGTCAACAAAGCACATTCTTTCAGGACACCACTCACTCAGATCTTCCTCAGATCCCTACAGCAAGCACCACAAAATAATAATCCATATCTACTAAGAAAGCAAAACATTTTTTTTTTTTAAGTATCAGCAATGCCTCATGATCAAGAAGAATGTGTCCGTATAAATGTTAGGCTGGTTCAATACCAGAGGAATCTAGCAACATTATTAGCAACAATAAAGAATATGGTTATCCTTATTGGCACAGGAAACAACTTCCTGAACCAAGGACTGATAGTGCAGACACTAAAATTGGCAATTAATAAATGAGACCTCATGAAACTGAAAACCTTCTGTAAGGCAAAGAACACCATCAATAGGACAAAATGGCAGCCCACAGAATGGGAAAAGATCTTCACCAACTCTACATCTGACAAAGGGCTGATTTCCAAAAAATATATAAAGAACTCAAGAAACTAGATCAAAAACCAAATGATGTAATTAAAAACTGGAGTGCAGATCTAAACAGAGAATTCTCAACAGAAGAATCTTAAATGGTGAGGAACACTTAAAGAAATGTTCAACATTGATCCTTAGCCATCAGGGAAATGCAAATCAAAACAACTCTGAGATTCCATCTTACACCTGTCAGAATGGCTAAGATCAAAAACACAAGTGATAGCCCTCACACTTATTTACCCCAGGAATTCTTGAGGATTGAGGGATAAGAGACTTAGTTGGAAATAGAAAGTAAAGAAACAGAGAAAAAGCACAGGATAGACTCGGGTGGGTCTGGATCCTTATCCACCAGCCCAGAACTTAATTCCTAAGGTCTATTTATAACAATGCCAAGGGATGAAGCAAAAGGCCTCCCCCTTGCTAGTTACAGTTACCTGGTACCCAGGCCCGTGGTCCAATCAACCTCTTAAATAGTCCTGATGGGTACAGGCACTAGGAAACCTAGTGGGCTCCAACAACAGCTCATGCCAGAAAGGATGTGGAGCAAGGGGAACACTCTTCCACTGCTGGTGGGAGTACAAACTTATACAAGTACTTTGGAAATCAACATGCAGTTTCTCAGAAAATTGGGATTCGATCTACCTAAGACCCAGCTATACCACTCTTAGGCATATACCCAAAGCATACTCAAACGTATCACAAGAACACTTGCTTATCTATGTTCATAGCAGCTTTATTCATAATAGTCAGAACCTAGAAACAATCTAGATGTCCCTCAACTGATGAATGGATAAAGAAAATATGGTACATTTACATAATAGAGTATTATGTAAAAGTACTGTTAAAAACAGTAATTTTACATTAAAAAGCTGTTAAAAAAACAATGACATCATGAAATTTGAGGGCAAATGGATAGAACTAGAAAAATCATCCTGGGTGAGATAACCCAGACTCAGACAATCCAGACAATCATGGTATATAGTCACTTATAAGTAGATATTAGCTGTAAAGTAAAGGATAACCATGCTATAATCCACAAACCCAGAGAAGCTGGGTAACAAAGAGGGCTCAAGGGGGAATGCTTGGATCTTCCTGGGAAGGGGAAATAGAAGAGATCTCATGGATGGACTGGGGCAAGTGGGAATGGGAACATGAGGGATTAGGTGGGAAGGATTAGGGATTACTGAAAGAGACGACTGGAAAAAGGGAGACATTTCCAGATCAGGTAGAAACCTAGTCAAGGGAAATTCCCAGGAACCTACAAGGGTTACCTCAGCTAAGACTCCCAGCAATAGGGGATATGTAGCCTGAACCGACCATCTACTATAACCAGACAAGACTTCCAGTGGAGGGATTAGAACACCAACCCAGCCATATAACCTCCACCTACAATCTGTCCTACCTACAAGATGTGCTGGGGTAAAGGTGGGGCAGAAATTGTGGGAGTGACCAGCCAATCAACGACTGGTCCAGCCTGAGACCCATGCTACAAGAGTGAGCCCACCCCTGACACTGCCTGGAGTGCCAGGACCCAGAGGCTGGACCTCAGAGACCTAGGATAGAACCAAACACAACTGGGGGGAAAAAAAGTCAATGTAATGGTGCTTAGTGATATTCTGCTATACTCACAGATCGGTGCCTAGCCCAGTTGTCATCAGAGAGGCTTCATCCAGCTACTGACGGATGAAAACAGACACAGAGACCGCAGCCAAGCATTAGGAGGAGCTCAGGGAATCCTGTTAAAGAGAGGGAAGAATTGTAGGAGCCCAGAGGGGTCAACAACACAAGAAAACCCACAGAATCAATTAACCTGGGTTCACAGGGGCTCACAGAGACTGAGCCGACAACCAGGGAGCCTGCATGGGGCCAAACTAGTCCTCTGCATATGTGTTACAGTTGTGTAGCTTGGTCTTCTTGTGGGACTCCTAACAGTGGGAGCAGGGGCTGTCTCTGACTCTTTTGCCAGCTTTGGGGGCCCTTTTCCTCCTACTGGATTGCCTTGTCCAGCCTTAATATGAGGGGAGGTGCTTAGTCATAACTGCAACTTGATATACCATGTTTTGTTGATATCCATGGGAGGCCTTCCCTTTCTGAATAGAAACAGAAAGTGGGGGGTAAGGAGAGACTGGGAGGAGAGGAGAGAGGGGAAATTGCCTGCCGACAGGATGTAAAAGTAAACAAACAAACCAATAATAAAATGTGGTTATCTGAAAAGGTGTAATTTTTTAAATGAAGTTTGAACTGCCTTTTCTAAAAAAACATACTCTACTTATACACAGACTTAGTAAACTGAATAGACAAAGGAATTTCGTTGAGAAATAGGAGAAAACCCAAGTGAATTAGCAAGCACTAATTTGAACCAGTGTGAGAACTCAGTATTACTAAATACACAGGCTCAACCTTGAGTCAGCAGTAACTAGGTACACAAGATGAGAAAAAACACTTCATAATAACTCCCAAAATGCCACCTCATAATAAAATTGATGAAAAAGAAATTACTCAGCCCTTATGAGAAAGCCTATAAAACTTTATTTACGGACATTATTTGAAATCTCAGCTCTTGTGGTTTTGTTTGTTGTTGTTTTGTTGGTTTTTTTGTTTTGTTTTGTTTTTTCAAAACAGGGTTTCTCTGTCCTGGAACTCGCTCTATAGACCAGGCTGGCCTCGAACTCACAGAGATCCACCTGCCTCTCTGCCTTCCGAGTGCTGGGATTAAAGGCGTGCACCACCATGCCCAGCTTGTGTTACTTTCTTATGCCTAACTGTATACTGCACTTTAAAAATTGAGGTAAGGGTTGGGAACATAGCTCAGTGGTCTCCTCGCTTGTTGGGAGGCTCTGGTTCCATCCTCAGCTCCCCAAATGCTAACAAATAACAGAAGGTTTTCGAATACGTTGTGTTTGTTGTTGCCGTCTTGAAAACACCCTAGTGAGCCCACCTTTCCCCTCTGTGCTTTGCACACACTCGCTATTTCTCGCCGTCAAACACTTGGGAACCGACAGCACCCGCGAGTCCTCCGCCTACCAACTGGACACACTACGCAACAATACACAGAAAAGGCGCCGGGCCTTCCACGTGACAATCCCCGCCTACCAGGCACGCCAGCCAGCCAATCGCAACGCTCCCCACCTGCGCCCGACTCCTCCCTCCTCCCCGCCCCCTCGGCCTCCGCGCACGCGGTGGAACCTTCCCGTTTCAGGCTGTTTTTCTGCTCCCCCCACCAACGGGGGGAGCCCAACGCGGCTGCGCGCTGCGCCCTGATTGGCCAGGCGCCGGGCAGGAGCGCGCGCGCAGGCGCCCAGCTCGGTTACTAAGGGCGGGAGCCCGGCGAGGGCGCCGGCTGCTTGCTGTGTCTCTGGAGGGCGTCGAGGCCCGACGACGCCATGCCCAACCGCAGGGCCAGCCGCAATGCCTACTATTTCTTCGTGCAGGAGAAGATTCCCGAACTGCGCCGGCGAGGCCTGCCGGTGGCCCGAGTGGCGGACGCCATCCCCTACTGCTCGGCCGACTGGGCGGTGAGGCGGCCGCGGGCAGTTGGGCAGCGGGGAGGGCGCGGAGGGGGGGGGGACCCGGGCTGCGGGCCGTCCGTGGAGGGAGGGAGGGAGGGAGGGAGGGAGGGGACGGGCCGGGGGGGGGGGCCCTTCCCCTGCGCCGGACCAACCGACAGAACCTTCCAGAACCGGGGCGTGGAACGGACGCCTCACCGCCTCCCTCTCTTGTCTCCCCAAGCTCCTCAGGGAGGATGAGAAGGAGAAATACTCAGAAATGGCTCGAGAATGGAGAGCAGCCCAGGGAAAGGATTCGGGGCCTTCAGAGAAGCAGGTAAGTGGGGAGCCCCCGTCCTGCCCGCTCGCCCGCCCGCCCCGGGGCTCCCAGCCGCGGTGGAGCCCGAGAACCGCGGGGAAGCTTCCAGACCGTGCAGAAACCCCAGGTCACATGGTGTTTAGGGCTTACACTAAATAGCCTCCCGGAGTCCCTTTCCGTTCTTAACGGTTAGACGGCTTTTAAAACACTTCGGCGTACTTAGAAATAGTTGAGCTTCATTTTTAAACGACTCCTAGACCTTTAAATAATTTGAATAACAAGACTTGGAGGACCTAAGTTAACATCTGTAGATCCTGCGGACAGGAAAGTTAAGCAAATTCCTGCGCAGTGGGGTAGTGAAGTACTAAATAGACCTTGTTTTCCTGCTCATTTCTGTTCAGAAAGTACAAGGTAATTAATGGAGTTCTTTTTCTTCTCCCTCGTGGTGTTCTCTTCTGTCTGTACACACTGAACTTTCATTCTTCGGCTGTTGGCATTGGGTTGAAACTCAAAAGTTTGGTGAATTATTATTTTTTTAATATGGTAGATTTTTAAGTTGGTGCCTTAAGTCAGGTGGATATGTGATGTTCTGTGCTTGTGAACTTTGATTTTTCTTGTCATTATAATTTCTTATAAGACATTTCTCCTCAAGGGGCTAGAAATGACTTAGTAATTAGGAGCAATGGCTAACTCTTACAAAGGACCCAGGTTCGAGTCCCAGCACCCACATGGTGGCTCACCATCATCTGTAACTCCAGTTCCAGGCGATTCTGATGCCCTCCTCTGGCCTCCACTGGAGCTGCGCGCGCGTGCGCACACACACACACACACACACACACACACACACAGGCAAACACCCGTATACATAAAAAATAAAATAAAAATAACTTTAAAAATTTTCTCCTCAGAACTTAAGTATTGTCTCTGTGTGTGTGTGTGTGTGTGTGTGTGTGTGTGTGTGTGTGTGTGTGTGTGTTGTGACTGTTGGAGGCACATTGTGCTCTGGTTTTTACTTTGAATTGAAAACCAAACAATATTACAGGATTGGAGGTTTAGGTTGATTTTCTTTCAGAAATAATCCTTTGGCCCCTAGCCCGGCATTTGGTTGTAAGTGCCTCGGGGAAATGAGGTGATCAGTGGTGCACAAATGACTCTGCACTATAGTTGTTTGTTTACCACTCGCCTTCTTAGTCATAGTCTTTACAGACTGGCTCTTGTCTGCCATGGACTGCTCCTTTTACTGATAAATGCATTTGTTTTCACTGATGGTGAGAGAATGCAGGAGCAGTCCACAGGCTGTTTTGAAGTTACTTTATTAAATATGTGCAGTAAAGTATCCAGACGTAGCTCTGTTTAAAAGTATCTGACTGGCAATTCTCTTTCAGAAATTCATATCTACGCCACTGAGGAGACCAGGCATGCTTGTACCAAAACCAAGTGTTTCTCCCCCTGATATGTCAAATTTATCTATAAAAAGTGATCAAGGTAGAGTATTACTAAAACGTTATGCTTGAATTTGGATGGCATATTGGGCAATAAAAATGTGTCTTCTTGTGGTGGGGGAAGATGGCTTGGTCAGTAAAGTATTTGCTGTGCAAGCCTGAGGAACAGCACCCATATAAAAAGTGAGGCATGATGGTGCTGGGGAGGGGGGAATGGTAGGATGACTAACCAGCCTAGCCTAACTGGGCAAGCCTCAAGTCCTACCTCAAACAAACATGGAATGACACTAGAGATTGACCTTTGACCACCTCACTCAAGGACATACCTGTGCATCCCACTGCCAAAATATGTTTTATTCATTTTGATCTAATATTTCAAAATAACTGACTATAAGGATTTAAATATTATAGCACTAGTGTTAAGCAGGGTGAACTAATTTGCATTTGTTGAAATAATATGAAAAGTTTTTTGTAACAGTCTCTCTTGGTTTCTGCCACTTCGTACATTATTAAACATAGTTCTTCTTTGTAGCTCCCACACTTAGGTTATATAGGTAAGTAGGAAGAATTAGGCTTTTGACCTATTACACAGCCTGGTCAGAGAGTAGATTTTAAATTTTGAACAAGAATAAGAGAATGATGATTGAGCCGGGCGGTGGTGGCGCACGCCTTTAATCCCAGCACTCGGGAGGCAGAGCCAGGCGGATCTCTGTGAGTTCGAGGCCACCCTGGGCTACCAAGTGAGTTCCAGGAAAAGCGCAAAGCTACACAGAGAAACCCTGTCTCGAAAAAAAACAAAAAAAACAAAAAAAACAAAAAAAAAAAGAGAGTGATGATTGATAGATATGCTAACCAGCTTGATTTAATCATCTCACAATTTATAAATTTATTGAATCTCCATGATAACCCATAAAGATGTGCTGTTATTATCTGCCAATTAAAAATAAAAAAAATTTTGGCCAGGCGTGGTGGCACATGCCTTTAATCCCAGGAGACAGAGGCAGGAGGAGGATAACTGTGAGTTGGAGGCCAGCCTGTCTACAGAGTGAGTTCCAGGACAGCCAGGGCTACACAGAGAAACTCTGTCTCAAAAAAAAAAAAAAAAAAAAAAAAAAGGAATAAAGAATTTTACAATATCCTGGGGGGGGCAGGCATGAAGCAAGGATGAATTACTGCACTACTCTATAAGAAAACATAGCTAATAAAGGCCTTTGCTGCTGCTCCTGGCTGCTTTTTTTTTTTGGGGGGGGGGGATGTTTCGAGACAGGGTTTCTCTGTGTAGCTTTGCGCCTTTCCTGGAACTCGCTTTGGAGACCAGGCTGGCCTTGAACTCACAGAGATCCACCTGCCTCTGCCACCCGAGTGCTGAGATTAAAGGCGTGCGCCACCACTGCCCGGCTCCTGGCTGCTTCTATTGTGTTCTGCCTTTAACACAAACTTTTAACCTAAACTTTTTAGTCTTCAGTAGACAGTACTACTCCCACATAGTTCTCTGCTATTATAGGTGGTCCTGTGTATATTGGCAAAAGTATAAAAGTAGAGAACTAAATTTTCCATAGCTAGTTTTACTTCACTTGTTCTGCTTAACTTTATTTCCCAAGCCTTTCTATTTGTATCATGTATGTCACAACTTTTATTATGTCATTGCTGAAATTCAGTGCTACTCTACAGCTGAATTATGTAGAGGCAAGACTGAATAATTTTGTTGCTTTATATAAAGAATGGTTACTTCTTAAATTCTTGATAAATGTGATTGTAAAATTTTTACTTGGTGTAATTGAGTTTTCTCTTTTATAATTCACTAAGAAATACAGGAACATATACCTGTACAAAAGTAGTTCTAACAGTCTTGAGTTTTTGTTTTGCTTTGTTTTTCAGCTCTTCTTGGAGGCATTTTTTATTTTCTGAACATTTTTAGCCATGGTGAGCTACCTCCTCATTGTGAACAGCGCTTCCTCCCTTGTGAAATTGGCTGTGTTAAATACTCCCTCCAGGAAGGTATTATAGCAGATTTCCACAGCTTTATCCATCCAGGTAAGCAGCCTGTATGATTTTTTTTTTTTTTGGTTTTTTTTTTTTTTTTTTTTTTTTTTTTTTTTTTTTTTTTTTTTTGAGACAGGGTTTCTCTGTGTAGCTTTGTGCCTTTCCTGGGACTCGCTTTGGAGACCAGGCTGGCCTCGAACTCACAGAGATCTGCCTGCCTCTGCCTCCCGAGTGCTGGGATTAAAGGAAGTGTATGATTTTTTAAACTGACTTCATTTAGTAGTAGTCATTTTCTTAAAAGCTGAAGTACAGCTGTGTTCTTAAAATGTACATAGACATACTACCCAAGTGCCAAACTACTAGGAACTAGGTGTTGTGGCTGGTTGATTGAAGCTTTTCTTCAGTAAACATTAGAATTCAGGGGATAGAGCACCTCAGAAATGCACAGCCTGTTTGTTTCCCCATGGCCTTACATTCTGGAATTTTTCTGTTTTATGCCTTGTTCTTTTCTTTCCATTTCCCATTCTTCATCTTAGTAATTTTTAGTTTGAAGCTGATACAGCTTTGTAACCTTGAGAAAACCTTTTCCTGAACCAGTTAGATCATTTGTAAAGTGTCTATAGAAACTATTGAAACAGTATGGAGGTATCCCAGCTCTCTAAACATCCTTAGCCATCTCCTTCCCGCTGTTCTATCCCCACTGAAAAGCAAAGTAGCCCAGGGGAGACTCAAGCCTGTGATCCCAGCACTCATTCAGAAGGCTGAGGCAAGAAGATTAGGCTACATTGATACCCTGTCTCAAAAAAAATAAATAAAAAACAAAAAGCAGATAATTATAAAAATGTCTGATCAGTTCATTTCCCTAGAGGACAGAGAGCAGTTAAGGAAACCACCATATCCTTGAAGTCAAACAGGGAAGTGTATCAAGATAGGAGAGAACTCTAAAATTAATTTGGACATCTTCATTCTCAAAAGACAGCAAAGCTAATTATCTTATGCTTGTGGACATTGATGCTTAGGACAAGTCATACCTTTTTTACATATTCGTGGTGTGTGTGTATTATGAAACACTGAAAAGATAAAATTTTAAGATTTTTTCCTTCATTCTGAAAAATCAGTATGTTCTTGCAGTATAAAGGGCTTCACCACCCCTAAAGCCCTTCATGGACCCCTAGCTGGAGGTCCTTCTGCATGAATATTCTTTCTCTAATATAATTTCCCTGCGAGCAGCAACTTGCTGTGAAAAGTGTTTTGGTAAATAAGTAAAAATTATTCTAGTCATCATGCCTTTGATTTAAACAGCCACCAAGACAAAAGGAAACGACAGCAAAGAAGGACACTGTGAAGTTTTAATCTTGTATTTTAAAATAATAAAGGTTACCCACATTGAAACTTGATTGTTATATGAAGTATTACTGTAGCACAAATAAGAGAACTTCCAGATTTCTGCTTCTCAATAAAATACTTTGTGTTGTAGGTGAAATTCCACGAGGATTTCGATTCCATTGCCAGGCTGCAAGTAAGTATAAAGGAACTGGGATAAGAGGGACTGGGATAAGTGTGTGCAGCCCCATGAAGACTGACTCTTAACTTAGAAGATGTAAGCTGCAGGGGATGCAGGTGGAATGATCTTTAAACAGACTCAGACCTACACATGCACTCTCCTGCTACTGGGGGTAAACTGGGGCCTCCCACATGCCAGCTAGCTACTCTGCCTGCCACAGAGTGGACCCCCAGCCCCAAACTTTTACAACTTGACTGACTTGTGTGTATGGATGAACTCTTTTCATTCTAAGGAAGTAAGATTTTATTTTCCTATTGCTACATATCCATGGAGTTCTAAGGTCAGCTGTTGGTATAGTGGCCAGGCACTATGGAAAATCATGGGAAGTTTCAGATTCTCTAAACTTAGACCCGTTTATGAACAATGTCTATTTTTTTTTTAGAATTCATGCTTCAAAAATAAAGAGTTCAGAGTGGAACAGTTTTGAGTTTGGGGTGAAGAAATCAGGATTTAAGTATTTTGTAACCAAAAAACTTGACTATGACTAAATTTACCTAAGACTGGAACTAAACTCTTACAGAAAGAATTTTCAGATGTTTCCTATTTGATTGAAATGAAAATCATGATAGTTTTATATTAAATTGAGATTAATTCAATATATTTCTTAAGGGACCATTTAATTCCTGCATGTAGAATTTAACTTAAAAATGTGGCCAACTAGCCTATTAGAAGTATTAGAAATGTTTGTCAGGCCTACTGTATCAGGCATATTGTAACTTTTATGATGCACCATGCACGTGTGCAGATCAGAGGTAAATCTTTTAAGAACCAGAAATGGAGCCAGGTACAGTTAGCTCGTGCTTCTAATTCTAGAGTTTGGAAGACTTAAGGTAGGAGAATCAGCCACAGTTTGTAGCATGGGCTATAGAGTTCATTGCCAGGCTGTGCCACAGGGCAAGACTTTCTCAAAACTCAACAAACAAAAATTCCCAAACACAAATTTTATGAAACCTAGTTTCATGTTTGCACTTGAAAAGATGATTTTGGTTGGTTGATCATTTGAGTGAATGCATTGTCTTCCTGCTGTGTGTCACTCACTTGTTGAATATCACTGGCTTACCATTTCTTTGCTAGCTTGATGCTGATAAAATCTTTAAATATTTTATTGCATGTTTTTGCAGTATTTTCTCATTAAGCAAATGAACACAAAGTATCCTTCCTTCCTTAAAAGCTGTCTTATCCTATCTATAACTTACTATAGGCCAGAAATATTTCTTTTGTCTCATGCTGAGGATCAAACCTAGGCAAGTCCTTGTTCAGCTAGGCAAAGGCCCTCCTGTTGAGCTGCATCCACAGCTGGGAATGACTTCTTAATTTATTATTCCAGCTAATTGAAACAGGACAGTGTTTCTCATTCAGACAACTTTAAATGTTTGGAGCTTGCCAATTTAGGCATGTCTTAAGTTGCCAATTAAATAGCCCTGGGAAATCTGCCAATTAAGTAAGATAAATGATGGTTAGAGTGACAGCTGTGTTGACATAGTACCTAAAAATGCCCGTGCTAATGTAATTGCACTGATTTGGAGAAGACCAGGGTTCGTAGACTAGTATACCAAGCCAAACTGACAAATTGATGTGCTCTGTTGAAGCAGTAGCCAGCGGGCATGCACAGAGATTTCTCAGAGCTCGTGAGATGGCTCAGTGGGTACAAGTGCTTGCCACCAAACCTGATGACCTGAGTTCGGGCCCCAGGACCCCATGTACCTCCTCCCTAAGTAAACAAATACCTCTCAAAGACATTGTGCTGCATGATGTTTCAGGTACTGTGAAATCAAGTGACTGCTGCATGGGTGGACATTATCGTTTATCATATTAGAGTAGTGAAGAATTTCAGGATTGAAAGACATTTTATTATGGAATCCGGTGGTGACTCCTTTCCCACTTAGGTTCCTCACAAAGAGGTGCTTCAAGCTTCTATGTAAGCTTTGGGACTAAGAGGTCTTGACTCTCCTTCCTCACTTGAGCCAGAAGAGCTCGACTTCTGTTCATTTCACTGGTTAATGGTTTTTCTTTAGAGAAGTTCTGCTTTAAAAGAAGCAAAGCTTTGAATCCTGATTGCAGCTTTCTATATGAAAGGTCCATTGGCTTTTCAAATGTATTAAATACAAAGACTGTAGCACTGACTTACTCCGTGGAATATTAATGAACAGCAGTATACCCACCAGTCAGCTGAAAACAGCACACTGCCAGCACCACTGGCAGTCTCTCCCTCCCGCTTCCCTCCCTCCCTCTCTCCCTCCCTTTCCCTCTCTCCTCTCCCTCCCCTTCTCCTCCCCTTCTCCTCTCCTCTCCTCCCCTTCCATCCCCTCCCCTCCCCTCCCCTCCCTGGTTCTGTACCAGAGAAGGGTTCTGAATTTTGTGTTAGTCATTATCTTTTCTGAATAATTTTACTATGTATAAGTTTTTTTTATTTTATACACATGTATTTATATTTTAAGTACATTATCTTTTACTCATTTTCTACTTATTTTTCTTACATATATGTGTTTATTATAGAACTTAACTGTTAATTCTTACATTATGTGAAAATGGTTCTCTCAGCTTGAGCCTTGGGTTGCTCACTCTATATGAGGTCTCTTAAGTTTGAGTACTGGGTACTGAACCCTAGGTCTTGTGCATGCCAAGCAAGTACTCTATCAGTTCTGTAATATACTGAGCTACATCTCTAGCCCTGTGTGGGGCCTTTGAATAAGCACAAGTGTTGGGCTTTCATTTAGCAAGTCAGACAATTTTTTTTAACTGTGAATCTTTGTGTCTTAAGAGCTCTTGGCTACCTGAAGGGAAGTCTCCTGTTTTCTTCTAAAATTTGCAAAGTTTATTTTTTTTTGTATCTGATGCTTATTCCAGCTGGAATTGACTTGTGTATGCTATGAGATGACAATTTCATTTCATTGGTTTCTCCTGAAGACAGCAGTTGTCTTGGCATCATTCATTTAATAACCTGTTTTCCCCTGATATGTAGTATCTGTTAGGTCAGATCATACTTGTACTTGGTTTCTTTATTCATCTACCAGGATTTTGGTTTTGTTTTTTTTTGGTTTTTTTTGTTGTTGTTTTTTTTGAGGGGGAGGAGGGTAGCTTGACTATCATATTCTTAATTAAGCATAATAGTTTGAAAATCTTTAGAAAGCTCCCCTGACCTTGTTCTTTAATATCATAGCTATTTTTGACTCCAGTTTTCATCCACAATTTGGAATCAGTTTTTCATACTTTACCAAAAATCCTTGTTGATAGATTTGGGACCACCTGTAAATATTTAGGTTGTTTTGGAGAAAATAGATAACCTTCATAATGTTGCCTTTCCATCTGTGAACATGGAACAACTTGTTTCTTCAGGTCTATACTTTCTTTAATAAAGTTATTGTTGATCTTAATAGCTTTTGTTCATTTTATTTTTTGAGATGGGGGTATCACCTTGGCTGGCCTAGAATTTCTTATTTAGAACAGGCTTTCATCATATTTGGGGCAGTCCTCATGCCTCTGCCTCCTGAGTGCCTATATCACCATGCTACCTTTTTGTTGTCTTGTAAGTGCTATGTTTTGAATTGTGTCTTCTGGTTGTTTACTTGGTTTGTGTTGTATGAAGGCTTGTGTAGTGATATTTGTGCTCTACTAAATAAAGCTTGCATGGAGATCAGAGGAAAAAATCAGCCACTATATTAAACAAAGAAGTTAGGCAATGGTACCACATGCTTTTAATCCTAGCATTCAGGAGGCAGAGATTCATCCAGATCTCTGCGAATTCAAGGCCACACTGGGAACAGAGCCAGGTGTGGTGGCACATGCCTTTAATTCCCAGCACTAGTTAACCATAGAGGTCTGGAGGTCTGTACAGACAGACAGGAAGTGATAGAGCTGGGCAGAAAGAAGAAGTGATGTAGCTGGGTGGAGAGAGGAGGTGAGATGGCAGGGCACAGAAAGGATATAGGCGTGAGTATACAGGAAGTAGCGCTCTCTGGAGGCTGAGGAGTTGGTAAGGTGAGGTTGGCTGTGGTTTGTCCTGTTCCTCTGACCTCTCAGTTTTCACCCCAATATCTGGCTTCGGGTATTTTTTATTAATAAGACCGTTTAGCAATTCGTCTTACAGACTTGGATCTCTAGTTTCCAGTTTTTCACCAATAGGTTATTTGCTGTAATTTCCTCTTCCCTGACTGCCCTTATTTTTGCCCTGCACACTTTATCAGAGTGAAGAACTTTCTTCTGTTTCCAACTTGATTATGGATGACAGTTGAATGTTTTAATAAAGATGCTCTTTTGAAATCTCCAATATTTTATTTGTATGGTGATTTACCAATGTTAAACTATTTTTGCACTCTAGAACAAACTCAACATGGTAACCATAAGTCTGCTAATTGTTGAGTTTGGCTTGCTCATGATTGTCTTAGGGTCTGCATTTATGTTGCTGTTGACATTGTCTGATTTGGTTGTCAAGGTTATTTGCTATAATGAAAGATGAGGGAAAATGGGCTGGGTGATATGTTTTCATTACTTTTAAATTTGGTTTCTGGATGTGCAGAAAGTATAAGTAAGTATTTCTTTGAACAGAAGAGGCCTAGTTATTTTATAGTCTTGTGTTAGGAATCCTATTACAATTATCTTTGTTGCTCTGTTTTCATAGTTTCTTGGTTATCATGTTTATTAGATACACACGTCCCATGCATTGTGTGTGTGAGTTATCATATTATTCTTATCCAGAGAATGTTTATGGTTGTGTCTGGTGGAAAACTGGAGTCATGAGGCATCTAAGATTACCTTAACGCATGGTCAGGGATTGAGGTAATTTAAATTATGCTTTGAACTTTACAAGGACTAAGCCATCTCAGTTCTTTAATGAAAAGAGAGATAGACAGATTACCGCCAAATGATTATACATAGAATTTGTAGCATTAAGTGGTGGAATTCAGAAAATAGATTTGATTAATATTTTTATATAGGGTCTCTTGTAACCCAGTCTGGCCTCAGACTCTCTGTGTAGAGATGCCCTTGAGTTTCTGTTCTTCTGCCTCAACTTCCCAAGTGCTGAGACTAACAGTATGCACCACTATGCTTGACATTTTTTTGGGGTTTTTTTTTTTTTTTTTTTGGTTTTTTGAGACAGGGTTTCTCTTGTGTAGCTTTGTGCCTTTCCTGGAACTCACTTGATAGCCCAGGCTGGCCTCGAACTCACAGAGATCCGCCTGCCTCTGCCTCCCGAGTGCTGGGATTAAAGGCGTGCGCCACCACTTATTTATGTAGTAGTAACAGAAAATATTTAAAATTTTTAATGAGTTGGCTAAGAAATGTGTCTAGTGTCTGAGCCTTTAAATCTTTCCTTCCTCAGCTTTCTGGTATTTATTCTTTTCCAAGATTCCAGACTCCTAAGTCCTCACTGCATTGTTCTCTGTAGCACTTTGAAGTAGACATTCTACTTAGTGAGCTTTCCTCTATCATTATGCAAAGCTGAACTTCTTCATCTTTTTTATAGTTTGCAATTTTATGCCAAAATTCATAATTTGATGTGAATTTTGTTCAAATGTGAACATAGTTTTTTTTCTTTTTAAATCTGTGCCTAGTAACTTCCACACCAAAGAAACTTTTGGATACCTTTCTGTGAATTTCATTTTGGTTCTCCTTCTGTCTCTGTACCTGCTTTTTCAGAGTGTTTGAAAAGAAGAAATTTCAGAGTAACTTAGTCACAGAGGTATATTTGCTTTTTTGAGGCACTTAGTAGACTTAGAAATTGTAATCATAGGTTCTAAAAGCACTTTGCTCAACCATTTAGCTGTTTCTAGAATTGACAAGTGATCTAAAACTAGCCTTTAAAATTTCCTAACTTCCTGCTCTTATATCAGTAAGTCTTAACTGCTGGACATATTTGTGCTGCCAATATCTTCAAGGTCACTTATTTTGTTGTGGGAGGGTTCATCTGAATTGCTTGGTCCTTTTTATTTCCTGGAGGTATGGAGTTCTTCATATTGTCTTTAAAAAAAGGATTATTATTTTTAATATGTATGGGTATCCATTGAGGCCTGAAGTAGGGGCTGGGTCCCCTGGAACTGGAGTTACAAATGGTTACTAGGCACTGTATGGATGATGAGCCTGGGTCCTCTGGAAAAGCAGCCAGTGCTTCTAACTACTGAACCATCTCTCTAGCCCCATTCTCATTTTTAAAAATCAGTCATGGGCCAGCACTATGGTTTGGGGGGGTGGGAGGATAGTGGTAGTTGCTGCTAAGCCAGAATACTTGAGTTTAATCCTGGAACCCACATGGTGAGGAATCAACTCCTGGAGGTTGTCCTCTGAACTCTTTATGCACATGTGCATGTAATATTTCTTTTAATGAAAACGGAGGCCAGAGCAATTTACTCACTGGTTAAAGTGCTTGCTGAACAAGTATGAGGCCAGAGTTCAGATATCCAGAACCTACCGAAATGCCTAGTGCCTGTAGTTCCAGCCTCAGGCAGAGACAACAGATCCCCAGAGACTAGTCATACCAGCAAGCTCTGAGTTTGATTGAAGACCCTGCCACAATGAATAAGATGAAAGAGATCAAGGAAGATTCCTGATAGCACTCAGGACTCCACATGCACATATATACACGTGCTTTTGCACCCCCCCCCATTCAGGCAAACATGCATACACACACACACATACACATACACATACACACACACACACACACACACACACACACACACACACACACACGAAAAAAATCACTGCTACTATGAGGCCCTCCAACCTTATTTAACAAAACATTTTTGAAAGACATCACAGGAACAATGCAAACACTGTAGACTTGGTCATTAAGAAACATGGGTTCAATAATGACTTCATGGTTCATTAACTGTTAATTTCTGGGGAGTCTCTGTAGTCTCTTCTTAATCTATATATGTATTTCTCACCTCCGTAAGGTTCTGGGTTTAGGTATGTAAAGTACCGAATGAGAACCAGGCTTGGTACAAGCGCCTATTGTAAATTACTCACTGCTCTCCTTTTTATTCCTGTTCCCAAGCTGATAATACTTGCCTTGCTCAGTGGTTGAACTTCTACCTCTTTATTTCCCTCAGGTGATTCTAGTCACAAGATTCCTATTTCAAACTTTGAATTCGGGCATGACCAAGCAACTGTGTTACAAAACCTTTACAAATTTATCCATCCAAACCCAGGGAACTGGCCACCTATTTACTGCAAGGTAATATCTAGTAAGAAGTTTTTTAAGGTAGCCAATTAGACACCAGAAGAGTTAAAAAGAATTTCAGTTTTGTGTTAGTTATGTTTTAAAACATGTTCATTATGAATTGATTTCTGTGCAAATAGTATGACCTTTAAATTACTAATTTTGGAGGCAACAAAAGCTGAACAGTAGTATTTTCTTCAAATTCCTCCCGAAATACCTGCAGTATCTTTTTAGCCCAATGAATGGATGTTCATTCACTTAACCCTCTTTTTCTTTTCTTTTTTTTTTATGTTTTGAAAAGACTTTTTGCTTTATCTAAATTCTCCAGAATAGTAGTGAAGAATTGGGTCCTAAACTTGTTGCATATTATAAATACTACCATGACCAGATCACATGCTCTGAACATTGACTTCATCATTGGTCTACCCCAAATCTCACTTGCTTTTCATAAACTATTAAAAAATATATATCCAGTTAGTCATAGCAGTAATGTTTTTTAATGTGTGCTATTTTTATATAATTTTCAATTAGTGTGTGTGTCTTTCCTATACACACCCAAATTTGAAAGGACAGTGTTAATTAAAATAATTCAAAAAAGGAGAAAATGCAAGTAATGATTTTTCCCTCTGCAGTCTGATGATAGAGCCAGAGTCAACTGGTGTTTGAAGCGTATGGAGCGGGCATCAGGTGAGCAGAATCTAGGTCATGCAGAAAGTAGTCTATGCTTTCATTTTGACATGTGTGTTCTGTGTGCCCAAATTCACTAATTGTATTTTTCTATTTACTAATGGAAGAAATCAGGCAAGATCTAGAACTTCTTACTGTAGAGGACCTTGTAGTGGGAATCTACCAGCAAAAATTCCTCAAGGAGCCCTCTAAGACCTGGGTTAGAAGTCTCCTAGATGTGGCCATGTGGGACTATTCTAGCAACACAAGGTATTGATAATGATTTTGTAATTCACAAATGTTGGTTTCTTTCTGAACTATATTCTGAGAAATAGACTAGGACTAGGTTTTAGGTTTGTGACTTTTGAATTGTTTTGTTTTGCCTTTTGTGAATCACTTTTCAGTTAAACCTTGTAAACATGTAAAAATGGTTTTTACATGTATGAGTGTTTACCTTTATATACACCACATGAGTTCCTGGTGATCTGGAGACCAGATGAGGGTGTCAGATCTTCTGTTGCTGGGAACCAAACCCAGGGCCTCTGCAGGTGCTCTTTACCACTAAGATAGCTCTCTGGCCTAGGGAAACTTATTTTTAGATATTGTTTTTAATATTATGTTTTTTAGCATACAATAATTGATAGAAAGATACATTGCACCTTTATACTAAGAACAACAGCAAAAAACTTGCCAAATAAACTGATAATTCTTTACCAGTTAGAATTTCTCTACTGATGAAAGAATGCTTTTCAATTTATTTAGACTTTATTTTTAATTTTTATTAAATTGTTTTTATCATATGTATATAATTTATACAAAGTGATACATAAGTGAATTAAATTGGCAAAATGTTTTCTTGAAATAATCCTAGATTTACTGAAAAATTAAAAGATTAATAAAAATAAGCACAATACTCTCTTGGCTTCCTTACACATTTTCATTATAATTTGTCTCTAAATACATACATACTTTTTCTAAGCCACTTGAGAGTAAAAGAAGCCACCCTGCTTCTTTGTGTCTAGGTACACCAATATTTCCTTAGAATAATACTCTCTTACAGAGTACAGATACCAAAGTCAGAATATTGCCATTGACACAGTGCTATTATCTAAGCTGAAGTTCATAGGCTGCCAGTTCTTTTGTGGTGTCTTTTATATCAAACAGTATCCAGAGTCCAGTCCTGGATCACATGTTGCTGGTCATGTGTGCATGTGTGTTACTTGGGCTTACCTGGAATTCATGACTCCCAATGCTGGTATTCCAGGCATTCCCCACTCCTGGAGGCCTTAGTCTCCTCCAATCTTAATTTTTTTTGAAGCGTGAAGTCCAATTAGTTTATAAAATGTTTCTCAGTTTGAGTTGGTTTATATTTCCTATGACTAGGTTAAGGTTACACTTTTTAGGAGGAATACCAAAAATAAAAAGTGCTATGTCTTCTCAGTGTGTCACACTTGGAGTATATTTTGTCATTGTGTCCCATTCCTGATATTGAGAACTTGGTCATTTGTCTGAGATTGGTTAGAGTCACCTTTGAGCAGTTACTACTGTGCACCTACCTCATAATGGGCTGACCTGTGCTCAGCAGATAGAGAGAAGGCCCTGGGTTCAATCTCCAAAAAAGTAGAGTATTTTTGCAGAGAAATAGAATTCCTTAAATTACCAAATACTAGTTCTGGCGTCCAGTGATGATTTTGTTGGAATGGTTCCTGCCAAGCTTGTGAAGGTAGTGACTTTTCTTAATTATTCTTTCAGTATTTACTAGTTAGAATTCTGTAATAAAGTGCTTTTCTTCATAATTTCTATGTGAATATAGACTTAGGAGTTGTTGTTTTATCTAATGAATTATATATACTCTATTAGCACCAGGCTTGAGTGCTTTTTGCTTTCTGGTACATTCTAGCTTCATCTTGTATTTCTCCATTCCACCCTTGAGTTAGCAGTTTCTCCAATAGACCCTTGTTCCTCTCAAGGGCAAGTGGTGCTGAGTAAGAACCTGGTCAGAATATGTCTTACTGTTTGAGTTTTTGGATGCACTGAATGAAATTTCAGTGTTTGTGGAACCATGACAGTTCAGGACTCATTTCTAGTTGACTTTAATCTGAGGATAGAGTCACAGTAATTTTCTCAAAAGTTACTTGGATTATTTCTTTTTCACCCCTTCACAATAGTTAAATTCCACTTTGTTGGTTTAATTAGCCTTTAGATGTAAAAAGTACTAGCATTATTCAACAGTGTATATTCACTTCATTGAAACCCTATAAAAGCTTAAAAATTAACTTGGGAAGAACTGAATCTTAATAATGTTGAGTTGTGTCCACGGACAAAAGTTGTTTTTCTGTTGTTCAGATGAACACTGTCTTTGTGATATCTTTGCTTCCCACACAGGTTTATAGGTCTATTATTGGTGTATTGTTGAGGGGAAGTTCCTTAGGAAAGAAACTGGTTTAATGAAGCTTCATAATTCTAATGGAGTAAATTTAGTGATTGGTATTTTTCTGGAAAACTACATATGGTAAAATTGATTTTTAAATGTTTTTAGATGTGTGCAAGGAAGGTGGCCTAAAAAAATTTTGTTTCTAAAGTTTCATTGTTTTGTTACATCCTATAGATTCTAAAATGTCATTTTGAATAAGTACTGTTTAATTCATTCTCTAACATATTAAAATGCTTTAGAGTGAGCAGATGGAAAGGCCTTCCTGGATTTTGTTTCTTTTAGTAAATTATGGGTGTTTGCATTAAGACCAAACAATGTTGATTACTATATCAAAACTATAGAAGTTATTTACGTTTAGGGTATTTTTGATAACTCATATCAATTTTATGAATTGTCCTGTGAGCATATGAGAATATTGTGTACCCTTTGTTTTCAGTAGTAGGATTTGACTCTGTCCACAGGATCTACACTGATTATCGACTAGTTGTTCTTCTGTTACTATAGTTAACACACAAGATAATCAGCTATAAAAGGGCTGATTTTGATTTCCAAGGCTCAGGTCCCTGATCAGTTGGCCCCTTTGCTTTTGTGACTGTGTTCAGACAGTGCCTTGCAGTGGGGAGTGTTTGTGGTAAAGCAAACTGCCTCACCTCATTACAGGGAGGGGAAAGAGGAGGGAGGAGAGTGATATTCTATAGTTGTCTTCATGGACACACACACCAGCCTCATCTACCTAGGGCCTCCCACTCATACCCCACTCCTTTTTAAGATAAGGTCTCACTGAGTAAACCAGACTGTCCTGGAACTCACTATGTCCATCAGGCTGGCTTCAAACTTAAGAGATCTGCCTGCCTCTGCCTCCTAAGTGCTGGAATCAAAGGAGTGCACCACCACACCCTACACTCTGTGTATTACATAAATTTCTGTCACCTCCCAATAACTAAGCATGGGCCTTAGCAGGAACAGTCTGTACCTTGAGCTCATGATCATTCTGCCTCACACTCCTGAGTGCTGAGAGTAGATGTTACCATGTCTGCAGATTTTCTTATTCTTCAGTACATTCTTTGTCCTCTTGATATATCATCTCATCTATTGAGAGTAGAGTTTTACTGTTTCCATACCTCCTTATACATAGTGTAATTTTAAGATGGTTGCTCTTTTATTTGGTGTCTGTACATTAAAAAGTTTGGTGATTCTTGGTGTATAATAGGTTGAAGGGAGACTTAAAAAGTATTTTCTGGTTTTTTGCATGGTTAAGATTTCCAGTCACACTTGTGTCCGTGAATTTCTGGAAAATACAACTCCATTGAGTTGTATATTCCTTTTGCAAAGCTTATCATTTCCTTAGCTCTAACGATAGGATTTTTTTTTAGCCTAGAGACTTCCCTACTTTGCCATCCTTTATGTTGGTAGCTTCTCTCAGTTTGTTATTTAAAGTCCACTTTCTGAGGTGTCTGTTAAACCATTTCAGTATGCAGAAATTGCCTTCTGTTTCTAGAGCTTTTTCACCGATTGTAATTTTTCTTTCACTCTTTAATTTCTGTTAAGGAAATCTATAATATATGCTACCATATTATCTTCCACTTTATTTTCTCTTTTTACTCTTTAATTATTTGACAGTTTTCTGGGTTTTTTGTTTGTTTGTTGTTTGTTTCTTTTTCAAGATGACTATATTTCTTTGGGCACTTCATAATCTATTTAGTTTTTTTTTCTGTTTTTGATTTCTGGGTCTAGTCAACTCTTTCTCATTCAAGAAATCATTTGGTTCTGAATTTTTCTTATTCGGAGTATGTTTCCATATTCTTACACACTTGTGTGAGAACATTTAATTCCATGTGGAATGTTATATTAGAATGCCCCATGTGTTTTTGGAAGTTACAGGTGCTTTCTTAGTTTCCATGTTCCAATAGCTTTCTGTGGATGAGGCCTTCTGTTTCCTTTGTCTCTTGGGTGGCAGTTTTTGACAGATTTGTGTGTTCAGTTCAAGAGCTCCCTCTTCTGTCAGTGTAGCAACCAGCATACAGGTTCACACTAACATTTGCAGTGACTTGGATGGAAGGTGGCTGGCTTTCCATTTTTGTTTGTTACAGTGTTAAGTTCAGTAGATACAGGCTCAGCAAGACTAGGATAGCTTTATTGTAAGGCGTTTTTTGAGGCCTGTGCCAGAGTTGGTTCAGAGAGAGAGACTGAAGAAAGACATAGTGCTGCAGCCAGTGTAGTGAGGAAGCATTCGGACCAAATGCCTCTGCCGTTCAATTTTAAACACTGCTCTGAAGGACCTGCTGAAAGACTTGGTAGTAAATGGCTGATAACACTTATCTTCTTCTGTTTTTGTTTTTTGTTTTTTTTCCAAGACTGGGTTTCTCTGTGTTGTTTTGGTGCCTGTCGTGGATCTTGCTCTGTAGACCAGGCTGACCCCGAACTCACAGAGATCCTTCAAGTGCTGGGATTAAAGGCATGCACCACCACTGCTTGACTAACACATTATCTTAAGGTCTAAGAGAAATGGTTAAGTTTTATATTGATGCAGTTTAGTACTTAAGTAATAAGGTAGTATCTATCATACTATTGTGGAGGCTAAAACATTTGAATTTTAATAACTTCCTGTTCTTCTAATGTTTAGTATCAAGTTGTCTTTAGGTTGACTTACAGTCTGTGACATGTTGACTAAAGCAATACAGCCTTTAATCAACAAATACTGACCCAGGCATAGTGACACACAAAATGAATGGTCAAGGAGACTATTTAAATTGTAATATGAAAGCTAAGAATTGAAGCAGAAAAAGGATAAAAAATGAAGAGAGCCTTGTTAGAAACAGGATTTTACCAAGTAAGAAAGAAAATAGATTGAATTTCTTAAAGGTCTTTGAGGTTTCTATTACAGATGTATTGAAAAGAGATAGGAAAGGAGGTATGGATCCTATGATTATTAAATGAGCTGGTAATAAATGATCTGGGACTAGGGTGGTGACAGAGACAGAGAGGAATGGGTTTTAGATTGGTAAAAAGCAGTAGGCCTTGCTTAAAGATTAGAACTAGGGGGAGAGAATGGAAACAATAACAACTCAGGATTGGCTACACAGGGTTTAGCATATTCCAAGAGACTGGTGAAGTGTCTGATGAACACACCATGTGTAGATGAGATCATTACAGAGGCTGAGCAAGAAGAGGACTCAACACAGAACCAGAACCCTTAGTAGTAGACTTTGCCATTATCATAAAGCTTGGGCAGAGACTGTCAGCACTCCCAGCCTACAGTTGCTGTATGACACAAAATATAGTCATTGTCAGTGTTCATGATGAAGACTGTAAGGTGAAATGTGAAGCCATGCTGGGTGCAGTAACTTCACAGACCACCTTGAGCTACTTACTTCCTGAGTTAGGGCTGTTCTTCACTTTTGTTTCTTAGTTTATCTCATTCTTTGGGAATGTAAATTGTCTTTCTATGGCCTTTTTCACATTGCAGATTTTCTTTGAATGTTTGATTCTCCTTGGTTATGTTTATATTTAGAAAGGAGGCTTCAAAACCAAATAACTGGTCTATCTTGTGTAGTGGGAACTATCAGCTAATTGGGTTTCCTGCAGAGGAAACTGACAAAAGAGCCTAGTGAGTTGAAATCTGAATCCTAAATTCAAGAGCAGTCAGTGTATTCCCTTATGTGAATTGACAACTCTTTGAAGAGAAATTCAGCTTCATAACCTGCATTGGCCCTTCTTTAGTTTACTATTTGTATGTGTACATATTTGGTGTGGGTGTGGATGTGCCTGTGTATGGAGATGAGAGGACAGTGGGAATAACTTCCTTCCTTCCACAATGGGATCCAGGGATTGAGCTCAGGTCGTCAAGTGTACATGATAAATGTTTCATCTCATGTCTGCTTTTGGTATGGACATGTCCTTGAGTCCAGCACCTTGCTAAAGTTCTGATAGGCAGATCTTCTGGGAGATCTTTTCTGTCATGCCTATTCTGTGAACCACAAAGGCAGTGACTTCTTAAGTCACTGTTCTTTCATTTAGTTCTACAATTTTATTGTCTTTTATAGAGAAGCCTGATTGTATTTTCTCCTTTATTGTGTGCATCTAGTTAGTTGACTGTGATTTTCAAAAGACTTGGGGACAAGAAATAAATATATTCATGTATTTAATTTACCATCTGAACTGAAATCTTGGCAAAAGTAGTATTAAGAAGTGAGGTTTTAGCCGGGCGGTGGTGGCGCACGCCTTTAATCCCAGCACTCGGGAGGCAGAGCCAGGCGGATCTCTGTGAGTTCGAGGCCAGCCTGGGCTACCAAGTGAGTCCCAGGAAAGGCGCAAAGCTACACAGAGAAACCCTGTCTTGAAAAACCAAAAAAAAAAAAAAAAAAAGTGAAGTTTTATGTTGTGATATCTCTTTAGAATTCCTTTGTTCAATTAAATGAGCTTTTTATGTTTAACAAAAAATTGAGAAAATCTTGTATAATACATGAAGCACTAGAGTAGGTTCTGTAAGAAACGTGGGAAAGACTGACATGATGGTCCTTACCCTTAGTCTCCTGTCCAATAATAGCAGTAAAACATGTGAACATACTAAAGTGACTTCTAAGAAGCATTTAAAAAGTTTCAGAGAGCCAGGCGGTGGTTTCACTTGCCTTTAATCCCAACACTTGGGAGGCAGAGGCAGGTAGATCTCAGTGAGTTGGAGGCCAGCCTGGTCTACAAAGTGACAGGACTGTACACAGAGAAACCCTGTCTCAAAAACAAACAAACAAAAAGTTTCAGAGAGTAATGTCTAGTCAGATTAGAGACAAGTCACTTCAGATTACCTCAGTGTAAGGGTTTTAAAACTAGGAAATACTTTATGGGGTGAATATTTTATCTGTTCTTTTGGAAAGATGGAATTTCTGTGGGCGGAGATGTGGACTGAAGAGTGGACATTGCCAATAGAAAGCAGCCTCAGTAGTGGTTCAGGAATGAGGGGATACACAGACTATAACAAAAGCCATTGAGTGAGTCTGACTAGAAATACAGCTGTAGGATGGTGGGCATTCTAAGGGTAGAGTTTTCCTTGGAAGAAGGAATGCTAACCTGAAATAGGGGCAGAAGCAATCACCAGGACTTTTTTTTTGAATAAAAAGAAGGTAAATAGCCTTTATGCTGCATATATGTGAATGAAGCAACATCAGGGCCTTGGGGACTAGGTAAATTGACTTCAATATACAGAGGAGTTGGAGAGATGGTACATACTACTCTTCCATAGGACCAGGATATAGTGAGAAATCCAGAGTCTGTTTAAAGGGCAAATGAATTTACTAAGGGGAAAAACTCACTGTACAGAACAGAATAGTAGTGGGTTCTGGAATGTTGTTCTGGCCACCTGAGTCAGGCCCGTATCTAAAACCACAAGGCACATGCATCTCAGGTCTTAAGAGTCACCAAGAGGCCACACCCCAGGGGTGTGTACTTCAAGGTCATAGGCAGGTAGAGCAGTTACCTGAAAACAGCTGTTCACTACACCAGAGTTCAGTTCCAAGAACCCATATTGGGTTACGCCTGCCAGTAACTATTACTCAAGAGAATATGACCCTTCTGGGCTCCATAGGCACCTTCTTTCACACACACACACACACACACACACACACACACACACACACACACACACACTTACTTAAACATTTTTTAAAAATACACAAACCAGATCTGATTTTTTGACAGGTTTAGACAGGTACTTTAACTAGAAAAAGACTTGTATTTTTAGGAGTATTGGTGCACTTTAGAGGAACAAGATCAGTAAGTGAGTAAAATCAGATTAAACAATGTATCAGAAAGTTTTCCTGTGTCCCACCTGGTTGCATAGTGGCTCGGTACCAAGTAAACACACAGAGGCTTATATTAATTACAAACTGTATGGTCTATGGCTCAGGCTCATTATTAACTAGCTCTTATAACTTAATTCAACCCATTTCTACTCATCTATGTTTTGCCATGTGGTTTTGTGGCATGACCTGTTCTCTCACATCTTCTCCTGGTGATGGCTAGCAGCATCTCCTCTGACCCGACTCTTTCATCTCCATCTTCAGTTTGAATGTACCACCTAACTTTATTCTGCCTCACCATTGGCCAAACAGCTCTAGTTATCAACCAGTGAGAACAACACATATTCACAGTGTACAGAAAGACATTCCACAGCACTTCCCCTTTTTTGTCTAATTAAAAAGGTTTTCATTTTAATATAGTAAAATTACATATAACAAGACAGTTATCAAGCAAGAATTACAGTTACAATATCTATTCTATTTGTATTTAGCAAAATTAAAGGAAATATTCTATCATTTATATTTGAGTCAAAAGTTTCCTAATTTACCTTTTATCATAACCAAGGAAAACTATCTAATCTTTGTATTACTTAAGTGAACAGGAAGTGCATTGTAAGCAACTTCCAAAATTCTAGAAATGACAAAGACATCTGGCTGCTTGGGCAGTCACCCAGAGTTCCTCTGCAACATTGGGACATCCATCTTCAGCCAACAGGCCTGGATTCTCTGGCAGACTTTTTTTGTGAAGCAGGAAATTTGTCTCGCCTATTGGCAAAGTTAGTCAGTTGCTTTTCCCTGTGTCCTGCAGAATGTCTGGCAGTCTTCTCTGTGAAGCAGGAATCTGAAGGACCATCTCACCTTGTTTTGGCAAAGTTCAGTGGTGGCCTTCCTATGGGTCCTGTGTGTACAGTTTACACAGCACCCTATCAAGCAGTCAAGGCTAAGGTGGCTTTTGCCACAAAGAGAGCAAACTCCATAATGAGTTTCTTTGATGCCCATCATCTTCTTTGAAATAATTGGTGCTGCCAGGAATAGACATGTCTCAATGTCTAGAAAAGTCTAAGTTCTTAAAACATTTTAAGTGCCATACTGTAGGTGTTTGAAGTGTTTGACGATTACCTACCCAACTGAAATATATCTTTGAATATCTAGACTTAAAACTTAACTAATATGACTATAAGTTTGATTATCATAGATGACTATTAATATGCATTTCTTAATTATATATTACAATTTTAAATGAGTTGCATAAACATACCTTAAACAAGAGTAGAAACATATATACAGTATAACAAAATTAACTTTAAATTTGTATCAATAAACAAAAATCCATACCAATGTAAAGTATGTAAGATTTAATAGTTTTTTTATTAAAGTAGATTCAATAATCTACCCTTTTATTCTATCATTTCTTATCATATCCCCCTTTTTTCTTTTAGAAAGAGATTGATTATGATCAGTAATACTTTGTAATCAAACTCCTAATCCTAAATAAAGACAAACATCCATAATCCATTTTTTGGAAATGTGGGTAGTTTTCTAGGCTACTTCCTGCTGATTGGGTGCTGGTAATCTTTGGGGGACCCTGAGAAAATTTAAAGTTAAGGTCAAGTCATGACTGGATTAGTCTGTGAGGCTGGATCATCATAGCCAGCAGCCTTGACCCTGTTCTGGATGCAGAACTCAGAGGGAACTGCAACAGAGGCATTTTGATGGATCATCTGGGCCATTCATTTTCATTGGTGTCTGGTCCCCTTGTCCTGAAAATGCATAAACTTTTAAAGGTAACATACATATCTGCATTAATACAAGTACAAACTGTGCATTGTACAAAAGTCAGCTAAAGATGTCTTGTTATGTGTTTCAGCAGGTGAAATACACATCACATTTCTTGCAGTTCTCTCAGGTATATGTTTTTATATCTGTAGTCAGGATTTCCAGAGGTCTTCCTCAATTAAATCGATCATCTTTAATTTTGAATGAATCCATAGTCTCTCATTTCCTGTGGAAGAAAAAACATAACCTCTCCCCGAAAGTGGCATACCTTTTTGACTTAAATTTTGGAGTCAAGATATTTTTAAAATATGTAGGTTGGTTTAATCCAGCAGCTTTTATAATCAAATGTCTCATAGAAGTCAAAAATGTTAAAGACAACCCAATAGTATACATAATCCAGACTGTGCATTTTCCATCCTCAACGTGGCTCACTTTACTCCCCTTTCTAAGGACTTTTAGTATTTTAAAACTATCTATGTTTTTAAGACTGTCTATACCTTCTCTTTACTCTCCCAAGCCTATGTATAATTTAAACACACTGTAATCCATTTAAATGGAGTTTTTTTTCCCCATTTGAATCTGTTCTTATTGTGTATCTGTAATCATTTTCTGAGCATTGCTTTAAACTGCAGTGTGACTAGGACAGAAGTGGCAGCCCTGGCTGCTGGTTTTGCCTCACTCAGCTTTTCAACATGGCGGAGATACATTTACGGCCAGCTCTGGGAGCCATGCTTACTGTCAATTCTGGGAAGCAATGGGTCTATGCTTCCATCAAATAGCATGTAGTCCAGAAACCTTTTTTTTCCTTGTCTGTACTAGCAAAAGCTAAATCCACCGTGCATTGCTCTGTGCAGCTTAGGGATGCCTCTATACTGCAGCAGGAATCCTCCATACTGTGCTCAAGCTTATCTCAAATGCCACATCATCTCTGTACTATGGCCTGCATGAGAAACATGAACTAGGAAGCTGCTCTTGGCTCCATTTCTGTGCATTCAGAATCTTTTTGTAAGGTTTTTCAGGTCTATGTGGATCAACGCCCCACATTGGGTGCCAGATGTAGCTGGAAGGATTCATGTGTCCCTCCTGACACTGCTTGGTCCCAAGTAAGCAGAAAGAGATCCCACAGCAAAATAGTACCACTTTAAATAGGGTAACCCTAGATTTAGAAGCATTTTTGTTTGGGGGGGGGTTCAGAATTTTGTTTTTGTTCTAACACTTGAGTATATTATTTTATTGATTTGTGTTATTTTTTAATTAAGTGTCTGCGTGTGGGTTTGTGCACATGAGTGCTCATGAATTAAGAGTCCAGAAGAGGGCATTGAAACCCCCTGGAGATGGAGTTGCAGGCAGTTGTAAACTGATATGAGCTAGAAACTGAAAGTGTGTTCTCTGGAAGTGCAGTTTGCACTCTTATCCACTGAGGCATTTCTCACACTCCTTGAGTACATCTTAAAACTGACCTATAATGGAAAGCATGTATCTGGGTAGGTCCTCTAGACAAAGAACAAAACTAATAACCAAAACTAAAACTTACTAATTCTATATGATTGTCTACAAAGTTAAGTTTGGTTCTTCGGTCCTCAATTTAGAGCTTTATGAATCACATTTATTGGATCACTAGTCTTTGGAATACAGAGGGAGTTTTTAGATTTATGTTAGATCAGTTAACTATCACTTGGCACAAATAACTTTTTAGTTACTGTATAGCATTTTTGTGGTTTTAAATGATTCTTGTTAAGTTTAGCTAAGCTTTATTGTTCACAATACTGTTCTAAGTCTTAGTAGATGCACTTACTGGAAAGGCTCTCATAAAAGTGTGATGTTCCTGTGTTTGTAACTCTGGGTTGAATCACTTGACTTTGGTCATTTCCTTTCCAACTTTTCCTCTTGTCTCTGTTCACACATCACTTTCTCAGTGGTGCCTTGCTGGTCACCCCATCTAAACTCTTGGCCTCTGCTTCACAGTGTTGTCATCTTTTTTTAGAATTTTTCATTAAGCATGCATGTCTGTCCTTTTGATCTGCCTTCCCCACTAGAAAGTAAGTGTAAGGTGATTTCATTCAGTAATGTGTCCTTCATACCTAGATCAATGCCTGGCTGAGTGTATGCAATTCATGTTTAGTGGCTGAGTATATGTTAACATTAGTTACTGCTCTCTAGAACCCTCATGTTAAGGTAAAATTTAACTTTGTGGTTATGTGTAGTTTGCATATTAAGAATTTAGCATACAACTCTTTTAAAATCTGGATTAAATTCATCTTTGAGGGCCAGTGAGATAGCTGAGTGAGTATAGGTGCTTGCCTCTCAGAGTTTGATCCCGGAAACCCACATGGCAGAGGGAAAGAAGCAACTCTTCAAGTTTCCCTATGGCTGCCACATAAGTGCACACACAAACAAGCAGGAAGTGTAAGAAATTTTGAATAATGGTATCAGCTAGGTGAATTGGAAATCTGGCTTATAAAAATCCCTACATGGTTTAGTTAGTTCAGCTGCTTCAGTTAGTGCTGTGTTTCTCCTCATAGTGGGGATGGCACCAGAGACTTACCATAAGCTCCATCCTCAACCATTTGTTAGTACATTAAACTTCTTTTTCTTGTACAGGTGCAAGTGGCATGAAGAAAATGATATTCTCTTCTGTGCATTAGCTGTTTGCAAGAAAATCGCGTAAGTGTGGGGAGGAGCCCCCCTCAGTGCTGTGCTCTGCAGGGAGTCCCTTGTGCCTGTTGTGCTTGCTCTTGTTTGTCAGCTGATGGAATGGCTGTCTGCTCAACTTTCTTACTGAACAGTTTATGTGAATCTTCAGAAGCATTTATTGAGGTTTTTCCTTCCTAGGCCCCTTAGGAGAGAGACCATTTCCTGCTAGCATTAAGGACATCACTTTCTTGTAATGGTGCCCTAAAATTGTAAACTAGTTCCTCTCATTTTGTAGTGAGGCACCTACAGTTCTGTTCTAGTTTGCTTTCTGGTGGTGCAACAAGCACCATGACCAAAAGCAACTTAAGGGAGGAAAGCATTTACTTCTAGTAAGCCCATCATCGAGGGATGTCAGGGTAGGAACTCAAGCAGGAAACAGGAACTGTGGAGGAATGCTCCTTGCTAGCTCACCCTAGGCTCATGTTTAACTAGGTTTCTTATGCAGCCTAGGGTTGGTGCTGCCAATGGTAGGCTGGCCCTCTGGTTGATTAACAACAAAGACAATGCCCACAGACCTGTCTGAACCAGGCAATTCCTCAATCGAGGCTTTCTTCTCAGGTGACTCCAGGCTATGTCAAGTTGACAATTGAAACCAACTAAGACAAGCCCCAAGTCTCTGGGTGCTCTGGTAATACCTTTCCATGGAAATGCTTCTTAGCTCTGAGGATTGACTGTTCATGGTTGTAGTTTTATTTCTGCGTCTGCCTTCTTTCCTTCAACATTGGAGAATCCTACTGATCCTTGCACTCATCCCTGTAACAAACCTGAAATTTTATCTACTGACTGTGAGATGGCTTGCCAGTGATAAATGTTCATGGTTTGCATGCTGCCTCTTCCCATCTCTTCTCTCTGAATCTTTAGATTTTTTTCTCCAAATTAGAATATTACCTCTGAGATGCTTTCTTTGTTGGAAAACTTAACCTGGATACTTTCAGAATGAACTGGATGAAGTTGCTCTAGTGAGATCTGTCTTCTCTTTTAAAGGTACTGCATCAGTAATTCTCTAGCCACTCTCTTTGGAATCCAGCTCACTGGAGCTCATGTACCACTACAAGACTATGAGGCCAGCAATAGTGTGACACCCAAAATGGTTGTATTGGATGCAGGGCGTTACCAGGTAAGGAAACCTCTGTTGTCAGCAGAATCTTGGATATATGTAACCTCCTTGAGGGAAAATCTGTTTCCTTTCTTGTTTCTAGTTTGATTCTAAGCACAGTTTCTCTGTTCAAATGAAGATATATATTTCCTCACTCATTTGAAAGTAGTGTCTTTGATTTTTTAGCTTCTAGACTTCCTTCAGACCGTCTTCCTAAAATTCCTAAATTTTGAAACTCATGCTATTTGTGCTGCAGAACCTATATCCTGACTGGGGAATCAATAGGCACTTTAGTTGGGACTCCTCATTCGAATAACACTGACCCAAGAGAGCAAACAGTTTCCAATATTTTATTCTCATTTTTCCACTGAGTAATCCTTCCAGTTCCCAGTTCTCTGTTTCTTCACTCCCTCTCCTCCCTTCTCTCGTACTGCGTAAGTCCTCACCCAGTGCTGTTGCTTCTGATCTCAACTTCAAATAACCTCTTCTCTGATTCCCACCATCTTCCCTAGCAAGCCAGTACCAGCAATTCCTTGACCTCTGCTATGACCTGTAGTTCACTTATAGCTCCACTTTCTCATGCTCCTTTACAGAGCTACTGCATTGAACAACCACAGGACACTATTTGTGTGTATAAAGTTGTGTCCTCTTGTTTGTATTTTCTTTTTCCTACCTCCATACCCCACTTTACTGTCTTCCATCCCAACTTTTAGTTTTAGTCTGTCTTTTCTACTACCTTATCTAAACTCCATTGGTCCTCCTGTCTTCATCGTGCTTGGTTGACAGACTAATTCTGATTAAATCTAACTCTTCACCTCCACTCCTTATATTTGTAAACTGAAATCAATCTAGAATGAAACTCCCTGGCAGCAAATAACTATAATCCCAGCCACTCTAGAGGCTAGGGAAAGAAGTTCACAAGTTCAGGGTCAGCCTGGGCTGCATAGCACGTTTGAGGACAGCCTAGACAGCTGAGTGAGACTATTTGCTCTCAAACTTAAATAATGGAGGGGTGTAATTGCCTGATATGTACAAGTCCCTGAGTTTAGTACACACACACACACACACACACACACAGAGAGAGAGAGAGAGAGACAGAGAGAGAGAGAGAGAGAGAGAGAGAGAGAGAGAGAGAGAGAGAGAAGAAACTTCCATACCACCCACCATAATGACTAATCTTAACTAGATGTCTTTTATGATCAGTTTCAGCAACTCATTGGCATTGCCTGTAGTTATCGTTTCTCTAGTCTTAATTATTTCTCATGTATTATCTTTCAACTTCTATCACCTTTTCCCCTACCTTTGCTGTAGCCAGTACTGATGCTGCTGCTGCTTCTCCAGGAAAGCAGAAGTAATCACAGGTTCTCTACATATTCCTGCCACCTCACCTATCTGCTTCTTTATTCTCTGCTTTTGCTCTGTTATCTATAAGTATTTTCTGTTCCTATCTAAAATTGATGTATTAGATCTTGTTCTTTCATTAACCAAAGACATGGCTGCAGTGATTTTACTTTTATGAATCTTTAGGGCTCCCTCTATTCTGGGTCATTCTTTTTTGCTCCCCCACTCCCTCCGTCCCTTCCTCCTCCCTCCCTCCCTCCTCCCTCTTTGTCTCTATCTCGGTCTCTGTCTCTTTCTGTGTCTGTGTGTAAGTCTGTATGTAGGCATTCCTGCCCACATATGCCATAGTGTACATTTGGATGTCAGAGAACTTAGAGCAGTTGGTTCTCTCCTACCATGTGGGCTCCAGGGATCAAACTCAGGTCATCAAGCTTGGCACAAGCACCTTTGCCCATTTGGCTAGCCCTGTTCTGTAGTCACTCTCACCAAAATAAATATGTCATAATCTAATCTTTTTAAAAACAACAAACGAACTCTTAAGCCTGTGACCCTAAGTCTCTCCAGAGTCACCCTGTCTTGTCCTTTACAGAAAACATGACTAAACATTGGGAAAATACACATTCGTTTGCATTTTTAATCTGGAATTAAAGTAGGCCATTTAATAATTGATAAGGAGTAAACATTTTTCCTGGCATTTTCCTGTTCCTTTACAGAAGCTAAGAGTTGAGAGTCCAGGATTCTGTCATTTCAACTCTTACAATCAGGAACAAAGATCAAACACATCCACTGGTGAGCACCTTCAGTTTTATAAGATTGGGGTTACACCTTAAACTTTAGAAAGATCCTGTGGTGTTTCTGGTTGGCCATAAGGATATGAGGAGCTTGTAATTTAATTGAGCATTTTGTTTGGAATTAGCAGTTAAAACAATTTGAATTTATGTATTTTTGTCACTAGTGGAATGTAACATTCCTCAAACTTTTGTCCAGGACATTTCTAAGAAACACTTTTTTTCTTATACAACTATAGTTTCATAGTTTTGATGTGATAGATACATGATGTGTTTTTGGGAGATGAGAAATTTCAAAAGCTAGTTAGATGGAATTTCAAGTGATACCTAAAGAACTTCAGTTGGGGTTTCTTGCCTTAAAAACAAAAGGAAACATTTTTCTTCACCCACTTGTCTTCTGCTCATGATTTTTTAATTATGACTTAGTGAGAGTCCTACAGTGAGATGAAGTTAACTGGCATGCCTCTTTATAAATCAGATGTAAAGTTTCTGCCTGTTTAATTATCTTTCCAACACCCTAGGTTATTACCCATCTGGGGTGAAAATTTCTGGCCCCAACAGCAGTGTTCGAGGAAGAGGGATTACCCGCTTACTAGAGAGCATCTCCGGCTCCTCCAACAACATCCACAGATTCTCTAACTGTGAGACATCACTCTCACCTTACATGCCCCCAAAAGATGGGTACAAATCTTTCTCTTCCTTTTCTTAATGATGGTACTTTTTGCAATGTCTGGAAAAATAACCAAGCCCAACTTCCTTTCTGACTACAGTCAATATTAAACAAACAGATCACATCAACAGTAAATGTCATTCCTCTAAAAACTACGTAATTTGTAAGGAAACTATTTCATAGATTAAAAATAATTGTGGTTGGAAAAGATTTTGGCATTCTTGCTTGTTTGTTTGTGTGTGGTTTTTCTTTATTTTCTCCTAAGACTTACACTTCTGGGGGTATGATGGGTATGTCCTTAAGGTTTGGAGTTCTAAAACAAAACTGGCAATTTCAGAGCATTTGAAAGTTACACAGTTCTTTCCCCTGAAGTAAAGGTATTAAGTATCTGTTACAAAAGACTCTTTACGATAATATTAACTTAGTTCTTCCCATTATGAAATGTAAACCTTAGAGACCAAAGGCTATTTGAATTAAACATAACTAAGAAAATTAGCCGGGCGGTGGTGGCGCACGCCTTTAATCCCAGCACTCGGGAGGCAGAGCCAGGCGGATCTCTGTGAGTTCGAGGCCAGCCTGGGCTACCAAGTGAGTTCCAGAAAAGGCGCAAAGCTACACAGAGAAACCCTGTCTCGAAAAACCAAAAAAAAAAAAAAAAAAAAAAAAAAAAAAAAAGAAAATTAGCCTTTAACATAAATAATGATTTGTTATTTTAAATAGTCTTTGAAGTAATTTGTCTCTGTCAAAAGAAACCAGATACAGAATGAAAAGACAAAATGAAAGATGAGAGAGAGCTATCATTTACTCCCAGTCACATGTACACATAAATAATCGTAGGTCCTGTAGATTTATTTCATAGAATAGTTGGTCTTTCAGAGCAAATAATAAAACCAAACTATATTATTAATATAATTCAAGCCCTTTTTCCTCTTCAAAAGGAATCTTTGGGCACTGAACTAAAAAATATTAATATCCTTTTAGAAAACTAAGTATCAGCTGATAGTTTCATTGGGCATCTGGTTGCCAGGGATCTCCTCTGACTCCTATAATGACCATGGCCAAGGACAGTGACTGCTGTAAGGTCACACAATAGTTACTGTTGTTGTTGTGAGACAAGTGTTCTGGAACTTACATGACCCATGCCAGCCTCAAACTCACATCCCTGCTTTGCCTCCTGAGCACTGAATTTTGAAGCATGTACATCTAGGTATACTTAATGCTTTTGGTTGTGACTGTTTGGGTTCATGACTTACCTACTCTACTTTAAGGTTCCACTTCCTATGCTCAGTATGTGTCAGAATCAATCACTACTCTTGCCAGTAGAGAAGGCAGGCAGAATTTCAGAGTCACCTCAGAAGGTAAAGTACTCTGTAGATAAAAGGACCAATCACCATTCTTGTAGATTCCATTCTTATCCTGGGTAATTTCATTTGTGTAGTGATCATGGTCTTAAGAGTCTGCCTAGGGCTGGAGAGATGGCTCAGAGGTTAAGAGCACTGACTGTTCTTCCAGAGGTCATGAGTACAATTCCCAGCAACCACATGGTGGCTCAAAACCATCTGTAATGAGATCTGGTGCCCTCTTCTGACTTGCAGGAATACATGCAGGCAGAATACTATAAACATAATAAATAAATAAAATCTTAAAAAAAAAAAAAAGAGTCTGCCTAATGTTGGATTTAGAATACTAAAATGAAGGAAGACAGCTCCAGATGTTGAAGAGTTCACTGTGGAGGTAATAAACAGTTGTATGAATTAGTAAAAATGTTCTTCAGCATGAAGGGAGATGGACACACACCAGAGGGAATCTAGAAATACATCTTTGGAGTGGTTTTTCACAAGAACGTCCAAATCACCGAGTAGGGGGAAAAAAAAAAGTCTCTTCAACAAACAGTTCTAGGACAGCCAGACATGGACATAAAAAGGAAAACTCTTGATGTCTCCTTCAAATTCATTCTAAAACTTAATCCTAGTAGTTACAGAGAGTTATGGGTAAGGGTAGGCAATCCAGTCAACAGGGCTCTCTGCCTTCCTCAATGGGGGACTGACTAGCACCCTTCTCTGACAGTTTGAACCGGGAGGTCTCGGTACCCTTCTGTCCATTTCATCATTTGAAATCACAGCAGCCATTCCAGAAGGCAGCATCCCTTACAAAGAAGTATCCATCCTTCTGGCATCCTAAACTTGCACTTCACAGCCTCCAGAGCCATGAGAAATACATTTCTGTTTTTAAACCACTGGGTCCTGGGTATTGTGTTAACATCATAAATGCATAAGTCAAGACCCCTCCTCACATCTTATACAAACAATACAAAATGGATCAAAGACATAAATGTAAATGCTAAAGCTATGCAATACTTAAAAGAAATGTAATTGTAAGTATTCATGCCCTGAGATGAGGCAACAGCCTTAATGGACACCAAAAACACGACAAAGGAAAATACTGGTGAATTGCAATTCATCCCAGTTAAATCCAAAGAAAATTCTCATTGTGCATTAAAAGACTGAAAACCCATAGAATATGAGAAAATACTCACAGATCATTTATCTGATAAGAGTAACATTCAGAATATGTGCAGAACTCTCAAAACTCGGCAATAAAAAGAAATTAAAAGGAAGCCAGGGTTAGACATTTCTTCAGAAAAAAATTGCAAATGGCCAAAGCACATGAAAAGACACTCAGCCATTAGCAAATGCAAGTGAAAACTACAAAGATATACAAAACACTTAGAAGATGGTTGTTACCCAAAAAAGGGGAAACAGAGTGTGGGAAAAATCATGACTCATATACATTGTTGGTAATGCAGTTGCCGTGGAAACCTATTTGACAGTTTCTTAAAAACTTACACAACTACCATATAGTTCAACAAGTCCATTCTTGTGGCTAATTAAGAGGATCAACCATCAATTCCCCATAGACACTTGAATATGTGCCTATATTACCCAGCAAAATAGAAAGCAGATGTCCATCAACTCATAGATAAAATGGGTATTCATACAATGCAATCTGTATATATGTATATATATATATATATATTGAATATAATGCTGATGTACACTGCAACATAAAAGCCATATGTTGTATGATTCAACTTACACAGAGAATTCCAGAAAAGACTTTTTTTTTAAAAGATTTATTTATTATGTATACAGTATTCTGCCTGCATGTGTCCATGCTGGCCAGAAGAGGGCACCAGATCTCATTACAGGTGATTGTGAGCCACCATGTGGTTGCTGGGAATTGAACTCAGGACTTTTGGAAGAGCAGTCAGTGCTCTTAACCACTGAGACATCTCTCCAGCCCCCCCAGAAAAGACTTTTGTAAAGATAGTAGATTAGTGGTTACCTGGGTTCTAAATGTAATGGGTCACTAGATACAGATTTCTTTTGATTATGATAGAAATATTCTTCATTAATAGTGATGGTTTTTAAGGCCTTGTATTTAAAAAAAAAAAAAAAAAAAAAAACACTAAATTGTGCACTTAGTGGTACATACTACTAAAAGGCACATTTTATAGTGTGTGAACTTTTTCCCCCAAAAAAAGGTGCTATAGGCAAAGGGATGATTCATCTTTTGAGGAAAAAAACAACATAAAGGGAAGTCTGAAATTACTTTAAAAAGAGATTGCAGGCATAAAGAGTGTGGAAAAAAAACTAAGACAAAGTAGGGAAAGAAATGTAAATAGTATTTGTTAAAGTATAGGTGTTTGAAATGAACTGGTATATTTGAAACAATTACGTGTGTGTGTGTGTGTGTGTGTGTGTGTGATTGAAACCAGGATTACTTTGTCTTTTTTATTTAATCAAAATATATTATTCCTCCTTCCTTTTATTCTTCTCATGTCCATACTCCCTCCCCTAAATTCAGGGCCTCCTCTTTACCATTGTTGTCACATGTACTACATATAAATGAATAAACAAATACAACCTGCTGGCTACTTTCAGTGATGCCTGCCTGTTATGTTTCTAGGGCTAACCACTCAGTATTGGCTAACCAATTGGAACTTGTCACCAAGACTAGTTCTCCCTCTCTTAGCAGGTGTTAATTGCTTTTAGCTCCCCATCTAGAGATAGAGCCCTGTGAGATTTATCCCATCTATGTTAGGCTATCAACTGGTGTTGGAATTATTCAGGCCTTGTTTAGGCAGACATGTTGGTGGAATTTAATGGGTGTAGCTTTCCTGTCATAGCCAGAAGGAATAATCTCCCAGCAAACTTCCTGCTCCTCTGGTTCTTAAAATCTTTCTGAACCCTCTTCCATGATGTTCCCAAGCCTTGGTCACAGGGATTGTATTGTAGATATATTCATTGGGATGGGCACCTTTTGTTCATTTGTCCTCTGCATGCATTTACTAGTCATGACCTTCATAATGGTCTCCTTCTGCTTCAAAAGGAAGCTTCTTTGATAAGGAATGATATCTACATTTCTTTGTGAATATAAGGATAAGTATTTAAAATGCACTGAGAAGTTATACTAGTCTAGTAAAGTGGCAGTAATACATTTTCCTCTAATATTCATGACCTCACTAGCCACAGATAGTTTAGACAAGTGTGGTGGCCCACAGAGCTCTCTAGTAAGACCTTACTCAAGGTCAGAATCTGAGCTTGCTTTACCCAGAAAGGCTGCATAATGGGATGATTTGGCCAGGGGTGTGTTTACCAAGTGTTTGGAAGGGTCTGCACTTGTCTGTATGGTGTGCTTTCATCTTGCAAGGGGGAGGTCTTTTGCCTCTTCCCTTGGCATATTATAAAAAGCCCTTTTGAATAAAGCTCTGGGTGACTGGGTATTGACCCAGGGTATGTGATGACTCATCCCTTACAGGCTTGAGTGCCAGGAGGCCCAAACCAGTAAAAAAGATACTTTCTGAGAGCCAACCTGGGTCTGCCTAAGGGCCTTAGCAACAGCAGCTGAGACATGATCTAGAGATGACCTGGACCAATGAGAGGCAGCCATGTAACACCAGCAGATGCATATTCATAAGACCTTCCCCCAGGGTGGTGTGGAGGGTATATAAGGCTTGCCTCTTCCTGAAGAAACTGAGCTTTGTTGTTTCAACATTCTCCCAGAGTCTGTGTCATTGACTCTATGCCTACTTGGTCCCCTCCCCCAAAAGGGAACAACAGCACAGGACCCTGCTACACCAAGGCCCTCCCAAAGCTATCCTGTGTTCTGTCTTTATCGTCTCTATCTTTCTACCTAATATTTATTTTCTCATTCCTTTCTCCTCCACCTAAGAACGCTTCGATAGGTGGGGACAGGTCAGAGCTGAACTCTGGCAGACTCCCACAGACAAGTACAGACATGCTTTTTTGCACTACAGACATGATTTCCCTCCTAAGGGGGCCTTAAATCCAATTAGATAGCTTTTTGTTACTGCAAAGATGTATGTGCTACTTTTGCACCTTTAGGGATAGTGTGCCATGCTGGCCATGAACATAGCAAAGCAAGTATTTTGGAGTAGGCTATAGAGTCCTTTGGGCACATGCTAAGGAGTGGTATGACTGTATCATATGGTAGTTTAGTTTTAGCTTTTTGAGAAGTCTCCATAGTGATTTCCAGAGTGGCTGCAGCAGTTTGCAATACCCTGATGATGAATGAAGGCTCTGCTTGCCCTCATTCCCATCAGCATTTGTTGTTGGCTTTCTTGATCTAAGTCATTCTGACTGGGGTGAGATGAAGTTTTGAAGTTGTTTTAATTTGCATTTTTCTAATGCTGAGAATGATGACCATGTTTAAAGATACTTCTTAGACATATTTATTTCTTTTGAAAACCCTCTGTTCAAATCCACAGCCAATTTTTAAATTAGTGGTTTTGATTCCTGAGCAAATGGAGTTCTATTCAGAAAATCCCTTCTTACACCTATATCCTATAGTGTACTGCCTAGGTTTTCTTCTAGCAGTTTCAGGTTTCATATTTAGGTCTTTGATACAGTGGAAGTTAATTTTTGTTCAGGGTTATAGATACTGATCTAATTTCCTTCTGCATGTGAGCATCCAGTTTTCCCAGTACCATATGTTGAAGATGTTGTCTTTCCTCTGTATGTTTTTGGCATGTTTTTCAAATCTTAAATGGCTGTGGTTCTTCATGTTTGGGTTTTCTATTTTGTTCCATTGGTCTACATGTAATTTTGTATGGATTCGATACTGTTTATATTTGTCTGGCACTGTACTACATCTTGAGGTCTGGAATAGTAATCTCTCCAGTGTTGTTATTTTTGCTCAGAGTGGCTTTGGCTATCAGTTTTTTTGTGGTTTCATGCGATTTTTCAGCTTATTTTTGTTGTGGGGATTTGATTTGTATTGCAGTGAATCTGTAATTGCTTTTGGTAGAATGATCATTTTCATATTAACTCTACCAATCCAGTCTTTAGATTTTCTAGTGTGTTTCTCTTTCTTCAGATTATAGAGGTTTTTCACCTCCCGAGTTAGGTTTATTTTTAGATGTTTTATTTCTTAGAAGCTGTTGTAAATGGGCATGTGTCCATGATCTTTTTCTTGGAGTGTTGGTTGTTAGTATATAGAAAGTCTGCTAGCTTTGTAAGTTGATTTTGTGTCCTGCCACTCTGCTGAAATTGTTTTCAGAAGTCTTCTCGTGGAATTTTTGAGATCTCTTGTGTATAATATCATACATCTGAAAAGAGGGATTATTTTACTTCTCATTTTCTTACTTGTAGCCCTTTAATTTTCTTTTCTTACCTTATTGCTCTAGTTAGTGCTTCAAGCAATATATTGAAAAAGGGTGGGGATAGTGGACACCCCTGTCTCATTTGTGATTTTAATAGGATTGCTTTGAGTTTCCCTCCATTTAGGATAATGTTAGCTGTGGTTTTGTCATATCTGACCTTTATTGTGCTGAGGTATGTTCTCTCTAGTCTTATTCTCTCTAGGACTTTTTATTATAAAATCATATTGGATTTTGTCAAAGGCTTTCCCTGCAGCTATTGATGATCATGTGATTTTTGCCCTAAAGCCCATTTATATGACATACTACATTTATTGACTTATGTTGAACCATCGCTGCATCTCTGAGATAAAGACAACTTGATCATGGCAGATCTTTTTATATATTCCTGTACTGGGATTTTTGCATCTATATTCAGCAGGCCAGTTGGACTGTAGTTTTGGGGGTTTATTGTTGTTACTTACTGGGTTTTGGTATTAGAGTGGTACTGGCTTCATGGAAGAGGTTTGGAAGAGTTCCTTTTGTTTCTTTTTTCTTTCTTCTTTCTTTCTTTTTTTTGTTGTTGTTTGATTGTTTGGGTTTGGTTTGGTTTTTCAAGACAGGGTTTCTCAGTGTAGTTTTAGCGCCTGTTTTGGATCTTGCTCTGTAGACCAGGCTGGCCTGGAACTCACAGAGATCCACCTCTTTCTTTCTTTCTTTCTTCCTTCCTTCCTTCCTTCCTTCCTTCCTTCCTTCCTTCCTTCCTTCCTTCCTTCCTCCCTCCCTCCCTCCCTCCCTCCCTCTCTCCCTTCCTTCCTTTCTTTCTTTCTTTCTTTCTTTCTTTCTTTCTTTCTTTCTTTCTTTTTCTTTCTTTCTTTCTTTCTTTTTTTCGAGTAATTTAAGTATCAATTGGAGAGCATCTTTGAAAGTCTGGCAGAATTCTGCTGACTCCATTTGGGCCTGAGCCTTTCTTTGGCTAAAAGATTTTATGTTACTGTTTTGATATCCTTGTTTGTTATGAGTCTGTTTAAGTTGTTGATCTTGGTTTAATTTTAGTGGTTTGGATGAATTTAGAAAATTGCCCGTTTCCTTTAGAATTTTTAGAATATTTTAATATTCTTTGCTGAATGGTCTAATTCCTCTACTTTATTTCTGAGACCTGATACTCTATCTTTTCTTTAATCCATTCTACCTGTGAGGCTTTCCCTGAATATTCTAATTGGGTTATTAAGTTTTCAATTCCAACTTCATTTCGGCTTGAGTTCTTGTCGGTATTTCTATTCCTTTATTGAATTTTATTTTCAAATTCTGGATTGCCTTAATCATTTCAATCAACCTTATGGTTGTGTTTTCTTAGCCATCACCCATATGTTTATTCTCATTGAGCTGTTTCTTTGTGCTTTCTTAAAAATTCCTTGAATTCTTTGATGAAGTTTATGATTGTTCTTTTAATATTTGTGTCCTGGGGTTCAATAGGTAATTCTCATTAGAAAACATAGGTCTGGCAGATTTGGAGTGGGGAGAGATACACTCTCTGGCCTTTCATATTGTTTGTTTTTGCTGTGAGACCTGGGCATGTGGACTTATTTGCTGGTTATGTGGCTGATATGGATACAGATGGCTGGGCTGTATATCCTGGCCTAAGTTTGGAGGTTGGATTGGTGTACATGGGCCTCCTTGCATTGCACTGGATCACTAGATATGGTATCCAAGCTCCATCTGAGTATGTGTTGGGGTTAAGAGTGAGGACTCACCAGGTTGGTCCAGAGCATAGTGTGGGCTGTTCTAGGCTGGGGGAATAGATATGGCATTGGTTTCCAGTGGATAGAGTCCGGTGGATGGAGGTCTAAGCTGGTATAGGATGTAGGGATCATTTTGAAGAAAGGTAAAAAAAGAATGTTGTATGCCATGCTAAGTAATTTGCTTTGGTCATGAAAAGTTAGGAACTATGATTCATGTTTGCCCTGCCTGCAGGGCTTCAACAGGTTCTTGACCACCCTAAGGAGGGAATGTAGGGACAGGAGATACAAAGGAAAACACACCAAGTCTAGATTCTGATCAAGGTGCACTTTATTTTTCTTCCAGAAAGGTTTATATAGTTCCGCAGGGTGGAGTGGGGGGAGCAGGAAGCTGTTATCTGCATAAGGTGGGGCAAGCTAACAGGATGTTTGTATAGGATGTTTACAGGGTGAGAGGGTCAAGGGCTCTGACTCGATGTCCTGTTGCTAGGCAACCTGACTGTAAGCTGATCTAGTTCCCTGTCTTATTGGGGGTCTGTGTTTTTCCACTAACGAGAGATTCTGTCCTTGTCCCTGACACATGTTAGAGCACTGTCTACCTCCCCTCCCTTCCCTTAAAATAACAGGGAATAAAAACAATATGGTCCATCCTATTTTTAAAAATTGGAAATCAAGGAAGTGCTGATAGAAAAACCCTGAAGGACAAATGTCATAGAGGAAACTATACCAAAGAAATGTGCTCTCTGGTTTTATTTTACTAAAGATGAAGATTCTAGAAAATTTAATTAAAAGTATTGAGAAGGCTAGAGAGACATAACTAGATGCTAGACACTCCATGAGAAGAGATACAATGCTAGCTATAAAGACTATCGTAGACGTATGGCACAGGAACCTAAAGATTGTATGGGAGGCACCACCCTGACACTGCTTAGGTGATCAACAACACAGGAGCATGAAAAAGTGCTGAACTTGTCACAGTCTCACCTGTAGACACAAACATTCTCAAGAACTGTGGCTTGATGAAAAGTTCAGGATCTGGGTAGGAAAAGAAAAACAGCTGCAAAGTCAGGGTCTTTTAAATAACAATAGTACACACGACCTCAAGAAAAGACAACCCACCAGGAAGACTCACAAAAAAAAAAAAAAAAAAAAAAAAAAAAAGAGCTGCAAAGTGGGGGGAACTCCACATTTGTGGCGGTCCATCAACTTGACAAAACTAGTCATCTTGAAAAAGGCAACTCAAGAGAAAAATGCCTTCATCAGCTTGGCCTGTAGGCTAGTCTGTGGGTCCTTTTCTTGATCGATGATTGATGTGGGAGAGGCCAGCCCACTGTGGGTGGTGCCACCACTGTGCAGGCAGTCCTGAACTGCATGAGAAAGCAGGCTGAGAAAGCCAGTAAGCAGTAATCCTCTGTGATTTCTCCTTCACTAGGTTCCTGCCAGGAGTTCTTGCCCTGGCTTCCTTTCATAATGTACTGTAAGCTGTAATGAGCCTTCACTCTCGAGGTGCTCCTAGTGTTTCTCACAGCAACAGAAACACCATTCCTCTGAACAGAGGCATAAAATGGAAACAAAAAAATGAAAAGCAAGCCACTGTGACATTCTTCAGCACTGGGAAGGCAAAGATCATTAATAAGAAGATACCAGAAAAATTATGTTAGGTTCCTGCTGTTTAAAGAAAGGATCAAGGACTACCTGCTGGACTCAAGTGTGTGAGTGGAGTAAGACAATCAATTTGGCACCTAGATGAAAAGTTAACGTCGGGGGTGGGGTGGGAGGTCAGCAGTGTGGAGAACAAACTAGTGAGGAAAATGAGGTGTGGGGGGGAACAAATAGAGTAGAAATTAATCATTCAACTATAAACACAGCAGAAATCATCACGAAGAAGACAAGAACAATCAGAAGAAAGTCTATTAGGAATAGAGGACAAAGTCAAGGGAATGTACACTGGAATATATAAAGAAAAAAGAGTGTAACGCAAACTTCAAGAACACCAAGATGAAGCCAAAGGACCAAACATAAGGATCCATGAGATAGAAGAAGATAAAATCTAAGCATTTGGACAGACAGTCTGTTCACTGAAATTATAGCAGGAAATTCCCCAAATCTAGAAAACAACATGAACAAAATGAAAGAGGCATTTAAAACCCTAAATAGACCAGAAAAGAACATTTCCGTGATATATCAAAGATGTGAAAAACACAGAGAGAAACCTTATAAAAAGTGTAAGAGGAAGATGTCAACTCACAAAGACAAAGACTTGAGAACGTTGGGTCTCTCATCTGCAGCCATGAAATTATGGCATGATGTATATCAGTCTCTAAAAGTAAACTGCCTAATCAAAATTTTTATCCAGAAAAACTGTCTTTTAAAATTGAAAAAAAATTAACATTTTAACACAAGCACAAACTAAGACAATTCATGACAACCAAGCCAGTGCCACAGAAGATGTTCAAAGTAATACTCTACACAAAGGAGGAACAATGGCAGTCTCAACCATGAGGGCACAGTAAAAGATATATTACATGAGAGGAATACAACATGTCCTACAGAGTAAACCAATAAATCTACCCAACAAAAGAAACGCATAACACACAAATTAGAAAACACTCAATAATATCCAGAAATGTAAATTGCTTCAATCCACTATTTAAAAGATGCTAACTGGATGTCTGGATTTTAAGAATTCAACTATCTGTTGTCTACAAGAAATGTACCTCATGGTCAAAGATGCCCATGGAGTCAAAGGACAAAAGCCAGCCTATCAAATGGAAGCTGGAAACAGTCTGACATAGATATCCCAAAATAAGTCGATTTTTAAACAGAAACAAGGACGCTTCATATTAATAACAGTGAAATTCATCATAAAGATGGGACAATTGTAAATGTATATGCACTAAATGTTAGGGGTCCTAATTTCATAAAACACCAAATGACATGGGTAGGCAGATGGTTCTGTTCTGGTAATAGTGGCCAGTATATCTCATCTTGACCTATAGGTCATCCAAACTAAGTCAGCAAAGACAATTCAGAGAAAAACTACACTAGGGATCAGTAGACTTCATAGACACCTGTGGAATATTCTGTTCACAGGATACAGAACACATATTCTTCTCGGCAACCCATGAACTTTCTCTAGTGAATCACATTGTTGGTCAACAAAGCCATAATAAGCACAAAAGAAACTCATTCTTGGTATCTTACCATACCTTGATGAAATAAACTAAAAATAAATGAAAATTCTCAGTATAGACCACAGAAGCTACAAATATCTGGGAGACTGGACAGTACACTGTTGAACTGGCAGTCATTGGTGACACCAGAGGAAATTTAAAGGGTCATATAATCAAATGAAAATGATAGTACAATTTATCAGAACCTTTGGGATGTAGCTAAGCAGTTCTAAATGGAAAGTTTATTGCTACTGACTTTAAAAAAAAATTCAAATCTCCAATAACCTAATGATGCACCTGAAGATCTTAGAAAAATATGGACAATCCAAACCCAAAAGCAGGAGCTGGTAAGAAAGATCAGAGCAGAAATTTAAGAGAGAATAAGCCATAAGTGGAATCAAACAGAAGGTTATTTTAAAAGATACTGATGAACTCCTATCCAAACTAATGAAAGGAAAAAAAGAGAAAACACAGATTAATAAAATGGGATATGTAAAGGATGTTAAAACAGATTCCAGTGAAATTTCACTCACCATTACAGCTAGACTGGTTGGTCACCTGGACAGCAAGAACCCAGGATAATCCAGCCTCCATCCTGTTGTGGAATATTATTTTAACTATGTAAAGATGTGTTACATTTGTTTATACCACGAATATTACTTTAACTGCATAGAGGTATATTACATTTGTTTTGCTTTACATAATTTTTTTGAATTATGTAAAGATGTGTTGCTATTTCACCTTGCCTACCTAAGGCACCCGATTGGTCTAATAAAGAACTGAATGGTCAATAGCTAGGCAGAGAAAAGATAGGCATGGCTGGCAGGCAGAGAGAATAAATAGGAGGAGAAATCTGGACTTGAAGGAATGAGAGAAGAGAGGAGAGAACAAGGGAGGTGCCCAGGGCCAGAAGACAGGCAGCCACCAGCCAGCCATAGGGAAGCAGTTTAAGTAAGATATGTAGAAGTAAGAAAGGTAGTAAGCCTGGTACACCATCCCCTGCTCCCAGGGGTGGGGTTACAGGTGAGCCACCACACCCAACTTCTATGTGGGTGCTAGGGTTCCAAACATGGGTCTTCATGCTTACATAGCATATGCTTTATCTACTGAGCCATTCCTCAGCCCTGGCAAGTATTATTCGTGACAGGGAAACATTAAAAGCATTCCCTTTAAAATCAAGAACGAGATTAGAAAACCTTTTAGTGCTGCTTCTCAACATTGTACTGAAGTTTGGACTGAGTAAAATATGACAAGAAAGAAAATGAAAAGAGTGTTTAGTTAGAGAGATGACTCAGCAATTAAAAGAACTTGCTTCTCTTCCAGAAGACTTGCGTGCAATTCCCTACATCAAAAGCTCACAACAACCTGTAACTCTAGCTCCAGAGGATCCAACACCCTCTTTTGACCTCCATGGGCACCTCATGCATGTGACACACATATAGACACTCAAGAACACACACAGACATAAAATGAATAAAAAACAATCCCACCGCATTTAGAAAATATTGAGTAAGATTATATTGTATGCATACAATTGTCTACATAAATAGTCAAAAGAATTTATGTGTCTGTAAAACAAGATGCAATCAACTGTAAGATCAGCACCAAAATTCAAATATATTTCCTTCTAAACATTTAGGAAACATTACAAAAACCCTGCAGCAGTTGTAATAGAAAATCTGTGAGCTACCTAATACTAAATCTGGTCATGCAGAAAATAGTAAAATTTTAATGGAAAACCATAAGGACATAATTGGAAATTCTCATATTTATAATAGACATACTATTATAAAGGTTTTAGTTTTCCCTTAGCTGATTTAGTGCAATGCCAATCGAAATGCCAGTTTTATTCTCATGAGATATACATCAATTCCACGAAGACTAAAGGTGAGGAAAAGCTAGAAGAGCCCCCAGAGGGAAGAAATGCAGTGAATGGAGGGGCTCAGCTCACCAGATCTTCATTGATGTGTTAGAAAATGTATGATGATATTAAGATTCTGAATTACTGCAGGAACAAGACAAGGCTGCCCACTCTCCCCATATTTATTCAATATAGTACTAGAAGTTCTAGCTAGAGCAATAAGACAACAAAAGGAGATCAAAGGGATACAAATTGGCAAGGAAGAAGTCAAACTTTCACTATTTGCAGATGATATGATAGTATACATAAGTGACCCCAAAAACTCTACCAGGGAACTCCTACAGCTGATAAACTCCTTCAGTAAAGTGGCAGGATACAAGATCAACTCAAAAAAAATCAGTAGCCCTCCTATACACAAATGATAAAAGGGCTGAGAAAGAAGTCAGAGAAACATCACCCTTTACAATAGCCACAAATAATATAAAATACCTTGGGATAACACTAACTAAACAAGTGAAGGACCGACCTTTTTGATAAGAACTTTAAATCTCTAAAGAAAGAAATTGAAGAAGATATGAGAAAATGGAAGGATCTCCCATGCTCATGGATAGGTAGGATTAACATAGTAAAAATGGCAATCTTACCAAAAGCAATCTACAGATTCAATGCAATCCCCATCAAAATCCCAATGCAATTCTTCACAGACTTGGAAAGAAAAATACTCAACTTCATATGGAAAAACAAAAGACCCAGGATAGCTAAAAGAATCCTATATGATAAAGCAACCTTTGGAGGCATCACCATCCCTGACCTCAAACTCTACTATAGAGCTATAGTAATAAAAACAGCTTGGTACTGGTATAAAAACCGACATACGGACCAATGGAATCGAATTGAAGACCCTGACATTAATCCATGCACATATGAACACCTGGTTTTTGACAAAGGAGCCAAAACTATACAATGGAAAAAAGAAAGTATCTTCAACAAATGGTGCTGGCATAACTGGATGTCAATATGTAAAAGATTACAAATAGATCCATATCTGTCACCATGCACAAAACTCAAGTCCAAGTGGATCAAAGACCTGAACATAAATCCAGTTACACTAAACTTAATAGAAAAGAAAGTAGGAAGCACTCTTGAACGCATTGGCACCGGAGACCATTTCCTAAATAAAACACCAACAGCACAGACCCTAAGCACAACAATTAATAAATGGGACCTCTCGAAATTGAGAAGCTTTTGCAGGGCAAAAGACACGGTCAATAAGAAAAAAATACAGCCAACAGAATGGGAAAAGATCTTCACCAACCCCACATCTGACAGAGGATTGATCTCCACAGTATATAAAGAACTCAAGAAACTAGACATCAAAATACTGAACAGTCCAATTAAAAAATGGGCTAGAGAGCTAAACAGAGAATTCACAAAACAAGAACTACAAATGGCTGAAAGACATTTAAAGAAATGCTCAACATCCTTAATCATCAGAGAAATGCAAATCAAAACGACTCTGCGATACAACCTTACACCTGTCAGAATGGCTACGATCAAAAACACCAATGACAGCCAATGTTGGAGAGGATGTGGAGCAAAGGGAACACTCCTCCACTGTTGGTGGGAATGTAAACTTGTACAACCACTGTGGAAATCAGTATGGTGGTTTCTCAGAAAATTAGGAATCAAACTACCTCAAGACCCAGCCATCCCACTCTTGGGCATATACCCAAGGAATGCTGATTCATACCATAAAGATACATGCTCAGCTATGTTCATAGCAGCACTATTTGTAATAGCCAGAACCTGGAAACAACCTAGATGCCCATCAACAGAAGAATGGATGGAAAAAATGTGGTACATATACACAATGGAGTACTACTCACCAGAGAAAAACAATGAAAGCATGAAATTTGCAGGCAAATGGATGGAACTAGAAAAAATCATCCTGAGTGAGGTAACCCAAACCCAGAAAGACAGTCATGGTATGTACTCACTCATAAGTGGATTCTAGATATAAAATAAAAAACAATCAGACCACAAAAAAAAGATTCTGAATTACTGAAGATAGACAAATTAACCACCGAAAGAGAATCAAAAGTTCCACCCACTTATGGAACAGAACAATGTGATTGTTCAGGTGATTGTCGGGAGCAATCAATGAGTGCATACAGGATGAGTGCATGCAGGATGAGTGCAGGCAGGATGAGTGCATGCAGGATGAGTGCATGCAGGATGAGTGCAGGAGGATGAGTGCAGGCAGGATGAGTGCAGGCAGGATGAGTGCATGCAGGATGAGTGCAGGAGGATGAGTGCAGGCAGGATGAGTGCAGGCAGGATGAGTGCATGCAGGATGAGTGCCTGCAGGATGAATACAGGCAGGATGAGTGCCTGCAGGATGAGTGCAGGCAGGATGAGTGCCTGCAGGATGAGTGCAGGCAGGATGAGTGTCTGCAGGATGAGTGCATGCAGGATGAGTGCATGCAGGATGAGTGCATGCAGGATGAGTATCTGCAGGATGAGTGCATGCAGGATGAGTGCATGCAGGATGAGTGCAGGCAGGATGAGTGCATGCAGGATGAGTGCCTGCAGGATGAGTGCAGGCAGGATGAGTGCATGCAGGATGAGTGCATGCAGGATGAGTGCAGGCAGGATGAGTGCAGGAGGATGAGTGCAGGCAGGATGAGTGCCTGCAGGATGAGTGCCTGCAGGATGAGTGCCTGCAGGATGAGTGCCTGCAGGATGAGTGCAGGCAGGATGAGTGCCTGCAGGATGAGTGCAGGCAGGATGAGTGCCTGCAGGATGAGTGCAGGAGGATGAGTGCAGGAGGATGAGTGCCTGCAGGATGAGTGCCTGCAGGATGAGTGCCTGCAGGATGAGTGCAGGCAGGGTGAGTGCAGGCAGGGTGAGTGCATGCAGGATGAGTGCATGCAGGATGAGTGCAGGCAGGGAAAGCCTGATTTCACTTCTCCATGCTATTTGAGAACAGTCCCACTTTGTTTAGGGACTTTGTATGCAAAAAAAAAAATTTACAACCTTTAAAAGAAAATGACGCCTTCTAATTCTCAGGCTATGAGGATTTTTAAAATACATAGTATCTCAAGAGTTCCCTACCAAAGAAACTACTGCTATCTATATATAGCTATATAGAGTTAAGAAATTGCATTCAGTTAAAGTTTTCTAACTGGAGAGAATATGAGAATTACAATTATAGGCATGTTCACCACAACCGATGGAAATTACGCTTTCCTAAACACAGTTTCTCCCACTTGACATGCTAAGGGCTACAGTTAATGAGTTTCTGGAGCCTTAAGAAGCAGACGTAGGGGAGCACTTCGTGTGCTTTCTCAGGAAATGAGGTGTCCTCGGTTGCTGAGCTGGAACTTTGTCCTTACTTAATAATTTTTGGGAAAAAAAATACCCTGAAACTTTGAGTTTGGCCCAAGTTGTATGCCACCTTGGGATTTTATTCACCCACCACATCACTGCTAGACAATACTAAAATGTCCATTTCACCATTTAAATTGACAGGGGTGACAATTTAAATAAATTGGGCTTCCGGGGAGCTGGAAGGCAAATCTGCCAGCAGAGTCCAAGGAGCATCTACCATTTGTACTAGAAGTTGCTAAAAATAATACACATTTTCTGTCTCCTGCCAGCACACCATGCTGTTAGTCACAACTGCTTTAATGATGGAGCTGGTCATAAAGGAGACCGATGAGCACTTTAAAAGCCTTTAACTAGTAACATTAGACCCTTGACTTCTACCAGGTGCAATCAATGCCATTTTTGAATTCTTCGAATTTTCTGAGTACTGCTTTTAACCAAAAGCCTTGTCAGAAACCAAAGCACTGCTGTGCATACCTAACTTGGAGTGCTCGGTCTGGTTTCACTGAAATCGCACCTACACATTCACCCTCAAGCCTAGCTCCCCGGCAGCCCTGTCCTGTCACATCCAGAACACAGTTCATCTCTGCCTGGCCAGTGTCATGGAACACGTCTCACCCTGTAGTAAAGTAGTTTATTTTGTCTCCCAATTTGAGGATAAAGGGTTTTTAAATTTAGTATCACAACTACGGTCACGGGGGCGGGGGGGGGGGTAGAGTCCTCTTTGCAGATTCCTGGTCTCATTGATAGAGTTCAAATACAGGCTCAGGAGTTGGGGATTTAGCTCAGTGGTAGATCGCTTGCCTAGCAAATGCAGGGCCCTGGGTTTGGTCCTCAGCTCTGGAAAACAACAACAACAAAATAACAGGCTCAGAAAGGGACTGAAGGGTCCATTAGGGTTAGGGAGGTGGGGACAGGGCCCCGAGTGTTAGGGGAAGGAAACAGAAGAGGAAGATGTAGAAAGGCACAGTTATGGTGATTCTTTATTTGTATTCAAATGTTATTTGTATGTTAATAAATAGAGTTGCCCGGGGGTCAGAGCTATTAGCAAGCCATAGGAAAACAGGGCAGTGGTGTAAGCTTGTAATCCCAGCATTTGGTAGGCAGAGCTAGGTTAAGTCTCTGTGTTCAGGGATACAGCCAGTATTGGCGACACCTGCCTTTAATCTCAATACCAATCAATAGAGAACCTGGAGGTCTATACAGACGGGTCGTGATGAGGCAGTCATGTGGTTGGGTTTACAACCAATGAGAAGGCAGAACAGAAACACTATAAAAACACAGACACACAGGAATTAGCTCTGGTTCGGAGAGGTAGGACCACCGCAGGAGGAAGGGTAAGGTTTTAGCTCTTAGCTCTGACCTCTTGGCTTTCTTCTTTGCATTGGTTCTGTGTTTCTTATTTAATAAGACGGTTGGTTACATCTACACAGTCTTAAGAGAGTTGAAATAAAATGATGACACCCGGGAGAATGAATGGGGTATGATGGGAAGGAAAGCCCGGGCACCTAGACCTTTGCTCTTTTTAGTCTATGGATGAGGTCACACACCCCTGGGTGGTGTGTGCCCTGAGCATGAAAGCAGTACTCCACCCCTTAGACCAAAACAGAGCAGACATTTAATCTTGATATTCCTTGGTTTAAGCTTGTGGTCAGCCAAGTGTTACTTTGTGTGGTCTAAAATTCAAGAAGTGTTTAAGATAGGAATAACAACTGTATTTATTGCCATCAATTTACCTTTTAGTTTTTTAGCTGGAGGCCAGGAAGGAATAGCTAGTTGTATTTGCTGTTCTCGGTTTACCCTTTAGCATTGTGATTAATGTAAAACCCTACCATTGGTTCATCTTGAGCCTTGCAGTTAGTTATAAGCACTTTCTGGGTCTTCACTACAGAAAGACTAGTGCTGGCTGTTTATTGACCTGCAGAAGGCCAGCACTTGAAAAGTGAGTCACAAGCAGCTTATAGCTTTTGATATACATTTGAAATACACCTCTTCTTTAATTTTGTTAATTCCCAACAGGCCTGGTTTGATTTTTTTAGTAGGTCTCGCTTTGTGACTCATATGAACTTGTGATCCTACCTCGGTTCTCCGAGTGAAGTGGCAGAATGTTCCTGACCACTGATCCACCTGTCACTTGTCTCAGAAGAAACTGACGTAGTCACGTGTCTCACGCGTTGCCTGTCTGAGAAGCAAAGGCTGCAGAGGACTCTTCTTTCCTTCTCTCTCCCTGTAGTATCCCTGTTGCTACTGTTTGGAGTACACACTACACGTAGTGTAGTTGGGATTCAAAAGCTACCCAACCCCTAGGCGTGACACCATTGTCCCATATGTGCGGTTCTTTACCCCAGGCACTCAGGGTGCTCAGCTTCTTGTGTATCTGCCATTATGCACAGTCATACATTTGATTTCCCCTTTCAAACACAGAAGAGCATTTCCTAATGCTCTCAGAATTCAGGGCTAAGGTCCTGGGACAATAAACAGATTAACAGGTGAGAAGCTTACAAATGGTAAATTCTGCAGAGTTTGGGAAACTTCCAAGGGAACAATGGCATGTGCTATGTTGTTTTAGCTTGGCGAGGAATGAACAGTTCTGGGGACTGCGACATGACGAACAGGGTACGATCAAGTGGTGGTGACCTGGGGAACTTAGCAAGAACTGTTACTCAGAGTCCTCCGGTCTTTCAGGCTTTGGAGATGAGGATGTTCCTTTCCTCCGGGAAACAAGAACTCAGTTCTCACAGGATAGTCTCATGACCTCTTTCGGGGGAGATCAGAGAAGCCTTCCAATTTCTGCTGCTTTCCTCGTCTCCCTCAGCTGAGAATAGCCAGTGTGTGGAAGCGCCATATCTGAAGGAGTGTGTGCTCAGCCCCATCTCTGCCCATACCATGTTACACTGCTTTGAGCCAGTCCGGCTGGTTTTGCATGATGGACCTGGGACCTCGTTCCATGACATTCATACTCTTGTTCTTTTTAATGCCTACATGAAGGGTAGACTAGATATGCATGGGCATGTTGCATGGTGACTAGAGACCAATGCCATCACAGGGCTGTATCACAGTACGACTATCTGAAGCTGACAGGGATCAGCATGACCAACCCAGGCTACTACTAATTGTCTTTAGCTTCATTAAAATATCACCTCTATCCTATTAGCCTTATTTCTCTCAGGCATCTGATATTTTTGCCACATTTGAAAACCTCACATAAAAATAGAAAAGGAGCGTAAACTCTGTTCCAAAGAAGGTCTCAGTTCATTCCAACAGTTCCTCTCCTTAACTCATGAATAATCCTCCCCTCCATTAAGTTTTGCCCTTAAAACAAGCTGTCCCTGTTGCCGCCCATCTTTCCCACTCATTCAGACTGTGACTCGGCTCACAGTTGCTCTCTTGAATGCTACCTCTACTGTGGTGGCCTCAGTCTCCATGGAGACGATCTTCTCCAATCCCGATGACTCCTCTCAGTGAACCTGTCATCACCCCACTTCCCCTGTCCACAGTCTTATTCATATACTCGTCTTCATTACCCATAGCACATCTCTCCATGCACTCTATTGCAAGCAGGATACACTCTGCTAAGCACCTCGGGTTTTTTATTTTATTTTTTGTTTTGTATTTTTGAGACGGGGTCTCATTGTGTAGCCTTGGCTGATCTATAGCCCACTATGTAGACCAGGTTGGCCTTAAACTCAAAGATTTCTGTAACATGAATTGCTAAATGATCTTATTAATTAAAAAAAAAAACAGAGCCAGATATTGGAGTGAAAGCTGAAAGATCAGAGAAGCATAACAAGCCAGTCACGTTCTTACCTCTACGAAATTCTCAGCCTCAAGAGTGATTTCCTGTTTCCTTATGCCTTATATACCTTTCTCTGCCCAGACATCTCTTCCTTGGATTAAAGGCATAAGTGCTTCCCAGTACTGAGATTAAAAGTGTGCTACCATTGCCTGACTTCTGTGTTTACTATAGTGGCTGGCCTTTTCCTCTGATCCTCAGATAAATTTTATTGGGAGACACAGTATATTGGAGGACACAATACATCAGTCCTGCTCACATAATGTTTTAATGTCCTTAACTACTTGCTATTTTCTGTTGTTTGTTAGAGTTAGGGGACAGGCTGTCCCAAGACAGAGGGTTTTGGAGGAAACAAGGGAGGGCCTCCTCCACCCACAGCCCACTTGTAATAAGCTTAAGCAGCACATGACAAGTTATCTGTATAATGTACTTTATACTTAGTTGTCTTGCTTTTTGTTTTATAATTTGGTAGTCCAAATTGGGATATAACTAAATGTCAGACACTAATTTGTTGATGTCTCTTTTAGTCTGTAGGTTGCCAATTTACTATCTAAATTTAAGGTTTTAGTTGAAAAACAAGGTCTTGTAGTTCAGCATAATATTGATTTTGCTGACTGCCTTCGTGGATCATTTAAGATAATTATTCACTGTGGTACCCATAAACTGAGAGTTATGCCCAGATGCTGGATCATAGTTTTTTTTCAACCTTGTTTCATCATGTGGCATTTGTGTATGTAATGAGGTGAATGTTCTGTTGCTTCTCTTCCAAAAGAATGGTGATCCTTGGCCACAGGCATTACTGTAGTAGTACTTCGAAAAACTAATAGCCTGTATTTTCCATTTTCTTTCTTTTTCCAAGCTAAGGTACTTTTACAAAGAGAAGTCCCTCTGCCTCCACCCTACATCATCATCTCATTTCTTTAGTCATTTAGGAAAAAGAGGATGAACACTTAATTTACCAGTTTTTAAGTTAATCATGTGGGTTGTTGTAGCATCCTTTCAAAAGACTCCAATGAATTTCTATGGTTATTTTTTGTATGATCATAAATATACATTTTTTAAAAAAGTGTATGAATGCATACTAGTGAACCACATTGCTTCTAGGTCAGTTTGTAGTAAAGGAATAATCCAAATGGCCTGGGTTTCCAAACCCTGCACATTTCAAAGAAAATTCTGACCCTTGACCAACTCTTTGGAGATACCTCTAAGTCTTAGAATATCCTTGCCAGGAAGAAAGTCCTTTATGTGGAATCTTGGACCATTCTGGTAGTCTGTGCTAACAATAGGATCTATGGTAGGAGTCTAGAGCACACGGTGTTGGTTGACCTATAGAGCGAAGGTCATGCCTATGTGACCAATAAAAAACAAAAGAAAAAGCTGACACCAAACCTTCTGTGGTAACAATTCTTCATGCATGTTGCCACCCATCATTGTCTGGAAAAGCCAGTGACCGTGCTCGGGAGAGGATATCTGGAAACGTGCATCTGGCTCTTGGGTTCCCTTCTGTTTGTCATTTTCTCCTGCTGACTTGACTTTGTTGCGTGAACTGTAACTGGGAGAGCAGCCAGTTTTTGAATTCTGTCACTGTACTCTAGACTTCATTTCATTGTTAAAATAACTTGTCATTTGGGTAACTGGCCGACTCTTTTAGGCTACTGCTTTTGGAAGTCGGATTCTGTTGACTCAGGCTTTGTTAGTCCTTTGCTGCTACATGTAATGCCATAATAGTACTTTGTGCATTTGTCTTGACCATATTTTCGCAGATATGTCTTTGAATCTAGATCCCTTAATGACAAACATCTGGTGTGATTTCTGGATCAGATGGTAAATGCTTATAGAATATCTCTAAATTTTGCAAAAACTTCTCTAAATTGTGTATTTTTCATTTCTGCCAATAATCTGGGTCAAGTTCTTCTTGTATCATAGCAGCACCAGTAAGTATGTGGTCAGATTTTGTAGTTTTTCTAGCCTCATTGGTGAGAAATGGTTCAATTTAAATTCCTTTCGCAGTAAGATAAATGAATGTTAGTGTTATTTCCCAGGAGTAAGGCTAATTTTCACATTTTCCTTGTGAATTGTCAGTTCGCATCTCATATGAGGCTTTTCTTTATGCTTCAAATTATTTTTGTATAAATTAAGACAGGCTCAAATTATATCAAGTATAGGATATGTCAAAAAGACCTCAGGACCTATTAAAATTGGGTTAAGAGAGTTGTAGGGAATCATGGAGTATCACAGGACTCTAAAGCACACACAAGAGCTAAAGTAGTTTTCATTTATTATAGTTTTAAATTATAAGACAAGAAATACTGGAAGTGAGGCATGATGGTGTATGCATGTCCTCTCAACACTGGCAGATAAATTTACAAGAGAATCAAAAGTTCAAGGCCAGGCTGAGCTACATAGTGAGATCCTATCTCAAGACAGTAACAGCAGAGGTTAGATATCTTGGGTATTCAGGTTCATTTCATTCATTAATTCATTCATGTCATAATTACTGTGTGCCTATGATGTCCAAGCACTGTTGGGGACACTAGAAATACAACAATAAATGTACTGTCTTTTCTCAAGGAGCAATACTTCTAATATGAGCTGAAACATAAATCCTAAAAGAATATACTCACATTCCATCCCCTCTGTTTCTGTTTTCTTTAGTAGGGTTTAGTTATCCATTACTGGACAATCGGCATGAGAGAGTCAAAAGATGCCGTAATAGTCCTGGTTTCATTCAGCCTCATTTTTTCTCATTATCAATAAAGGGGTGAAATTCCAGAGATCTTGCCACTCCATGGCTCGTGGCATCTAGTTTTCGGGTGTTCCTGAGCTGTTTCTACAGGGTCAGCCTTTGAGAGTGAAGCCTTGTAGCTGCGACCCTGGCCCTCAGCTGGACCCCCAGCCCAGCCTGACCAACGCTGCACAAGCCGTGTTTGGTGGCATTGTTTCGGTTTGACTGTTCCTGGGCCAAGTCACAGAACTCTACAGGGTCATGGAATGGGTTCAAAGGGACTACAGGATGTTTTCAGTGTGACCGTGAAAACGAGACAATGAAAGCCACTCAGAGAAAAGTGGGAGAACGGAGATGAAAGTCGCGTGCTGGGGAGGGGCAGGAAGGCTGCTATGAGCTGATAAATGATGTCAATTGTTCTGTACTAAGGGAAAGCTAAGGCTTGTGATATGAAAAGTATATGTAAGCAACAGACATTTAAGGCTTCTGTTCCCCCACCACCACCCCCAGAAAGAAGAGTTCAATAGTAAACCCCAGAACTTAGATAGACCTGTCACTAACCCCTTCGTGGCTCCTGAGAAGTCACTTCAATATTCTGAGCCTCAGTTTATCTACAGTTTGAAAAGAAAATGGCATTATTAGAAGGTTGGAATGGGTCTGGTTTTTTCGCTCTGCTTTGTAAAGTTTCCGGTTTCTTCTGTCTCCTGGCGGCCATCCCCCCTCACCCCCCAAGCCCCCCGCCCCCGCCCCACCTTTGGCAGCATGAAGCGAATGCGCATGTGCAAGAGATGGGGTCAGGTGGGCCTGACAAGCTGGGGTGTGCTGAGTCTGGTTTCTCCAGAAAATTGCTTGTTAGTGTTTCACGAGGGCGTCCGGAGCCGCTTCCTAGATGCTCAGCAAGATGAGATACTCAGAATCCACGCCACAAAGGCCCTGCTCTAAGACAGCTGCTGCCGCTGCTCCTTTCTAGAGCCCTCTGAAGTGATTGCCCATCAGCCCGAGAGCCCAGCTTCTCTCTGGCAGCTAAAGGAACCAAAGGCGGCTTGCTTCTCGGATTTTGATTGCTAAGTGAGGCAGGGAGAGTGAGCAGCCCAAATTAAGAGTCCAGGTGTCCCTCTGCAGAAACTCTCACTGCCTCCCTGCTGTTCCAGAGATGCTAAGTGGACAGTGGTGTCACTTTGGGCATCCGATGCTTTGAGAGCACTGGGACCTCTCTCATTGGAAGGTCATCCACCTGTGTAGTGGTATTTGCTCCCCTCATGAACTTGGGCTTTACGGCCCAAAGGAGGCAGTGCTTCCGGCCATTGTATGTGACCCCTTATTAGGAGTTGGAGAAGGGTCACATGCCCTTTCTCCCTGCTCCTGCCTGCAAAGTGGATTCACTCCTGGTCAGATCAGAGGACGACTTCTGCTGTTTATTCCATTCTGTATTCGTGAGTGTATTTCCTCAATTTATATCTTAATAAATTCTGTTACCCGTTTAATAGACTCACGTGGGTTGATCATAATACACCTAAGGTCCAGGGCACACTCTCAGCCTGAACGTGCTGGAAGACTTGCCTTACCCAGGCTGCACACAATACTCACAGGTGTGTCAAGGCTGATGGGAATGTGGGGGAAGAGAAAAGCCTGGTGCTGTGGATAGCCTAACATTGACTTATTGGAGGGGAGTGGTCAGAAGATTGTCACACCCTGAATAAGCTGTGCTTGGTTGAGCCTTTCAAATGTGAGATCCCTCTGGTTGGTTTTATGAAGAACAGAATAGAAACACGAAGACTTTTAAAAAGTAACTTAAAGGAAGAAAGTACTGTATTCTATTGCTTTGTGGACCACCTTGCCTTGGGCTTTCCTCAAGCCTTTCTGCAGGCCTTTCCCATCTCCTCTGCTGATTCTGTCCCTCCATCTGCTGTTGGATGTCCCAAGAATGGTTCCTCAGCACCTTTCTCGCCACACACCCTAATCCCAGACACTTCTTCCGCACCCAGGACTACTTCAGCCTTCTTTTTGTTTGGTTTGATTTCTGTCTCGGACACCGGGAGACTGGCTTCTTTTTCTGAAACAGGGTCTCACTCTGTAGTCTAGACTGCTCTGTGATGACTATTCTTGGTTGTCAACTTGACTTTATCTGGAAGGAGCTACAATCCAGAAATGGGGCACACACTTGTGGTCCCAGTCTTGAGGCAGGAAGACAACACGCCTTTGCTGCTGATCTTGAGGCTGATGACACACCTTTAATCTGGGCTGCATCTTCTGCTGGAAGCCTGTATAAGGACATGGAAGAAGGAAGGCTTCGTTCTTCACCTGCTTCCGCCACCCTGTCAGCAATCCATCCTCCCCTGGGACGGGAGTCTGCATCTTCTGGATTCCAGCAAATACAGAAGACAGCTGAGACAGCCAACCCGTGGGACTGAGCAACTCTAGATTCTTGGGCTTTCCATTCACAGCAAGTTGGACTGCAGCCTGTAAGTCATTCCAATAAATTCCAGAGAGAGAGAGAGAGACAGAGACAGAGACAGACATTCATTCCATAAGTGCTATGGAACCCTTGAGAACCCTGACTGATACAGTAGACTAGAACTTTTGACAATTTATCCTGCTTCTGCCTCTCAAGTTCTAGGTCCCAGGATGCCACCAAGCCTGGCTCCTCCCCTCTTTGACACCTGTGACCCCAAAGCCCAAAATCAGCCACCCCTCTTCAGAGCCCCACGCATTAAGCCTCACTCCCCCAACTGTTGTTACTATTCCTCTTCATTGCTGATTCAAGCCTGCCTTGTTTTTCAAAGATTGTAAGGGAGAGTCACTAAACGTACAAAAGGTGAAAACTAAGGAAAGATAACATCAAAGGGAAGATAAGAGAGGAGAAAAGAGATGAAACTGTAGACAAAATTTGTTCACCAACTCCATTTTGAAAAATTCTATGTGGCTCAACTTTCACCCCGAGTTTCCTAGCAACCATTGCAAAGAAAAGACAAACCGTGGTGTGAGGTGTCTTTAAATTAAAATAATGCCTGGCAAATCCATTGTTTATGCGTAGCAATGGCCTTCCCAGTGAGCAGATTTGAGAGACAAACCTCAGGTGGATTCTTTTCAACAAATAACTTGCAATGTACTAAGGCATGTCTTCAGCAGCATCCTAACTATAAACCAAAGGTGGAGGCTTAAGGCTATTTCTGACAATGTCCTACAACACCCAGTGGAATTGAGCCAAGTATTTATGTAAAATAATTCCCAAGTCAAAATGGAACAGGCAATAGAGCCGAGAGCTTGCCCTGAGAACAGGGTAGAGTAACTATTGCCTTCATCATACAGTTCACTCTAAGTAGAATGTCTTCAACTGGGTTTTGGACTTACTGTTTGGCACTGAGCCCAGAGTTAGTCTCTTGAAGTTTGGGGACCACAAATACTCTTTGCCTAGTTTAGGTGCAGATGTTCTTTCTGGAAAATCCAGCCAAGGCGGGAAGGAGGTAAGAGGGTATCCTTTTATGGAAGCTAAAATGTCTGATGTAAACACTGCCCAAGCAGAGGCCACTCCACCTGTGGCTCTGTGGAGTTGGCCTGAGGGACCGCTGATAAGCAGAACCCAATCCAAGGTTTTCTGCAAGCCAGTGACATCAGTAGGTGCAGCCCCAGGTCAGCATGCAAAGGGAGAACAGTGCCGCTGCAGCCAGGAGAATGGAGAGACGTGAACCGGTTGGAGGCTTCAGAACTGGCTGCTGACTGACCTGGAGAGACTGAGGCCTCGGCCTCTCGGCCTGGAAAAGCATTTCACCTTGTACCCTTTCTCCTCCATGTGCCACCTTGGGCAAATCATTCCCTAGGCGGTCACAACTGAGAAAGTAGGCTGCTATAGCCCAATACTGCAGGCCTATGAGGCCAAGCTAGGCCTGCTCTGGGTTACTCTGTGTTGTATTGAATAATTATCCCATTTTGTAAGGCAAGGGCTTTCACCCAAGTTGCTCCATTTTTGAGCCTAAGTACCACAAAAGAAAGACTGCACTTTGGTTACATAAACAACTACCATCTGCCAGCACACCAGGAGGCACAAACTGATCATTTTCTGTACGAATAAATGATGATACCTGTAACTATGCCATGTCAGAAACACCAGATACATGGGCTTATCAGTCACACCGATGTAACCCCCGCCCTTGCCAAGGAGCACCCCAAGGCTGAAATTTGACAAGCAGACTGACTATGAGCTTGACTATGAACACATTTGCCATGAGCCTCTTCCAGTGAAATTGTCCCAGGAAAGGACCCCTGCCTTTGTCCCCAAGTTCCAGTTCCAGCATGGTTTCTCCCAGTGTGAGAGCCAGTGAATATCGAGTTGACCATCAAAGTGGCCTGTACCCCGACCCACATCTGACACCTGCATATGAATCTAAGACTTCCTATCTTGTCCCAAACCCAGAAGGACAAACATGGTATGTACTCACTCATAAGTGGATACTAGATATAAAGCAAAGAACAATCAGACTGCCACCCACAGAACCAGGAAGGCTACATAGCAGGGGGGACCCTAGGATGACTGTGGCTTATAATAAGTTTTGGGTTTACTCAATCAATGGGCAAGCTTTAAGTGAAATATTTCACTATTAGGATAAGTATTTGTACTGTATCAAGCTGATAATAGAAAATACATATAAAATAATAATAATAATAATAATAATAATAATAATAATAATAATAAAAACTTCCTACCTTGTCCCCCAAAGACTCTTTCCTAAGCCTGTGTCAACCCTTTGCCTCCAATTTCAGGACATCTTCTCGACTCTGCAGGCACTGTATCCCCTTTGTAGCCACCCTGAACTCTGCAAGTGTGTGTTGCAATGGTGTTAAGGACAGTATGTGATCTGAGAGTTAATATTCGTACCTGAAATAAACGAACCTGTGATTACCAACAGCCAGCTGCCGAGCAAAATCAAGATTAACTGACAAGCTGCAGCTAACAAACTGATAGTGCCGGTGAGAGTTTTATTATCAGTGTGTTCAGACACTGTGGAAGGGCGCGATCATCGGTCTCTTCTGGACATGGGCGCATGACACAGTGGCCAGAGGCGTCAAGGGGCTGCTGAGTAGTGAGAAAGGACCCTTGACCGGGCTTCCAGCCTCTGCTCCCTGGAGGTTTCCATTGCAGTCGGGAGAGGGGGGGGGGCGCTCCTGAAGAGGAACTTCAGAATTTTTTGCCAAGAAGGGTCTCTCTGGGGATCAGGGTTTCCTGGGGGTAAAGCAGACTTGTAGTTTCAGGGCCTAAGCAAACATTTATGGGTCTCTAGACCTCATTCACTTGGCCACCCGACTTCAGTGCAGCTGTAATGGACAGGTCCAGGAATTATTCCTCTGTAACTACTGGAGTGCATACTGTACTCTCTCTTTTGCCTGCAAATGCCACCTACCTACATGGGAACATATAGCAAGTATTAGGGAAAAGACAGCCTCAGAAAAACCCTATTAGAGAGACAATCACAACAACTCCAGTTTTGCAGTCTTAATTGGGTTTTATTTGCAACTCTAGAATCTGCCTGCACAACAGAATGTTCCAACTCAACATATTTGCAGATTACATTTATAGCAAGAGAATAGGAAATGACATACAGAAAACGGAAGCAGGTACAAAAACGGTTGGATTGGCCAGAGCTGTTGGCTTTATCTGTAGTTTGAACAGTTGGCCACCTGTGACTGGCTGACGCGTGTGGCTGTGGATGGTTGGGATCCAACTATTCCTTGTAAAGACCAGTTCCTCAGTTGTTAGGTTTTCCGTTTGTTTATTTGTTGAGTTAGATTGTAGTTCCTTATATAAAGACTTAGGCCAAGTTTAGTTTAATTTGGTCTGTTGTTGGGATAATCTTTTTGTACACTATGTAAAGATGTGTCTCTCTTTTACTTCACCTACCTAAGGTGCCTTCTGATTGGTTTAATAAAGAGCTGAACCAATAGCTAGGCAGGAGAGGATAGGTAGGATTTCTGGGCAGGGAAAGGAACTCTGGGAAAGAATCTGAGATGGGAAGACAACTAGGAGGAAGTCAGACATAGGGTACTGAGGAGAGGGAACGAGCCACATAGCAGAATGTAGACTAATATAAACAGGTTAATTTAAGTTTTCAGAGCTAGTTGGGAACAAGCCTAAGCTAAGGCCAAGCTTTCATACTTAATAAGAAGTCTCTGTGTCCTTATTTGGGAGATGGTGGTCACAAAAAAGTCCGACTATAGTCTGTCACCAGTAGAATCCCTGCAGAATCCTTGTTATTGGAATGGCAGTTGGTAGGTAAATGCACTGCCTACCCATCCCTTAGTGGGACCAACAGCCCGAGGCAATTCTAAGTCTCCTAATGGGTCCCCTGTGGGGTTGGACCATTGTCAGTAGCAGTGGCCAGTGCAAGGACAGACTGTTGTCTTTCTCTCTACCTCACTCGCCTTGCTCCATCCCTGATACCACTGAAGACGAGCACCTTGATGCTAGGCTCTGCCTTCAGAGGAGCCTGGACTAAGCCAGTCCCTGTCCTAGAGTTGGTGAACTAGAAGATGGTGTTAAGGGACTATTCCATAAAGGAATAAAGCAATGGGAAATACAGAAGATCCGGGTGCTAGATGGGTCAGTAGCCTACTAACAGAAGGAAACAGGAGATAGTTGCAATGGCTGAATCATATTGAACTTTATGAAGATCCTCATTGCCTTCTTATAGCCCCTTTAACTTCCCCCTTCAGGAAAAAAGGGAGCTCAGGGGGTGTGGGGTGTCGCCTGACATTGGATCACTGCCCTTGTCGTCCAGTGAGCACGGGCAGTGTGCTGTTCACACTTTTGGTTATCCGACAAATACCTGAGAGAAGCAATTCAGAAGGAGCAAAGAATTGTCTTGGGTCATATTTGAGAAGTTTGGGTCCATGGCTGGCTGACTCCATTGCTCTCAGGCCTGTGGTAAGAATAGTATAACAGATAGACGTAGTGGAGTAAAAAACATCTGCTCATCTTGTGGTGGGCAGGAAGCAGGAGGTGGGAAGGGCCGTGGGGAAGGTATTTCCTGCAGGGGCATGCTCCCAGTAAGCTGCTCCCTCCAGTCTTACCTCCTACAGTTTCCACCATGTTCCAAGAATTCCAAATTTGAGTCCATCAATAGGAGAGCCCACTGGTTAGTCAGAGCCCTCATGATCCAGTCACTTCCCCCAAGCCTTCAGCTCCAGTGGTTCTTCCTAAGTATTTTAGGGGATGCCTCATATCCAAAGCCTAAGAGGCAGTCAGTCAAGCCTCAGTCTGAACTGGTTGCCTCCTGTTCTAATGGCTCCCAGCCTATCCTTCCCTTAGGTCACTGGTCTATTTGCCAAGATTTTTCTTTCTGCGGTACTGAGGACAGAGCCCAGGACCTGGTCCAATCTCAGCAAGCAATTCTACTGCCACGTATCACCAGCCCAAGATCTTTACTAGGACCTGGACTTGTGACTCTCTTAATAACTTCTAGTCATTGTGAGGGATGCCTTTCTGACAGTAAGGATGAAAACTGGATGGACTCCATCCATGAAAGGAAGAGGTGCCACTGTGGGCTACAAGTTTCACCTACCTGTGACCCCTGACAAGATCCGGGAGGACAACACTGGCTGTTAGGATCATGATTATGTCATCCTGCTCAGGGATATAGCAGCAAAATGGGTCTAGAGAGTCCAGCTCTCACCCTGGTAGCTCCTTAGACTGACCTAACATCCCATCCCATCCTTCTCCATCTCCTCCTCCTCCTCCCAATGCCATAGCTTTGTCTGCAGCTCTGAGGGAGTACTCCCTAGCCTAAAATGCCAAGTGACTGCATGGCTACTGAGAACCAAGCAGAGAATGTCTCTTCTTTTTTCTTTTATCTCTCCTCTCTCCTTCCTCTCCCATCCCTCTCTCCCTCCCTCTCCCATTCCTCACTCCCTCCGTCCCTCTCCTCTTTCCTTCTGGGTTCAGAGCAGAGTCAGGGGGACTGCTGAAAAATCACTTCAGGGACATCCTACTCTCCTTGCATGCACTGTGGCAGATTGTTTCTGCACCTCTTTTAGCCCTGGACAGATTCCTTAGTTGTTAAGTGCTGCATAGGCCTTTAGGTGGGACTGTTACAGTCAGGCTATGAGCTGTCCCTGCAAAAGGCTTGTGTAGTGAAAGCTGAGTCTCCAGCTAGACACACTGTTTGGGGAGATGTGTGAACTTCAAGATGTAGAGCCTGGCTCTAGTAGGGTACTGGATATGCATATCCATGTATCGTGTCCTGGACTCCATTCTCTCTTGTTGTCTGCCTCCTGTCCTCCATGATGTGAGTCCCTTACCCTCAGCACATGTTCCCTAGAGTGATGCTCTGTCTCACTGTGTGTGAGCCCAGCAACAGTGGAGTCAGGTGACGACAGACTGAAACCTAGGAAACCATGAACTGAAATGAACCTTTCATTTCATGTTACCTTACTAGGGTATTTGGTTGGAGATGGAACCATGACTCTCCTCACATCCAAAGTAAAAAGTCCTCATGGGCTTCTCCTGCCAATATTATTAAGTCTCTCAGTGGAGTCTTTGTGATGTTAATATGTTCTGCTTCCCTGATAGGAAAAAAAAACTTGGCATATCTAATGATGTGCTGAGTACATAATAACACACACACACACACACACACACACACATTACCTCTAACCCAGTAGAGGAGTTTAAATGTTCTCAAATATTTAATTAGTACAAAGGAAAGGATAAGAGAAAATCAAGGAAGAACAAACGACAGAATAAAAGTGATGTCACTAATTGTATGACATGTAAACAAACTCTCAAAAAGGAAGAGATCGAAGCCAGGAACTGTGGTCCGTGTCTCTAATCCCAGCACCCTGGAGGCAGAGGTAAACAGATCCTGAGTTGAAGGCCAGTGTGGGCCCCGAATAGCAAGATCTTGTCTCTTGTCAACATAGATTAGAAAAGGGAAATCTAGTTTAAATCTAGTGACATAAATACATTAAATGTAAAATTATGAAAACAGATGTGTCATTAAAATCAGGAAGCATGAAGTGTTTTTATGGGCCGGAACAATGGCTCAGGGATTAAGAATGCTTGCTGCTCAGACAGAGGACCTGAGTTCAGCTCCCAGCACTCACTTGGGGAGGCTCACAACTCCTTCTGGCCTCCACAGGCACCTCTGCACAAGGGCAAGTACACACAGACATGCAAACATACACATAAACCTTAAAAAGTAAAGATTTTGTGTTAACCATAGTTCTCACTCCCTCATCATAATGATATATTTCACATATCTATAACATCCTCATAAATTTTATTAATGTCAGAACAAGCAATGATAGCAAGTAGCTTATAATCTATAAACATTAGTTTATGTTTAACATTTGTTAATTAATATAAACTTCAAGACAGAGTATTGCCATAGCTAGGTAATAACACTTTTTGCTACTGAAAAAGGGATCAGTTAAATGGGAAGACATAATTATTTTCAATGTATGTATCTAATAATAGAGATGCAAAATTGATTAAGCAAAGTACGTGGAAATGTAAAAAAAAACAATTCCATTTATAATAGTATCAAAACCATCAAGCATTTTTAAATGGAACACAATGCCTGCAGAATCTCTATCCTTGAACTGCCGAGTATCCCTGTGAGAAATTAAAGTGATCTAAAATAACAGGAGGAATGGGCTTTTTCATAAGCTAGAAGGAGTCAGCATTCCTGATGGCACTTCTCAGCTTGATGTATTCACTAAAATTCCAAGAGTTTATTTTATAGATGTAAAAATTCATTCTCATATGATACCAAAAATCGAAGAATCTAGAATGGTCAAAAAGAACCCTTAAAAAGTGCTACAGAGATTTTAACTGGTTTCTTGCAGCCAAGGCAGGCCAGTATTGGCATAAAGACAGACACACATCTCAAGAGAGAGAGAGTCCAGAAACAAACTCACACCTAGAGCCTCAACTGATTTTTTTTTTTTGCCAAGGTACCAAGACAGGTTCATGGGAGAAATAAGTCTGTCAGTAAATGTTACTGACACAATTGCATATGCAGTTGTAGAGACAAAAATACCTTCAACTCGTGTCTGAACCCTTCACGCTACACCCGGAAGTCGGCATGAATAGGATAACTGAATATGCAACCAGAAGCTGCATGCTTCTAGAAGAAGTGTGGGTGGCTGTCTTCACAAGCCAGGCTCCTCCCCGGGGAAGGAAGAGCCTGAGCTCCGCTAGGTCACACATGGTAGAGAGGGAAAGGCAGTGGGTAGAAGTGGTTTACAGCACAGAGAAGCTGCTCAAATAAGTGAATAGATGGAAGAAAATGGGGATTCAGCTTCTTGCAGCCAAGAGAAACTCAAATGAACCTGTGGCTTATTGGATGGGAAACAGAGACATGGGTAGGAACGTGGATCTTCAACCCTAAAACCTAGATGTAAGTTCAAGAGCACATGCCTTTCCCTCAGTAGATCTGTCCGCTGCTAAGAAGGCCCGAGAGCAGTGATTCCTTAAGAGCGATGAACACATCTCACTTTCTGGAAACCATTATCCTAAACTAACAGATGATCCATGGAGAAACAGCTGATGTCAGAGCTGGGATGGCAATGATACAGAGCAACCTCACAGTGCATGTAGAATGCTAGAGACATGTCAACAGCCAAGGAAGAGCTCCCTAGCCAATAGAGAATGATTCAAATATCAGGGGAAAAAGTCAATGGTGGACTATAACCTGGAGAATGAAATAGAAGCACAAAATTCTACAGAGACATTATATATGTAAATAAAGTTTGAGAAGAAAATGTTTTCTTGAGATTCTTCCAGTACTTAGAAGTGCTTGCAAAGGGAAGTGCATGGAGACATCTTGCAGACACCATATTGACCCAATGAATGAAGTTGACATCCCCACAACAGAGAAGCTGACATCCTGTAAGGCCTGCCTCAACTGATGGGATTAAGGGACAAGAGCACAGCTTCACTTGTGTGGCTTCCTCATCAGAGGGGCACAGAATGAGTCACTAGGAACCATCAGGCAACTCAGAGGTGTTTCACAAAGCTGGCTTGTAGTCATTGGGAGTGTTGAAGTCACAAAAATCTAGAAAGAAAGGAAAGGAGGAAGGAAGGAAGGAAGGAAGGAAGGAAGGAAGGAAGGAAGGAAGGAAGGAAGGAAGGAAGGAAGGAAGGAAGGAAGAAAGGACAGAAGAGAGAGAAAGAAGGAAGGAGAGAGAGAGAGAGAGGAGGGAGGGAAGGAGGAAAGAAGGAAGAAAGAATTGGTCTAACCTAAAGAAGAATAAATATATACGAGGTGTAAATCCAGTGAGCAATTCTAACCTGGGCCTTCTTGCTTCCATGGGCATTCCTGGAAAACTTGTGGACTTGATAGGTTCTGGGGATGGAGCTGTAATGTGATGGTGATGGTGCCCTTTCCTGGTGTGGGTGGATATATTATAGTTTTACAGGAGAGTATCATTTCACAAAGAAAACACACTAAAGTGTTTAGTGTGTCACACTAAAGTGAACGACGTGTCAGCCACTTACTTCCTATTGTTCAGGCATAGGTCTTTGTATCATACTTAGACCTTGTTTCAAGTTTGAGATTGAAAAATAGAACAGTTTAAGATGAAAATGTGTCGGGTGGAAGTCCCGCAGAATCATGCCACTTTCCTGCATGTATGCAGGTACCCCTCCTTTCTCCTCTTCTGCAAGCTAGATGTGCTGCTGACCCCCACACCCTCTCCACCTTCTTCTCCATCTTGAAAGGTGAAGAATGACACTTCTCCTCTCCAAATAGGATCTGAAGATCTCTGAGATCCCTCTGGGGGGGAAACTCATACTTCGGTAACTGAAATTTTTAGTGAATAAGCTTTAACATTTTCACAAAGCTGAATGAGTCACCCTGTCCCTTCAAAAGGTGCAAGCGATGAATCATACCTGATGACACAGAAAACTCATTACACAAGTTGATTGCTTTCTGAGTAAGATCTCATTATGTAGCTCATATATATAAATTTAAATTGAGCAGCCCTAGTTCGGCCTCTGTGCCCACCCTTTGCCCATGCATGAGGCCAGGAGAAGATGTGATCAGGTGGCAAGAGCAAGCAAGACCTTCATCATCAGATCTGAGTCTCGACCTCACCCTACCACCTAGTGTCACCCCTGATGACATCAACCCCCGGACATCCTAGTCTCCTCTGTGAAATGAAGAGTTTGAGGAGGTTGGAATAAAGCAATGGTGGCAGAAACCCACAGCCAGTTCTGCCCATGTCAAGGTTACAAGTTGGCATCTTGCTGCCTCCTGGTGTGCGGGGTAACGTGGCGACTCATGTGGCCTGAGCAGAATCTCTGTGGTCACCTCAGGACCAAAGTCCAAAGAGGCCACTGGACCTTTACTGTGTGTTTTGTCTCCTCTGCTGGCTGGGGGCAAACAACTCCTGGTCCCTGAGGGTGGACTATTCCCACCCCCTCTTAGGCAGACAGGAGGATCAATGGACGTCTGAGTGAGTAAAGGTGTGTGATGACCTGTGTTGGATCCCACATGAGACAAGGAGAGAACCAACTCCTGAAAGTGGTCCTCTGTCCTCCACACTTCTGCCCTGCATATACAAAATAACTAAATAAATATGTAATAAAATGATTTTTAAAGACAAACAGGAGATGGAGACCTTGAGCACCTCAAAACTTGTTAGTGTGCGAGAAAGTAACTTCTGTTGATTTTTTCAGTCATTACAATTTTCAAGTCCATCTCTGTAGCAGTTTGGTTTATGTTAATTGAAGCAAAAATCCTTTCAACAGCCTGGCAATCAGGGAAAGAGTGCCCACTTGAGATGACCTTGAAAACCAATGCATCCCTGATCACAGCAGAAATCCACCCATAAAAAGGAGCTCCCAGGCCAGGCCGACTTCATTGGAACTGGAGGAAGGTTTCCTCAAGTCTGAAGAAAGTGTGTGACTAGAAAAAAAGGGAAGAGGATGCTAACGTGGTCAGCTGGGGCTGCGCAGTACACATGGGCCGTCGCAGACACCAGCTTGGGTCCCCTGCAAATGGACCTGAGACCTGAAGGGAGACATTCCCCGTATGCAAACACAGGGGGCGGGGCCAAAGAGGCTCCGCCCACAGGACCCAGCTGCTCAGCAAGACGGCCTGTGAAGACAACCAGGGGCCTGAAATAATCTACAGGGATAGAACCGAGACCAGAGAAGCTTCTAGAATCTCCACCGGTGATACAATGTCTGCTTGTAAGCACTGGTATAGACGATGAGAGTTCCTTGAAGGCGGCCAACTTCTCTTGTTCTGATTCCATACTCAGTAAGCAGTTGAGAACACGCCCCAGTCAGGTGGACAAAGAGTTTATAGGTGGAAATAGCAACTTGACACTCTGTGTTTTAAATGCTTGATGTGCCATGCCTCAGTTTCCACATTGTGGAATACTAGAAGTACCTGCAGTGGTTTGAACAGGAATGCCGCTCCCAGCCATGGGTTCATAGATTTAAATGTTTGGTCATTAGGGAGCGGCCTTACTTGAGAGGGATTAGGAGGTGTGGCCTTGTTGGAGGAAGTGTCTCACTGGGGGTGGGCTTTGAGGTCTAAACGGCCCAAACCAGGCCCAGGGTTGTTCTCTTCCTGCTGCCTACAGATCCTGATGTAGAACTCTCAGCTCCTTCTCCAGCGCCATGTGTGCCTGCATATTGTCATGCTTCCCACCATGATGACAATGAATTAAACCTCTGAAGCCATAAGCCGGCCCCCAGTTAAATGCTTTCCTTTATAAGAGTTGCTGTGGACACGGTGTCTCCTCACAGCAATAGAACACTGACTGAGACAGTACCTGCCTCATACTGCCGCTGTGAGGAGCACAGAGGAGATGTGGGAAATGCAGACAACAGTTGCTGATCCAGGGCAAGTGCGGCCTTAGTGCTTGCCATTGCTGTGTGCCAGGCTCTGTGAACCCTGCCTTGGAGACCTGGCACTTTATCACCCACAAAAGCAACTTCATTATCAGCCCCTGAAGAGTAGCTAATTTATAAACTGCATTGCATCTTCCGGAGGCCCGTCTGAGCACCCACCCAGGGCCTCAGAGCACCTGGGCCAGGCTAGCCGTGGCTGTATGGGAACCCACAACAATCTAATTGCCGCAGTTGCTGGACTGAAATGACTTCAGCAGGAATCTGTAGTGTTGCCAACTGATAATGAAAGCTGACACCCAAGTAATAGAGCCCTGCACTGGAGGACAGTGTCAGCACCCGCTCTGTTTTGTCAAGATGCACCCAAGTGTCACCTCCGCTTCCAATCATCCCTAGTCCCCGAGGCGCGCTCTCCCCACACCCCAACACACACCCGCCTTGTCCCAGTCCTTCCCCGTCTCATGGGACTGTTCCCGTGTCTGCTTCCTGCCACGGATGCCAGCTCTTCAGTACCCCCTGGGAGCAGCACAGAGCATCGCAGGTACTCACAAAGTCCGTGCTGAAGTAGACTCTGTTCTCCCCTGTGCTCTTCCCTAAACCCAAGCTGAGATGGAGGGCTTTGGGGGACAGGACCACCGAGGGCCGAGTAGCTTCCAGACATGCTTGTGGGGCCATGAACCATGAGGGACAGTGGCTCCTCAAAGCAGCCCTTGAGCAAGACACTGTGACAGTTACCATTACCTGTTTAACTAGCCCTTACCAAATGCCCACCTGGGCTGGTTCCTATGCTCATGAGTCTTGGAGGCAGAGGCAGAGGTGAAAACAAATACCCAGGTCATGGCAGCACCATATGACAGATGCTGCCACAGGAAAAGCACAGGGCTCCACAGGAAGGGCCATGAAGGAGATGACCCTGAAAGTGTCTCACGAGTCTGGGGTCAAGCTGAGCACTGAGTATAGATCCAAGCTTTGCGGGAGAGGCACCATAGATAGTTCTCTGTGACAGAGAGCTCTCTGCCCATCTCCTCAGAAGGGGCACTGTAGGATGTCACAGGCGAGGGCATCTCTGTCACCATCCTGGAGGCACGGATGACTCCCAGGCCTGCTAGATCTTCTGACCCTGCAGGCTCTCAGAGCACACCTCCCCAACCAGGCTGAGCTCTAGCCTGTCTCCGACAGCCTTGAGAGTTACTGCCTGCCCTTACCTTGGGCACAAGTAACAGAACCCAAAGACTCTCCACCTGGTCGCCTTGCCTCCCAGCCCGCTAGACAGTAGGTATACTTGGCATGAACAAAAGATAAGTGAACGAAGAAAAGTGAATTTCTTCTGGTAACTTTATTGATAAGGAAACATTTTGAGGGAAACAAAGAGTTCAGCAAATTATATAAAAATATACATGTAAATAAAATCAGCAGGGGCAGGGGATTTATACACTTGCTTTTTCTGGTGATCCAGATAGTAAAACACATTTGGAGTCACCAGTCTGGCCTGAGCCCTGGAAAGTGAAAGAACTTACCAAAGGGGTAGGGGTCGGGGTAGGGGGGCTGAGGGCAGGGCAGTGAGGTTCAGCTGTCATTCAGAGGCCAATGGCCAGGCAGGGGTGGGAGGCAAGAAAGCTTGTGTGTGTGTGTGGCTCATTTTAAATCAGTCTGCTCCCCTTACCAGACAAGGGCTTGGGTGGGGTTACCAAGTCACAACCAGGAGGCAAAGCCCTGCCTAGGAGGGCAAGGCCCCAGATGAAGCTGCCCAGACCCTGCTCCAGGGGCACCCACCCTAATACAGCAGGAAGTAGCGCTCTGATGGCCGTGCATGCTGCCCAGGTCTGGATGCAGGACAAAGTGACTTTGCTGCTTCCCTAGTGAGCAGTCACAACAGGATTAAGAAAAACATTGGGGTCCAAGAGTGGTGGGCTGTAAGGTCAGGCAAGATTTTGACAGGCAGGGATGGAACTGTGTTGGGGGAGGTCCTGAGAAGGTGTGTGTGTCTGGGAGCAGGAGCCATATGGAGGGAGATGAGGCCAAGGGAGAAGCTGGAGGCCACCCACCATGGCCCCCAAGCATGGAGGGCACAATTAAGCTGGGTAAATCACAGGGACTCCACTGTATCCTTGATTTCTTTCCTTCATTTAACAAAAAATATTGAGTGCAAGCCCATCCACACATTCTCCCCTGAGTGCTGGGCGTGGTGGGCAGGGCAGACTCCCACACTTCTGAAGTTGGCACTGTCTGCATGGGGAGCTCTGAATAGAAGTAGCCCCTGCTCAATATTGGTGGGGCCCAGCCAAAAGAGAGGCGGGGTGGAGGTGGGGTGGCGGGGTGCTGTCTGATCTGGGAGGAAGGACTGGTCCTGAGTCAGGTAGAGCAATAAGGAGGGGTTCTTTCAGTGTGGTTGCCAGGGTAACAGGTAGGACCCATGTAGCCAGTCCAATGATGCTCCCCAGAAACACACACACACACACACACACACACACACACACACGAAGATGTGTTTCACAGATGGCTGGGGAGGGGCGGGACTATGGGGCCAGAGAGGAAAGAGGCCAGCAGCGGGAGGCTGGGCCCCAGTCCTCCTCTCCCACTGGGCAACAGGCCTCCTTCACTGGAAGGGCTGCTCGGGAGAGCTCCGCCCTGAGCTCCGCTGGTCCCCATGCCTGTAGTCGTCTTCCTCGTCCCTCCCTCTGGAAATTTCTGTCCGCTTCGCTTGAGGCTGTTGGTAAGCGGCTCGGTTTCTACAGAGCAGAGGAGAAAGAAGAGAAGGTTAATCCTCGTGGGGATGGGGTAGGAGAGTTCACTGGTCCAACCACCATCCCACCCCTGGGCTGCAATGGGACTCTGCTGCAGCGCTGGTTTACGAGTGTGCAGTGAGATCTCAGAAGAACACTCCACTCGTGGGCTGAGGAGCCTGGGGAAGCAGCATGTGTGTGTCAGCCTCTACCCGACCCTCAGCTTGCCACGAGAAGGCCTGTCCCGAGATGCAAACCGTGGGCCCAGGGGACAAGCGCAGGACTACAGTCCCGCCCTTGATTTGGGTGGGTTGCTCAGTCCTCAACTGCAGCAGAGAAAGACTGAAACGGCAGTGTGGGCCCAGGTGCTAAGCGGGCGTGCCTGGGGAGTTGGGGTGCATCTTCCCACCGGCTTCCTCCCAAGGGGCCGCCTGTCCCAGCGCACTTACGGCCTCGCCTCCTCCACGGCCTCGGCTTTGTCCGATGTCTCCCGGCAGCAGCAGCAGTAGACGATGATGCCAATGATGATGAGGGCCGCCAACACACCCCCCGCGATGCCCGCATACAGCGCAATGTTCATGGAAGCTGCAAGAGGGTGGGGCAGCTGTACCTCCTGAGCCCCAGCTCTGGCCGCCACCGCCCCGGACTCAACCCTTGGCCACAGAGGTGAAAGCCAGGATGGAGGTGAGGAGCCACAGCACCCGTGTGGGGCACAGCAGGCTGGTCCCTCCCAGCCTCTGGGCCATTCCAGTTCTTTTGCCAGCCTAGGGAGCCATGACCGCAGACCTCGGGTAACACTCGGTCGTGGCCCTGGAAGATCGGGACTAGACAGATCTGAGGACCCGCTTAAGGACAGAGGAGCAAGCAAGGACAGACAGAGGGAGCATTCTGATACTGGGCTCCCTAACGGTCAGCTTTGCCAGCTTCTGGCTTCTGCGTGAGATAGCTGTGGTCTCCCTTCTCTCCACAAAAAGAGACTAGGGTTTAGGCCAAGGCCGTTGGTTCTAGGCACTTCTCCCACACTCCCTGAGTGGCCCACGAGGCAGGCATGGCTGAAGAGGTCTCCGGGAGTCTGTCCCAGGCTCAATTTCCAAAGCATTGGAGGAGCAGGGCTGACCTCAGTGAGAGGAAAGTCTGAGCCAGGAGTCATCTCTCCAGGGTCACAGCAACCACCTCATTCGCCTCCCATGGGCCTCAAGCAGCCACCTCTGGGCCTGGTACCCTCCCCTGCCCACCCTGCTCTTACGGAGTCTGGGGGTCACGGTGATGTTGCAGGACTGCACCCCCACGTCGTTCCTGGAGGTGCAGATGTAGTAACCCGCCATTTCCGTGCTGATGTTCTTCAGAATCAAGGGCTGGCCTGAGACTGAAGAAAAGGCAGCCGGTAAAGAGACGGTGGTGTGGTGGAGGAGGCACAGCCTGGGGCTGGGAGGCCTGGGCCCCGGGGGGCACAGACTCATCACCGGGCCCTTCTGAGCCAGTCACTCCAATCCGTGATGTAGGGGAAATCACCTCTAAGGTCACTGGGGGGTCAACATGGCAGGTGGACAGTGCCGAAGGGCTTCACACCCAGGACCCTGGGTGCCACTTACTTGGTGATGTGTTTGGCAAGTAACTTGGCCTTCTTGAAACCTATTTCTTCATCTCTAAGTAGAAAAGACAATACCTGCCTGGCAAGGTACTTGAGATCCTAAAATGAGGTGTCAGTAATAAATATAAGTGCCCAGCAGGATGCCTGACGTGCAGTAAGTACTTGGGAGGCAAATATATGTATTGCGGGGAAATGTGTATATGTGATGTGTGTGGTGTAGGGTTGTGGGTTATTGGGGGGTGTTGCGCGAGCTGGGGGACAGTGCCAGTTTAAACTCTTCCTTCTCCCCTGTCACCCCTCTAGCTGTCTAGTTCCTCAGATGCGGCTGCCTCATCTGGGAAGTGAGAGCGAAAACAGCCGATGTTGAGCCCAGGGAACAGGTGTCCTCACAAGAGGCCTCGCCCTGAATCCGTGATCCCGTGGGATTGAACCTTGACAGCCTGTGTGTGTCCTGTTCTCAGAGACCTTTGGTCCTGACAGCGGGGGCCAGCCTCATCAGGACCTTGCTACCGCCAGGAGTTGCCATCCACCCCCAGGGACCTGTTCCAACCCCGCAGACATTTCAGAGGCTGTCTCTAATCTTCAGTAGCCTGCTCGTGTGTGTGTGTGTGTGTGTGTGTGTGTGTGTGTGTGCATGTAGGTGTGTGCGTGCACATATGTATACATGCACATATGCATATACATGTGGAGGCCAGAAGTTAACACCAGGTGTCTTCAGTCTCTCTTCTATCTTACTTTTTGTGATCGGTCTCTCGATAAACCTGGAGCGCACTGATTCGGCTGCTCGATGGAGGTTCATCGAGCCCTGGGGGAGCCCTGTCTCTCCCTTCCCAGGGCTGGGATCACAGGCAGGCGCTGCCATGCCCAGCTCTTATGTGGGCTGCTGAGGATCAAACCAAGGTCCTCATGATTTTGTGGCAAGCGTTTTACTGACTGCACTCCCCCCACCCCGGCCCTGCGTTCTGAGCTGTTAGCATGGTGACAAACGTCAGCTCTGGTCCTGCAATCCTGCCGGTGTCCTCTCTTGCTGCTTCCCACGTGCAAAGCCAAGGAGCAGCCCACATAAGGTCCGACCTCCATGCTCGGCAGTTCTCTATGTCCTACCATCTCTCCCGATCACAGTTGTCTCATCCTTCCGCCATTCTTGTGGGGAAGTATTGTCAAGCAAGTATCCCCCCCTCCAACTCCACAGGAGAGAACTGGCTTCTGCAAGGTGCCCTCTGACCTTCATACTGGTATGTACATGTGCACACACATGTGCATGCACACTAATAATAAGTAAATAAAAGCTTAAAAAACACGTGTGCACTGTAAAAAACAATGCATGCCTAAGGTAAGAATCCGTGTATGACATAAAACTATTGTGTCAACTCACTTCCAACTGAAAACACCTACGTCACCCTCACGGCTCCGGACTCCTCAGTGAGGAGAGTTTCTGCCCTTCCGGCTTATCCAGTCCACCAAGGAAGACACACATGAAACAATGGTGATTTTTTGAGTGGTTATGGTTCAAAATGGAGGCTGTATCTGAACTCACGGTGAAGGGTTTTACTCTTGTCTGGGGGTCAGAGGAAGCCGCTAAAAGAAGAGAGAATAAGATAAAATCCCCCTTAATCGCAGCTTACTGATACTATTTTCTCCTCCTCTTCTCACAGATACACCATTTTCTTCGTATTCTTCCCTGAAAGCTCAAAGCAATATTTTCTGTAAACCGTGACAGCCTTGGATTACAGAGCTCTGCTCCTGAGTGCTTTCTGGTATACATACATGTGATGTTTGTATAGGATACTGAAGAGTTGTCCATAAGTAAAGCAAGTGTAGAAATCACTATGGTTGTGAAGTTTCGGGGGTGTGGCCTGCAGCTGTTTTACTATGCCGGGGAGCAATGGGAACCCCTGATTGGCATTCAGAGTATTAATGTTCCTGTTCTCCAGCCCTGATAGAGTTGGTTATTCTTAAGAGGATTTTGAAGGAACAGTCTACAGAGTGCTCAGTGATCCCAGGTGTGCTTAGGAGGCCTTGTGCTGGCACCAGAGTCCCCTGGAAAGTGTGCTTGCTGCTCAGTGAGAATCGGGTGTCCACAGCACCCCGGGGCAGCTCTAGGCCTTGCTTAGGGGTGGGATCATGGGGGTTCCTGATGCATGAGCCAGCACCATCCTTCCCCTAGTCTCTGAGGCAAACTATGGGTTCTAGAAACGTCTCTGGATGAAATAGCGCTCACCCCATGCCGCCAATTGGCTTTGGTTGAACTGGGGATCCCAGGCTCCCTTCCCTTCTTGAAAGAGCCCACTAGTGTCAGAAACCCAGTTCCCCGTTGTTATGGCGACACCTTGTGGTCAGTGTAGGGGATGCATACAGTCGTCTGTCTTCTGCTGAAGCGCTAAAAAGCCCTGACCACCCCAAGATACCGATCTGCTCTTTCTGTCCCCTCCCACCAAGGCTGGTCAGTAAGCTCTGGATGCTAGCCTCTCATCCCAGGCTGTGGGGGTGGACCCCTCACTATTCTCACTACCTCCTCCCCTAAAGTGTTCCAGTCTCCTTCCAAATTCCTGTTCCTTCCACTCCTGACACTCACTCCCTGGAACACAGTTCTTAAAGCATTTTCAGAGCCCTCCTGTGGGAAACTGTCTCTTACTTCAAGGAAGGTAATAGCACCATCTCAGCTTTTGTTATGTTTTTTGTTGTTGTTGTTTTGTGGTTTTGTTTGTTTTTCAGGATCGGGGAACTTGTGAGTGACTTACAGCTACAAAGTTAAAACAGGACTCTTGGGCTCTCTCTGAAGGGCACTCTGGGAACACGAGGCCTGGGGAAGGGCGTCCTGCCTCCATCACATTGTCCAGACACATGGCTGCATGGTGATCATCACGGCCATCGTTAATACTGCCAATCTGCATCAAAACCACCTAGCGGATAAGCTTCTGGGCATGCCTGTGGGGCACTCCAGATCAAGTCAGCCTTGGGCATGGTTGTATGGGGCAGTCCAGGTTGATTAAGGTGGGAAGATCTGCCTTAGCTGTGGGCAGTGCCATCCCTTGGGCTGAATACAAAGGGGAAAGGGAGCTGTGTAGCAGCATTCCCCTGTGCATGTGTGTGTGTGTGTGTGTGTGTGTGTGTGTGTGTGTGTGTGTGCCTGCCTGCCTGTCTGTCTCTGTGTGTGTGTGTTCCTGCCTCTCCCCCCCCACACCTCCTGACTGCAGATGCAGTGTGACCAGCTGCTCTCATCAAGACATTTTACCACGGCAACCATCTTTTCTGTCACTCTGGGCCTGAATTCCAAGACGAGAACATCTGAACTCAGGGCTGGATAAAGCAGAGAAGCAAATCTTGCTTTAACCTCCTCCCACGCCCTCAGGATTCACCCACTTTTAGTCGGTAAAGAAACTAAATTGTGGCCCCTGACAACCTCTTGTGGTGGAGGTGGGGAGCTGTGATTTGGGTGCCCATTTGTGGGGCCTCTAGGAGGAGCCCATTGCTTACAGGGAAAGTCCGACCTCCTAGGCCGACACACAGGCCCCTCTCCATCATTTCTGCGTGGACAGGCATCCGACCCCTCAGCCCCACTGATGCCTGGTTCCCATGCTGTTCTCCCCTCTGAAGGGCCTGCTGCACATAGTTAACGACACCTGGAGCTGACTGAGTCCTGAGCTGCCCACGCACTGATCTTGGCACTTTACGTACTTTGGCTCCCCTTTCACAGCAGCAACAGCCTGAGAGGAGCACTGGTGCTGTGCCCATTTGACAGATGTAGAGACAAAGGCACAGACAGCAAAGTCACAAGCAGCATGGCCAGGATCCAAACCCCTGGCTGCTCTTAAGCACCAGGTCACAGGGCAACTCACACATCCTCTTCGTGAAGAAAACTTCCCGGATCCCTCACACATTCTCACACACCACTGTATGTCAGCTACTGCGGTTCATGACCTCACGACCTCCGGCCCTGGACCCCCCTGTGCACACTTGGATAGATGACAGTCACACATCACTGTGTCCTCGGGCCATGAATACAGAATAGAGGGCAGAGACAGAAGACCACAGTGTTTGAGGACAAGTGCCAGGTGATTCCAACAAAAATCCCAGACAATCAAAAACTGGCAATGCAGGGGCCAGTGAGGCGACTGTGGGTGAGAGCACCCGCGGCCAGTTCGGACAACCTGAGTCCACGTTCAGTCCCTGGGACTCATGTGATGGGAGAGAAGCGAAGCCCACGAGTTGCCCTCTGACCTCTCACTGTGGTGCACTTGCGCATATGTGCACACTAAACAAACGCAATTTTTAAAATGTTTTTAAAATCAGCAAACCAGAAGCATGCCAGCAAAGCTAGAAGGTTGTGGGAATTCACACTGCATCATCCCTTTGACATCGAGTCAAGTGAGTTCTACTAAGTCTGATTTTGTTATTGGTTTTTTTGTTACTGTTGTTTGCTTTTGTGGAGTTGTAGTTGTTGTTGTTATTTTAAGACAGGGCTTCTCTGTGTAGCCCTGGCTGTCCTAGATCTTGCTCTGTAGCCCAGGCTGGCCTCGAACTCACAGAGATCCGCCTGCCTCTGCCTCCCGAGTGCTGAGATTAAAGACGTTGCGCCACCACCGCCCAGCCTGGCTACTAACTTTGTTTTTAAGGAGTTACTGTTTGGCCTCCAAATGAGTAATAGCATGATAAAATCCACTCTGGTTTGATGGAAACCTAAGGAGTGGGGCGTTCATCCATGGCCTTCCTCAGGGTTCGGGATGTTCTTCCTCCCTCAGGTCAGCTTCTCAAAATAGGTGTGTCCTGTTGTGGAGTATTTGTTTACACTGTAAAGATGTATCTCTGCCTAAGGCATCTTCTAATTGGTTTAATAACGAGCTGAACATCCAAGAGCTAGGCAGGAGAGACAGGTGGGATTTCTGAGGAGAGGGAGGAAGAGGAGGAGGACTCTAGACATGCAAATTTTGCCAGCAGACTCAAACAAGTCAAACATGCTGTACTTGGAGGAAGATGACGCCATGTAGCAGAACGTAGATTAATATAAATAGGTTAATTTAAACTATGAGAGCTAGCTGAGAACAAGCCTAAGCTAAGGTCAAGTTTTCATATTTTAATAATGAGTCTATCATTAAACTGGTGGCCCAAAGAAATATCGGACTACGGTGCCCACCCACAGGCTTTGCTCTCACCTCTCTGTTCCATTTCCACACACACACAGACCTCAAGGCTAAACCTGGTAAGCATCTTTCGAACCTTTCGGTTCCTGTCTCAGCTCTCTGGTGCCGCCATGGCAGCTGGTGGACTCCGGCAGCCCAGGGGATTTCCACACAGGTGGCCACAAAGGCAGCGGGGTGTTTACACAGTCCCAGCTCCTCCCCGTCTCTCTCCTCCTCCCCACCCCCCTTTTCTTCCTCTCCCACCTACATCTCTTCCTTTTCCTCCTTCTAGTTTGTTTCCTGACCTAAAGGTCAAATATCGGCTGCCCAGTACAAAATGGGTCTCCGGGCAACTAGGGCTAAATCCGCCACAGCCTGTCCTGAGACCAAGGACCCTAATAGTCCATGGTGCGTTTGTGGTGGTGTCTGGGAGGGACTGGTCTGGATGGGAAAGGGGACTAGGAGATTCCCTACCTCAAAAGTGGGCTTTAGGCCTTAATAGTGCTTCAAAGAACAAGCAAGTCCCAGTGTTTCTGCGCACAAGGCTTAGCAGGACACACTTCCTCTAGAGAATGGCGGGATGGGGTGGGTGGGGGGTGGGGAACAGACATCATCTGCTTCTCCCGAGCCTTTGGCAGCTGTGAGGTGCATGGGTAACGCTCTGAGGGACGATCAGCCCAAGGACGGGACTGGGGAAAGGGGGCTTTGATAGCTCGGTCAGCCTCTGTCTCCTCTGGTCGCCCTTGCCAGTCGGGTACACCTGTATGTGGGGCACACCTGCCTTCCCTGATGCCCCTGTCACCTGGTTGGGCGACTGGCCGAGGCTGGTTCTGGGTGTTGTAGCTCGACCAGCTGTACTGTGGGGTGGGAGAGCCCTCGGCAGACAGGCACGTCAGATTGATGTTGTTCCCAATCACCGGCTCCCCTTGGATGCCGCAGTCCGGGACGGAGGGTGCGACTGGGAAAGAAAGAGAGTCGTGAGTTGCATGGGGACAACTACTGCCCGCCCCAGTATCTAGCTATCGACCCACCGCTCCCATCACACACCGAGAGAGGCAAGCAGGCAGAGAAGCTCATAGCTAGGCAGTGAGAGTCAACATTATAAAGTTAAGTCACCCTCAAAATATCCACTGTCATCTCACCCTCTCAAACGGCAGCCCCCGGAGGCTGTGTGGTCTAGCGCCCTCTTCCCAGCCTAACAGTGTCAGCTTCATCCGAGAAGCGGTGACTGCTTCTCCGAGACCCTCAGGCGGGGCTTGCGGGGTGCTAACACGTCCTCACGGAAGGAGGGGCTCAGGACGGCTGTCAAACCCCCGCCCCAGCTTCAGCCACAGCCGTCCTGCGCCGTGGCCATGTGTAGGTGATTCTGCCCTCACTGTTTATGATCTTGATGCGATCTAGAGTACACGGACTGTGGAAGGCTCACGGAAGGGGGCACTGTCCGTCTCTACAGCCGTGGAGACGCTGTCCGGGCTGAGGTGTGATTCCCGCGCTGTGGCTGCCGTGGGCTCACCCACGCTTGGCGTGTAACTCAGCTAGGTATCGTGAGCTCCCCAAGCTGAGCTTCGGGAGAATCGCTTTGGTTTTGTCGCTGGTGTCGTGTAGAGTTTGTTTGCAAACAAACCACCCAGGGAAAGAGTCCCCTGGACAGGCTGGTTGGTAGTGGCTTCTTGTGCTCTCTGGAATTGTGGGAGTTTAAACATGGCCAGCACGGCCATTCTACAGACTTCTACAGACGGGGGCCATGAACACAGAAGGGACGCTTGTTCTTGGGTCCTAGCGGAGGTGGGACTAGAACCCGGTATTCCTGACTCCAGACCCAGGACTTGCTCTGCTGACCCATGGGAGCTCTCTTTGCTATAGACTGGGCACGGATCACAGTGTTCCTGACCTCCAAAGTTAGGGGACAGCGAGCCTGACCTGTAAAGGGCCACCGAGCCTGACCTGTAAAGGGCCACAGGGAAATTGTAGGGTCTGAGATCACAATATTATCTCCAATGCTGTTTTTTTTTTTCTTTTGGGGGATGGTGTAATATTTTTTATTCTTTGAAAACATGAATGAATACATGGATGCAATATATTTTGATCATGTTTACCCCCCCCCCAGTCCCTCCCTCTGGACACCTTCTCCCTCCCCCTTGCATTTTCTGGTTTTAATGAAGCTTTAGAACCATAAGGGCAGGGTGGGCTGTGAGCTGGAGCGGGCCAGGATTTCCTCCCACTAGGTTAGATGGTCTTTGCAGCCTTTGGCTGCAGCTCCTTCAGAACGTTCTCTGTGGGCCTACCACCGCCCTCTCCCCCGGCTTTGCTAATAAAATGGAATCAGCACAAGCAGCTAGATAGCAAGCCGGACCCCGGGCAGTGCAGGGTGGGTGGCGAATGTGACTGAAGAGATGGAGTGGGCCGACGTGATCAAGGAAGGCCACAGAAAATGTTTATAAGCCCCAGCAGGCACTGCCAACCATCTGTCCTTGGTCCCCTGGCTCCTTGATACCCCAAGCCTGGGTCTTTCCCTCAGCCTTGTTAACGTCACATTGGGTGAAGTGGGTGGTTCTATAAAGGTTATTAGGTAGCCGGGTTCTGCCTCCCGATGCTGGGCACTGGGGTGACGCTGTGAGAGAGTCAAGGAATCCAATGGAGGATCAAAGGACAATGAAACAGTGACAGACAAAGCAGGGGACAAGACGGCTGGAGCAGAGGATGGTGACCCAACACCTCATATGGGCGTGACCTGGAGGTCACCATGGTGAAGGTGGAGGCAGAGATGAGCACGCTAGGCAGGGGAAGCAGGAAGGATCCACGAGACCTCAGGAAGCATCTTTAGGGGCGAGGAAGGGAGCACACACACAGGAAAGTTGTCACTGATGTCCTCGGGTAGAGGGCCTGTCCCTCCACTTTCATGGCATGCCCGCTCGGATGGCTTGCTTCGGCCACTCATCCCGGGGGTTCCTGCCAGCCTTAGCCCACCTGGAAGTTGCCGGAAGAATGGTCCCTACCTCTCCTTTCTCTTCCAGTCCAGCAGCTGCAGGTTTTCTTTTTGGAAACAGGCAGGCTATTATTAGGAGTGCCTGACATCTGCTAACACAGCTGGGCCAGGCAGGTAGGGAACCACCAGACACATTAGAGGCACTCCCTTCTTGCCAAACAAAAGCCAGGCTTCTGAGGATCAAAGACAGGCCCGCAGGAGCAGGTGGGCAGAAACCCTGCCAGCTGCTGGCTAATTGTCAACCTCCTGTGCATCCTGCTGGGCCAGCAAGCAGCCCCGGGGGTGGTGCAGGGGAGGTGGACTTACCCTCTGGGTACTCCTGCTGGGCTTCCCTTTCTCTTCTGGGCCCTACTGTGGTACCCTGCGGTGCCCTTACCTAGCCAGTCTCAGGCATGCCTTTAGCAGGAGGCTCGGCAGCGGCGAGATCCCACATGCCCTGTCAGATTAAGTGGTGGAGGGCAGTGGGACTCTCTGAGCTAGGGTTTCTTTGCAAGGAGCGGGACGGGGACACGGGACAGAGGCAGGAAGGAGAGTTCTGGAGACTAGCTACTGAAGCATAAAAAGCAAATGGACACGGTGAAAGACTAGGCGGCTTACCCCTCCACTCCTTGGCAAAGAAGGCAAGGAACTCCAGAAACTGCCCACGGAAGGAAGCGGAGGTGATGGCCAGCAAGGGAGACCTGCTTCTCAGGAGGACTACGTTGAGAGCTTTTGCCCCAGGCTCTTGACCACAGGCCCTGAACTTCCTACCTGACCCCATCCCAGGCGCACCCCTGCCCTCCGCCTCCAGATCTCCTGCGCGCCAATCACAAACAGTTGGGCCCTCGAATCCTATCTAGTTCAAAGAGTCCCACGTGCGGGGACTAAGAGTACTGGTGGGAGAGGGGGTCTTGTCCTCACATGGCCTGTTTTACAAGTAACATGTAGATGTTACCTGTGCATTTACTGGGAGAGGGGCGATAGAGGATGGAGGTGAACGCCCGGGCTCCAAAGCCTCTTCGATGCCGGCTGTTCCTTCTAAAGACATCAGGGGGCGCCAGAGGCCAGAGCAAAGATCCCACCTGGCACACAGGCCTCGAAGTCTTTTTAGCTTCGCAACTTCGTGGAGGTGAGCTAGACAAGGCTAGCTCCTAGAGGCTAAGGCTGGGGAGTTTCCTGCTAGCCTGCCCAAAATAAGCCGCCCGTATAATTAAAGCCTGTCTCCTTTCAAAAGCATCTGACTATAAAAACACAGAGAAAGAAAACTTTTCACAGAAAATCTCGCTGGGTTTATTAGCATGTAGGACAAAAAAAAAATGGTCTCTTTTTTTTTTTTTTTTTAAAGCGAAAGATTAGTTTCAATGAATTCCATATTCCCAGGTAAAACTTGTGTCCTTCATTCTTCAGGTTAATTTGTTCCTCTTTAGAAGTAGCTGCTCCTTGGTGTAAGGACAGAAGTGTGGTTGGAGGACCAGCAGAATCAGGCTTCAGATTTATAGGGGTTCCTGCCACTTCCCTTTCGACTCGCTGAAATCCTCTGCCCAAAAGACAAGGCAGACAGGTATTTAAAGAACGCAAACTTTATGTGTCTGTGTATACATAATCCTTATATGTATATGCATGCATGATTTTTATATATGCATACACACAAAGTGAGATAGAGGGGTATATTGAGTATTGTTTGTGCAAACAAACAAACAACAACAACAACAACAAAACCAGTCTCGATATCCAGCAGTATGAAACACTTGAGTAAGCCATTGTGCAACCATGAGACGGAATGTACTCTCTCGCAGCAGGTCTGCGTGTGTTGGCCTGGAGAGGTGTGCAACGGAGCATTGTCTAGAAGCAAATCGCTAAGTGCTTTATATTATCTCACTTCTTCAACAGGAAGAGCAAAGCATGTGAGTGCCTGGTGTACCGTGAGAGAATGTGGGGAGATGGCTGGAAGGACGCCTGCCTGCATTACCACTGGCTGCCTCAGAGTGGCAGGGTGGGAAGAGGTCTTGGTTATTCTTTATGCAGCGTTAGTGTGTGCTGCTGTATATTCCGACACACTAGAGTGCTTTCTATAAGTCCAGCAACTACCATACACAATTTAAAAGAAATTCTGCCAGGTAGTGTAAAGGGAAAAAAGAAAGAAAGGATCCATTGTTTTCCTGCACAAAGTGGCTACCTCCCAGGAGGGGGGGGGGCACATTTCATAATACTGGACATAGACAAGGTGCTCACTAAAATGTGAGCCCCAGTAACTAGTTTTGAGGCAATTACTTCCTTTCTCTTCCCTGAGCCTCATTTACTCAGAAACTAAAGCAGATGAGTTTCCTGGTCCTTCCAAAACTATAAATTCAAACCAATTCTCCCATGAAAGGGAAGGTATCTTGGGACATATTTATTTCCCCGTTGGTGACGGTGCCTTTGTTAGAGGTGGCATGGGAAGACTACAGTGTAAGCTGAGTTGGCGACTGGAAAGACCCATCACCTATGGCAGTCACGGTTGGCCCTCTGAGGAGCAAGTACTGATTGAGGTAAGACGAGAATCTGAATATTATTTGGAAGTTCCCTTCCCTTCTCTTCAGAAATGAATGCGGCAGGGAAAAAGAAGGGTTGGTGTGGAAGGTAAAAGGCAGAGGGAGAGCCGGGCGGTGGTGGCGCACGCCTTTAATCCCAGCACTCAGGAGGCAGAGCCAGGCGGATCTCTGTGAGTTCGAGGCCAGCCTGGGCTACCAAGTGAGCTCCAGGAAAGGCGCAAAGCTACGCAGAGAAACCCTGTCTCGAAAACCAAAAAAAAAAAAAAAAAAAAAAAAAAAAAAATCAGAGGGAGCAAGGGGCGACTCCAAAGCCACCGCCTCTGCCCTCAGAAACAGCCTGCTGTTCACCGAGAACCCTGACAGCATTTGGCTCCACAGGGAGAAAAGGAACCCTGACTCTGCTCTGAAATAGGCCAGGACAAGTAGAATGCAGGGCTAACGATCAGCCCCTGCTGCTGCGGCTGGATTTATGGCAGTACTCTGCTGCCAGGACTCCTGTGCCCACCCTCTTCCTAGAGGGAAAGATGGAGACACTCACCGAGGACCAGGAGGCGCACTCGAGACTTGAGGGTACCCTGCAGATCTGACAAGAGTGAGACGGAGCACTCGTAGGTACCATTGTCGTCCATGGTCAGCTGGTCAATGGTGATGGAGGCGTCTGACCGGTCAACATCGTCAGATATTTTCACACGGTTCTCGTAACGGGGCCCGTAGATGTAGCTTTTCGTCAAAAATTTCCAAGTGGCCACTCTTTCCTAAGAGAAAGGAGAAATGCTGCCAGGCCCTGGCGTGGGCCTGCCCTCACCCAGTCTTTCACCCCCAGAGCCCAGATGCGTGGACCAACAGTGTCTCAAACAGATGTGCAGTGCCCACTGGCAGATTCCTAAGTAGCTAGCTCTAGATTTTAAAGCTTTAAATAGAAATGTTAGGGGCCGGAGTTGTAATTTGGTTGGTAGTACTTACCTACCACACATAAAGGCCTAGGTCTGATCCCCAGCACCACGTGGGGACACTTGGGGTGCATGCCAATCATCCAAGATTCCAGGGGTGGAGATGGGGAGAAGTTCAAAGCCACCCTTGGCTATCAGCAAGTTCTAAGCCAACATGAATCCCTGAGTCAAAGCAGAAACCACACAGACGTGCACACCCTGGAGTACCAGAGAGCAGACGAGGCTGTCTTGGAGTAGCACTGGCGTTTATAGCCCGAGGCTGTCTCGGAGAAGCACTGGCGTTTATAGCCCGCGTCCCTCATTCATGCCTCCCCTCGCCCAGCACTTCTGATCACCACCCTGCACCAGGCATCAGGCCAGCACGCTCGAACTACAAGCTCACTTGATTTTCACTATTGCCCTTGGAATGTGTTTATTCACTTATTTGTTCGTCGATGTTTACGAGGCAGCACATTTGTGGCTCACACCACAGACGGCCAAGCCAGACTGCTTCCATCAAATCCTAACTCGGCTGCTGCTGGCTGAATGTCCTCGAGCTATGCGCTTGACTGCTCTGAGTCTCTGCGTCCTCACCTACAAAATGGGCATGTTGATAACAACACATCTCATAGCATTGTGGGCCAAAGCTGTAAGCAGAGCAGTTGGGGTCTGCCTGGTGTGGTGTCTACCGTTACTAGCCATTATGACAATCTACCTATCATGTCCCTGGCATACAATTCATGAATTCTGTCCTCAGAGACTACTGAGTTTGAGAAACAACCAACCACGGTGTCTTATGGTTATGAGATTCGAGACTGGCCAGTCGGGGGAGGATTCCTAAAAAGGGTGATAATTGCATTGAAGCTTGAAAAGCAGCTGTGAATCAACCAGGTAAACAGCTGGGAGAGTGGAGCAATGTGTGTGGGTGTAGGGTAAATGCGTTAGATTGTAGAGGCAACATTCTCAACCCCAAGTGGCACAGTGTGCGTGAGTGATAGATTACGAAGAGCTGAGCCTGGGCAATAAAGGCCATAGCTGCTACTTATGTATGTTATATGCTGCGAACCATTCCAAATACTAGATCTCACCACACTCCTGTGCAGTAGACATTATGATCATATCCATCTTACACAGGGGGAACCGAGGTGCTAAGAGGCTGATTAAGCATGTTCCCCAAGTTCACCTGCGTAAGTGAATGGCAGAGCTGAGATGACCCTGGGTATTGTGGCTCAGAGCCTGAACTCTGCAGATTACATCACATCTGAGACATTGTGTGACACCAGATAGTTCACAGTTCATCCTGGTGGCAATACTGTACTTGAGCAATAATGAATTTGTTGTTTTTTGTTTTGTTTTGTTTTCCAGTGTGTATGTGGATTGAACCTAGGTGCCTCCCACATACTCTACCACTGAGCTATATCCCTCGCTGGAGAATTCTGTTTATTATAAGGTTAGCTCTTAATACTGGGTACAAATGATTGGAAGGAGAAAGGGACAGATTCAGAAGGAACCAGGAAGGAGATCAGCTGAGTGACCGTGGTGACAAACTTTGATTATTGTCACATTGGGTTGTGGCAACACAGACAGAGAGTAGAATGAGGTAGAGGAGTGAGAAGAAGGGGGCAGCTGAAATTTGGGGGTGGGCCTGGGATACAGAGTTAGAGAGCAGCTAATCCCGGATATAAGGGTTTAGGCATGCCCGTTTGATGGTATCCTCCCCAACAGAAGCAGCCCACGCAAAGAGAGTGCTTTAAGCCCAAAGTATGTGTTCTGCTTACATGTGGGATGCCTACAGTGTCTGTAGGACACCCAAGGGGAGGAATTCAATATGGCCAAATGGGTCGGCTGAATGTCACATGTGGAGAAGCAAGGAAACCACGTGATATCATGGTTAGTTGTGTCTCCTGCTGTTAGAATGCCTCTTTGTGGCTGAACAAACTGGAAGATGCAGTTAGTTCCTCCTGATATACCAGAAACCAAGGCACCAGAGCCTTCTCTGTCACCCATGTATACCTATAAAGGGTCTGCATCCTCAAATGACCCCAGCTTCAGTATCACATCCTGTAAGGATGCTGTGCCACATCTTAATCCTGAACATGCTGAGCCTTCCCAATTAGAACAAGGCACTCCAGCTTTCCAACAGACACAGCTGTTGGAACACAAGTGCCTTCAGCTGGGTACCCTTGTGCAAGACACAAGTTGTCCAACCATACCTGATAGCCCTGATAGGGTTGACAACCCTCTTAGAATGGCTGGCTGAGGCAGGGAGGCAAAAGGAAGGGAGAGGAGGAGTTGGTGTCTAGGCCTATGAAGTCTGTGGATGCTCAGCTCTTTCCTGACCCTGGCTGGCACTGGATTTTCCACCCCATAATATCTTCTTATCAAAGACATCCCAAGGTTGCCCCTAGGCCTCTTCCTGACCACACCACTTCCTAGGACTCACGGATAATAATCCCTTTCTCTGCATTGGTCACTGGTCCTGAAGGAGCTGCCTCAAATCCTTTCGGAAGTAGAGCATCCAGGAGCTCATAAATAACCCCAGGGTCTATGCCAGTGTCCCGAAGGAGTTAGCCATAGACGCTGCACCCAGCTCGCTGGATGTATCTGGTGGGGGGCATAGTGCCCTTCAGTTCCGGAAGCCCAAGACAGCAGCAAGGACGTTGCTCTTTTCACTCTGGAGCAGACGGGGGGGGGGGGGGGGGTCATCGGGGCCCTTGGTACCTAGAGATAAGACTGACTCCTCCTTGTCCATCTTGTCATCCAGGACGCAGGTGTCCTGGGATTCTGTCAGGGACAAGGCTTAAGCCTCTTTTTCTGGGTGGCTGGGGACCTGATGAGTATCTCTGGCAGATGTTATTAAAAGTTTTTTTATTTTTCCCTAAAGGTTAGACTACTGGAAGGGGACAAAGAGGGAGTAGCAGTAGGTGATGAGGAAGGACAGGATTCAGGCAAAAGGACATATAAATCACACAAGAAGAGGTAAAGCTAATTTTTTTTTAGTTTCAACTTTCTCTCTCTCTCTCTCTTTCTTTATCTGTGGTGGATAAGTGTGTTGGTCAGTTTTCTGTCAGCTTGACACAAGACAGAGTCATTGGGAAGAGGGACTCTCAACTGAGACAATCCCTCCATAAAATGCAGTGCATTTTCCTGATTGATGACTGATGTGGGAGGGCCCCTCCCTGTGGATAATGCCCCCCCCTCCGGGCTGGTACGTAGCCCTGGGGACTATAAGAATGCAGGCTGAGCGAGCCATGAGGAGCAAAGAGCAAGCAGTTCTCCTCCATGGCCTCTGGTTCAGTTCCTTGCCCCAGGTTCCTGTCTTGAGTTCCTGCCCTGACTTCCTTTGATGACGGACTGAGGTGCAGAAGTGTATGCAAAGTAAACTTTTCCTCTCCGAGTTGCTTTTTGGTCCTAGTGCTTTATCAAAGCAATAGAATCCTAACTAGGGTCATAAGTGAATGCAGATGTAATTGATAGTTAAAGTTTAAAACCCTAAGCGAAGGTCCATGGCTTCTGCAAGGCCATTCTGACTGTATAAAGTTCACTCAGATGTATAGAGTTTGGGATTAGACAAATGTCTGCATGGCTTCCTTAAATTAGCTGTTTGATGGCTTTGCAAATTCATTAGAATAATCTGCCAGATGATATATATCACCTATAACAATATTTATTGTGGTGGCAAAATATTGGGGAAAAAACCAATGATATACATATATATATGCATACATAATCTTCATAAAATATTTTTGAAATAAGATATGGAGTCCATAGCTCAGTGGTGGAGTGCAGGAACAGATTCATATACTCTAAATTTGAATCTCAACCCAGAGAGCAGAGAAGAGGGAGTGACGGAAGGAAGGTTTTAAGGTCTGTGCCTGTCACGAGGTCAGTCACAGTCAGGTGGTAATCACGACCCGCGATGCCCCAGTTCATCTTGGAGCCTTACCGTTTCGCTCCTGAGAAGCTTATCCCATTGAATAAATCCTTCACGGTCTGAAGCGGAAGTGCTGTAGGTACACGGAAGGGTGACACTACTGCCTCGAGCAGCCCGAAGAATATCCTGCGTGGTTTCCACAGAAATAGCATCGGCAGCTGCCCAGACTGGAATGCAAGGGGAAAGCCAATGACCCAGGCATACGTACACACTTGCTGTCTCCAGACCCCTGCAAGGATGTTCAGAGAAGTTCTGTGGCCACAGGCAAGCTGCTACGACAGCCACCTTGGTCAGGGCATTGCTAGCTGCTATCCCTAAGACCAGGACAGGGGGAACTCCAGTGCCTCGGTCTGCCTTCTCCCTACCCTGAAGTGTCCTGAAGCAGTTCCCTGCATCTGGTGACTGCCAGCCTGGCTTCCAGTCTCAGACATAGCCCTTGTTAGTTGTGTGGACTGCTCTTAGCTTCGGGTTTCTCCTCAGTTGCTGAGGGCTGAAAGGTTTTACTTGGTGCCGAGCACCAAAAGCTCTTGATAAACATTTTTTTGTTGTAACCATGACTTGTGTTTTTACTTACTTAACAAATATTAATGGAACATTCACATATCATGAAGCACTTTATGAGCAAGATTAAATCAAGGTAAAAGAGAGTATTCCTGGGAACATTTTGTTTATCAGGAAAGAGTTAATAAAAACAAAACAAAACAAAACCCAGCATGGCCACAGCACTGTTTCCTCTCATGCACACTCTTCTTCCTTAGTGATGGTGCATTTCCTCCATTGTGAGGTGGAGTCTCTGCTTTTGAATCTGGGTAGTCTCAAACTTTGGTGTGGGGACACTCCATGGCTCCCAAGCTAAATTATGTAACGGAATAAGCTTTGCCTGGTTCTTTTGGGATGCTACTCTAGGGACCTGGCTAATACTTGGTGACCAAGCTCAGCAGACACACAAGAAAATCAAGAGAAAGTTTCTCATAGGTCAAGTAGAAAAGGTGTCTCCTGAGCATGAAGCTGGTTGTGATGGTTTGTGATAAGTTTCTTGCACCCTGATAGGTCTCTCTGCCGACGCAACAATCCAAATCAGACCAAGTTAGGAAAGCCCGGTTTAATGGGTAGAGCATTCCTGGGTGATTCCCTGCCCTGAAGAGAGGGGACAGGACAAGAAACCACATGTCTGTTTTCTAGGATGCAACTCTGTAGGAGTGGTCTTGGGCCTCTCTGGGGGAGGAGCTGTGTTTGGCAGGCTTTGAAAGGGTGGGTTTAGGAAAAGAGATGGGGGAGGGGAATTGAGGTGGCTCTTCCACCAGAATATTCCAGACTCTTTGGGTATAGGGATGCCAGGGTGCCCGGGGTTGAGGTGGAGCTCCTATCCAAACAGTTAGAATAAGAACGACCTCATAGGCTCATATATTTGAATGCTTGGTCACCAGGGTCACCAGGGAGTGGAATTCTTTGATAGAATTAGAAGGATTAGGAGGCCTGGTGGGAAGAAGTGTGCCACTGGGTGTGGGCTTTGAGGTTTCAAAAAGCCCATGCCAGGCCCGGGTGTGCTCTCTCTCTCTCTCTCTCTCTCTCTCTCTCTCTCTCTCTCTCTCTCTCTCTCTCCTTCCCTCCCTCCTTATGAATCAGAATGTAGCTCTCGGCAATTGCTCCGGTGCCTGCTGCCATGATGCCATGCTCCCTGCCATGATGACCATGGACTAAGCCTCTGAAACTCTAAGCCAGCCCCCAGGTAGACGCTTTCTTTCTTAAGAGCTGCCTTGGTCATGGAGTCTCTTCACAGCAACAGGACAATGACTAAGACAGGGGTCAACTGCTCAAATGTCAATGATCTGTTTATACAGGGAGCTCCAAGGCCAGCCGCTGGATGTGGCAACGTGGCGATGAACTTGGCATGAGCCGCTGGAGTGCAGTGGTGAGGATGGAGTTTAAATGGGAGAAGATCCGGAGCCAACAGGACAAGGGTAAGTAGACAACTTTTCCGGAAAGGACAGGAGCCCACGACAGCAAAAATAAGCATTAGGACCAAGTCAGGTGTGTGTCTTCAAGGAGGAAATGGTGTATTTGACAATTTAAAAATATTTTGAGGCTGTTTATTGAAGAAGAAGAAAAAAGGAGCCCAAAGCATAAGGTGGGAAGAGGAACAGACCTTAGAAACCACCCCAAGCCACCCACCTGCTGTGACAAGATGTGGCTAAAGGCACAGGTGGGTTGGTGGGCTTGAAGGTAGCACTATGAACAAGTCTCCTCTGAGGGCTCCTGGGAGGAGGTTGCACCATAAGGAAGGAAAACATCCTGCTAAGATAGCCTTCCATCGCCTAGTTCTGAAGACACCACTGTGAAGTCTTGTGCTCAGACTAACAAGGTGTGCTGGTTATTAACTGTCAATTTGACATAACCTAGAATCACCCGGGAAGAGTCATCATTGAGAAATGCTCTAGATCCATTTTGACTGTGGTAAATCTAGGGGGAACTGTCTTGATTGTTCGTTGAGGTAGGAAGACCAAGCCCATTATGAGCAACACCATTCCCTAGGCTGGGGTCCTGGAACTGTAGAAGCAGAGGCGGCAAGCTGTACAAGAACACATTCATTCTCTCTCTGCCCGTGAAGGCAGACATGCTGTGACTAGTTGCTTGAGTCCTGCCTTGACTTCTCCAAAATGATGGACTGTAACTAGGTATTATAAAGTCAAGTAAACCTGTTCTTCAGTTGCTTTTTGTCGGGATACTAGTTAGAGCAACAGAAATAACGCAAGAACACAAGATTTTCTTGAAAATTCAAACACCTCCAGGGAATGGGGCTGTCCATACTTTGGTGTGCAGGTTTCACTCAAAGTACTGTACTTAAAGTGAGAGCCAACTGCTTTTACAGTGGGCACTGCCCAACAAGGGAGCTAGACGATGAGAACTCCTGGGGTCATTTTGTAAAATCAGAGAAACAGATACTGGGGAAGAGGATGAAAGAAGCTTCCAAAAGCCAGCCTCATCCTCCTTGGCATTTGTAAATTCCTGATGTAGTTGGAGCAAGGAGGTCAGATGCTACTGAGAAGTCATTTAAACCCTGGCTTCCTGGGCATCTGAAGCCTGCTCCTAAGCCGTCTCCCACATGGCCATGTCTCACCAACTGCTCCTCCATGTCCCCAGAAGTCTCTCCCCCCACCTTCATCTATCAGAAAACACATTCATTCTTGTTACTAGCAATGCATCCTACACCAGGAGACTGTTTGCTGGAAAAGACCTCTGATTCTACCCACCAGGTCCCAGCTGCCGCTCTACATCCTGTTCAGAGAGCATGATTATATGCCATTCCCTGGGTGGCTGGTGGTAGTCATGGCAACTGCCATTGATCTTCACCTCACCTCTTGCCTGGACCCATTTCCCTGGAGCCTTGTCCTCAAGGTGACTTCTCAGGCCTCCTCATGGCCTGCATAATGATTCTTTCTTGTCTTATACATGAGCTGCATGTCACAACTGCTAGCACTGGTGGAGTCCAGGTAGCACACTCTGTCTCAGCACCAAATCAAAGAGAGCCAACTCATTAAGCTATTCCTTCAGCATCGAGTTGTCCACTCACTCATGGCTAAGTCATGAATGGCATAGTAAGCCAACAGTCAGGAAGAGGAGAATTCCCAGCTCCTATCCGTCCTACATTACATTAACTACAGCTTGGTGGCACAGGTATAAGTACTTTTCATTTACTCTTTAGTTAGTTAGTTAGTTAGTTAGTTAGTTAGTTAGTTAGTTGGTTTGAGACAGGGTTTCTCTGTGTAGCTTTGGAGCCTTTCCTCTGTAGCCCAGGCTGGCCTCAAACTCACAGAGATCCACCTGCCTCTGCCTCCCGAGTGCTGGGATTAAAGGCGTGCGCCACCACCGCCCGGCTCATTTATTCTTATGTTCTCTTTGATGTTGTCTCTAGTATTCAGTTGACAAAATTGAACATGTAGTTCAGAGGTGTTAAGCAATTTGTTCTACCTAGATATAGTTGACAAATGTCAGCACTTGTCTGGTGCTTCTGCCTGCCCAACTGTCAGGGCAAAATGATCACATTGCCTAGGCCCGAGGTATCAGGGACTGTTTGCCCTGACCTCCAACAGAATCCTTTCCTTCACCCTATTCCTTGTGAACGAAACTCTTACATCCTTTCTTCAGTCTAGAGTCAAGTATGTGTCTACCAGGTGAACCAGAACCCTGCTCTTTTCTGGAAGGCAAGGCAGAAATGCATGCAGCCCCTCCTGCTAGGACGGGGTTTATGGACATAGACTAGACGCATACATACACTTAGTTCTCTGTGTGTGTGACAGGGTGTTGTGTATGGGACCGAATGCCCACGCATCTCAGAGGAAGGTGTTGGATCCTCTGGAGCTGGAGTTACAGGCCGTTGTGAGCCACCCTGTGTGGATTCTGGGAATTAAACTCAAGTCCTGTGGCAGAGCAGCAAGCATTCCTCACTGCCCAGCCACTCTCCAGCCTCCATGCACTCCCCTTAGTCAACTCCAGGCAGAACATTTTCCAGCAGAAGAGAAATGAACTTGAGCTTTATGTAGGAGAAGAACCAGGCTGGAAACAAACCTGCTGTTGGGAAATACCTTACAGCTCTGAGGTATTCCACATCCTTGACAGATCACAACAGAGCAGCCTGGCTAATCGGGGACTCTGTGCATCCTCCTCCCAACAAGACAAAAATCTTTCCTCTCCCAGCTTCCCCTTTTATTTTCTAACTCAGAAACACCCCTTTGATTATTCTTGTTTGTTCACTGTTGTGGAATATCGTTTTAACTAGGTCAGATGTGTTACAATTGTTTATGCTGCAGAATGTTCCTTTAGCTGTGTAAAGGTGTGTTACTTTTGTGTTTGCTGCATCTGTTTAACTATGTAAAGATGTGTTGCATTTGTTTAACCTTGCCTGCCTAAGGCACCTGATTGGTCCAATAAAGAGCCGAACGGCCAATAGCTAGGCTGAGAAAGGATCGGTGGGGCTGGCAAGCAGAGAGAATAAATAGAAATCTAGGCTTGGGAGAAGGAAGGAAAGAAAAAAGGAAGAATGAGAGAAAGAGGAGAGAAGGAGGGACATGCCCAGGGCAAGAAGCCAGACAGACTCCAGACAGACAGACAGACAGACACAGAGAAGCAGTGAAAGAAAGATAAACAGAAGAAAGGTAATAAGCCCTGAGGTAAAAGGTAGATAAAGAGAAGTTTATCTTTCAGTTAAGTTAAAAGAGCTAGCCGGAAATGAGCCTAAGCAAGGCCAAGCATTCAAAACTCCTAAGGCTCTGTGTCGTGATTTGGGAGCTGGTTGGTGGCCCAAAAGAAAAAGCCTGGGACAACTCACCACTCTGTTCTCACAGCCCAGCTCTCGGCGTCCATGCTACGCAGCAGCAGACAGCCTGAAGACACAGCTTCCAAAGCTGCGGTATCTCAGAATTCCTTCCTCCACCCAAGGTGTAGCCCCGAGCAGCTTATGGAGGCCACCTGCACCAGAGGCCCTTGCTTGACAGGTGGATTGTGTGAGCCTGAAGGGACGGGAAACGGGTCTTTGCTCTAATGGCTCCTAAGTCATAATCAGTGCTCCGTACGTGATAGCGACTGTTACGGGCTTTTTCCCTTATTGAATAACTTGTACGTTGTCATCTCCTAGTCTCCTGTTGGGATGCATCTTGGTTAGAAGTTCCTCACAAGAGACAACCACCCACCATCACAAGTTAGCCGACAGAAAGCAGCAGTCATCACTAATGACGGAAGCTAAGGAAGAGATCGATTTTAGCAATCATTTTGGCAGGGGGTTAAAATCATTGCATGTGAATAGATGTATGAGGGAAGAGAGAGAGAGAGAGACAGAGAGAGACAGAGAGACAGAGACAGAGAGAGACAGAGACAGAGAGAGAGACAGAGACAGAGAGATGAATAAGGAAAGGCTCATAAAGAATAATAATAAAAGGAACCTTTGGCTAGTGTACAGCATAATTTGGATGTTAGCTGTAAACCTGAGAAAGGTTTTAAAAGACTGACTGTGTGCCCTGGGGCGTGCTTACATTTTCCATGACTGTGGGTGCGAGGCTCCCCTGTGTTCCAGAACTTTATGCCATTGTGGGTTTCACCATAACCAGCTTTATCCTTTCTGCTGATACAGTCAGTGTTCTCCCATTCTGACATAATCGGCAACAAAACATCTGACTGGCCTTGTCATAATCTAATAAACCCTGGCCCTTTCTCTCCCTCCTGTTGACCTTGTTCTTATTAGTTCTTCAACTCTTCATTTCTGTGGGTCTTTGCACCCTCACTCAGGAGATTAAACAAAGGCAGGTGAGACATCTAACCCTTGACTAGAAAACTGGGGAAGAGGTCATTTCTAGAAGCTTCCAATCCCCCCATTGACATTAATAATCCCCCTTTCAGTTGCCAAGAGCCCACACTTCCCACAGCTCGTCACCGATTCCTGCCTCCAGACGTTGTCTTCCTTCCCATCGTACTTTGCTTCTTGCCTTGCTCACGGAGCACACCTCTCTGATAGAGTAAGTTGCCGTTGTGACTCAGATCTGAAATCTCCCGCAATGACTCATGCACGTATCGAAAGCTTAGTCTCCAGTGCAGCTGTGTTCGGAGGTGGGGCCTTGGGGAAGCTATTGGATCACGAGGGCTCTGACCTCATTGATGGATAGATTAATTTATTGATAACGACATAATTTGACATTCTATTGGAGGATGATAAGAAATGTTGGAGGGGGAGACTGGATCCTTGAGGCCATGCTCCTAAAGAGTCTAGTTTGTTCATCTTGTCCTAGTTCCCACTTCCTTCCTCCCTCCCTCCCTCCCTTCATCGTCTACCGTGAGGTCAGCCACCCTGCTCTTACTGTGTGTACACACAATGATACTCTGCCTCACTTTGAGCCCAAAGGCAATGGATCCGATCAACCATGGACTAAAAACCTTGAGCCAAAATACATCTTTCCTCCTTCTAAGCAGATTTTTCTTCCCAGACATTTTGCTACACTGAGGCCGACTAACACGATTGTTATAAGGTGTTAGAACTAATAACACGTTAATGTGCTAACCCCTGGGGACATCTGAGGTGACAGGGTTTGGAAAAGTGTTTTTATCTGCAAGGAGAGACTCATGAGACTCTTCCTGCGTTACAGCAGTTGGTGGAAAAGGTTTGGAAAACGGGCATCGCCTTGAAGAAAATGTCCTAACTCTCCTAAGCAGAGATGTTGCCTTTCTGTCGCCTGCCACACCAAAGTCCTGCTGGTTCTCCTGAGGCACACATGAGGACTGCTGGGCCAGCCATGGAATTTCCATCCTTTACCCCGATGCGAAGCGAGAACTGTGAGAACTCCCATTGTCTGGGATTGCCTTCACTTCAGATCCCCAGGGCTTGGCAAAGGCCCCAAGGCCCAGGCCAACCTCCAGCAAGTGTCCTTTGACAGCGGTGGATGAGTCATAGATAACTTTCACAAAGAGGGGTGGGTTTGGGCGGTGGTGGCGCACGCCTTTAATCCCAGTGCTCGGGAGGCAGAGGCAGGTGGATCTCTGTGAGTTCGAGGTCAGCCTGGGCTACAGAGTGAGTCCCAGAAAAGGCACCAAAACTACACAGAGAAACCCTGTCTCAAAAAAAAAAAAAAAAAAAAAAAGGGTAGGTTTATAACTCAAGACACTTGATGGAAGGACCTGTCCCTACCCACCCCTGTGTTACTAGAAACTGTCCCCAAATAAAACTGGAGACACACCTTGGTGGTAATCTTGCCTACCATGCCACAGGCAGTATAAAGTAATAAACACATGACTCAATTCATGCTACCATTTAGTTTTAAAAACATATAAATAGAAAAGACATCTGTTTAAAGAAAAAGAAACTGCATGAATATAAAATGAAGGACCTAGTGAGTCCCTCCCCTGCAAAGAAGGAAAGCCCAGCCAGCAAGACGTCCTAAGTGGAGAGAGGTCTCCCTGCGGAGCAAGGGTGTGGAGACCCAGCTTGAGGCCTCAATGATTGCTTGTAAATAATTAAGGTTTGTTAAGAAGATAACAAGCTGTCTCTGGAGAGCTAAACGGAAAGTGATACATCCCAGGAAGATAATGAAATGCTTGATGGAGCTGGCTGCCGGAGGCACACGCGGCGCATTATGGGAGCCCTGGGGAAACCAGCAGGATCGTGGCCTCTTAGAAAAAAATCCATTTGCTCAGACAAACCACATGTTCTTGTAGGGAGAAGATGCTGAAGGCTGGAAGGGACCCGTCCAGCCCAGGCAGACATGTTCTGGTGAGGAGAATGAGAGGGTCTCTGAAGAGAAGGAGGCAATTCCCACAGACAGGAAAGTCTGTCCTACCCGCTCCTTAGCTCAGCCCAAGTGCTCAGCTGGGGACGGGGGACAGAGAAGCCACATCCGGGACATTGTTTAGAGCTCTAGCGTGCTTGTTGAACTGTTGGATCAGCACAGACCCTTAGGAACCTATAAATTCAAGTCAACTGAATAAGTTTCTTCTAAAACCCTAGTCCAATGCCAGGCCCTGCGGAACTCCCAGTCTTGTCCACAGACCATGGTCTCTGGAGGCCCCTGTACTACATCCAGCCCTTATTGCTACACTTTCCTGAGCACAATCCACATGGTGATAAAAGTCTCTGTGTGTAAGCGCCTTCTTTACCTTTCTCCTCTGAGCAGACTCTGTTTCAGACTGTTCTAGTACCGCCACTCACTGGCTCAGTGCCCAAGAGGTCTGCGCAGAGCTGGGTACTAATTAGGACCTTGTTGATTGAGTGGCTTGTGGCATAATCCCTAATAAGAAGCAAGTAGATGTCACTGTCAACCAGTACCCTAATGGAGCCTAATAGAGTGTCAAGCGTAAGTGAGAAAGAGAGAGGGAGAGGGCAATCAGGAAAATGATTTTAATGGGAAAGCTTATTGAGGAGGTGAAACTGGATACAGCCCTCAAGGGATGCCGTTCACTGTGTTGGACTCGTGCGCGTAAGGAGAAGAAGCGGGAGGAAAATTGTAGACACCACACCATCCCCATCCCACATGACCATTGACACGGGGTGAATTCTCAAAGAAAGCGAAGCAGAAAAAACGGCATCAGTAACAGTTATCTTTGGACTTTGGGGATCACAGGGCAGTTGGGGGTTCTGCCGATGTGTGCTTCCATCTAAGCTTCCTGCAGTGAACCGTCGGGACACTCTTCCAGCCGCAAAGCCAAGTGGAGGTGAGGAGATGGAGGCAGCACAGGCAGCTACTGTGCCCGAGAGCTCGCCCGGCACAGGAGACTGAAGCCAGACAAAGAATCTGGAGAAGGTTTCCGTAGTCGCCACCAGACGGAGGGGGGAGAGGCTCGGGCAGCCTACGGGTTGCAGAAAATGAGCTTCGAGAAAGGAAGAGACTGGGGGGAGAGGGGAGAGACCGGAGGCAGCAAGCAGCTTGGGAAAGCACGGGATTGTGGGAACGTATCAGGACACACACGAGGATGAAGCTCGCTCAGGTGTTACCCACTCCCTCATGGGGCACATGTAGCAAGCTGGTGGGCAGGTGAGGGGCAGCGAGCTTCGGAGCACCGAGCTACACTTCTCCACATCTCCTTCCATGAACTGGGGGAACTGTCCTAACCGGAAGTGCCTGCCTAGAATCATGTCTGTGTCTGCCCATGTCTAGGGCACGCCTGACTCACCAATGCAGAAGATGAGGAAGTGTCCCAAAGGTCACCGGGCAGCAAAGAGAGGAAGCCTCTGAGGAGGGAGGCAGGTTCCCAGAGGGCCTGCTCTGAGGACAGGGGGACCTGGGAAAGTGGCACTGAACGCGGGGAGAAGACAGCAGGGGAGCAAAACTGAGCATTGCCAACACAAGACAGCTCGGGAGCCGGTGCATTCACCTCCAAGTCCAGTATGTCCCCATAAACCACGTGTCTGAAAACTGGGCTTCCTGCTCTGAGCGGTGGGGCAAAACTCAGCTACAGTGCAGGTGCTGTGCGAGGAGCAGACACCAGAGCCACGCTTCAGCAGCAAGATGAGCATGTCTCTCTAGCCAGTCCCTCTCGGGCATCAGACTCGGGACGGACTCAAGACAGGCAGTTCTGGAGAGGATGGAGTAAACTTAGAAAAGCGAAGCTTGGGGCTGGAGAGGTGGCTCAGAGGTTGAGAGCACTGACTGCGTGTCCAGAGAAGCCGGGTTCAGTTCCCTGTAACTCCAAGACTGACACCCTCACACAGACATACATGCAAGCAAAACACCAATGCACATAAAAGAAAAAGAAAAGTGAAGCTTGGCGAGGCGGAGGAGACAGTGAAGGCCAGCAGGCTTGTTGGCTGGAAAGGGGCAAGAGAGCAGATGTGCATTCATTAACAGCACCCAGCAGGGCTGTAGGCCTCCTGCCAGGGGCAGGAAGATGGTGGTGGCAGAGAACGGCACAGTTCTGCTCTCCCAGGGTTCCATCCTCCGGGTGAGTCAGAGGAAATAAATAATCTCAAAACAAATGTGAAACCACCAAGCTGACAAAGGCCCCCAATACACACACACACACACACACACACACACACACACACACACACACACACACACACACACACTGAAAGAATGGAGAAAGGTCTCAGGAGCACAAGCCATTGTCTTGAACGGAGCTTGGAGGATAAGCAGCACCAATAAGAAGAAATGGGAGAAGGGAGGATGTGTGCAAGGTGGTCAGGGTCAGAGAACTAGCCAGGGTGTAGCAACATGACTTTGGTGAGACTTTGAGGATAATCCTTCTGTAGACTGCCCCCACCCCAACACACACACCATCACTCAAGATAAACCCTGAAGCCAACAAAATACTGGGTCCGTGAGGGAAGCTTCCTTTCAGCCAGATTGCCTGTGGCCACCCCACAAATACTCCCTACAAAGCAACTCTAGGGTCACCATTGACATAAACATGAGTCGAGTCCAAGCCTAGACAGCCATGACCCCAGTGGGTAAAGGAGATCAAGCAAAATGAGAAGATTCAGGCTACGGTGGAAGAGAACTAACATCGTCAGCGTGAGTGCAGACTTGGTTTTAGGTAAAAGAGCAGGGGCCATCAAGGGTGACTTGGCAGTTAATGATAGTCCCAAAATTCTTAGAAGTCGCTCTCATCAAGAATCAAGGTTTGGGGGGTGTATGGTTGGTATGTAAGAAAAATAGAAAATTGCTTAATAATAATAATAATGAGAAGAAGAAGAAGAAGAAGAAGAAGAAGAAGAAGAAGAAGAAGAAGAAGAAGAAGAAGAAGAAGAAGAAGAAGAAGAAGAAGAAGAATTAGAAATGAGAAAAAATCAAGGTTTGGCTGAGGTGTGGCTCAGTGGTTGAACACTCACTAGAGCTCACAAGACCCTCCAGCACCACAAAAGAGAGGGAGACAGGGAGGGACAAAGAGAGAGGAGAAAATAAGGAAAGGGAAAGAAAATTATTTCCCAGGGGTGGTGGCACATGTCCGTGATCCCAGCATTTGGGGGACAGAGAGAGGCATAGAGATTACAAGTTCCAGGTCAGCCTGGGCTACACAGCAAGCCCTGTTTGAAAAACACTGGCCATCATCAACAACAAGAAGAAATCGGGCTCCTCTCTCCCTTAGGTTGGATTCTATGCCCACCTGAGAAGCAGAATGTGGCAGATTTGCTATGGCAAATTTGGGGTCCTAGGCTCAAGGTGTTGGCACCTGGCCCCTGCCTCAGCTTTCGGGAAGCTCCGGCTGTGCACTGTGGAAAGTCACAGGGAACAGAAGCAGCCTGCCTGCCTCGGGGGGTCCCGTCATGAAAAGAGGCCTTCCACCAGCAGCGAAGCCACCCCGGCCAAGCTGCACATCGCAAAGACCTGCTAAGCCCAGTCTCAAGTCCAGGTCTGCGAGCAAATGAAACATCAGCATGGTTTAAGCAGTAAATCTGAGGTGATTTTTTTTTTTTTAATATTGCAAGAGAAAATGTAGCAGACCACTGCTAGGTCTCTGCCTTCTGTTCCTGGATGGACAGAGTATCACATTCGGACACAGAGATCACTAAGGACTTAGGCTAGCAGGCTTGCATCAGGAGTCTGGTTTTAGCCCGTGAGTCAGAAGTCTTTTGAGATATGTAAGTCAGGAAGTTATATGCCTGTTGGTCTTACAGGACGCTAGCTTAGGGAGAGGTGAGGTGGAAGGCTGGCATTTTGAAGTCAGCTGGGATCGAGGAACAACTAAGGCTTTGGGTACGCACGCAGTCACAGAAGGATGCTGGCGGAACTGAATGTAGGGGCCTCTGACACTCAAGGGGCAGAGGAGGATAAGGCTCCAGAAGAAGTGTGAGAGGAAAGCAGGCGAGGATGTGTCTCAGAACACAGCCTCTTAGGAAGGAGCGAGAGACTAGCACTGTGACACACTGCTTAGGGTACAGGCATGCTCACATGTACAGGGCCAGGCTCACTGGCCTTCTGGTGACCAACATCACAGCCGGGTTTCGAGAAGCCCTGGTCTGGAATCTGAAGAGTTCTGCTTCTCAAACCGTGGTCCCTGCACATGCCCCACCTCGCCCCCACCTGGGAGCTTGTTAGAAATACAGAGCCTCATACCCCACCCTTGCCTTCCAGATCAGTATGCATTTAATAAGATCCCAGGTACCCGGCGTACACACTGGAGTGTAAGGATGCGGGCAGCTGGCCTCCCTGAGTCAAGACACCGAACCAGGACCTAGACAGCAACTCTCAGGGATAATACCAGATGATGAAAATTGAGAGTAAATTCACACTCGGGGTACCGGGGCCACTGATCATGAAACGTACTTCTTACACTGCAGTTTGTAACTGTAAACCCAGGCTGTATCTCAGAACCATGTGGGTGATTTGTCAACAGTAGGAGAAGCACACAGCCAGTCTGCCTGGATTCTGATACGGAGAATACAAAGGAACCTGGTGGATGCAAATGGATCAGAGTTGACAGCCATTACCTTGCCACTCTCCACCCCAGAACACATCCCTCTTAGCTGGCCATACCTCACAGGTCCCCTCTGGTGCTGAGACTGATGCTAGTTGAGACATTGTCATTCCGATTGCATCTCTGACAGGCAGCTTTGTGCTTCATCTGTGAGCACTGGCTTCTGCCTCTTGCCAGCAGGTGATGCCCAGGCATCAGGTGGGAGGTGGACCTTAAGGATTAGACCCAGGACCCTGAGCAGACGGAAGACAGGATTCCAGCCTCTGGCTCGCACTGCCCTGGCTCTGGCCCACATGCATGCTCTTGGGGTGGAGTTGGAGTCTGGACACAAGAAGGGCCCTCTCTGATTTGACTGTTAACAGATATTCATGCCTGAGGCTGTGCCCTCTATACCTGCCCATCCTGGGCTAGGCAACCACACAGAGCTCAGACTCAGCACCAACAGAACAGACACCAAGGAGTTCCCAGCCTGTGAAGTCATCCGGAACGTGGCGCTTCAGAGTGGCAAGCAGAAAGCAGCACCGTTAGGAAAACTCACCCTGCTGGAGACTGTATCACTCCTGGCCATGGCCCGAAAAGATTCTAACATGAACAACAGCCTCAATGAACCAGCAACTTGAAAACAGACTTCCCAAAATCCCACTGTGGCCCAGCACCCAGAGGGTTATTGAAACCTTTTAATGTCAGGGGAGAGAGACACAGAGAACATTTTTTTTCTCATCTGGTATGATAGTTTGCAATGACAGATTTCTTTTTTTCCTCAATGAAAAACAGTGTTGGTCTAATTTAACATAGAAACAACAAAGATATTCACTGTACTTTGGGAAGGTGTGTGTCTGTGTATGTGGTCTCTATGTGTGTGTGTGTCTGTGTCTATGTGTGTCGTCTATATGTGTGTGTCTATCTGTATGTGTGTGTCTGTGTTTGTGTATGTGTGTCTATCTGTATGTGTGTGTGTCTGTGTCTGTGTGTGTCGTCTATATGTGTGTGTCTATCTGTATGTGTGTGTCTGTGTTTGTGTATGTGTGTCTATCTGTATGTATGTGTCTGTGTGGTATGTGTATCTGAGTGTGTGTTTCTGTGTGTATGCCTATGTGTGTCTCTGTGGAGTCTCTGTGTGTTGATGTGCTTGTGCAGGGGGGGGGCTGTCTGTGTGTCTATGTGTTTCAGTGTGTGTTGCATGAATCTTACAAGTTCTTATTAATAAAATCAAACCCGAGGCGAGTTATTGGGGTCAATGCTGGTAGATCAGAGAAACAGAATGAGCCACAGCTAACCTCACCTGGTCAACTTCTCAGCTGGTCCTGTTTCCTCAGACTGCAGGCCTCTGAGTCCTCATCCGGAATGGGTCTCAGCTGAATTACTGCTCAAAAGCCTGAATGCTTAACCAGCCACATGTTTAACCAGCCAAATGCTTCTTATTTCTGGTCCTCACGCCTTATATATCTTTTTGCTTTCTACCACCACTCCCTGGGATTAAAGGCGTGTCACCATGCTTGGCTATTTCCAATGTGGCCTTGAACTCACAGAGATCCAGAGGGATTTCTATCTCTGGAATGCTAGGATTAAAGGTGTGAGTGCCACCATTTTCTAGCCTTTATATCTAGTGGCTGTCTGTTCTCTGACCCCAGAAAAATTTATTAAGGTACACAATATTTTGGTGACACAATACCACCACAAGTGTGTGTATGTTTCTGTGTGTGTATGTGTTTGTTTCTATGTGTGTATCTGTGTGTGTGTGTGTGTGTGTGTGTGTGTGTGTGTGCGCGCGCGCGTTTGTGCATGTGTTTTTATACTGTCAGGTCTTGGCTCCTGGCAGAATTGACCAGTGACTTCTCCCTCTGGAGAGTTCCTGCTGGAATCCTTCTTACACATCTTTTCTGGAAGAGCCTCAATTTTGTACACAAAATAGAGGGTTTTTCTAGCAGCCTGAGGAGGGCAGTAATGTGAATGGGCACAGGGTGGCTATTTGGGTGATAACTTAGGATTTATCCACAGTGACTTTTGAGTCATTTCCTGGCTTGTTTGGGTCAGATCAGAGCTCTTAGATGATGGGCCACTAGCGTCTCATTGACTTCTGTTCCTGCATCTGTTCTCTCTAATAATATCAACAATAGCAATGCCACGTCCATCCAGTGATTCCATGCAGGGCTGGGTTTTCAGGTCTTTGCCTGTGTGAACCCTGGGGCAGGTACGGTGGGCATTTGATGCATCGTAAATTAGCCTCTGTGTTTTACAGACTAAACACTGAGATGTCACAAGGTGAGGTAATTTGCCCCTGCTGCACATGCTACAGCCAGACAAAACAGGTCCCCAGCTGTGATAGCATTAAGATGGGGAGGGGCATCTACCTGATGGGAAGCTGTAGTTTGTCAGTGACTCTATTGAGGAGTATCAGCACAAGATAATGAAAGCAGGCCAATTTTAGTTGTGTGTGTGTGTGTGTGTGTGTGTGTGTGCGCGCGCGCGCGCGCGCGCGCGCGCGCGTATGCATATGAACATGTGTGTACATAGATGTGTATGCCCATGCAAAGGCCAGAGGAAGACGGTGAATATCTCCCCTATCACTTGACTTGGCTTTTTTTGCGACAGGGTTTCTTTCTTTTTTGGGGGGGCGGGGGGGGGTGTTGCAACAGGGGGTCTCTGTGTAGCCCTGGCTGTCCTGCAACTTGCTCTGTAGACCAGGTCAGCCTGGAACTCACAGAGATCCACCTGCCTCTGCTCCCGAATGCTGGGATTAAAGGCACGCACCACTGACTGGATCCGAAGCTCCCTGTCTCAGCTAGACTGGCTGCCTATTAAGGTCCGGGATCTGCCTGTCTCCGCTCTTCAGTGCTGGGGCTACAGGATGTGTAATGATACCCGTCCCAACCTTTTTTTTATGTGGGTGCTAGAGATTTGAACTCAGGTCCTCTCGCCTTCACAGCAAGCACTCTGACCTACTGAGTCACCGTCCTGCCTCTTTAGTCAGAAAAAACCAAACCCTCTGGGGCTCAGAAGTTAAGAGCACTTGTTGCTCTTGCAGAGGACCCAAGTTAGATTCCCAGCACCCACCTGGTAGCTCACAGCTATCTATAACCCGAATTCCAGGGGATCCAGCAGACATGCATGTGGTACATATACACAGATGCAGGCAAATATTCATATACATAAAGGCAAAATAAATCTGAAAAGGATTCGAAGGTGCCAACTTATACCACCGCCATATAACCTTATGTGGTATCTTCCACTTCCCTGGTGAGCCCGGGGCTACCTCATCAGCTCAGTGTCTCTCTTCCCCAAAGTTCAGTGAGCCTGGGGCTACCTCATCAGCTCAGTGTCTCCCTCCCAACCATCAGCACAATCTACAATGGGCACAATCAGGGAGAGGAGGGTAGAAGGGGGTCCTCTGTGATTCCTGCCTAGGTTTCCCCTCACACAAAGCAGGAAGGGATGCCCTCCCTTGAGGCCCAGTGGAGAGCACTGCCTGATGGCTTTCTGGTTTGATCTGTAACGGTACAGGGGGTTGACAAGGACTATTCCAGCTCTTGGCATCCTCTACCCCATCACACCAACCTTTCCTCTAGAGTCCTGGAGGAGAAGAATGTGGTGGGCATGTGATTAGGAGCTGAGCTGGCGGGAGGGAGAGGGGACGGGGGTGAGGACAGAATATATACTTTATCAATGTGTCAGGAAACACCCCCCAGAACTAGTTCTGCTGGCTGGGTTCACCCAGGGGTCACATGCCTCACACTCCAGGAGGCGGCCACCAGCCTGCTCCAGGCAGTTTAGAATTAAGGACACTTCTCATTGCTAAGCTGGGTAAGTGACTTGTGTTCTCGGTTTTCGGTTTTCCCCTCAGCCAATATTACTTCTTTTTATGCACGCATGGATTAGTACCAGGCTACAGAACACAGGGTTTTATGCTGGTGTGTGTGTGTGTGTGTGTGTGTGTGTGTGTGTGTGTGTGTGTGTGTGTGTGCAGGTTATAGAGGAAAGTCCTGGCTCGGGAGAGGGTCAGAGAATCCCTGAGCCAGGTAGGGGTGGGTGGCCATTTCCTCTCAGCATCCCTTCCCCTGAGGCTAACATCCTCCACTCAGAGCTGGTGGCCGAGGCTGGTGAATCCAGACTCCCCATCCCTAGGGCACCTACCCAACCCCTGTGCCCAGAAAAGAGCTGAGTGGATGAGGGAGTGAGTGGCCAGACCATCTAGGTTGATGATAAGGTGCCATCTGCCTCAGGAAAATGGACCTGCCCACAGAACATGAACCAACTAGGCTGATTAACTCCCCCTCAAAGCAACCCTTGATCTGATCCTTCCTTCCTAGCAGTCTGTCCTTTGCCCCAAAGCCTGGTTCAGTAACAGGAGAGGAAGCCTGGAGGCCTGGAAGGACAGTGCAGGGTGGTGTCCCTGGTGGTTCCGGGCTTGCCAGGAAGCTCTGAAGAGAGAGAGAGCAAACCAAAGTCCCCTGGGCTCTGTGTCCCAGGCTCCTTGGGGCCTCTAGGTCTCTCTCTCTCTCTCTCTCTCTCTCTCTCTCTCTCTCTCTCTCTCTCTCTCTCTCTCTCTCTCTCTCTCTCAGCTTTCACTTCCTCCCATGGTTGCTGGATCCCGGAAGCCAGGAACAGTTTCTGGGTTGCAAGCTGATGGCCAAACACCCTGGACTAAGGGGTCTCAGAACTAAGCTCCTCTCACCTCCCCATCCCGTCTGCTGCTCTCCGGGCCTAGCCGCCCCGATGCTGGGACTTCTGTCCCAAGCCTCACCCAGGCCGCCCATCTCCACACAACCACTTTGCTATTTAGCACTTAGTTTAGATTCAGCCGCAAACCCACAGATCCGCTGATTTGGGGGTGGGGGGTGGGGGTGCTTCTCTGCTTGAGACGTCAATGTTCAGGGTGGGCAGGGTAGGGAGTATCTAAACTCTAGTCAAGGGTCGAAGCGTTAGGAAGGTGGAGAACCACTGCCCCAGACAATGAATATATCTAGAGCCACATCCTGGACTTTTTAGAACAACCCCTGGGGAGACAAATGCTGTGTCTCCCCAGTCACATATTTCCGACCCTTGGAGCTACTTGTTCCAGCAATGGGATGCGGGTTGTTTACGAACTAATTGAGATAAGAACCGTGTTGATCTTGGAACAGGCCTGGAAACTGCCCCCAAACAATAGAATGCACAGTTCTGCTCAGTGGGACCCGGGGAGGTGAGGGATACTGGGGCACCTCTCCCTCAGCGATCCTACGTCTCACCCATCCCCCAGGAGCTGGCAGGAGGGGCCTTACTCACTTGTACAGAGCATCCACAGGACAGGTCCCCACTTCACCAACATGGTCTTGCTCGTTTTCTGCCCCAAACCCAGGCTGGAACCGGCAAGGCACTGGATGGGTCCGGGCTGACAGGCTAAGTTACAGCGGCCTCTGGCCTGGCTCACCCCGAAGTCCCTGCAGCTCTGCTCCTGTTCTCTTGTGCCAGCCTGGGCCCACATGCCCCACCCTGTCAACAGACTGGCAGGTGAGCTCACCTATGGGGCGAGGCGCGCACTCCACCCATGCTACCAAAGGCCCCAGCAAGAGTCATCCCTGCTGTTCCCTGGAGCCAGCCAGCCATCTTCCTGCTTTCTCCCTCCTTCGCAGGGGTGCAAAGTCCTGGGCTTCTCACTAGGTGTGGGCCTCACATAACCGAAAGGAAGTTGTAATAAAAAGAGAATAATCTCGGAATAATTCCAAGCTAGTAAAAGAAGGGTGTTGTCCACATTTGCTGAGGCACATTTTAAGACCCAGCACGGTCTTTTTCTCTTCCTCTTCCTCTTTCTTTGACACCCACACTAGAACAGAGACCTGGTCTTGGAGGACGCAGGAAGTTCCTACACTCAGAGTTAGTACTCTGCCTGGGAAAGCAGTAAAATACACAAGAAACCAAGAAGATAGTCATGTCTTAGATCTCCTGTCTCAGTTTTCAACACCAAAGTCATGCATCCTGGGAATCCCTCAGTCCCAAGACATTGAGGTATTTGTCACCTTTAAATGGAACAGATGAACCGTAGCACCTTTAACCCCAGCACTCAGAGGCAGAGCCAAGTGGGTCTCTGCGAGTTTGAGGTCAGCCTGGTCTACAGGGTGAGTTTCAGGACAACCAAGAATACATAGTGAGAAAGAAAGAAAGAAAGAAAGAAAGAAAGAAAGAAGGAAGGAAGGAAGGAAGGAAGGAAGGAAGGAAGGAAGGAAGGAAGGAAGGAAGGAAGGAAGGAAGGAAGGACAAGTGTTATAAGAAATAGCTTTCCAGAGAGCTATCTGATCAGGTTCTGCCACAGACGCTCTATGCATTATATTATGTCATTTCAGCATTTTTCATTTAACAAAATATCCTAGTCTTCTGCATTCACACACACATACAGCACTGCTGACTGACTTCTGTTTAGTGGGTAATAACATCACACTGGATGCGATCTCTGCCAAGTTTGTTCACATTTCTACTACGTTATTGGTCTTGAACCTACCTCTCTGTACTCTTGAGAAACTCACTTCTGGACACAGCAGTGACTGCAGATGTGTTTCCGGGTGTGCCTTGTACTGAATTCCCTGTGCAAATTACTTGGAGCCGTCTCTTCTAGCTACCAGGTCTAGTCAGTTCACAAGGTTAATGCTTTCTATTTATGACGCTTTAGTCACACCAATGCATTCTCTAATTGTATCAAATACTTTTTCTGTTCTGAGATTTCAGGACACCATTGCCAGATTATTCCTCCTAAGACACAGTCCTCTGATGCTGGGTCTCTACTCCAGTCCCATTGCTGACTCCACAGAACTTAACAAATCAATGTCTGCTCCTTAAATTGTCCTTTAAGGTATGATAGGATTCATTCCTCAACGTCCCCTCCCTTTCAAGAATTATCTTCCCTTGAGTCTGTAACCTCTGTTCTGACTGTACTTGGACATTTCTTTATAGCTACAGCTCATTCTTTCCTGCCCCAGAACTGTGTGCCACATTCTCTGAAGTTCCTCTCCACTATTATATCAGTTATATTTCATCTAACTCACCCGTTAAACGCCTGCTCATACATCACTTCTCCCATGAAGCCTCCCCCGGCTTCCCAGTTCAGGAGGGCTTGCTCCTTCCTGTGACTCAGTGCGGCATCCCAAGTTTCTTCTAGGTCCAGAACCACACTCTCTACCTTACACTTCAGTTATATTTAGTCTGTCTCTCATGCCTCCTAATAAACTGTGAGCTCATTCGTTCATTCAGCCAATTTTGGATGGTACTAAACTGGGCACGCTTCCATCTAGCTAGGAAGACAGGATGCTTTGAGCTATGTGTCTAACTAACTCAGTCAAGCGCGGGGCCAGGTGTATAGGGGGTCATTGGTACTTATTTGCAATTGTGGAGACAGATGGAAAGATGTCTGGATGAAGGTGTAATCACAGAATGTGAACAGGGTGAATTGGAGACCAGTGGAAACATGGAGACTGATAGATGGCAGGGTACACGGAGTCTCAGGACCTGTAGGAAGAGAGGGTGAACTGTTGTACTCCCGGGGAGTTTAGGGATGGTGGCAGGAATGTCATGAGACAGGATGGGTCATGAGTTCCTTGAAGTCTATGAAACTCTCAGAATTGTTATGTTATGCAACTGGCCTTTACCAGGGGCCGTGAATGTTGAGGCAAAAACATGAAGGGGAGGTACAACTTGCCCACTGTATGGTCCTTAGATATTTTACGGTTAAAAATGTCAGGCTGGTTGTAAGCCGTGACCTCTCTTTAATGGTAACATGGCGCTCTCCCCCACACCTGTCTATCAAGGACCAGCCTGTTCGGTACTTTTCTTTCCTAGGCCTCCTCAAGATGCCGTGAGGCCAAGGTAAGCTTGTTTATTACAACTGTGCTGATCTGGACTCATTTCAGAAAGCGCTTTCAACGGGCAGCCTCCTGCAGGAGGAGATGGGCTTTCTCTAGGTCCTTCCTTCCACAGCGTGAGCCTATGCCAAATCCATTGCTAAACATCAGTGTCTGAGAATGAGCCAGGAGGGAAAGGGTTAAGTGAAGGCTGCATTCCTTCCTCCCTGAGAGCTGCCATTCGATGGGGCCAGGGGCTAAATTTAGAGACCGGCTAAGGTTTCTTGCTAACAGCTGTCCCTCAGAGAAAGAAGCCCTCTCTAGCTGGAGAGGAGAAAGTGTGGCCGCTCTCTAGCTGGAGCTTCTGGTCATTTTCCTGGGGTCCTTGGCCCCGGGTGTGGACACACCAGCCTGAGGTGAGTGTTTGTCCTCTCAAGTCTGCTGTGGTGAGCTGGAACCTAGACTCAAGGGAGTGCCAGTCTGCCCTGAGTGTCAGGCCACAGTCATCACTGGGACTGTCGGGGACTTTTTGTGCCTTAATAGGCTATGGGAGGGTACCTCGCGGTCCAAGGCCTTGACTGACACAGTGTCCCTGAAGGGGGGCCTGCTGTCCCTTTGAGTAAGGATAAAGGGTGTGCACATCTGTGTAGTTGGAAGGGGGTCCGTAAGAGTCCTTTTTAGTCTGTGGAATCTGCTGTCTTTTAACCTCCTGCTCTACAGTTGAGGTAAACTTCTGCCTCTCGGCCACTCACTTCCATGAAAGGAGGTGAACTGTCACTTCATGGTGTCCTGCTAACCGATAGCTGGGCTCCATCCTATAGGTTCTTTACCCACTGGGACATTAGCATGCAGAACCCTCCCCTTTCTCAGGCCACCAAGGTGACATTGGGGACACACCCCCTCCCCCCTACAAAGCTCTGGAACTTGATGCCTTAAACCTTTCCTGCTAAACAGACAGAAGCTGAAGGCTGTCATGGCGACTGGTGGAGACCCAGAGGAGGAGCAGGTGGTTCCAAACGAGGAGGATGAAGCCGATGTGAAAGCCATACAGGCCCGCTACCTCCGGAGTCCCTCCCCTAGCCAGTAAGTAGGCCATACTGAGCTTCGGACATGTCGCTCAGCAACGGTGAGGGCCAGACATTGGTGTCTCCAGGATCTGTGGTATGGTGGTCTGGCAGGGTGGGGGTGGGGCGAAGACAAGCGCACAGGGAAGGACCAAAGGCTTCTGGGAAGTGCTGGGCTGGCCTGAACCTGGGAGTGGGGAATTTGGCAGGTTGACCTACAGGGTGTGCTTGATTCACTGGGACCAGACCAGACCGGGGCTGGGTGAGCGCTGAGACACCAGAAAGTGTAAGAGGAGAGATGAAGGAGGAGGGTAGAGGCCCATGGGCCAGGCCCCGGTGCTCAAAATTTTTGTTGCTTTCCAAGGGATAGAAACACCCTGGGGCAAGTGGCAGGATGCCAGTGCAGGAGACAGACATCTCCTGGAAGAGCCCTCTGCTCTCTGGCATGAGTCATTTCGGTCCCATTAAGAGCACTGATGATTTAGGCTGATGGGGGTTGACAAATTCATGTGACTCTCTAAGAAAACACAGGGCACTAACGAAATACCATTGGGCTGTAGAGATGATTCACTGGGTAAAGGCGCTTGCTGCCAAGGCAGGCCACCTGGGTTGGATCCCCCACAGTCCACACAGTAGAAGGACGGAGCCGACCCCTGCCAGTTGTCCTCTGACCCCCACATAGGATCCGTAGCATACGTACCCTCCTCCCAACACACACAGAAATAAGCAAGTGTAACTTTAAAAATGAAAGAAAAAGAATCCGGGCGCGACGGCACATGTCTTTAATCCTAGCATTTGGGAGGCAGAGGCAGTCTCCGAGTTTGAGGCTAGCCTGGTAGATAAAGCTAGATCCAGGACAGCCAGAGCCACACAGAGAAACCTTGTCTTAAAGAAAAGAAAAGAAAGAAAAAGAAATGATAAAACAACAGCATATGTGCCTGTTTTCTTCTGCCATGATTCAGACGTGCCTTCTGAGCCGAGCTCTGTCAGCAAATGGTGTGAAGAATCCCTAAGTTCTTGTCTCCCTGTCAATCAAAGAGAAGTCTAACTACAGTATGTCAGGGAACTCTGACCTTTCTCCATTCTTCACCCGACACTCGGGACTGAACCAGCGCCCAGACACTTGGGACTGAACCAGAACTGTTAATCCCACCGGTGGCGAATAAGACCACTCCCACAATTTAAAGCCAAATTTGAAGCAAGCTTTGATTTAATACTGGCCAGGTTGATGGACTCTCTGGCCAGGTCCATCTCTGGTTTCCCAGAAAAATGGCCTGAGTCACAATTTGCCGTGGCTTAAGTATTTCCCATCAGGTCCAATCAGGGGCAAGCATACATCCTGATGCATTTCCTGCCAGTGAACCTCCCGTCCACATGTGGTCAAGCACATCCAGGGCAGATGGGTCAAACAAACTTGTTTAGGGGGGTGAAAACATGTGGCTTGTTGTCTCCCATAAGCAATAGCCACCAGCATTTCAGGAACTGTCTGTCCTCGGGCAAGAGGCTTGCTGATCAGGGACATGTTTGTTTCATGGATCTCTTCTTGGGCATAGTAATTAAAACTTACAGTGTAACTTTGGCTCTCACAGAACTTGTTGGGCATGGCCTCGATCCTGAGCTGTACCCTAGTTTTTGGAACCTTGACTTCTAAGTATCCCTTCTTGACCCCAGTTTGCCTGAGTTCTCCTGGAGTCTCCCTCACTGGTCTCTGCTCAGTGTTCAAAGCTCCCTGTTGGAGAAAGATAGCTCATCAAGGTGAGCTATGAGCTTTGGGATGGTCCTAGCCCTGTGAGCTCGTCGCACATGGGTCAGGCACTCTGTCCAGAAGAGGCTTGGAGACTTCCCGTTCAGCATTATGTAATAGCGCTGTGTTTGCACCTAGAAAAAGCTATTCGAGCTAGAGATTTAAGATGTAGTTGTATTCATCCACACTTCCTGTCTCAGTCAGGGTTTCTATTGCTGTGAAGAGACACCTTGACCGTGGCAACTCTTATAAAGGAAAACATTTAATTGTGGCTTGCTTACAGTTTCATTAGTCATTACATTGGTGCATTGTCATAATGACTGGGAGCATGGCAGCATGCAGGCAGACACCGTGCTAGAGAAGTAGCTGAGATCTTGATCTGTAGGTAGCAAGAAGAGAGAGATGTTGGACCTGCTTTGGGCTTTTGAAACCTCCAAGCCCACCCCCCAGTGACACACTTCCTCCAAAAAGGCCACATCTCCTAATGCTTCTCAAGTAGTGCCACTCCCTGATGGCCAAGCATTCAAACATATGAATCTATGGTGGCCATTCTTATTCAAACCACCACACTTCCCCAAGGCAAAGGTAGCTTTGTGTGTGCTTGGTGTGTGGAAGTCCTGTGCATGCCAGTGATGCTTCTGGTAAACCAATCAGAGGTGCCCTTCTCATTCTGAAAAGCGCCACGACAGGTGCCTGAGCAAACAGACAGGAACTGAGGGGCTACTGTCCTCTGGGTCCACAAAGTAAAACACGGCTTCTAAAGTCACTGTGCTCAGCAGTACATAGTAAAGGGTGTAAAATAGGAGCGTTTCCCACGATGCTGTTCAGAGCCCACCAGCTGGAACTCAGCAAAGCCCTACTTGCTTGCAAAAGGTGGTAGGTCCTGGGTTCATGGGCCCAGGGAGAAGAGGAAGTGAATTTGTCTATAGGCAGCAGTCCCAGCCACATACCCCTCCCACATCACCTTTGTGCCCACACAGAACTCTGACTGTCTCAAGCCTGAATGCAGCACCCCATAGTCTCTCCAGGATGATGGGTAGAAAAGCCTTCATCCTAGGAAAGGAGAGAAAACGCAGCTGTCCTGTTCCTGGTGAACATGGTTACTCCAGAAATGAAGAAATGTATTCTAACCGGGACATGCCTCCTAAGGGGAATTTTCTTCCCTGCCACTCCCCTGGGCCTCTTGCTTGCTCCACAGCAGGGCTCTGTGTCCTCTCTTTGTTCATTGTCTTCCACTGCCACACGTGAAGTGGGTGGGAAAGGGAGACTTCCTTGAAGGCTGAATGGCTTTTGTAAATTATGTCTTGCACATGAAAAATTGAAGCATATGCCACCCCAAAGTTCACACTTTGTTTGAAAATAGGATCCCGTCAAAAACTCGGCAGACTGTGATCCGTGTGCCCCGGACAGCTCCATTTCAACCCTCATTTGTGTCTTCCTTCCTTGTCTCAACCTGATGACGATGATCTTGAATGATTACCTGATACTGTACATTCAGGTAGAAGTCTGGAACATGTTGTGGTTTCCAGTGTGACTGTGAGAAAGTGCTAGCAAAGAATCCATAACTAGTATGCAGCTAACCAGGGCCAATGGAGAATTTATTAAGGCAACTCCACGTAGTTAAAAGGGAGGTTTATTTTGGGGGGTAACTTACAGCTAGTAAAGGGGTTGGTTACCTGATCTGGGAGAGGGGAGGTGCAGTCCAGCTGAGTTCTCTGGAGAACTATGTTCAGTCTACCATCCAGCATCCAGGATCACCAGGAACCAAGAAAGCCAGCACATCTGGATCTTGGGTCTTAAGGGCTCCCATCTCTGCCCTGCCTCAGGAGCCGGTCATAGGTAGGCGTGGGAGTTACCGGAAGCCTCACTGGGGGTAGTACTTCCAGGTCAAAGCTAGAACAGCTACCCACTACACAGGGCAAAAGGCAAGGGTCAAATATAATCAGCAAGAAAGGAAGAAAGAAAAATAAGGAAGAGGGGAATAAAAGATACAGAAAAGGTGCAGTAGGTAAGAAGGAAAAGCAGAATGTGGGTTTAAAAGGAAATGAATACATAATTGCATTAAATTTGAATTTATCAAATATTACAATTAAAAGAGCAAAATTATCAGACTCCCTTTTTTTCAAAGCCCGTGTGCTGTTGGTGACAATGATATACAAAGGCTAGTGGAGAAATCTTATGTTTTACTGATTGCTCATAGCTTCAGAATTCAGTGACATAAAAAAAATGAATCGTGTTGATAATTAGGCACCTGGAAGGACACAGTGGCGTGAACTTGCCTTTGGTCTGGGATGTCTGAAGCCTGAGCTGGAAGTATTGGAAGATTAGGATGACTTTAGGGGCCTGGTGTCATAAGGATGTCTCACGATCATCATTTTATGTGGTGACTAACTGGGCTTAGTGTTCAGAACTCCTGAGTTTATCTTCCTCTGCAATTTCTCCATATGGGCCATGCTGGCTGCAAAAACTGGGCTGCAAAATCCCAAGAACTGTGTTCCAAAGAACAAGACAGAGTGTGTGAGTTTCTTTATATCTAGACCACAAGACAAGACACATCTCTTCTGCTATACTTTACACACACACACACACACACACACACACGCACATACACACACACACACACACACACACACACACACACACACACACACCACAGAGTTTCAAAGGGAAACAATAAAGACTCAACATTCAATCAAAAGAGTTTTATGGTTGCGTTATGAAGAGAACAACTGGGAGAGGAAATACTGTGGTCATCTCTGGACGATAAATACAGCTGCCACAAGGATCGAAACAAACAGAAAACAAACCAGTGAAGCCCCTTGATTCCAGGCAAGGCAGAGTTTAAGATAAGGATGCTAGAGAAAAAGAAGAAAATGCCACAGTGATTGAAGGTTCAATTCACCAGGAAAACATAGTCATTTTAAATACCTATGACCTAACAACATAGCCTCGACATACATAAAGCAAGAGCAAAAACAAAACAAAGATCTAGGCAGGAGGGGTAGTTTAGAGCACTGGCTGCTCTTCTAGAGGACCTAGGTTCAATTCCCAGCACCCACAAGGCAGCTCACAACAGTCTGTAACAGTCCCAGGGGACACAACATGCTCTTCTGGCCTCTGTGGGCACTACACACATCTGGTACACGTACATATATACATATACATAAAATTAATTAATAAAAAACTGACAGAAGAGAAAAAAATTAATTTTCACAATTTTAACCAAATATTTTTAAACCCATGTTATTAAATGATAGAATGAGATAAATAAATTATGAAGAATACAGATATATTCAAACAATTAACCTAGTTGGCATTTATAGAACATATATGTGTATGTATGTGCATGTGTGTGTATGTGCATGTGTGTCTCTGTGCCCAACAATTTCAAGATATTCACTCTCATCATGGGCATATAGAATATATACTAAAATAGGTCAATTAGTGGGGTAGGCATGGATCAACAAATTTCTCTGATCATAGTTAAATTAGGGTAAAAAAAAATCAGTAAAAAACCCAAAATAAATTTAAACCACAGTTTACTACTACATCATGCTCACCAGCGTATCTTATATTTTTGGTTGTGAGCCTAGCCTTTCACGGCCGAGCCATCTCTCCAGCCCTCACCGTCATATCTAAAATGAAAGGCTGCTGTTGGCGATGTTAAAGAGGGTGTGAATGAATCGGAACTCCCCCGCGCTGCCGGTGAGGGCGTGAACTGGCAGAACCCTCAGGAGCTTTTACACTCCGTCCACTGAAGTTCAGTGTGTCGGCTCTCCTCGGACACAGCAGGCTCACTCTCAATGCATCCGAACAAAAGCAAGAAAAAAATGTGCACCGGAATATGTACTCAAACGTGACAAGCCGTCCAGTGGACGCTCAGCTGGATAAGTGAAGTCGTGGTACACAAATGCTGCCCTGGAGAACTTGTGTTTTATTAACTGTCTCCTGGTGTGGTTCGGCTTCTCCCATTGTTGGCTGACAAGGCAAATAGCAAGAGCACACAGAGGTGGGGGGAGCCACTGGGACGGGGGTGGAGGGGGGCGGGGAGGAAGAGCCGCACCGCTTTGTATCAAGTCAGCCTACCACAGGGCAAGAGCACCTGCTGATACCGAAATCGTACCTGCGTGGGACCCTTAGCCCTGAAGCAGCCAGCCCCCCCTCCCCAGGTAAAACTAGCATGAGCAGCTGGAAATACAAGTGGACTAAGCTGAGCATCCTTCAGACGTGGTCCAGCATCCACAGCCGATTTCCTCTGGTTCTCAGTGGTCGCTGCTGAATCCCGCTGGTTTTGATGCCCCTCTTGGTTTGTGTCCACTCAGTACGACTTCCTGCAAGCAGGTCTCCAATCAGCTACCGTTTTCAGGCATCTTCAAGGAAAGCACTCGGATGATGGCATGCCATGGGTTACATTGTCGTGCCATGTCATCGCGAAGTCTGAAGTGTGAACTATTACTGTGTTTGACTATAAGCACAGGTGTTTGAGCTGGCAGTCCCACTGCATTGCATAGAATTGAAGCTGAAAACCAACCCTATGAGTGCATTCAGTGCGTGTGGTGGTGTTGGTGTTTGGTGGTGGTAGTGGTGGTGGTGTGTGTAAGTGAGTGTGTGTGTGTGTGTGTGTGTGTGTGTGTGTGTGTGTGTGTCTGTGTCTGTGTCTGTGTCTGCGTCTGCGTGCATGATCATGTATGGGGATAAATGTGCACCTGCATCTAAAGGCCAGAGGTCAACCTCTGGTGTCCTTTCCCTATGCTCCACGCACGTTGTTATTGAGACAGGCTCTCTCACAGGCTGGGAGTTCACCCACTAGGCTCTGCTGGCTGCAGTGTGAGCTCCAGAGATTCTCCTGCTTATTCTTCCCAGTACTCACGTTATAAACATGTGTACAGTGCCAGGCTTTCTACACGGATTCTGGGGATCAACTCAGGTCCCCATGCTTACACAATAGGCACCCCACTAACTGAAAAGACAACTCCTGACTAGGAGAAAACATCTGCAGGTTACACATCTGACAACGTATTTATAGCTAGAATATAGTTCTTTACACCCGAAAAATTCAAGAAATATATTTTTTAACTCTCAAAATTCAACTTAAAACAGACAAGAGATTTGAAAATATGTTTCCCCGAACATGATATACATATCACCCACAAGCACGGAGAAATTGGAACTAAGTCCATAATGAATTACCATTACAGATCTAGTAGAGTATCTGAAATGAAAAACACTAGCCACCCCAGCTGTTCATGAGGATGCAGCAACTGGAACAATCTTAGGCTGGAAATACAAAGTGCAGTCATTTCACAAACCATCATTTTCGTCAAAATTGCATGTATTCCTGCCTAAAGACCTGGACCTGTATGGTCCAGCTGTTCTAGTTATGAAATGAGACACGAAAGCTGAGCTTCATGTAAAGAATTATACATAGATACTCGTGGCAGCTTTTTCATAAGAACTCAGAAGTTAGAAACAGCCTAAACATCTACCGACAAGTGAGTGAATAACCACATTGTGGTGCTCTCATAATGAGAATACTATACGGCACTAAGAAGGCATGAAGTATTAACTCAGACAACATGTGGATGGATCTCACAGTGAAAGCAGTCGGACAAAAATGAGTGCACACCCTATGACTCCATTCTTAGAAAATTCTAGAAGTTTGAACTCATCTCTATTGGCAGAGAGCAGCTCAGGGATTCCCTGGAGAGCACAGGGCAGGGTTGGGGTAAGGTGGAGGGCTTACACAGGACCAATGCAGCAATTTGGAAGGATTGATAAGTCGAACCCTAGTGCTCCCAAATGGAAACACATGCCAAACTCACCACACCAATATGTACATATTAAATGTGTGCAATTTGTACATAAATCCTACCGCAAATAAATCTACATTTTTTAAGCCATGAGAGCAGGGAGGACCCATTGTGGTAGGCAGGATAGCACCATGGAAAGAACTTGGATGTTGTTGGGACCAAAACTCAGATCAGATCTGCTCTTTAGCATCTTAGCCACGAGAATGTGCTATGCAAATAACAACCAGGAATAGTCTTTTTCTCAGTGATTGAGACGAGACAATACAGCATATATGAACACATTTGAGATACTTGATAAATGGTGGTCTAGTTCACTTTTCTTCCAAAGAGGAAGCCCTTTCAGTTATCCACAATATTAATAGATTTTTCCTGCACACACTCCGGTGGGGATATCCCATTTGTCTAACTCTGCTGAAAGCAAATGCTGTGTTCTCATCGGCAGAGCATTGCTTCTGGCTCTGGATCCCCATCCTGAACGGTTCTCCCTGAGACTCGGTCCCTCTTACTTTATTACTTTAGCTCAGTGTTTGATTCTTTCTAAAATATATAAACCAAGACAGCAAACAGCTCTCCAGCAGATTCTTCGTGGTATGTTTGTCAAGATAGGGTCTTACTATGTGGCCCAGACCGGCCTCCAGTTTGCTGTTCTCCTGTGTGAGCCTCCCAAATGCTGAGATTACAGGAATGCATCACTATGCCCAACTGAATAGTTTTTGTACTTGTTTCCTAGGGTTGCGAGCAAATTACGGCGATATGTATGGCTGAGAAGTCATAAATGTACTCTCTTGTAGTTTAGGAGGCCAGAAGTGTAAAACCAAGGTCACTGGGACTTGCTCCCTTTGAGACTTTAGAGGAGACACCTCCCTTTGTCTCCTAGCTTTGGTTGGCTGTGACCATTTCTTGCCTCATGGTAGCATTAATTCCAATTTCTACCCCCTCTTTGTCTCCTCTTATAAGGACATTGACCATTGGCTTTGGATATCATCCTAATCTAGGGTGATTTCATCTAATTATATCGCCATGATCCTTTATAAAAAAAAAAAAAGCATTTGCAGGCTCTAGGGTATACACCTTTGCAGGATAGGACACCCTCAACCCACAGCAGCCCTAGATCCCACCCTAGCAGACAAAACTTTCCTATAAGACAAGCACAGTGCTTCGTACAACTTCAGTGCATGCTCCAAATGGTCCCTACCAACTCAGCAATTGTAACTGTGTCCTGATGTGCAGTGTGCTTGTGGTCCTGGCAGGAAGTCTTCACATTTTAAGCCTCATCTGAATCTCATCCTGGGACCTAAGAACCAGACAAAAGGATGTAGACAATGGACGGCCCCGGAAACCTCCATTTCTAACTGAGCTGGACACTGGCATCAGTCGCCTTAGGTTTCAAGCCAGCCCCTGGCAGCCAAACTCTCCGGGGAAAAGCCTGCAGTTAGAGCCATCTGTCTTCCAGGCAGAAAATTTTTCTTAAGAATTTATGAGTTAACAGTGCAATGTAAACCCCTGTCCAGTGGAGTAGCTTGTTGAGGGCGTCTCCCTCACCCACAATCTCCATCTCACCCCCTAGCTACCTGAAGAAATCGGGGTGTACATGGACCTCTGCCCACCTCTCCCCCATCGGCGCTTAACTGGCATTGTCCACAAAGGCCAAATCAAAAAGGGCAACCCCCCCACCCCCCGGAGACTCTACCCCAATTTCCTCTGCAAGAGACTCATTGGCTGAAGGTGATTAGCTGCAGGCAGGTCTGGTGGGAACCTCACAGCTCCATTCTGTCACTAGGATGCCCGGCCATTGGTTCAGTGCATTGGCTTTCAAACTTCATTGTTTATAATCTGCAGTAGAACAAACCATTTATATCACATCTCAGAGAGTATACGCTATACATATACATTTTTAAATTTTTCCCCAAACTACCCTTAGCCTCACATCGAATGGTGGTTCCCTCACTCCCTACCTCTGTCCTTCCGTTTTCCCTCTCCCAGACACAGGGCATAACCCCCTGAATTGATTTCACGATGCACAAATGGGCCACAGTCTGCAATTTTGAAAAACACAGGTTTAAAGAAAGCTGCAGCGTCTCCTGGTCTCGGCTAGGAAGTCCATCAAACTCCCCTTTATTGTTGTCTTTCAATTCGCCCTCAAGGCTTTTTCAGCCGCTGCTTTCCTGATCCTCTGATGAGGTATGTATCGATCCTAGATCCTCTTTTTTTTCTGCCTGTCCTTCTGGAATAGCCAGCCTTGCTGCTTTCTAATCAGGGTGCGCATGTCGCCTCACTCCATCTCAGGAATACTGGTTGAGGCACAGATGTGGTCATAAATCAAAACCTCAAGGCTGCCATCTCACTGACCTTGCAAATATCAACAGGGCCACTGCTCAGTTCTCTCTCTTTCTCTCTCTCTCTCTCTCTCTCTCTCTCTCTCTCTCTCTCTCTCTCTCTCCTTTCTTCTTTTCCTACAATCCTGATTCTCTGCAGAATGCAAGGTCTTCTTCCGTTTTACACACCCCTCATTATTAGACTTCATAAACCCTATGTGCGGCAGAACAGTCTTAGGACTATTAGGTTCATATTTCCTCGCGGCGGCGGACTCAGAAAAATATTGGTGTCCAAATCCCGCACTCCACACTAAATAATGCCGAGCAACCAAGGAGAGACGTATTGGGGCTAGGGAGGAAATCTGCTTTCGCCTTCCTTGTTTTCCTGTTTTGAAGCTGACAACCATCACCAAAGTGGCGATCTTCCTGGTACCTTCTGGTGTTCGCTGACTCATTAGCCGAGTTCGATCTTTAAATCCAGGAGCAGGAATAACTCTCAGCCATTTCTGCTTTTAAATTTTAATTTCAAATCTTCCTTCAGCATCTCAGAGTTTAGGTACATTTGGGACAGATCCTCAATTCCTACATCAGTCACTTGAAACCAAGCCTGAAAACTGGCTGCCGTGGCACATGCCTGTAATCCCGGAACCCAAGAGGTGGAGGCTGAAGGAGCCTGAAGCTAACTTACGCTATCCAGAGAGTTCAAGCCAGCCTGAGAAACACAGTGAGAAGAGGTGTTTAAAAAAAAACCAAGCAGACGAAAGCACCAGTCCTCACAATCTGAAGGACCATAGTTTATGGGAACCGGTGTGATCAAGATAGATGAAACCAGACCAAGATCACCAACACCCCATGCTGAGTTCCTTGTGGGGCATCTTTCCACATCAGACAAGTGAGGGCGCATCTTGTGTTAATTTCAGGGGGCATCAGATTACAGATGTGAGAAAGCCCCAAAGGGGGTGCAGAGCCCTGGAGGCCCACAGCGGAATAAAGACAGACCGACCCTGTGGGAGAAACGAGGGAGGGGCTGTTCAAAGAAGACCCCTTTATAATCCTCACAGTGGTGCCAAAGTCCTCTCCGTGGGTTTATTTTGTTTCACTACAAATATTAATTTACATAGGGCTGACCCTTAGCAAGTAAAATGATTAATATTTTATTAATACCAGTATAAATAATGTTATGGATAAATAATTAATAAAAACCCCTGCATAAATAAAATATTGTTGACATGGAAATATGACTCATACCATTATAAAAATTTTAATACTGGCTGTGATTTTGTGAAATGTGTGTGAAAACCGAGACTGCCATAAGCCCTGGGCTCAGCATGACCACAGATCTAGTATAGAGGCTGGGGTTACCCTGCCCCCATGTTGGCAATATTTTGTTGTTATTTCACACCCACAACATATGTGGGTCTGTCAATGACTTCGATTTGATTCAACACTATTAAGGAATGCCTTAGTATGTGCCCAAACTCACCTCTTAGCCCTTGGAATAACAATTTTCATTATTTAATTGTGCTTAACAAAATTTAAGAACTTAGATAATAACTTTATTTTACTTTAATTCCTTTCAAGCCAAGACTCTGGATAGGACTAAGTAAACAATCTGTTTCTTGAGATATCAGCTAGAATGGATGGTGGATCCACCACTGAGGGGCTTGGTATGGGCTGGAAAACTCAGCAGGGTCCTTGGGTAGTCAGACTCCATATATGGTGTTCTGTGACTTTTTCTGGGGAGACATGAACAAGTATCTACTTACCCCAGATAGGAAACCAGTAGCAAACCAAAATAAAGATACCACTAAAGTCCAACTTGGTGAATTAGTGAGTTTATTGGAGTTACTTACGGGAGCATGGGTGAGAGGTTACTTATAGGACCAGCTGCATCACCAAAAAGTCCACCCCAATGTGGATGACAACTTGAGAAAGACATACCCCTGGAGCGGCTCTACTGTCGGTCAAGGGAGTATACAGACCGCTCCTCCATCATAGACCAAGGAACCGGGGGCACTAGACCAGAACCTGAGAGAGGTACAACCTTCAAGGCCTACCTCCTGTGACCTACTTTTATCAGGTAGTTCCCGAAAGTTCCATGACCTTCCAAAACAGCATCACCAACTAGGATCCAACTGTCCAAACATGTGAGCCTCTGGGGGAACATTTAGTTTTATACAGTAACTCTGAAACCATATATATTTGAAGATGCACTTTCTGTTCATAAGGAGTACTTGAGGGTACAATGGAAATGATCTCAATGACCAATTGCTACTGGAAAGTCCTTGGGAGTTATGGCTGATAATGCCGCAGTGTGCTCTTCCTGGGGCTGCAAAGGCAGATCTGCCTACACTCTGGGTAGAGCCACAGGCTACCGCTCTCTTTTAGCAAGGCATTTTAGTGCCTCTTTAGCAAGGCGTACACTAGTCTCCCAAGGTTGTACTCTGGTGTCACGGGTACTTAACGGGAGAGTTTTTCTGGCAGTCAATTCAGTTTCATTCCCTTCTAGCTTATCTGAAATTCGCTCTATTCAATTCAGCTAGATTCTGCTCCGCTCAACTTGACTCAGCTCAAATCCATCTCTCTATGCATATTTTCACAAGTATTTTCTAAAGTACTTTCCTATGGCCTGGGAACCCGGGTGGAATTGCCTTCTCTGATGGACTCATCTCACTATTCCAACCTTAATGGTATCTGTGGCATTGGACAGAGCACAAGACTGGACCTTGAGGAGTACCACCCTGACGGCATCTTCGCTCTGCCATTTGGACAATATTCTCAAGCTCTGATCCACTTTCTTCACCTATAAAACAAGAGTAACAGTTCACTCTACCTGGTGGGACATTGGTCAGGGTTATATTCCCAGTGGGCACTCAGAAATGCTATCTGTTAAATCTCCTCACTTGTTAAATCACTCTGTTTCTAAAGGTAAGACCAGATGAGCGAGGAAACCCAACGTTCACTCATACCTGGAAAACCCCTCCATAAGAGGGGAGTTCACTACTGAACTTCACAGGATCCTAATCTTTGCTCTGCCCTAATTCTCCATGCTCCTTGGTGCTCCTTTTCATGACTCTGTTGAATTTCTTTCGAGAAATAGCTTTGATATTTACCCATGTTACTGTATTGATTCCTTGGACTTGGTTTGACCCGTGATCCTTTGAGCTCAGAATCAGGAATCAGAATCATGTCACCTCTATTGCCCGCCCATCTCTGTACGAGCAAGGAGAAGGTATTGGGGATGGAGGGAACAGCCTGTCCAGTCCACCATTCCTGCAGACCCCTGTAGAGGCACATTTGGCGACATTCTCAGTAGTACCAATGGCTGAAGGGGTAGAACATTAGCACATGTAAGAAAGTAAGCCTTAGGGTCAGCTCTCCAGCCATGGACATATACTCCTCTTTCTACAACCCAGACTACCACATCATTCCATGGCAACCCAGAACCAGAGGTGCTAACTCAGATTCCTATCGACGGGTACCCAAGCTGTAGAATACACATCACACGGCGTCCTCAAAACATAGTGCGGGCCTCCTTTTATCCCTCGTTGTTGGCCACACATAGTTAAAATCAGAACAGGTTTCTACTGTTGGAATGCCTTCATGCACACAATGCTGAGCTTGGCCCACGGATATTCTTTCTCTTAGGTACTCAGTGGTCTCAGATGCAGAAACTGAAAGCATTTTCATGGAGCCCATCCATCTCTCCTCAGCTGTGGCTGCCAAACAGATCATCAATGAAGGTAAGAAGCTGGCATCTGAGTGGGCACAGGGAGGGCCTGGTAGTATCTGAAGACTCTTGCAGGAGGCCCAATGGAAGGGGCAGACATGCTTGTCCAGTGCTGCCCATCGCGTTGAGGACAGCAGATCTGACAGGAGCAGGTCTGCCGAATTCACCTCAATAACTTGGATGGGGCAAGTGGAAATAATCCCATACCATGTGAATGGTTCTCTAGTCCATCGTCATGGATCCCAGAACTGTCCATTCTGGGGTTTTTGGTTAACTTCAAGGGCTGTGAGTAGGGGTGAGTGTGGAGGGCTTGTAATAGACACAAACCTAAAAGCCCAAGAAATTGATAGGAATAAGCAATACCCAGAGAGTTCTGTTCAAAGAGATGTTTACATTTAGATCTGTATCCATTCTGCTTAAGGGTAGTCCTCAAATTACCTTTAAAAGCTGATAAAGTGGGACCAGCGAAATGGCTCAGTGGATAAGGGTGCTCGCCAGGAAGGATGGTGGCCTAAATTTGATCCTCTAATCTCACACAGTGGAAGGAAAGAACCGAGTTCTTTGACCTCCACCCGTACACTTTAGTGTATGTGTCCTCCAACACACATACTCAGAAAAGAAGTAGTTATTTTAAAATTTTAAATTGATGAGGTAGGTTGGCATGAGGAAAATTAGGGTGATACAGGATAGATAGTGATGTTCATATTTATACTCAAATTTTGAGCCAGACAACATACTATATTTCACTCAAGGATACCCATCCTGGTTGAAATGTTTTGGGGTTTTGGTTGTTTTGGAAGTTTGGGCCAATCCTCATTCACGATTTTACTCTTTCCAATTCTCCTGCAATCTCTCCAGATGGTCTGCCTCACTTCTGATGGGGTTGGTAAGAGCAAGGCATCATTGCTGGTGACAGAGGGCTCAGGTAGCTGGAATTTGAACTTAGGTAGAATTTGAGTTTTCTGACATCTTGTCAGAAAGGCTCTGGGTCCCGGCTTGAGACAGGCTCAAGAGATCACACTTCCCACCCTCCTGGAATCTGGGAGGTGAGAACCGTAGGCCCATGAGGTCCGAGGGCAGATGAGAACCGTGGACACTAGGACTTTAGTGCAGGGAAGCAAACAGCGAGTGAAACAAATAAGCAAGTTAAATGTTTCTCAGAAGGTAGTCTCTCATAATTGACTCATCGAGGCTTAACATTTCCGCAGAGGGTTTGCATTCCAGATGTGATAGGGTGGACTATGTTAACATCATTCATTCGTTCACTTAGTAAATACATATGACCATCCACACTGTCCTGGGCACTGTGGGAGTTAAAGGCACGAAGCAGACATTCTTCAAGTACCCAAACACCAGGTCTAAAATGTTATCAGTCAGCTCTATAAAGAAGTGAATGGCAGAAGCCAGCTTGAGTTCCCCTCCCCTATACCCACTTGGAGTGAATCCTAAGCACAAGTCTAGACCAATACCATGGTCCTCCTGAGTCCTAAGTAAATCCTTCCCGGCAGATCCTCCTGGCATCCCATCTGTGCCAAGGTCCCGGTAGCTAGCTGGCCCAGACTCTCCCAAAGGGTGGGGAAGACTATGGCGTTCCTAACTCTTCGATACAAATGCCACATGTCCCCTCTAGAACTCAAGCCTCGGGGTCTCAGAACAGACACCGAGTGTCCAGGCATGCTGGAGTCTGCTGAGCAGCTTCTGGTGGAAGACCTGTACAACCGTGTCAGGGAGAAGATGGACGACCAAAGCCTGTTCAACACCCCCTGTGTGCTGGACCTGCAGCGGGCCCTGATCCAGGACCGGCAAGAGGCCCCTCGGAATGAGGTGGATGAGGTCTGGCCTAATGTCTTCATAGCTGAGAAGTGAGTGTGTTCATGGGGAGACCTGGCCCCCTATTCTTCTCCTCTGGGTAATCCCTGAGATGAAGTTCCTCTAGCTCACCAAAGGCCTCCATGGTTCCTTCCACTAAATGGCGCCTGCCTGGTCACTCACCCTGGCCTGACAGTGGAGAAAGGTTTCCTATCACCCTGCACACAGAGACCCCCCAGACAAAATGACCACACTCTCCTCCTTCCCATCAGGGGTCTCTAGCATAGCCTTGCCCTTCCAGGTAGCTTCCTGACACAGGTGTTTGCCAACTCCATCATCTCCACCACCTCACCACATCCTAATAACCAGAAAAGAGAATGTTAGGAATCACTGACAATGACCATGTGCATACGGGTTTAACAAAATATGAGAATGTATGCAATAAGTATAAGAATAGTGTATGTGTGCAGTATGATGCTGGTTAGGTTGTGTGTGTGTGTGTGTGTACGTGTGCACGCATGTATGTACATATTCTCATAAACCTCAGATTAGAAAGAAACGTGATAGAATGTTAAAAGTACCTGAGAGGCGGTTTTATTTTCTTCTTTGGGTTTCTTTTGAAATATCCAGGTCCCCTCGATGTTGTTTTTATAATGAAAAAACTCAGTTTTAAGTTAATCAGTGGTTTCTGGAGTAAACACAAAAACAGCTCTCATGGTCCATCTCTTCAAGGTCTTGTCAGGGCATAATTGGTACCAGTAGGCTAATTTGTGAAACTAATTTTTGCTGATTCATTGGCTACTTAATGAGATATCTTCCTGATGCAATTACCCAAGAGCCAGAATTGAAGGACAGAGGTGAGGGCCCTGAAGCAGGCAGTGTGGACAGAGCTTTGGACACCAGGTCTTGCAACCCATCATGGAGTGATCCGTTGCCCAGAAACTGATTCCCAGATCATCAAGTCCTAAGTGACCTTTCACTAGATGTGCAGGTCCAGAAGCATTTATTCCGTGGTCACAGACATCTCCAGATGTTCCCAGCTAAAGGCCTCTGTGGTTCTTTGAGCAAAGCTGTCCTAGGGGGCTCTTCAAATTGAGCTCTACTTACTCAGTTACAGAAGAAAGAGCCCTGAAAACTAGTCTTGTTCGGTCTTTTTCTCCTTTCAAGCCTTGAGCAAAAGCTCTTGAATTCATTTTTATAATCTTCAAACAGGAACAAAACTGCCCTCTCTACTTCTTCAGTTTATGATAAGGACAAAATAAAATGATGTGTGTGAGAGGATCTGGAAGAACACAGCATGTGACGCCAGAGTACAAGACTTCTGATTTTACTTATTTACTATTTGAAAAAACATTTTGTATGCATGCTTTGCCTGCATGAACATCTATGCATGCCTGAGGCCAGAAGAGGGATCTCCTGGGACTGGAGTTACAGGTGGTTATGAGCCACCACGTACGTGGGTGCTGGGAATAGACCCCTGGTCCTCTGGAAGAGCAGCCAGTGCTCTTAATCACTGAACCATCTCTCTGGGCCCCTAATTTTTCCTTTTATGCCATCTTTATGCTTTGATGCATGTACATTTCCAGTGTATATTGGTCTTCTCCTTGGCCGGTGCCCTGTCTCTTCTCTGTCTTGCTGTAGCCTAAAGCATCGGCCTCTCTTTATTAAAGCGTTAACAGTGAGCCCCAGACTGCAAGGGGCCTAGGAGGGAGCACTATCCCAGCTACATGCTCCCTATCATATACCGGGTCTGACTCTTGGCAACCACGCCCTGCCTCTCTCCCCAGGAGCGTGGCTGTGAACAAGGGCCGGCTCAAGAGGCTGGGCATCACCCACATCCTGAACGCTGCACACGGCACCGGCGTTTACACAGGCTCTGAATTCTACACTGGCCTGGAGATCCAGTACCTGGGAGTGGAGGTGGATGACTTCCCAGAGGTGGACATCTCCCGGCATTTCCGGAAGGCGGCTGAGTTCCTTGACGAAGCATTGCTGACCTACAGAGGTGAGCGGGTCCTGCAGGGTCCCGGCTGCTTCGGAGAGGCCAGAAGGGGGAATGGTATGAAAACCTCCTGATTGCCTGGAGGAAATCTGTCTTTGTGTGGTGGCTTTCTCTGAGAAAGGAAAGAAGGCTCAGTTCGTCCGGTGGGTGATTATTAAGGGCCAGACATGTGGTGAGTACGGTTCTCATGCTGTCATGAGGTGTAGCAGATATTACAGTAGGCAGCGAGGGCAAGGAAAATTAGAGAAGGAAAGAGGGAAGGGGGGAGGGGAGGGGGAGAGAAGGAAGGAGGAAAGGGGGAGAGGAGGAGTAGAAGGGGGAAGGGATAAAAGGGCAGAGGGAAGGGGGCGGGGAGGTGGCCATGGTAAATGCAAGGCAGACTAACTAGGAAGATACACTGGAGGGGCAGGCTAGCTCCCTGAGGGTGCTGGGGAGACCTCACTAAGGACAGGACATTTGAGCTCCACGGGGAAGAGGAGCTAGCCTGGAGGAGGGTAGAAGGGCGTTCTCGGCTAAGGGAACTGTTAGTGTAAAAGCCCCAAGTTTGATGTGATCAGGAATCAAAAGACTGGGCTGGTTAGCACAGTGCATGAGGGCTGCATGTCAGGGAGGCGACAAAGGGGAAGCGAGAGCGTCCACAGGATGAGAGGGCTTTGAGGTGATTGATGGCCTAGGTGCCACTCCCTCTGCCTTGGAGAATGGTCAAGTAGGAGGGGATGGAGCAGGACCCGGCTGCTGTGTGAGGCAGTGTGAGAATAAACCAGAGTCAGGAGGAGTGCCCAGGGTCCTGCACACTTCTCCAGGGACAGGCTGGTGTCCCTGCAAGGACCACAGACTGACAGTAAAAGTGCAGGATTTGCTGTCCGGAGGCCCGGGCTGGAGTCCATGATTAGTTAGCTTTATGCATGGACTATTTCCCTTGCCCAGGAAGCATAGTGTCCTTGTTTTTAACTAATGCTAATGTTGCTGTAAGGAATAAAAACTTAGAAACAAGCTTATGTAGCACACTGCCTGCCCCATGACGAATGTCACCATCATAAGAAATAATACTGTTAGGGATTCCTGGAAATGGTATTGGCTGTCACCACCCATCACCAGGATTGGTAGCTCCTAATGGAAAATACCCACCCACACAGAATATGTGTATGTGTGTAAATTTTATTACACACACACACACACACACACACACACACACACACACACACAGAGAGAGAGAGAGAGAGAGAGAGAGAGAGAGAGAGAGAGAGAGAGAGAGAGTTCCTTTCATTCTTTCTTTTGATTTTTTTTTTAAACGCTGGGATTTTTGTGTTTGTTTTAGAGACAATGTCTCACTCTGTAGCCTGGGCTATATTATAACTCATTATGTAACCCAGGCTGGCCTTCAACTTGAGGTAATCCTCCTGCCTTAACCTCTTAAGTGCCAGGATTACAGCCATGAGCTACCAATCCAGTTTAAACTTACTTTTAAAAATCAGGCCTTTTCATCTCTGTGGGGTTGAGTGCGTCGATGTCTGTTACAAGGAGGCTTTTGCTCCTTTGCTCCCCTCAGTCAGGGGCTCCCCTCAGTCAGGGGCTCCCCTCAGTCAGGGGCCAGCTTCTTATCAGAAAGGGCTGGAAAGCAAACAGGCCATGGGCTGTGCATGCAACAGGTGGCCATCACAGCAGGAGAGCATGGATGCCATAGCAAGCAGGGAGCTTTGGCAGAACTTAGAGCCAAAGCTAGAGCAGGCCTGTGAAGGAAGAGGATGCTGCCCAGGAAGTTCCCTACCTTTGGCTTATGAACACGCCTAGCTTCTAGGATTCATGCACCAATGCAAAGCTGAGCATTAACGTCACATAGGCCAGTGGTTCTCAGTCTCCCTATCGCTATGACCCTTTAATATAGTTCCTCAGGTTGTAGTGACCCCAGCCATAAAATTATTCCATTGCTACTTCATTACTGTAATTTTGCTATGGTTATGAATTATATAAATATCTGATATGCAGGATATCTGATATGCAACCCTTAAATGGGTTGTGACCTACAGATTGAAAACTGTTGGCTTAGGCTAAACCTTTGGGAAGCCTGGTCCCCACCTTGCCAGGGCCTCTCCTGTCCCCATTCTGGCATTGAACCAACCACCTCCTACGGGTACAGGCATCAGGACTGTGATGAGGTGGTGGCTGCCACCTTAAGGTAGGTCCTACTCGGAGGCAGAGAAGTAAATATCAGAATTCCCCTGGAGCCTTTCTTTCCTTTACTCTAGGATGGGTTGGAGGAAGGAACACCGGCATTCATCACAGTGACCCCATGATGGGGTGTTGCTGTTTTCATTTTACAGACTGGGAAGTTGAGACTCCTAGACAGGTCCTTTGGCTTTGCCTCTGTGATAATAAAATTCCCTCTGCCCAAGGTCATGGGAAATGTGCGTAGTCCCAACACACAAGAAGCTGAGGATGAAGGATTGTCTTAACTTCCAAGCCAACCTCAACTATATAGCAAGCATCAAGCCAGGCATCATTACATACCAAGACCCTGTCTCAAAAAAACTAATAAATACAATGCACGCGTACAGGGGTTGAGTGGAGGGTGGATGTTGCCAGTAAGTGTAAAACCAGCTCCAGTTCCTCAGAAAAGCACTATGCTGAAGCCAAGCCGCCAAGAGATACAGGCAAGAATTTCAAGACAGGACCCCAACATGGCCGGCTGGAGACACTAGACCTTGTCAGGACTCCTGGTTTCTGTGTTCTTTCTCCCTCTGTGTCAGGCAGGAAGGCTGCCGTTAGCTAGTCATCTGCCTCAGTTCTAACAGACTCTGGTCCTTTGTCTGCCTACTGTGAGTTCCATCAACAGCAGCAATTGGATGGCTTCTGGGCAAGCACTTGTTTCTTTGGGGGTGTGGGGAGGTATGTTCTGAAGAAAGGGGGGATTATGGGTTGGGAGGATACAGGGCAAATCCACAATTTAATAAAACACACTGAGGGGTAGAGAGGGTGCAGACACAGTCGAACTCAAGCCTTGCGCCATCTCCAGGAGCACTCACTCTTTAATCTTTGAAGCGGGGCTCTTCTCCAGATGGTCCTTCCACCCACCAATCAGCCCGGTGGCTGAACAAAGTGATGACTGTGTACATTGGCCACCTTCCTGGAGCCATTTTATCGATAGAAAGTTTTCATCCTGTCAGCGTGGCAGGGACAGAGGCACAGCTCCACGCGGTTACCCGGGTTACATCAGCCCGAGGTGTTCCCTTAATCTTTTGGCGCTCTCCACTGAGGTAAAAACCAGATCCTTGACACAAAAGGATTTCAGGATGAGCCGTCATGAAGCAGACTTGGTGTTTATTAAAAGACATTTTTTAAAACACATTTCAAACCAGGGGTTGATAGAAAGAGGGGAGCTTAAGAAGACAGTGGGGTACCCCTGAGAGCACGGGCATTGGCGGCTCTGATGGAGTGGCCCTTGGCTGCCTTTACAATAGCCAGGCACACTGTTCTGGTAGGGTTCTGAAGCTATTATCTTTAAAGGGTTGCTAACCTAAATGAGATCACAGGGTGGTTCCTGAAGGGCACGCGGCAGGACTGCAGTTGATAAGGTAAAACTCGAGATCCCAGGGATGCCGGAAGTTAAGTGTCTTCAATATAAACAAAGTGAACAGACCCCCAGAAAATGTCTGGGAGAGGAATGACACCAATTCAAGGTCATGTACATTCAGCTTTTCAACCTAGGTCATTGCTATTTTAACATAAAGTGTCCACAGATGAAAGGGATGTTGTCGTTATGTGGGTAACCTTCACAGCACAGCTAACAGTGCTGGAACTCTTGATCTCCACTGGCGAGAGGCTTCAACGAGGGCTCGTCTCCATCCCCGTGGCCCCATAATTTCTATCTTGCTTCAATAACATAGTTTTACTCCATTATAGAGGGTGCTCCCTGGAGTTGTGCTCAGTGCCTCTCCCCTGGTGCTCTGGATCGAACCCAGGTCCTCTCAAATGCTAGGCAAGCTCTATCCCAAGTGCGCCCTTTGCCTGGGCCTTGCACTTAACAGAGAAAAGAGAAGAATCCTGTTCTTGCTGTAGATGAAGCGAGCAGAAGCTCCAAAGCCCATCTCACCCCCCCCCCTTGTCCTTCAGACTGCTTCCCTGAGGTTCCGCAGGGGAACCCCCAGAGACGAGAGCACAGCATAGGAAGACTTGCCCCACTCCAAACCTGCTTTATACCAGAATGAGTCGAAACAGGATCTGATGCCCTTATGAGAAAGACTAGGCAGTCATGTCCTGGTCCTGAAAGCGACCTGGCCTGTCAAGGGATGAGTGTGGGATCTTGATACTGACAGCAGGAGGTTGTGACCTGGCCGGATGGTTAAGGAAAGGCCCTCAGTGAGGCACAGGTGTGGCAGGAAGGGCTAAAACGGGGAAACAGAGGCCTTTATTATTTTGACTCTGCTCAGTTACCTCCCTCTAGTGGCTGCTGACGCCTGGCAAGAGCAGTACTGCAATGCCCTGGGTCCCTTCCAGTCTCAGTCTCTGACCTCTTCTGTGACAAAGACATGGCCTTACTGGCGCAAAGATATAATAATAAAAGACTCATCCCCTATTCATATTATCAGATAGGACTCCTGCCGAGTTAGCACACATCTCCAAAGGCTGTTGGCAAATAGATTGATGACAGGCAGGAAGAAGGTCTCCGGGGGTCTCGGGCTGCATTTTAAACAGCCATTAGAACGAAGGTACTGACAGAGTGTCTGTCACATTTATGAAAGATGCAAAGCAGAAGGGGAGGCCAGGGGACAACATGTCTGCTGAATGGTACAGCTGAGCCTTTTGGAAGCTTCTGTAGGCTAGAAGGACAGACTGCAGAGACCCAAAGTATCAGTAGGGATTTGTAATGTTATCTTTATGCTTCAAACATGGAGGCATGGCTTAGTAGCAGATGGACTTTGTTTTATAAATTTCAGTTGATAGAGAAGAATTTAAGACCATTGTTTGACCTGTCTGTCCATATTGCAAACAACGCTTTAGATGGTTTGAGTGCCCCCTCCTAGGGTTTCCTGACCTGAAAGTTAATCCCAGTTTTTTTGAGATAATAAGAGAGTGGGAACTTGATCCAACTGTAGTGTTTGAAGATGCAGCCTTTATGAGATGATGAGGGTTAGATAAGGTCATGAGGGTGGAGCCCTCATGATTCCATCCTGGTAGCTTTTAAAGCGGCAGAGATGAGGGGACACACACACACACACACACACACACACACACACACTTCCTGTCCCTTACTCTGTGGTGCTCTACACTGCCTCAGGCCCCGCCAGCAAAGGCTGTCATTAGATACAGCCTCTAGACCATGCATCTTCAGAATCACAAGCAAAAAATTAACTTACTTTCTTTATAGAGCAACCTGCCTTGGGTATTTCATTCTAATAGTAAAAGGTGCTTAGTACAGATGGTATGAGTGGAGGCTAGGTGTCCAAACATGTGACGTGGGAACTACCTACTCTATGTGAGTTGTCCTGACCTGAAAACAAACTCCTCATAAAAAAAATAATAGATTCAGGCCCAGCGGCGGCCCATAGAGGTAGACAGGCCCGGCGGCAGAGACAAGCAGACGTAGGTAGGCCTGCGGCGGCGGCCCGCGGAGGTTGACGGGCCCAGCAACAGCCCACTGAGGTAGACGTGCCCAGCGGCGACAGCCTACAGGGATATTCAGGCCCGGAGGCAGCCGGCAGAGACATTCAGTCCCAGCGGCGGCCCACAGAGGTAGACAGGCCCGGCGGCAGAGACAAGCAGACGCAGGTAGGCCTGCGGCGGGGGCCCGTGGAGGTAGACGGGCCCAGCGGCGGCAGCCGACAGGGATATTCAGACCCGGCGGCAGCCGGCAGAGACATTCAGGCCCAGCGGCGGCCCACAGAAGTAGACGGGCCCAGCGGCGGCCCGCTGAGGTAGACGTGCAGCGGCCGACAGGGACATTCAGGCCCGGGGGCGGCCCCCAGAGGCAGACAGACCCAGCGGCAGCTGACAGGGACATACAGGCCCGGCGGCGGACCGCAGAGGTAAACAGGCCCAGGGACGGAGACAAGCAGACACAGCTTGGAACAGGGACACCCCTAACCCCAACATCTGGGGAAGAAGCTATCTCCGTGGGTCAGAACCAGAACGAATCTGAACACTCCGTCTGAGGACAACCCAGGGCCCAGCTGCTGATCCTGTGAAACCCAACAACTTGGAGGTGTTGGTGAGACTACCCTGCTCAGCTGAAACCCATCTGGGAGAGGATTCAGATGCCTACAGTTTAAAGTCTGAAGAAACAAGATCAGCTGAGGAGTTGACAAATGAACAAAAAGTGACCTGAGAACACAGAAGAAGGCGCTACCCAGACACCAAACCAGATCACCAGAATCATAAGTATATAATTCACCGATCGAAATCAGCAGCCCCTGAAGAAATAACCCAAAAGCACCAATTTAACCAAGAACCCCTACTAAACCAAGACTAAAAATTAGAACAAGAGAGGCACTCTCAGACACAGACACCACCTGCACCTCACAGAGGAAGAGATGAGTAGGCGCCAGTGCAAAAATACAGGCAACAACATAAAGACCTATATGGCAACATCAGAACCTAGTGATTCTACACCTGCAAGACCTAAACATACCATGACAGAAGAAACAGAAGAAATCAACCCTAAAAATGACATTAAGAAGATGATAGAGGCCCTTAAAGAAGAAATAAAACATTCCCTCAATGAGGAAATAAAAACTTTCCTTAAAGAGGAATTGAAAAACTACCTTAAAGAGGAAATAAAAACTTTCCTTAAAGAGGAAATAAAAAACTCCCTTAAAGAGGAAATAAAAACTTCCCTTAAAGAGGAAATGAAAAACTCCATTAAAGAGGAAATAAAAAACTCCCTTAAAGAAATGGAAGAAAAAACGAACAAAAAATGGGAAGAAATTAAAGAAAGCCAAGAAAAAGCAATTAAACAGATGAAAGAAACATTCCAAGATCTGAAAAATGAATTTGAGACAATAAAGAAAACACATGCTGAGGGAATGCTGGAAATAGAAATCCTGACAAAACGAACAGGAACTACAGAAACAAGCATAACCAACCGATTGCAAGAGATGGACCAGAGAATCTCTGACACTGAAGACACGATAGAGAAAATAGATTCGTCAGTCAAAGAAAACAATAAAGACAAAAAAGTCCTAACACAAAACGTCCAGGAAATTTGGGACACCATGAAAAGACCAAACCTAAGAATAATAGGGATAGAAGAAGGAGAAGAATACCAACTCAAAGGCACAGAAAATATATTCAACAAAATCATAGAAGAAAACTTTCCTAACCTAAAGAAAGAAATACCTATGAAGATACAAGAAGCTTACAGAACACCGAATAGGCTGGATCCAAAAAAAAAGTCCCCTCGCCACATAATAATCAAAACACTAAACACACAGAATAAAGAAAAAAAATTAAGAGCTGCAAAGGAAAAGGACCAAGTAACATATAAAGGCAAACCCATCAGAATAACACCAGACTACTCAATAGAGACTATGAAAGATAGAAGATCATGGACAAACCTCATGCAGACACTAAGAGACCATGGATGCCAACCCAGACTATTATACCCAGCAAAACTCTTAATCACCATAGGCGGAGTAAACAAAATATTCCAGGATAAAACCAGATTTAATCAATACCTGTCCACAAACCCAGCCCTACAGAAAGCACTAGAAGGGAAAATTCAACCCAAAGAAGCTAAACACATCCATGAAAAATCAAGCAATAGATAATCCTACACCAACATACACCACAGAAGGACAACACAACACAACCAAAAAATAACAGGAATTAACAATCACTGGTCATTAATATCCATCAATATCAATGGTCTCAACTCACCTATAAAAAGACACAGGCTAACAGAATGGATTAGAAAACAGGACCCATCCATATGCTGCATACAAGAAACACACCTTAACTCCAAAGACAGACACTACCTCCGAGTAAAGGGCTGGGAAAAGGTTTTCCAAGCAAATGGACCTAAGAAACAAGCCGGTGTAGCTATCCTAATATCTAATAAAATAGACTTCAAACTAAAATCATTCAAAAGAGACCAGGATGGACATTACATATTCATCACAGGAAAAATCCACCAAGATGAAGTCTCGATTCTAAACATTTATGCTCCAAATACAAAAGCACCCACATTCATAAAAGAAACACTACTAAAGTTTAAAACGCACATCAAACCCCACACATTAGTAGTGGGAGATTTTAACACACCACTCTCACCAAAAGATAGATCTACCAGACTGAAACTTAACAAAGAAATAAAGGACCTAACAGATGTTATGACTCAAATGGACCTAATAGATATCTACAGAATATTCCATCCTAACACAAAAGAATATACCTTCTTCTCAGCACCCCATGGAACCTTCTCAAAAATTGACCACATGCTTGGACACAAAACAAATCTCAACAGATACAAAAAAATTGGAATAACCTCCTGTATTTTATCAGACCACCATGCCTTAAAGTTAGAACTCAATAACAACAAAAATTATAGAAAACCCACAAACTCATGGAAACTGAATAATACCCACCTGAAACATCAATGGGTCAAGGAAGAAATAAAGACAGAAATTAAAGAGTTCCTAGAATTCAATGAAAATGAAAGTACAACATACCCAAACTTATGGGACACTATGAAAGCAATGCTAAGAGGAAAATTCATAGCTCTAAATGCACACATAAAGAAGATGGAGCAATCCCATACCAATGAATTAACAGCACAACTGAAAGCTCTAGAACAAAAAGAAACAAACTCACCCAGGAGAAATAGACGCCAGGAAATAATCAAATTGAGGGCTGAAATCAACGAAATAGAAAACAAGAGAACAATACAAAAAATCAATGAAACAAAGAGTTGGTTCTTTGAAAAAATCAACAAGATAGACAAACCACTAGCCAAATTAACCAAAAGGCAAAGAGAGAGCACCCAAATTCACAAAAAAAATAATAATAATAAAATGAGTAAGTTCAATGTTTTGATTTAATGTTTGGAGGGGAATGTCTACAGTCAGGAGGGAAATGCTTAAAAGACTCAGATTAGCCAGGAGGAAACCAAATATGATCATGACCTTTGTGAAAGCCTTGGTACAAAAGGTCTGGTCCGTACAAATGCTCTTCTTGTTGATTCCAGAACGACGTCAGTGTAGAAACACTGGCTGCCTATTGCTGTGCGTTACGCTTTATACCCTGATGTATGAAAGAATTCTCCAAAAGTGAGATGGTCCACTGTGCAGGGAGGAGTGTGCATCTGTGGATCTGCGAGCCAACGAGGCCCATGGCTGTCAGCATCCTGCAGAGGCCAGGTGGTGGGCGGGGCATCCGGCATGGGCTGTAAAGAGCAGTCTCCAGTTTTTGCCCCTGTCCTCTGCCTCCTAACGTCCTTAACTTTCCCCCTCTTGGATGAGGAAGAGTTTGGGGGGAGAAAGTAGAAATGGACCCCGGTGCTTCAGAGGTGACAATAATGGGACAAGTGCCTGTGTGGCTGGAGCATGGACGGACACCAGAGTCAAAGCAAACGCGCAAAGCTCAACACATCAAAATAGCCCACCAGAAAAACAGCCCGAGGGAGCCGAGCAATCGTGTCACTGTCTCTTGTGCTCGTTTTATTTTTAGGGAAGGTCCTGGTCAGCAGCGAGATGGGGATCAGCAGGTCAGCAGTGCTGGTGGTCGCCTACCTGATGATCTTCCACAGCATGGCCATCCTGGAGGCCTTGATGACTGTGCGCAGAAAGCGGGCTATCTATCCCAATGACGGCTTCCTAAAGCAGCTGCGGGAGCTCAACGAGAAGCTGATGGAGGAGAGGGAAGGGGAGTATGGTGAGGAGGAGGAGGAGGAGGCTGAGGAGGATGCCGGGAGCACACTGGGTGCCAGAGTGAACTCACTGACGGTGGAAGAAGAAGATGATGCCACCAGCCGCCTGAGTGGCTCCTCCTTGGGGAAGGTCAGCCAGGTCTCTAAGTCAGTCACCCTCATTGATGACGAGGAGGAGGAGAAGCTGTATGAGGAGTGGAGGAAGGGGCAGGGCCTCCCCAAGGGCGAGGCTGCTCAGGGTAGAGGGGGCAGTTGCTCTGCCTCCTCTGCCCAGGATGGGGATGACTGTGAGGATGGGGATGTGGAAAGGATAATCCAGGAGTGGCAGAGCCGAAATGAGAGGTACCAAGCCAAAGGCCACCGTCAGTGGAGTCGGGAGGAAGAGGAGGAGGAGGAAGAGAGCTCCTATGCCAGCAGAAGGCGCAGGCACACCCTGAGCGAGAGTGTGAGCAGCCATGACATCCGGATCTTGAAGCAGCAACTGGAAAAGAGCAGCCAACGCCGCCGCCGCGGAAGACGCGGCTCCGACTCTGAGTCCACAGAGAGCACCTGGGACATGTGGAACGAGAGGCTGCTGGAGATTGAGAAGGAGGCTGCCCGGAAGTACCACTCCAAGAGCAAGAGGGAGGAGATGGATGCGGATTCAGAGGCCGGGGGCAGGGCCCGCGAGGATGACGAGGAGAGTGTGTTGTCGGAGGCCAGCTCCTTCTACAACTTCTGCAGCAGGAACAAGGACAAGCTCACTGCCCTGGAAAGGTGGAAGGTTAAGAGAATCCAATTTGGATTTCACAAGAAAGACTCCGAGGTAGGGGACGGAAGCAGCGAGCATGGCACTGAAGAGGCAGCCGGAGAGAAGACCCTCTCTGATGTCAACCTGACGGCTTACCAGGCCTGGAAGCTGAAGCATCAGAAAAAGGTGGGCAGCGAGAACAAGGAGGAGGTGGTGGAGATGAGCAAGGGAGAGGATGTTGCCTTGGCCAAGAAGAGGCAGCGGAGACTGGAGTTACTGGAGAGAAGCAGGCAGACCCTGGAAGAGAGCCAGTCCATGGGGAGCTGGGAGGCAGACAGCTCAGCTAGCAGGAGCATCCCCCTGTCTGCATTCTGGTCAGCAGCCCCCTCCGTCAGTGCCGATGGGGACACGGCGTCAGTACTCAGCACCCAGAGCCACCGCCCTCACCTGTCTCAGCCTGCAAGCAACATGCCCCCCACACCCCTGCCTAACCTGCCAGTGGGGCCGGGAGACACCATTTCCATTGCCAGCATCCAAAACTGGATCGCCAACGTAGTCAATGAAACCCTTGCCCAGAAGCAAAATGAAATGCTCTTGTTGTCCCGCCCTCCCTCTGTGGCAAGCATGAAGGCAGCACCCGCGGCCAGCTGCTTGGGGGACGACCAGGTCTCCATGCTCAGCTCCTCCCTCAGTGGCTGCTTACCGCCTCAGAGCCAGGTGAGACCCAGCTCTGACGCGCAGTCTGTGCTGTCCTCCACCAGCTCACTGGCCTCCAGGGCTGAAGGCAGTGGGACCAAAGTGAGGGGGACCAGCAAGCCCATCTACAGTCTCTTTGCTGACAACGTGGACCTGAAGGAGCTCGGCCGGAAGGAGAGAGAGATGCAATTGGAGCTGCAGGAGAAGATGTCCGAGTATAAAATGGAGAAGCTGGCCTCAGACAACAAGCGCAGCTCTCTCTTCAAGAAGAAGAAGGCCAAGGATGATGAGGACAGCGGCGTGGGTGACCGAGACGAGGACACAGACAGTGCCATCGGAAGTTTCCGGTATTCCTCCCGCAGTAATTCCCAGAAGCCTGAGACAGACACCTCCTCCTCCCTGGTCATCTCTGATCGCTATAGAAATGGCCACAGAGCTGGCAACGAGATGGATAGCAATATTAATACGTGGCTCAGAGGCCTCGGGGCGGAAGAAAAGTCCCCTCCCCAAAGTGATTGGTCTGAAAGCTCCAGGGGGAGGTACACCAGGTCTTCCCTGCTCCGGGAAACTGAATCTAAATCTTGCAGTTACAAGTTCTCCAAATCCCGGTCAGAGGAACAGGACACCTCCTTCCACGAGGCAGACGGCAACACTGTGAGAAACACCTCACGGTTCTCATCTTCCACCACCAAAGAGGGCAGAGAGATGCACAAGTTCTCCAGGTCCACATTCAGCGAGACTGCGAGCTCCCGCGAGGAGAGCCCAGAACCCTACTTCTTCCGCCGGACCCCTGAGCCCTCTGATGGGGAAGAGTCCCCAGGGCCAAGGCGCCCAAACTGGACCAGGCCCAGGGACTGGGAAGATGTGGAAGAGTCATCTAAGTCAGACTTCGCTGAGTTCGGGGCCAAGAGGAAATTTACCCAGAGCTTCACGAGGTCAGAAGAGGAGGGAGAGAAGGAGAGGACAGAACGCGGAGAGGAAGGGAAGTTTGCATCTGGGCGCCGGTCCCAGTACCGGAGAAGCACAAACCAGCAAGAGGAAGAAGAAATGGACGACGAAGCCATCATCGCTGCTTGGAGAAGGCGGCAAGAAGAAACCAGAACTAAACTGCAGAGGAGGAGGGAGGACTGAGCTGAGTGAGCCCCACACTGGAGACACTGGGAACACAGGAAGAAGTCATTCAACGTAACATGAGGGAACACCTTACCACTGCCTGCCAAGGGTTGAGCAAGTGGACAGGATCTTCCAGACACGCAGAAATGCAAGTGTCCAGGAAGAAAGGGCCTGAGCGTAAGGTCACAGGAAGAAGGAGGGAGCGCCTTCCATGTAAGGCCCAAATTCTGGACCAGCTGGCGCTTTCTGTCACCCAAGTCCCTCTAAGCTTTGGTGCTTCCCTTCTGCATTTGATAGTGTCCTTTGCAGAGCGGAGACCTGAGTCCGGAAAAGCCACCGAGGAAGACCGTGCATGCAGAGCGTGGTTCTATTTGCAGAGGTTTTGTAATGAGACCCAGGGAACCTACTCCGTAGCAGGTCTGACCCCTCCCTACAATGCTCCGCCGTGGTGGTCTCTTTTCAGTGTTCTGGATCTGCATTAAATTGGTATGTTGTCAAATATTTCTTTGTTCTGGTCCTTTCTAACCCTGGTTGTTAGGGGAACCTCGTTTGAAAAGACACACCTGGGTTTTCACGAGGCAGCCACACCTGTGTGCCGCTGTGTTCCACGAAAGCTGGGTCTTCAAACAACGCCAGGGTCATCTCATTACTAAAGAGAACGAAAAAGGGTTTAGGCTATAATACAGCCAGCTAGAGGCCATACTAGAAAGCCTTTGAGAGAAACTAAGGAAATAGAGAACAAGTTTGCTCATATGAGGTAGAGAGAGGGTCCCCTTAGAATGGGAATAAAACAAGTGAAGAAGAGAGACAAAAAGATGCTCAATTCAAAGTGATAAGGACATTTTGCTTTGTTTTGTTTTAATGAAGTTAATGGCCATTCTTACTTTTAATTTACTGAAGGGCCATTTGACAATGCAAGGATAACGTACTGTATCCTTCTTTGAACTGTGTATGGGTTAGGTTGGTGGGTTGCTTACCCTTCCCCCAAGACCCTTGCATCTCTAAAACACAGCCCGAATTAGTGAAGTTGCAGGATTTGAACTTGGTCTCCCTGAATTAATGCTGAGCAAACATTCAAAGCACGTGTCCTCTCGTTTCCCTCCGATGGGGAAGTGTCTGCTACAGGTGCCATCCCTGTGGCATCTGTCCTTGAAGTTCGGTTTTCTGAAGGGAAATGGAAAGATCATTGGATTTGCACCTCTCCATGAGGAGCCATGCAGGGCTCTGAGGTGCCAACCATCAAAAACTCCAGTTCCCGAAGAAAGGTGGTAAAGAAATGCTTATTGAGAAGAAAAGAGAGGGACCCACCGATGGGAGGATAATAAGTAATAATCATGAGATCAATTTTCCGAAGCTGAGTTTCACGGACACAGAGCTTATGCACCCTTCTTGTGTGTTAGTTCAGCATCACACATCACAGGAAGCACACAAGGTAACACCAAGGCCAGAGGCCAATGGGAGCAGCACAAACTCAGAAGGGTACAAAAGGCATCGATGCAGCTGGGTTGATCTGCTGGCTCCACTCTCTTGGTTCATCTCCCTCCACTGACCACAGGAGAAAGAGAAAAATGCTCAGCCCCTGCCCCATTCGCCCCTTCCTCCCTTTGCCGACCTTCCCTTAGTCAGCCCCAGTCCCCAGTTTCTGAGGCTCAGTGGGTCATCCCATCATTTGTAAAATGCTGCCTAATTGACCCCCCCTACAAGAAGGCTGGTACTATACATTCTATACATTCTGTCTGTGAGGGAGTTCAAGGGCCCTCCCACTTCATTCATATGGGAAGGTATCTCATGTCTGCACAATCAACTGGGTGTCTACCTTTGAACCTCAGTTTTCTGAAGGGAGCAATTATAGTATCATTGAGTGAGGTCCCTTTGCCTTTCTATTACTTTTCATATCTCTCTCTCTCTCTCTCTCTATATATATATATATATATATATATATATGGATAGATATAGATATAGATAGAATATAGATAGATACACACACACATATATATATTAATCTCACTCATATCAAGATAGGCGATGGATTTTGAAATCAAAACCATTCCTAGTCAGTCCCAGTTCGTGTCTTGCTGAATGAATGTTGAGCACATATTAAAGGTGAATTGATTTCAAAAATTGGCCTGAATGTAAGCCTGGGAAAAAAGACCAAGAGACAACCTGTCCACCTTTAGTTGAGTCCTGGATTACAGGGACAATAATGGCTTGCATGGCCAACAGGAAGACCAATTTAGCTCACTAGAACAGTCCACCAGAAAAAGATCAGTGTCCAGCCCCAGGGAAATGCCTTTGCCCGCAGTGACTCCAGGAATAGCTGCTAGGGATACTGTACTCAAAATTCTGAGAATTCAGCTTATTCCTAGAGTCCAGAATACATTTTAATAAATCAAATCAATGAAAATTACATTTGATTTATGATGAGCTTGAAGAAATATCTGTGAAGTAAGGCTAACCGAGGGTGATGGCCAGTGATGCTGTGTTTTAGTCTCTAAATGACATTAAAAGGTAGAGGTCAGTGGAAGTCGCCGCAGGAAACAGATGGCAAACCCAAAGAGATCACTGACAAGCTGGGAACTCAGAAGTTACCAACTCTTCTAGTGCAGAAACTCCGTTTATAGGTGCGGGGGAGGGTAAAGGGAGCCAAGAAATGACTAGGTCCCAGCAACCACAAGAGATTGATACCACCTTAGGGCTGAGAAAGGCGGTGAAGAAGCTGGTTCCAGAGTCTGGGAGGACACACGGAATAGATGGGACACCCTAACAACCTGTCAGAGGAGTGAGGGAATAAATATCCTCTGTTTTCTCTTCTGCTAGTAACTTCCAGCCGGTAGGGCTAGTTGTCCACGGAAAGATAAACAGTGGGCAGGGACAGATAGAAAGGTATGACACACAAAGCAACGTGTTAAATTAGGAGACCATCTCCATCGCACCACTTGAAGGGCGTGGTCTGACCGGTGAAAACAACAGAGACACTGAACACGAATCAGGCCTCAGTTAGGAACTAACATTTGGGACAGAGTTTCCGCTACACAGGACCAACTACCAGAGAGAGCAAGGATTTCTTTTTACAGAAAGGAGATGAGGAGACACTTTGAATAGGGTTTCTGTCCATCCTGAGTAACCTAGAATTCACCAAGAAAAAGCTCCTAGATACGGGGTAATGGTACACAGAAAGACCGTCCACAAGAGTAGAATCCTGCACAGGACTTAGAGGTGGGATAGGGGGAGGATGGGAGAGGGGCTTGATTTTTTTTTTCTTCACCCAAGTTGAAGCCCAGGAGGTAAAATGAAAACTTGGCAGCTGTGACAAGACAAGAGATGTCACCCGCAGCATCCCAGTAAGAAACAAAGGCCACACCCGAACAGGGCAATTCAAAGGAAAATGTCATAAAGGACTATTTGCAAGGTGTGGAAACCACAGGTCACCTGTGTACCCAGGGACAGGGGTGCCCCTGCGAGCCAGGAGAGGGCACTACTTAGAGAGGGGAAGAGCTGGGTGGAGGGTCAACTGAAACAGTCCATGACCTAACACGGCCTCACCCCTTTTCACTCTAAACTGCTTTCCATCTCCTCATAGGTCAGATCCAACCAAAACCCAGGGGGAGGGAGTTGGTATACAGAGTGTACCACTGTGGGGCAGAGCCAGGATGGAAAGAAGAGTGGGTGTGGACTGGAAGGGCGAACAGGAGACAGGCAACAGACCAGGAAGTCAGGGTCAGTGCATCAGTCAGGACAAGTTTGATAATGGATTGCTTTTAGTGTTTGGGATAGTTCCAGAATCAAGAATATGAATTTCTCTGGATTCCCTGAAACTTTTAGCTTTGGAAGAATTATTAACCAGTGAAAACTAATATCAAAGTCTTGCGACAACCAGCCATCAAGCATGTGGCATAGTATCCTCCATGAGATGATTCTTAAACACAAATATATACCTGATCCTAGGATCACCTTCTCTTCCTAGTTGTGATTTCAAGTTCCTATTTTAAAGGAATGCCAATTTTGTTTTCACTGTGGCAAGTTGTTCCTCAGCCCCATTTGCTCTGCAGGGTGCCTGGCATCTGCTTCGGGTACCAACTACAAACACACCACCCTCAACCCATGAATTTCATGTAAAATCTATATTTTAAATCATCACACGTCCCTCAATACCTACCAGATTTAGCATGACTCCATCCAGCCATTTGTTCTTGTGAAGATCATCGATGACATGGTTTTATTCTCATCAAGTCCACACGTGCTCACAGTCATCTTCAGACATCTCTGTCCTTGTGGCACCTGGGAGCAGGTGTGTATAGGGACCAGCTGATGCAGGAGCCAGATCTTCCAACTGCCACTCATTCAGCCATCTGTAGATTAAGTAGGCATACCCTCAAGCCAGAAGCAGGTCTACTGGAATTCCTTTCCTTGATCCTTAGATTCCTAAGGGCAAAACCTGAGAGCTAGCGAGATGCCTCAGCTTGTAATGTTCTTTCCATGAAAGTATGAGGACCTGAGTTCAGAACTCCAGAACCCGCATACAGACCTGGGTACAGAGACACACCTCCCATCCCAGAGCTGGAGATGCAGAGACAGAAGGCTCTGAGGACTTGCGAGGCAGCCAGTCCAGCTGAACCAGCGAGTCTAGGTTCAGTGGAAGACCCTGCCTCAAAACAAATAATGTGGAGAGCAAGTGAGGAAGCCATCCGACATCACCTTCTGGCCCCCACTCACACAAACATGTGCAAACACAGCTGCACCTGGATGTACACACTCATGAATATCAACACACACCACACACACACACACACACACACACACACACACACACACACACCACAAGTTGGCTTCAACTTTAGTGGCTACCAAGACAGTAGCTGTGCTGCATTGGTTCGTTTTTTTTTTTCTCCACTTGACACAAGCCACGGTCATCTGAAAGAGGGAATTTGGAGAAAGTGCCTCCCTCAGACTGACCTGTAGGCAAGTCTGTGGGGCGTTTTCCTGATTGGTGATCGCTGTGAAGGGGCCCCCCTCCCACCGCTCAGTGTGGGCGGAGCCACCTCTGAGAAAGTGCCCGAGGCTGTGCAAGACCACAAAGCTGCTCAAGCCACGGGAACGAGCAAAGGAACCACATACCACATTCCTGTGTACTCTCCACTGGTTCCTACCTACCTCCGGGTTTCTCCCTGCCTGATTTCCTGCCTCCGCGTCCCTCGGTGAAGGACTGTGATCAAGACATGCAGGGCAGATAAACCCTTTCCTTCCCAGGCTGCCTTTGGCCGCAGTGTTCATCACAGGAGCAGCCGGCAAACGAAGAGTGGCTTTATCCAGTAATTCAGTTCAATGTATTTCGACTTAACCTTCTTTGTATGGCATCCTTGTACTAATATTGCACCAGGGCAGTGTGCTATCAAAAGAACAAGCTATGTGAAGTAACAGAGAATAGAGACATAGGTAAGAAAAAGTTTTAAGACACTCATGAGAATGTAAAAAATAAAAAATCTGAGTTAAGGGCGGTGGTGGCACACGGCTTTAATCCCAGCACTCAGGAGGCAAAGGCAAGTGGATCTTTGTGAGTTCGAGGCCAGCCTGGTCTACAGAGTGAGATCCAGGACAGGCACCAAAACTACACAGAGAAACCCTGTCTTGAAAACAACAACAACAAAAAAGTTATAATTACTTAAGCTGGGCGGTGATGGCACACGCCTTTAATCCCAGCACTTAGGAGGCAGAGCCAGGCAGATCTCTGAGTTCCAGGCCAGCCTGGTCTACAGAGTGAGTTCCAGGAAAGGCACAAAGCTACACAGAGAAACTCTGTCTTGAAAAACAAACAAACAAAAAAAACAAAACAAAACAAAAAAAAAAAAAGAAGAAGAAGAACTACTAGCTACCTGGTTCTGAACTTAACATTTTGTTAAATGCATTAGAAAAGGCCAAAAGACTCCAACTTGGAAGCTTTCAGCCGAGACTGATGCCTCCCTTTGCCTCACCTGGGCCAGGTAATGTTGCTGCAAGTATCTGCCATGAGATCTGTCACCAACACCATCTATGCAAACAGACCTCTTCTTTCCCACTGTTCAACGCTTACAATAGCTTGGTAAGCAATTCCAGCCCCATCGTCTCTCTTAGGACCAAATAAATCTTTGCAAAGCTCACACTTTTGGTTCTTTTCATTCCTCTGCTTAAAGCTTTCAATGGCTCCCCATCTTCTCTGGGATAAATCTCAAATCCCTTCCCTTGTCCTTTGAGGAACACCTTACCCTCCACTGCCAGCCCTATTGCAAGGTTTCATTCTTGTACCCCACCTCCTGGCCACGTGTGGATGGACCACTCTCTGGAGCACGGCTCAGTGCTCACTCCCAGGCTTTTCCTCTGCCTGGGCTGCACATCCCACCACCCAACACTGCCAGCATCCTGCCCCTCTAGGGTTTTTCTAGAAGTGCCTTCCCAGTTTTGTCTCTTTCAGCCCCCTGGCTATCCGTGTCTCCACCCCTAAACTCGCACAGCATTTGCTGGTACTCATCTTTGATGCTCATCCCAGTCTCCATTTTATTAGAGGACTTTGGTACTTAAAGATCTGCAACTTTCAGGATTATTGTGGCACTATAATTAAATAAGATTCTTTTAATGTGCCTAGACAGTTCGTGGCATGCAGTAGAATTCAGTAATTGTACATTGTTATATATAATTCTGTGATAATAATCAGTTATTATTATGTCTGTTATTATAGACGGTATGGTAAAGTAGTTAAGAGCACAGCTTTGTAATCTAATTGAAAAACAGCCAACACTTATATTAAGTGTTTACCACATTCCAGGCACTACACTGAGAGATTTAGCATGGATTATCTCCTTTATCTCTACAATTATCCCCTTTACTCTTCAAAACCCTACTCTTTCTGCGTTTTGCCTTGGTGTTGAAGAATACGCTATGCTAAACACAGTGTGATCGACACTGAGAATTCAGTAGAAATCAAGACAGAATGACTCTCACCCTTAAGGAGGCAACAGTGTCATGAAGAAATGTAATAAACAAGTGGCTCTGTAGAAGGCTCAGTATATTATTTACTTACTATCAGCTTGTCTGTTTGGCTGGCTGGCTGACCCATCCCACTAAGATGTAAGCTCCTGAGGATGGCTGTTATTCTGGGCTGTTTCTCCTGCAATTAGACAACAAGCCTGGTCTCAAGGGGACCAACTCCTAACAAATGTTTATAATGGACGGAGATAATAAAAGGCTGGAAGGGAATCAACAGGGTGACAAGATGGAGGAAAGAGGGGAATGGGATGGGAAGCTTGCTCCATTGGGATGTTCAGGGAGCTGTCTCTAAGAGGGGGTCATTTAAACTGGAACCTGGAAGCCAGACAAAGGAAATACAGCCCCACTGGGGAAATGATGAAGACCTGGAGACGTACAGAGATGAAATAATGGATCACGCAATATGATACGCCACTGGAACTGGGAACCCTGACCGAAGTCAAGACAACCTGATTGTACATCAGACTTCACATGCCTCTAGGGTAGGCAGCTTTTAACAAGTGTTTTTGCACAGTTCCTGGCACTTGGGAATTGTTTGCTGGCCACCACCCGCTGTTCATAAGCTTTTAAATTCATCCTGTTTTGAAAACATAGAATTAATTACTAGCTATTTAATTCGTTATAGATCACATTTAGAACCCAAAGAATCAGTTTTTTCTCTCTTTCATTCCCAGATACCTCCTGCCCCACGAGTGAACCAGAAGGTTAGAGTGTGACGGGAGAAATACCGCCTCGGCCTGTGCGCATGTCAGGGTCACTCAGAGTTAGAGGGTAAGCCGGGTCGGAGTTCTGGGATGGAGGTACAATAGTTAATCACGCTGCCTGGGAGAAGAGTATCTTACTTCAGCCCTACTAACTGGCCAGTGGAAGGCACTGAAAACATTTCTCTCCAGGCCACAGGGGTGTTTTCAATAGAACCTAGTTTTGACAAGTGGCTGTGCCTTTCAAGACAGAGCAGGGAGCATAATGGGGGAGAAAGGGGAGGGGGCAAGGGAGAGGTTTCAGATGCCACCAGAGTAATAATTAGTCCTGGCCCTGCTCTGTACGGGGCCAGCAACAACCAACCTGCTGTGATTTCATTTACAAGGGGCTGCTCCGGGAGAACCAGGCATCCCTCCAGGGAACACAGGCCAACTCAAACCTTGTGGCTGGCAAGAAGGCAGACAGCACTCGTACCTCGCTGCCCTTGGCTGAGCGCTGAGAAGTCTGCCTTACGCAGGCCATTGCCTGGGTTACACCTCTCAAACAAGAGTGCATGGCAGACAAGCCCTGAAACAGGAAGGCCATGCAGAGACAGCTTCCTGCTCTCAGCCCAGAGAGGGGCATAGAAAGTGAGACCCCCAGAATTCCTCAGCCTGTCCTTTGGAAATTCCATGGAAAGCCAATTGACAAGCATTCAGTCAAGTTCCATTCACCCTAAAGACTGCTGTGAAAATCCACAAGGCAGGTTTTACAGATGGAGGAACTTAGAAGGTGTGTTATGTTTGTGTCTTTTCCCAATCTATACAGTAAAATCTTACCTCTCATTCGACAGTAAATAGCATTCAGAGGTAGGGCTTTTAGCACAGGATTACCTTATAAAAGATACTTCGGGGAATCGATCTCGCCTATCTCCTCCACCTTGTGAGAGGACATGTTGGGAAGACAAAACCAGATAATCTTCACCAGACACTGAATTTGCTACTGCATTCTTCTCGGATTTCTCAGCCTCCAGGACTGTGAGCAACATTTTTCTGTTGTTTATAAATTACTGAGCTCAGGGCATTTTGTCACAATGGTCTGCTTAGACTGATAAGGGCTGAGGCAATGTCCTCAGAGTCATACAGTAAGTAAGAAACCGAGGACTTGAGCTTAGGACTTTACAATTAGATAACGTCTAATTTTAAAACCACTTTTTGTACCGTACCGTTTTGCCCTTTTAAAGATCCCTGCCTGGGGAGAGATTAAAACTGCAATTACAGAGAAATCTAGACTCTTAACTGCAGGGCTGCGGGCGGCTTGGCCATTCAAAAGAGACAGTTCCTGAACAAAGTGGTGGCTGGAGCTGGCCTTCCTGTGTTTTGCACATTAGCCGTCTCACTAATAAACAGTGCACAGCGAAGGATTATGGGGAAGATGACAAGCACGCAGTCTCCTGGGACGGCTCCTAAAGAGGAGCTTTACGTAAAGGATGGCATGTTCAAAGAGGTTAAGATTTCCACACGCTTTCTCTTCCCGGCTCCCGGGAGAGACGCTTTCATTGCAGGGAGTCACAATATTTGTGCGTCTTTCAGACAGCTCTCCCCTTCAAAGCTCTACTTCACAGGTAGCAATACAGCTCTCAATTTATGACAAAGGCTTCCGGAGGGTGGCAGAGGCCTGGAGGAGGGGACTTGAGGAGGGGACTTTCAACAAGGCTTTCCCGGGCCGAGGTTCTCAGGAACTTTGGGTTCTGTTTCCAGATTGATTTCAGGGTGTATGCATAGGAGTGTGGGAAGAGAGACATTAAGCAAATCACCCATCCTCAGAGCATCTCTCAAACTGAGAAAATAGCTGCCTGTTGGATAAAAGTGGGGTCAGGACAGATGTGGATTTCACACAAAGCCAAAATTTAGACGTATAGATCTAAAAATAGATCTATTAAATAGATTTGTCCTGATGTCTGCCTGTCTATTAGATAGATAGATAGATAGATAGATAGATAGATAGATAGATAGATAGATAGACAGAGGTTTTTGTTGTTGTTGTTGTTGTTTGGTTGGTTTTTTTTGAGACAGGATCTTATGTATCCCAGGCTTGCTTTGAACTCACAATATAGCCAATGCCTCCACCTGCCTCCACCTTCCAAGTGCTGGGTGTACAGACATGTGCCACCATGCTCAGTTTTTTTTTTTTTCTGTGCTAAGGATCAGACTCAGGATCTCTGATATGCAAGGCAAGTACTCTACCAACTGGGATACATCCCTAGCCCTTGATGTATATTTATTAATGAACAATAAGTTTAGACATGCCATAAAAGACTCCATTGTCTGCTCTATTCATCCCCTCTTCTTTCTTTGGACAAGCATCCTGGGCAATTGTTGTGAGACAAGATTGTTCTGGTGCTGGAAATACCAGGATGACCAAACACAGTGTTACCCATTGGGGAGTTTGCAGGAAGTCTCATTAGTCTTCAACAAGGAGGGCACTTGATGCAGCCTCATGAGAGAGACACCTCCACACCACTTTAAAGATGAGGACGTGAGTCAGCGAAGTGGAATGACTCGCACAAAGCCACACGTCTGGATTGATAGGGTTGACTTTAAAATATATTTCTGCCTGACCCTGGAGCAAACAGTCTTCCCCATCCCCTGGACTTCCCCAGTTACAAGATGCTCTACAGGAATGGCATGGGATTTTGGAGTCTACAGACTTTTCTGTTATACCTAGTTCACTTTATTTGTTATCCCCAGGCTCCCCAAATCAAGGACAAGTACCATAAATCAACTGGGGGGCATACACTTTTTGATTGGACGGTCTGTGGTATTGATGCTGTCTCATTGGGATATCCTGGTCTTGTCTAGGGTGTTCTCAGTTCCTGTTCCCTCAAGACAATATTTGATCTGGGAGTATCTGTTGCTTCCTGCTTTTTGTTTTAAGCTTGTGTTCCGTATGGAAAACGACCTATGGTGGCCATGCTTTCATCTTTGAATGAATGAGTTCATTGAGTATGTAGCAAGCAAAAAAATAAAAAATCAAAGAACAAATAGGAACTTGTAGAGAGTTAGAAGCAGCAGGTGGAAAGTAAAACACCACCAAATCAGATTCTTACAACATCCAGCACAAATGATTGCACTGACTGCATTGAGTGAGCAAGAAAGAGCCACATTGTAAAATCAGGCACTGAGGACACATAGCAGAAATGACTGGGATGCCCTGCTGAACCTGCCATCCTGGAGCTGCTGATGAAAGCTGCCCAGGCAGGCCAGAGGGCTGTCTCCAAGGATGCGCTTCCTGGCTTCTGTTCCTCCTGCAGGCATTTTTTATGCCATTGGATAAACAATAGTAGACGCTGTTGGAAAGGGTTTGCCATGTAGATGTGCTCAAGGGCATAATGTTTTTAATACCCTCGGCTGTTTGCTGTTTGCCTTTCCTGCTGCTGTAGAACCTGTCCCAAGACAGAGAGTTTTGGAAGACACTTGAAATAAACACGCTTGAGCCTGGGACACGTACACCCTCCTTGCTCCCAGAATCCCCTTGCTAGAAGCACCTGACAATCCGCCAGTATAAAGTGTATTACAGCTTTCCAAAGGTGTCAAATACGCTTCCTCAGACATACTGTGTTGGTGCACACCGCACACATTATTAATATTTATTACAGGAGAATGTTTATGGTAAATGAGAGTGGCCTTTGTTAGCATTGCCACTATCAAGTTCTTAATTATGTTGCCGGTACTTGGTAGTTTAGGAAACTTGAGTGAGACAGAATAGACTCGGAGCCCATGTAGGGCTATTCTGCAGCTGAGTGAACTATTCTATTCACCGTGCACAGAAGCGAGACCTGCACCTATTACAGGTGATCTTAGGTAAGCGCATGTTTGAATTGCAGGAGGTTGCACCTGAGGGACATTGGTGTGATCAGGAATTGCTTCAACCCTCTGTGGATCTGCTGTATAAAGCTGGGTCTGAAAGACACATTAAAAGTAAATGTTCCTGGGCGGTGGTGGCATATCCCTTTAATCCCAGCACTCAGGAGGCAGAGGCAGGTGGATGTCTGAGTTTGAGGCCAGCATGGTCCACTGAGTGAGTTCTGGGACAGCCAGGGCTGCACAGAGGAATGCTGTCTTGAAAAGCCAAAATAATTAATAATGATTATAATAATAATAAGTAAAATTTAAAAATAAAGAATAAACTCTCCATGGTAGGAGCGCTTCCTGTAAGTCCTACAGTCTCCAGTCTTTTGGGAAAGGCAAAATGAACACTCAGCAAATTGGAAACTCAATGAGAGAGTATTAAAAGAATAGTGAAATGTGACCCAGCACTCGGGAGGCAGAGCCAGGTGGATCTCTGTGAGTTCGAGGCCAGCCTGGTCTACAGAGCGAGATCCAGGAAAGGCGCAAAGCTACACAGAGAAACCCTGTCTCAAAAAACCAAAAAAAAAAAAAAAAAAGATTAGTGAAATGTGAACTGAGGCCACACGGCCCATTATGCCACTGAAGGCATTTTTATTGATGTAATTATGAAACATACAGAAAAAAAAAACACAAAAGTGAAACTAAATGAAAAGTATCTGCAGCCCTCAGTGGATAAAAGTGCTAGCCCAGTGAGCCTGATGACCCAGGTTCCATCCCTGGAAGCTACATGAAGGAGCTGAACTCAGTGGCATTCTTATAAAATCCTGGCATCCCTACAGCAATATAGGAGGTGGCACCGGGAGAATCACCTGGAAGACCAAAGTCCAGCTAGCCTGCCTGGATAAGCAGGATAGCGGAAGAAACGAGAAGAGCCCTGCCCTCAACAAGGCAGGAGCCGGAGCACACTCCCCCAACTTGTCCCCACCCCTGCCCTCAACAAGGTGGGAGTTAGGGCACACTCTCTTCCAAGAAAGAAAGACAGAGAGAAAGATAGGAAGCAAGGGAGGGAGAAGAAGAGAGAAAGGAAGGAAGGAAGGAAGGAAGGAAGGAAGGAAGGAAGGAAGGAAGGAAGGAAGGAAGGAAGGAAGGAAGGAAGGAAGGAAAGGAGGGAGGAAGAGAAAGACAGAGAGGAAGGAAGGGAGGGAGGGAGGGAGGGAGGGAGGGAGGGAGGGAGGGAGGGAGGGAGGGAGGAAATATTTTGAATTTGTAGAACTGTCTGTAATGTACTACTGGAAGATCATCACTGTTGATATTTTTCTATGTTTATAAAACTTTAATAACTTTATGGTAGTCCATCTTCGTGCTGAAACTGTTTTTTTAACCAGTCTCTATTATTGAACAATTAATTCTCTTTTCTAAGCTTTTCGTGTTACAAACCATGCTGAGATGAGTCACCAATTTACAAACAACTTGGGACTGAATCCCCGGGTCATAAACACCGCTGGAAAGACAGCGTGGCTACACGTGTGTTTGTCCAGTTACCTATTCAGAATAAATTCTTAGAAAGTTACAACTTCACTGCATAGACACTTTAAAAACAAGAACACCTTCTTTTAATACAAGCTGAATTGCCTTCTAGAAACTGTACAAATTCAGGTCAGCATCAGTACGTCTTGCCCCCCCACACTTACCTGTGCCCTAGTATTATAAAACACACTCAATATAATAACACTAAGGGCCGTAAAAATTGCGTGCTCATTCTGTGCCAATACTTCATTAACAGCTTGTGTGAGTCGGTCACATTTTGGTCCTCTGTCGGCCCAGCTATGACAGGACTATCCTCTAAGCTAAACAACAGTCATCTTTGGGAGTTCAGCTGCTCCTGCTTGTGCAAGATCATCCCAGCTGGACTTGTTGACTTCCTAGAACAGTGGTTCTCAACCTTCCTAATGCTGTGTCTCTTTTATACAGTTCCTCATGGTGTGCTAACCCCCAACCATAAACTTATTTTCGCTGCTATTTCATAACTGTAATCTTGCTTCTGTTATGAATTGTAATGTAAATATATGGTGTTTTCTGATGGCTGTAGGCAACCCCTGTGAAAGAGTTCTTCAAGCCGTAAAGGGGTCACGACCCACAAGTTGAGAACCACTGTCCTTAAAGGAAGGGTAGGGAGAATCATGGAATTCTCTCTGATAGAGGAAGGGGCTCTGTCTATGGAGCTATGGGAGAGCCGTCATCCCTGATGGCTAAAGACTTTCCACTCTGGCATTTTATCGGGGGAACCCCACTCACACTCCTGTAAATAACCACTTGCCTACGCTCTGTAAGTAAGCCAATAAACTTACTGGTGCCACAGAGTGGACTTTGGTAGCATCGTACATCAGTTTATTGTTGGGCCTTTAGTGAGGGGCAAAGACATTGTTTCTCCAGGGAAGGAATTTTAGTGAGGTCAACCGAGACAACCCTTCCCATCCCAGGCTACTGCCTGCTGCTCTGGGAGAAACGTAAAACATCTGGTCATGCTCATGTTAGCTACCCTGGCCACTCAAAACCATGTCCATGTCAAATAATGTGATTGTATTATTAACATTAAACTTAAAGTTCATTTATTATGAACTAGTGCTTTTATAATATTTTCTGGTGATATCTTTGTCTGGTTTGGTATTTAAAGCAATACTAGCCCGGTAACATGAACTAGCAAATGTTTCTTCATCTTCTATTTCCAGAATATGTTTCTAAAAGATTAGGCTTTGGTTTTCTATTTTATTTTGGGGGTTTTGGTTTTGTTGTTTGTTTGTTTGTTTTGGTTAAAGACTTACTTATTTTACTTCCGTGTGGATGAGTATTTTGCCTGAATGCATTTGCGGCGTGCGAGCCTGATGCCCCCCTCTGGGTTTCTACCAGTTAGGCTTCATTTTGACATCTCAGTCTGCCTCATGCCTGATGAACTTTTTGGTTCTCTTTTGACCATCTTGGGCTTCACTGCTTCTGAGGGGAGCCATGATGCCAGAGAGGAGGTGGCGGTCACCTCAGAAGCAGCACAGAGAAAAAGGGGAATGCCACATCCAGGTGTGTGTTTTGTTTGTTTGTTATGTTGTCCCTTTTTTTGAAGGGTTGGTGGCTGTGAAGGTGTGAGACAGAATCTCCACTAGATGAGGCAGACCTCGAACTCGAAATCCTCTGTTGCGTGAAGAGATAACAAGCAGGCACACATCACTACACCCAACTTCCTCCAGTTTTTAATTATGGCAAAGTGAACATAACATAAAATTTATAATTTTTTTTAGGCGTGCGTCACTAAATTTATAACTCTTTTGAAGTGCACTGTTCATTCATTAATACTAAATATATTTCAGAGTTACAACCTTAACCACCATCAATTCCCAGCATATTTTTTCTCCGCTAGCACTGAAAGCCTGTGCCTACTAAACAGTAGGTCACAGGGTGGCTAGAGTGTGGCCCGGGGCTAATGTGCCTGCTTGGCACATGTGAGACCACTTGTCCTATCCCCAGCACTAGAGAAATAGAGAATTTTGACCCCCGCAAGCATCCCATAGAGCTGAAATCACGCACTATTTGCTTTTTTTGTGGTTAATTTATCTTGTTTAGAATAATGTTCTCCAGAGTCACCCATGTTTTAGCAGACTGAAACTCCCCGTATTTTTAAAGCTGAAAGAATATTCCCCTGTGTGTAAACAACACATTTTCACTTCATTTGTAGCCTGAAAAATGGCCTTTTCTGGAAAATGTCCCATGTGCAATTGAAAATCCTGTATAAGCTGCTACTAGGCAGGGTGAACTGGAAAGTCTGTCACATCTAGTTGATTTACTATATTGTTTAATGTCCCTGTTGACTTATTTATCTTCTCTCTGGTCATCACTTTTGCATGATATACTTTGGTGGTCTGTTATATGCACGAATGCTTATAATTATTATGAAAGTCTGCTGTGTTGAAGTCTTTCTGTTGGTATAGGGCTTTGTCCCTTCTAAGCCTTTCCCTTTAAACTCTATTTTGTTTGTTATTCAGACGGCCACCTCTTCTTTGCTTTGGTTTGCTTTTGTTTTGTTTTTTTCCTGACAGGGTCTCACTTTGTAGCCCAGGGTGTCCTGGAACTCACTATATAGACAGGTTGGCCTTGAACTCACAGAGATCATCCTGTCTCTCAAGATGAGATTTTCATTTCTTCTTTTTGGGGGAGGAGCGCAATTGCTGCAGCATACACGGGAAGGTCAGAGGACAACCTTCAGGAGTCTGTCCTCTCCTACCGTGTGGGGCCTGGGAACTGATCCTGCTTCAGTCTCCTCAGCTAGGGGACTAAAGGTGTGTGCCACCACCTCCGGCCCACCTCTGCTCTTTAGTGGTTGCTGATTGCATGGAGTTATGGAGTATGGGCTTTTTGATTTTTTTTTAATTCTTTTACTTTCAACTTACTGTGTTTCTGGAAATAAAATGACTTTTATTTGTTTATTTTTTAAATTTTATTTTATTTTGGTTTTGGAGACAAGGTTTTGCTGTATAGCCCTAGCTGTCCTGGAACTCTCTCTGTAAACCAGGCTGGTTTGAGAACTCAGAGATCTGCCCGCCTCTGCCTCCTGGGTGCTGGGGTTAAAGGTGTGCAATGGCTCTTTTAGACACTGTAGTACATAGCTGGATCCATTCTGCCAATCCTTGTCTATAAATTAAGAGTTTAGCCGGGCGGTGGTGATGCACGCCTTTAATCCCAGCACTCGGGAGGCAGAGACAGGCGGACCTTTGTGAGTTCGAGGCCAGCCTGGTCTACAGAGCGAGATCCAGGAAAGGCACAAAGCTACACAGAGAAACCCTGTCTCGAAAAAACAAAACAAAACAAAAAAAGAGTTTACTATTTATATTTAAATAGAGTGGTGATAAGGAAGGTTTTCTGTGATTTTACTGTTTGTTTTCTAACATTTTTGTCTCTCGTTTCCTACATTTGTATCTTCTTTTGTATCCTGTTGAAGTGTGTGTGTGTGTGTGTGTGTGTGTGTGTGTGTGTGTAAGAGAGAGAGAGAGAGAGAGAGAGAGAGAGAGAGAGAGAGAGAGAGAGAGAGCGAGCTGTGTGCATGGTGTGTCTAGTGTGTGGTATATGGTGTGTGGTATATGGTGTGTGGCATCTGGTGTGTGTGTGTCTGGTGTGTGTGTGTGTGACAGAGAGAGATGTGTGTCTGGTGCGTGTGTGCGCGTGTGTGTGGGGGTGTGTCTGGTGTGTGTGTGTGTGTGTGTCTGGTGTGTGTCTGGTGTGTGTGTGGTGTGTGTGTGTCTGGTGTGTGTGTGTCTGGTGTGTGTGTGTCGTGTGTCTGGTGTGTGAGCGTACCTGTAAGCATGTGGAGGACAGAGGAGGAGGACATCAGGGGTCCTGCTCTGTCACTCTCCACCTTACCCCCTTGAGGCAGGGTTTCTCACAGAACCTGGAGCTAGGCTGTTGGCCATCAAGCTCTAGGGATCCTGTTTTCAAACTGCCCACCTCAATAACCCCAGAAGCATTGGGGTCACAGGCACACATGTGCCCATATTTTTTTTTTCTGATATGGGAACTGGGGATCTGAACTCAGGTCCTCATGATTTCAGGGCAAGCTCTCTTACCCATTGTGCAAACTCCTCAGCCTGATTTTTCTTTTGTACTGAATGTAATTCCTCTCTCATCCCCCTTTGTGTGTATATATTGTTAGTTTCTTTCTGATTACAGCAAAGATTACACTTACCATCTGGCATTAGTAAGCCTTTTGTCACCATAATGAAATCCCTGACTCCAACTACCTCGAGAGAAAGGAGTTTATTTAGTTCAGGGTTTCAGAGACTCAAAGTCCAGCTGTGTGATGAAGCTTTGGAGAAAGTTGCCTGGTGTCCCTTTATTTCAACCTGCACACCACCCATGAGCATTTCTTGCCCAAGAATCTAATGGTCCCAAATGCCCTCAACTTTGTTTATCTAAAAATGCCTCGATTTCTCCTTCACTATTAAAGACAAATTTTGATGGATGTTGGATCTTTTGTGTTTTCTTTTCACAAATGGAATATGTTAGTTCACTGATGCCCTCTTCTAAAGTTTCTAAAGAGAAATCTACTGGTGACTTACTGTGGATTTCCTTACAGTGGGCTCTCTTTAGAACATCTTTTGAAAGCTTGCTTAGCCTGTGTCTTACCATAGTGGGACACTCTTTGAGTTAGTGTTAACTGTTGTTTGTTGAACTTCTTAGTTTATGTTTATGTTCATGCATTTCTTTAAAATTGGGGGTTTTATTTTCTTTATTTTAGGATTATCTAAATATTCTTGCTTTCTCCTTTTTCTCTGCTTCTGGGGCTCCCTCGGTGCTTATATCTCTCTGCCTAATGTGGTCTCACAGGTTCCTTGGGGTCTACCCACTCTTCTTCAAACTTTCTTCTTTCAATTCCTCAAACTTAGTATTAGTAATAATGTTCATCATTGTATCTTCAAGTACGTTGACTTTTTTTTTCTTATATCTGCTCAAATCTATCTCTGAATCCCTCCAGTGGAATTCAAATTTACTTTATTTACTTTTCAGCTCCAGATAATTTTTACATATTCATTTGGAAGGGAGAGCATACATTCCACAGCATTGTGTGGAAGTCAGAGGACAACTTGCGGGAGTCACTTCTCTCCTATCATGTGGGTCGAGTCCAGCACAAATTACCTTTACCCATTAAGCCATCTCCTCTCCCACCTCTTTTAAAAATGTGTGTGTGTGTGTGTGTGTGTGTGCGCGCGCACAAGTCAGAGGATTACTTTCATAAGTTGATTCTATCCTTCCATTTGGGATCCAAGAATTGAACTCAGATCCCCAGCTGTCTTGCTGGCTCTGTTTCATTTTGTTGTTGTTGTTGTTGTTGTTGTTTATTCCTTTTAAGGTTTTCAATCTCCTTATTGATGTTATCATTTTGTTTGTATATCATTGTGGGAGGCACGGAGGTCCTTGTGCTCACAGAAAAGCACTAGGTAACCAGAAATGTTAAATACACAGAGTTGCCTCTTCAAGGGAGAGATGTATAACTTGTTTTCTGCCCAGAAGACTGGGAACAGACATGGTTAATAACCTCGTGACCTCTGTGCTGTGTGACTGAGACCATATTCGATCCTCTTCAAGAACCTTATCATGAGCTTGTCAATCTATAGAACCTAACTTTATGGAAGTTAGGTTCTATACATATAGTCAATCTATAGTGTTGTGGAATATTATTTTAAGAAGTGTTACTTTTGTTTATGTTGTATTTGTTTAATTCTGTGAAGCTGTGTTACTTTGCCTGTGTTTGCCTGATGGTCTAATAAAGCGCTGAATAGCTGATAGTGAGGCAGTAAAGAGAAATAGGCAGGGCTGGCAGGCAGAGAGGATAAATAGAGGGAGAAATCTGGAAGAAGAAAGGAGAGAGATCTAGGAACCAGAGGAGGAAGAGGACTCTAGGGGCTAGCCACCCAGCTACACAGCAAGCCATGGAGTAAGAGCAAGATTTACTGAAGTAAGAGAACAGGAGAATTCCAGAGGCAAAAAGTAGATGGGGTAATTTAAAGTTAAGGAAAGCTGGCAAGAAACAAGCCAAGCTAAGGTCAGGCATTTATAAATAAGAATAAGCCTCTGTGTGTGATTTATTTGGGAGTTGGGTGGCAAGTACCTCAAAAGAGTAAAAAACAAACAGCAACACTATAGACCCCATCTTTATGGAAGATGTCACATGTACTTCACAAAGAGTCATAATTTAGTCATGTCTTAAGTTTTATTGTGCACATGGGATTGAGTTAATTATCACCAGGAAATATTTTGCAAACTTGTGCTGTGCTTAAATATGCCTAAAATTAACATCTCTGGGTTAATTCATCCAAAGTTTGAACCAACACTAGTTACTGAGTCACACTGAACCCAACTGTCTTCTTGCCTCCCTTGGATCCTTATTCTGCTGGTCATGGTGGTCCCAGAGACCCTGTGGTGTTTTGAAAGAAAATGGCCCTCAAAGAGACTGACACTTAAGAGGTGTGGCCTTGTTGGAGTAGGTGTGGTCTTGTTGTAAGAAGTGTGTCATTGTGGGTGTGGGCTTTGAGGTCTCATATATGCTCAAGCCAAGCCGAATGAGACAGTTCATTTCCTGTTGCCTTCGGATCAAGATGTAGGACTCTGAGTTCCTTCTCCAGCACCATGTCTGCCTGCATACTGCCGTGTCCCACCATGATGATAATGGATGAAACCTCTGAACTGTAAGCCAGCCCATTAAGTAAATGTTTTCCTTTTTTTTTTTTTTTTGGTTTTTCGAGACAGGGTTTCTTTGTGTAGCTTTGCGCCTTTCCTGGAACTCACTTGGTAGACCAGGCTGGCCTCGAACTCACAGAGATCTGCCTGCCTCTGCCTCCCGAGTGCTGGGATTAAAGGCGTGCGCCACCACCGCCCGGCATGTTTTCCTTTTAAAGAGTTGTTGTGGTCATGATGTCTCTTCGCAGTAATAGAAACCCCAAGACTCCCTGCAAATCATTTTCTTGAGTGTCTCCAAGCTCACTGTTTTAAAGTGTCTGTCTGACAGATCTGCCATCAGATTTCTTCCGAGAGATTGTCCCTTTTGGTTTGTTTGTTTTTCAACTGTGTCTGATTTTCCTTTTTGTATGGCTTCTGATTTTAGTTGTCGAAAATCAGTTATTTGAATAAAATAATTTAACTGTGAGAATCAAATTCCCTCCCTTCTCAAGACCTTTCTGGGAGCTCTTAATAGCTCTTTTCAAGGATGGGGGTATGTATAGTTCACTAGGTCAAATGCCTGCCTACCATTCATGAAGCTCCAGTTTCATTTCCCAGTACCACATAAACCAGGGTTGGTACCACAGATCTGGCATCTCAGAACTCAGGAGGCAGAAGCAAGGGACTTAGAAATGCAAGGTCTTAACACAAAAGAATAAAACGAAACTTTATTTTAGGATACCTCTATAACAAGGAGCATCCTGAAGTGTGAAACTAAATCCACGTCTTTTCTGCGCCTCTGTTTTCCCCTGGTTACCATGCCTCCCCACAGCCCCACTTCCTACTTTTGCCCACTCCGATATTCATGAACGTCTTAGTCTTTATCTGACTCAGCAGTGGGTGAGAAGACAGGAACGCAGGAGTTGTAGCGCTTGCCTTTTTGAATCTTTGGAAAATCTCCTCCCGCAGGAGTGAGGACACACGGCGGCGTAGGGGGTGCAGCAACAGTGCCTAGAACTTTCTGGGCCTCTGTGATCAGAATCAGCAATCCGTGATTATGAGCACAGCTCCGCGATAGGGGAGGACGAGAGCATTTCCCCTCCCCCTGCCTGAGACAAGGTAGAAACAATTTGCTCCAGGGGCACAGTCAAAGCTGCCAGCCGCCAAGCTGGAAAGTGGGGGGATGGTAGCTGCTTCTGTGCTAAGAGCTGAAATTGACCAAAATTGACTGCAATTTACTGTTCAAGCCTTCCCTTCAATGGGCTCCAGACTTTCCAAATAGTTTCATAGGACAGACTCTGCCGGTGTAATTGTTGTCTGGTTGAGGAGACAGATTCCCGCTTTCCCAGCTTCCCAGAATTCTCTCTCTACTTCCGGTTATTATACGTTTTATTGAAAACTATTCCCACTCATCTTATTTATTCATTTTTTTTTTTTTACTCTGCCTTCATACTACAGGCAGAAGACAGTGATTTTGACACAGGGTGCATGCACAGCAAAGCCAAAACTGTTACTATCCAGCAGTTTACAATCTACTTTTTTTTTCTTTATTTTTATTTTATGTGTGTTTTCTTTATTTTTATTTTATGTGTGTTGTCCTTGCCTGCATGTATAGATGTGTACCACATGCATGCCTGGTACCTGTGAAGTCCAGAAGAAGATGTCAGGAGCTGAAGCTATGTATGAGCTGTTGAAAGTACCATGTGAGTGCTGGGAACCAAACCCAGATCCTCTGCCAGATCAGGAAATGCTCCTAACCACTGAGTCATCTCTCCAGCCCCTATTTAGAAAAATAACTTTGCCAGTTACTACAGAAGAATAGGACCTAAAATCTACCATGAAGATGAGAGACAGATACACACACACCATGAAGATAGAAGAACATCTATTTTTCAAAGAAATATAAACTAAAGCTATAGAATGCAGTATTCATGTGTGTGCACGCAAGCATGAGCCAAGACAACAATACCAAAAAATGAAACGTAAAATCTGTATGCATTTTTAAGATAAATCACTGGATGAAGCTATCCATGACTGCAGTGGGTTGATGTAGCTGTATTTCACACTCCTAGGGGGATGTCTTTATACTCTGCTTTGGCAAGTTACTGTAGAATTATGGACGATGAATAGAACAATTCTTGTGTTTATTATGTTTATTGTGTATCATGTTCCCAATTCATCACTATTCAACACCTAAGATGCTAGCCCAGAAGGTTTCAACCAAAACATTCTGGGGCTCACTCAGAAACAGGCAATCTCAACAACCAAAGAATGTTTACTCCAGTAGTAGGTTAAAGCCATGTGTCAAGGCAGAGTCCCTAATACTGATGAGGCATGTAGAAATACCCCCTATTCAATACTGATGAGGCATGTAGAAGTACCCCCTATTCAATACTGATGAGGCATGTAGAAGTACCCCCTATTCAATACTGATGAGGCATGTAGAAGCACTCACTATTCAATACCGACAGGGCATGTAGAAGGACTCCCTATTTAACCAGGAAAGACAGGATCACCATCTTGGGTGCAGTCAAACTGTGGAGACATATGTCCTACCCACCTTGACTGAATAAGCAAAGCTTGGAGCAGCTTCTCATTTTTCTCTCAGAGGAACACAAGGAATGTTCTTTCTGTCAGCTTGTCCCAGGAGGCCTTGGTTCTCTGACACCCTCCCTTCCCAGGGCCACTGTTGTCATCTGAGTGTCCCTTGTCCCTGGTCTTTGAGTTAAAGTGTTTAGTAAGAATTAATTAATTAATAAGCAAGGAGTGTATACTGTTTTAAAATCACAAGGCAAGGTTGGTGAGCTGGCTCAGGGGGTAAAGGTACCTGACAACCTGAGTTCAGCCCCTAAAACTCCCATGGTAGGAGGAGAGAACCAACTTCTGAACCCTGTCCTCTGACCTCCATATGAAGTCCAGGGCACATGCACACACAGACACAGACAAAGAGACAGAGATACAGATACACACACACACACACACACACACACACACACACACACACACAACTATAAATATATAATATTTTTTTTAAAAAGAATCAAAGGCAAGTTGGAAGTAGTGGTGCATACCTGTAAATACTCAGAAAGCTAAGATATGAGTTTGAAGCCAGCCTGGACTACATTTGGGGTCCTGGGTGGAGGCTGTAGATGGAAGTTTTTTTGCATCCCGCAGCCTCTTGGTCCGAAGTAAACACACAGAGGCTTATATTAATTACAAACTGTTTGGTCTATGGCTCCAGCTTATTGTTAGCTAGCTATTACATCTTAAATTAACCCATTTCTATTAATCTATGTACCTCCATGCATATCGTGGCATTACCTGTATTCTATTACATCTTGCTCCACTCCCCTCCCCACTCAGCATCTGCTGACTCGCCTTTCTCCCCCTTGTCTCTCAGCTTAGATAGTTACAGTTACAATCTTCTTGTATCCTAGCTAAGAACATATTACATAATAGAGTTAGATTCTTCAGGACAGGACAGCTATTGGAGTAATCTTGGTAATTTGCCATTTACCTATCATCTGGACATTTAGCATGTGTTTCTTGATTGATGTTGTTCTTGTTGGTTGTAGTTCCATTTTTGTTTTTATTATTACCCTTTGTTTCTCCTTGACAATACTTGATAATCATTCTTATTGTATATAGTCTGCATTAGGTTTAGAACCTTCTTATTCTAAAAGACCAAAAGGGGAAATGTAGTGGTATTTGCTCTGCCCATGACCTTGGACTATATGGCCCAAAGGAAGTAGTGCTTCTTGCCTTTGTATGTGACCTCTTAAAAGGTAAGGGTGAGGGGTCACATGCTTCCTTCTTCCTTCTTCCTGGTGTGATCGGAAGACCAGGTACCTTCGCTTCTGGACAGAGCAGAGGACAAATTCAGCTGTTTATTCAGTTCTGTATTTGTGAGTGTATTTCCTCAATTTATATCTTAATAAATCCCTATTACCCATTAAATAGACTCACGTGTATTGATCTTAACAAGTGGCACTCACCATCGGGCATTGATCCACATAGACCTGATAAAGCTTAAAAAGGATCCTGAACACACAGAAACAGAGCCACACTGGGCTTCCTGCAGTCTCATGCCAGCCGCAGCAGAGACATGTCTCCCGACAGGTATTATTATATTCCTTCTCAGGTCTTTGATGGGGTTGAAAACTAATAGTTCCAATTACAATCTCTTCATATCTTAGCTAGAACATATTAAGTACTAGATTCAGATTCTTCAGGATAAGACAGCTTTTGGAATAATCTCTGTAACATGCCATTTACCTATGTTCTGGACATATCTGGATTTTAGTATGTGTCTCTTATTTGATGTTGTTCTTGTTGGTTGTAGTTCCATTTTGTTTAGGTCATTACCCTTTATTTCTCCCAGACAATACTTAATAATCATTCCTATTGTATATAGTTTTGCATTAGGCTGGAACTTTCTTATTTAGACAAAAGGGGAGGGGGGATGTAGTGGGTAGCTGTTCTCGCCATGCTCCGAAGCACTGCCCCTAGTGAGGTAGCAGGTAACTGGTACACCTGCCTATGGCTTGAAGTACGTGCCCCTGGGGTGTGGCTGCTTGGGACCCTTAAGACCTGGGATGCACGTACACGGCTTTCTCTTCATTATCTCATGGTTTTGGATGCTGGAATGGACCTGGGCAGATCTCGCCAGAGAACAGCAATGGATCATGCCTCACCCTTCCAGGATCCTGCTACAAATTCCTCTATTTGTCTTGTGATTTCTCTTTCACAAATAAATTCCTTTGCCCATTAAGCAGACTCCATGGATTGCTAACGATATAATCCCATTAAGTGCCTCTATTGCAGGTTCCTCTGAGTTCTGCATCCAGCAAGGCTTCAAGGCTGCTGGCTGAGATGATCCAGTCTCACAGACTACTCCAGTCAGGACTTGACCATAATCTCAAATTTTCTTTGGGTCCCCATAAGATTACCAGCACCTCTAATCAGCAGGAAGTAACCTAGAAAACTACACCCAAAAATGGATTATGGATGTTTGCATTTATTTAGGGGGTTGGTTACAAATTGTTATTGGTCAATTTCTTTCTAAAAGAAGAAAGAGGAATTTGATATAGAAATGTATGATATAGAAATGATAGGATAAAAGGGTAGATTAAATTGAATCTAATTCAAAAAACAACAGTTAATCTCAAAATATTTTACATTGGTATAGATTTCAGTTTATTGATACAAATTTAAAGTTAATTTTGTTATACTGTATGTGTATTTCTACTCTTGTTTAAGGTATTGTGTTTATGCAACTCATTTAAAATTGTAATGTATAATTAAGAAATATGGATTAATAAAGAGTCATCTATGATAATCAAATTTATAGTCATGTTAGTTAAGTTTTCTAGGTATACATAGATACATTTCAGTTAGGTAAGTTAATCTTCAAACACTTCCAAGACTTACAGAATATGCCATTTAAAATGTTTTAAGAACTTAGACTTTTCTGGACATTGAGACACATCTATTCCTGGCAGCACCAGTTACTTCAAAGGAGATGATAGGCATAGAAAAAACTCCATGTAGAGTTTGCTTTCTTTGTGGCAAAAGTTAGCCATTTGGGTAAGAAACTGTTCTTGCCTAGACTGCTTGACAATATGTTGTATAAACTGGACATCCAGGACCCATAGGAAAGTGACCACTGAATTTTGCCAAAACAAGGGGAGATGGTCCTTTAGGTTCCTGCTTCACAGAAAATACTGCCAGACATTCTGCAGGACACAGAGGAAAGTGACTAATGAACTTTGCCATAGGCTAGACAATGCTTCAAATTTCCTTCTTCACTAAAAAGTCTGCCAGAGACTCTAGGCCTGTAGGCTGAAGATGGATGCCCCAGTGTTACAGAGGAACCTTGGGTGACTGTCCAGGAAGCCAGATGTCTCTGTCATTTCTAGAATTTTGGAAGTTGCTTACAATGCAATTCCTGTTTACTCAGGTAATATTATATACTTCTGGGGTCTTTGATAGAGTTGAAGACTAGATAGCTATAATTATAGTTTTCCTTAGTTGTGATAAAAAGTAAATTAGATACAAAACTTTAGACTCACAAAAATAGGATAGATGATAAGATATTTTCTTTAATTTTGCCAAATACAAATAGACTACATATTGTAACTGTAATTCTTGCCCAGTAACGGTTTTGTTAGATGTAATTTTACTATGTTCAAATGAAAATCTTTCTTTTTGATTAGACAGAAAAGGGAAAGTGTTGTGTGATGGTCTTTCTGTATGCTGTGAATGTGTGTTGCTATCATTGGTTAATAAAAAAGCTGCTCTGGCCTATGTCAAGGCAGAATAGAGCCAGGCGGGGAATCCAAGCAAAGATACAGGCAGAAGGAAGGCAGAGTCAGAGGAGACGCTGAGTGCTGCTGGGGCAGGGGGGCGGGAGGGGGCAAGATGTAATGGAACACAGGTTGCCACAAAGCCATGTGGCAAAACACAGATTAATAGAAATGGGTTGAATTAAGTCATAAGAGCTAGTTAATGATAAGCCTGAGCCATAGGCCAAACAGTTTATAATTAATATAAGCCTCTGTGTGTTTGTTTGGGACCAAACGGCTATGGGACCAGGTGGGACAGAAACTTCTGTCTACAGGGCAGGGAAAAGAAGGAAAAGGGGGCAGTGAGGGACAAGAAGGGACCACAAAGCTCCACTTCATCCTTCACTTTCCTGTGGTAAAAACTGCCGGCTGAAGAGGAAATTCCAGGACCCTTGATCAGTAATTCAAACTTCCACTCACCCCCAACCCGAGTTTTTCAGTGGAGAGATTGCAACAGCAGGTGTGTGAGCTGACAGGCCTGCTGTGGCGTGATCCATGTTGACATGTAAGATGTTGACTTAAGGCTTTGTGACTGTTCAGTCCCATCGGAAGGACTAGGCATTGCATTCCACCTATCCTAGGTGGGACAGAGACAGTCACCCATCTTTTCTGTAGACCAAATGAAGTATCATGTCATAGTTCTGGAGGGACTAATCTCTGGTCCTGTATCTACTATGAGACATCGTTAGTTATCTACCCAGAATCACCCATATTAACAGCAGTGATGTGATTGTTAACTACTTACCCAGAATCCAACCTGTCTCCTTTTTCAGTAACAGGACTCTGATTAGAGCAAGAGGGGGTGGTGATACACAGCTGAAATAATGAATCCCCAGCTTCTCTTATGGAGACTGAAAAACCCCATGACTAAAGGATTTCTAGCTTTGAATGCCTAGGTCTTACAAAATGACTGTTGAATCAGCTGTCTCTCTCCCTTTGACATTCCCCCCTCCTCTCAATGCCAGAACAAGGGACTCAATAGGTAGAAGGGTGGTATCTAATTTGTGGCCTTAAGGTGGCCTTGTGAGTGGGAGCCGAAAGGACGGCTTGTGGAGAGAGTCACGCCACAGAACCTGCACTTCTGTGTTCAGCTGTCTATATTCCAATTTCATTTCTATGAGAGAAACAAAATGAGCCTCTAGCTTCTAGACATCTGTGGCTGACAGTGCAATGTAATTCCCAATGCCCCACAGGTCAGGCAAGGTACCTCAGAGGTGGTAGATGAGTTATACCTACCACAAATGGCAAATTCAACTGGGTAATAAAAGACCGTTTGGGAGAAACTTTTAATTGGGCCTAATGCGACAGAGGGTGGTAGTACCCAGGAGGGTAGCTCCAGTCTGGCCTGAAGAGACCAAGAAGCATGCTATTTATATAGCCAGAAAAGAGGCATGGGGGGGGGGGGGGTTGTACAGTGGCCAGTCCTCTACTCACAGACTCTCTACAAGTCACCAGGAAACATATTCCCCATGCCCTGTATGATCAGTGATGGCTGCAAGGTGGTTGGGACCCATCCAGAGTCACTGCAGATAAGGTCATCTAGTCCCTGAGGCTTATCATATCAAAGTAAAGTTTCCCAGAACCAGCACAAGTTGCTTGGGCCAGCTTAACTGGAATAGAACCTTCTAGAGAAGAAGCTGTGGTTCAGCAGCAGCCACGATCACAGTGGTCTTCACAGCTGGAGTCTTCCAGGGAACTCCACAAAGTGTTCAAGGCTGCCAGGCTGCCACAATGACATTCTGGCTAAGAGCCAAAGAAAGGAGATGTTTCAGTGGATGAATAGGTCTCTGCTCCAGGAAAGCAGAACGTAAGAGAAAGCTCGGACAGCTGTTCATCAAGCATCTGATGATTCTACTCCTTGCAGCTTAGATTATTGGAAGAAAAACAAGCACTAAGGAGTGCTTACGATAAAGCCCTATCATGAAACTAGCAGTCTTAATAGTATCTGGGTTGTCTAGACTATTTTCACTCAGGAAAACAATAAAGAAAAGCCTAAAAGTGTGGCCACCTTTTTGGTTAAAAAAAAAAAAAAAAAAAAAAAAAGTTATAGAGAGAAAGTTCTGTGAAAAGTCTGAAGATGAAAAAAGGAAGTCATAAAAGTAGTTAGGCTCTGCGTGCAAAGGCAGGAAATGTTCTGGCGTCTTCAATGAAAACCAAAACTGCCCCCCACCTGCCTCACCCCCATCGCCTCTATCTGCACTCACACCCCTAGGAGCTTGAAATTCACCCATATCCCCGAGTCTCTGGAATAGGTAACTTCCAGGCAGACAAAGTAGGTAACCTGGAATGCCTGTAGGTAACCCTAACAGCCCAGGATGGCTCAACGCTGAGCCTTGGCAACTGTCTAGTACATCGATCCCAACAGTAAATGTTGGTTGCATTTTATGAAAAATGGGGGGAAATCAACATCAAAGTAAACATGGCTGTAATTTTCAAAGGGCAAAAAGATTGAGGAGAATGGTATTTGTTTTTGTTTTGTTTTGTTTTGTTTTGTTTTATTTTGGTTTTTCGAGACAGGGTTTCTCTGCATAGCTTTGTGCCTTTCCTGGATCTTGCTCTGTAGACCAGGCTGGCCTTGAACTCACAGAGATCTGCCTGCCTCTGCCTCCCAAGTGCTGGGATTAAGGGCATGTGCCAGGAACAATTTGTACTTATGATCTATGTTGATAGGTGATGGAAAGTAGGAGGGGGACTATTCCCTGTAGATGTAACCATCTTATTAAATAAGAAACATAGAGCCATATTAAATAAGAAACATAGAGCCAATACAGAGATGAAAGCCAAGAGGTCAGAGCAATAGCTAAGAGCTAAAAACCTTACTCTTCACTGTGGCTGTTGTCCTACCTCTTCACAAGAGACCTACTTCCTGTGTGTTTGTGCTTTTTATTGACTTTCTATTCTGCCTTCTGATTGGTTGTAAACCCAACCACATGACCTCCTCATCACTGCCCGTCTGTACAGACCTCTAGGTCTTCGATGGTTGGTATTGAGATTAAAGGTGTGTGTTTCCATGCTGGCTGTATCCTTGAACACACAGAGATCTGCCTGGCTCTGCCTCCCAAGAGCTGGGATTAAAGGCGTGAGCCACCAACGCCCAGCTCTGCTATGGCTTGCTATTAGCTCTGACCCCCAGGCAACTTTATTTATAAACATACAAATAAAATCACATTTCAGTACTAATAAAATATCACCATAATTCCCCTTTAAGAATATTCTGTGGTTCTTATTCATACTATAATCAGAGCAATAAATCAAACAAATACAGAGTTGGAGAAGGACCTAAAAGAGGTATAAGAAACACCCATGGCCAATTTATTTGAGTTACTAATTTTCCCAAGGCCAGCTGTACTTACCACAGTGACAATTTCTCTCCTAAGCAGCCCCTCTCTATGCCAGCTGCCCACTCAGACTTGATTTGCTGCTTCCACATACCTCCTACATTTCTCCTAAACTGAAACTAACCCATTTATTTATTTGTTTGTTTGTTTATGGCAAGATGTCTGTGGCACCAAATACCTGTAGCTCCCTAGAACACAAGAATTAAGGCTACACTGATATGGATAGTATTCACCTCAGAGGCTCCCTGGTTCACATCAACTCCAGAAAAAAAAAAAAAAAACACATTCCATCAAAGTAACATTTGGTACCAAGCTAAGGTCCAGAAGCTTGACCCACCAGAAACCAACACCCAAGATAGGCCTAAGGGTAGAAGAAGTGGACTTTACTGGGGTACCAGCAATCTGGAAAGAGAGAGACTAGCATGGATCTCCCCTGCTTCTAAATCTGCCGAGACGCAGGGGGATATTTCTAGAGATCCATGATAATGAATGGGAGAGATACTCATGGTTTTCTCTGGGAATAGTTTGAGATCTTCCAAGAACCCCTGTGACACCTCTTTTCCTCTGTTTTTACTGTCTTTTGTGGTCACTGTATGTCTTTAACCTTGAAGAGAGAAAGGAGAAAGCCTGGGTGAGTCTAGGTCAAGACAACCCAGTACTATAGCTCAGGACAAAACACTTCTCAAATCATTAGCATGTCTACATGCAGAGCTCAGTAGAGTCTGCCCCCAAAATGGAGGCTGCAAAGGAGACAGACGCAATGTGAAGCCGGAGATGTCAAGCTTTTCATCTTGTCCCAGTAACTGGACATCTACCGACCAAAGTGAAAAGTCATATTTTCAGCAAAAGTGGTCTTTTAAGTCCCTGAAAAGTAACCAGGCAACCATTATCATCATAATCCCCAGATCACAGGAATTGTCTACAGTAAAGCCAGCGGGAGACTAATAATGCGCTGCCCGGCTGTGTGACCTCCAAAATGAGTGATTTTCGAGTCAACCAAAAGAATTGAAGCTAGAGGGTTTAATTAGGTTTTTAGTAACACAACTTCTATAATTGTTGAGTTACTGAGGACCACAGTACTGTGTTAACTCCTCCAGTCACCAACCTGACTGTCATTATCCCTGTTTTACAGTGGAAAACACGAACTTAGGGTGTTTTGTTCAAAACCATGGTGTGGCGTTTGCAACGCTAGGATCTGCTGTGCCCAGGTGGTGTGCCATTGGGCTGGCATCCATGCACTCTACTGTTGGCTCTTTTCTATGAAATATAGAAAACAAGAAGAGAGCAAAAATCACCTCTGAATCCATCAACAGAGGTAACTGTTTGCTTTTCTTCCCATCTGAAAGTCTTAGTGCAGACTCAGTCTTCACGCGTGACTGATATCGGCATTCCAAGCATAAGCCTGTGGGAAACTGACTCCCTGTTCATAGCTCAGGAATCCACCGACCGTCTCTTGGTAAAGTCCGCCCCTACCTTGGTGCTCCCCCCTCCCCCCACCCCGCCCCCGCCCCCGAGCCCGCACAGCAGCCGAGTTTCTTGACCCATTCCCAGAACTGACCCTTCTTGTGTCCCACTTCAAGATGCTTTCTGCAGAAGTCTGAGAGGTCTGGCTTCTCTTGCTGATGTCCCAGCAACCTAGTGTCAGATTATGAACGCTAGTGCACGGGCAGGTGACTTCTCCCGGGTGTCACGCTCCTAAGTAGGCAGGCACTTTTGAAAGATGTTCTTACCGGGTGGTGGTGGCGCACGCCTTTAATCCCAGCACGCGGGAGGCAGAGCCAGGTGGATCTCTGTGAGTTCGAGGCCAGCCTGGACTACCAAGTGACTTCCAGGAAAGGCGCAAAGCTACACAGAGAAACCCTGTCTTGAAAAACCAAAAGAAAGAAAGAAAGAAAGAAAGAAAGAAAGAAAGAGAGAGAGAGAGAGAGAGAGAGAGAGAGAGAGAGAGAGAGAGAGAGAGAGAAAGAAAGAAAGAAAGAAAGAAAGAAAGAAAGAAAGAAAGATGTTCTTTTTAGCTAACCACACACACACACACACACACACACACACACACACACACACACACACACCCCAAAGCTAGGACAGACAATGAGGCTTTTCTCAAGGCTCACCATCCCTTCTATAGTGATTTCAGAGGCAGAGTTTTCACCCTGATATCTCCAGATACCAAGCTTTGGAGCTAGAGTTTGGGAGAGAGAGTGGTGGAGGAGAAGACTGTGAAGTTGAACACAGAAAGGAAGTGGCCTCAGGGCCCTGAGTCTTGATTCACCTCAGAGGTGTTTTTGTTTTATTTTGCTTTGATTTAGTTTGGTTTGGGTTATCTTTTCTTGCCCAAAGTGTGGGCAGACTACAAAGCTACTCTAAATCCCCAGGGCAGTTAGAGGCAAAGGCGGAAGACAGAAGCAGTCCGTTTATCGAGGCTACACATGGAGCAGTGGAGAGAGGAAGTCTAGACTCATGATGCTGAGCCCTCTCAGAAACAATCACATATATTCTGTAAATAGCTGCTACCACCCAGAAATGAGACCCTCAGATAATCTTACTACACAGAGAAAAGAAGCAAAGGAAAATCACAGATAATAAGACACACGGAGTACCTCAGAAGACTTGTCCCTTCACTGAAAGTCACTGTGAATGCACAGCTTTGGATTTAGGCTAATAGAGTTGTAATTAAATTGGTGATTCATTATTATTATGAGAAATACAGCTGCCAGAGACACATGTTTCCAAAACTGTGACCAATTCTTGGTAACGTTTTTAGCAAAATAAAATACCATCTTTTTTAGCTATAATCCTAGAAATTCCAGGGTGTGTTAATGCCATAAAGAAACTGCTGTAGGAGTCAGACAGACATATTCTAGGCTCACGTAATTTTCTGAGATCTTCCTTGATACATGCCTAGCATATTTCCTAAAAGAATGTGGGGAATGTTGTCCTAATCTAAAGGGTACCCAGCACATTCTAGAGGAGCACCCCTGGTCCCCGTTTTCCCAGTCACAGTCTCCTCCGGTTGTTGTAACAAATAAAAATCCTCCCAAACACTTCTAAGGCACAACCCCACAGAGGGCCAGTGTCTGAGGTGATCCCAGGAAACCCCTGGCATGTAGGTTACATACCTTAACTCTCTGTAGGTCTCATACTGAACAAGTACAAACCCATTTTAGGGACACATTTCTCAACAAGAAAAAAAAAACTGCTGTGGAATAATCCTCTTGTATGCTATAAAGATTTGTCACTCGAATTGGTTTAATAAAATGCTGATTGGCCAGTAGTCAGGCAGGAAGTGTAGGCAGGGTGGCCAAACTAAGGATAATGGGAAGGAGAAGGGCAGAGTCAGAAGTCGCCAGCCAGATGCAGAGGGAGCAGGAGATTAACATGCCATGCTAATAAAGGTACTGCCACGTGGCAGAGCATAAATAAGGAATATGGGTTAACTTAAAATGGAAGAGCTAGTTAATAATAAGCCTAAGCTATTGGCCAAGCATTTATAATTTATATTAAGCCTCCCAGTCAATTATTTGGGAAGCAGCTGCTGAGTATATGGGAACAAGCAGGCAGGAGAGAAATGTCTGACTACAAAAACTTTTCCTAAAGTAAGGAATGAAATCAACATCACAGGACTGAACTGGGGAAATTTTTAGAACATCTTAGTGAGCCAGGAATGCCTCAATTTAGAAAAGATTTAATGGTAGCCTAGCCAATGGGAATAAATCCAAAAAAGGCCATTAGATTTCTCTAGTTGATGAAAAATAATTTGTCCAAATATCAATTCAGCAGAAGTCAAATGACCATTTTACCGAAATCCAGTGTGCTCAAAATTAAGTCACTTAATTAGATTAATTCACCCCGAACTAGAAACCAAACATGTCTAAACTATTTATGGCAGCAATTTCACCCTAAGCCGGTTTGTAACTGGCTGCTGAGTCCTAGTGTTTGTGGTGCTCTGGCCTGGGTTATTAACCAAGGAGAGAATCGTGTGTTTAAAACCCCCCAACATGGTGCACATTGCCAATGTCATAGACTTGGAAACAGTTTCTTCACCCTGTCGAACACTGAGCCCACTGCTTTTCCTGCAACCCTTAAGTATGGCTTTATGAACAAGCTCAAAACACTTGGTGCATGTTTTAAATTCCAGACCCCTTATATTAATAAGGCACACACAAAAAAGCAGTTTGACCTTTAAGCACAGTTCTAGGCCAATGTGCCCTCCACTTTTGCTGACTTTGTCTTTTGAACCAGTTTTTACCCATATTTCAGTTTTCTAAGACGACAAATTTGTGAACTAGAAAAAAATTCTCTCCATGCAATGAGGCACTGTATATAAACTTAGGAATATGATCAAATCCAGGACAGGCAGAAGGCCTCAAAACTGGAGATGGTGTTGATCTAAGTTGAAGGGCAAGCTCACCAATTTGCCGACAGAGCATTCTACATTGAAATGGCCCTGACAAATTCTTATTGAGAAAACTGGCTGAAGTTGCTCACGTGACTCACACCAAACAAAAACTGAAAAGCAATCCTCAAAGACAACGGGAACAATCACTTACAAGCGATCTGTTACAAGCACCACATGTGCTGAGTAGGAGTCAGGTTTGGGTGAATTGAGTCCTTGGTCAGTTGGTCGTTTGACAAAAGGTTCTATCTTAGGGAACTGACAAGCGGTGACGGCTTCGGAAGGATTCGTTTGCTTTCCTTGGAAGTCAGGTGACAGGTAGATGGACATTGGAAATGAAGGGACCATAGAAGCTAGCACAGGGAACACCCATTAGAGGCACAGCCCATTAGAGGGGAAGTCCATGCTCAATTCTGATCTGCACTCACATCCCCACTCCCGGGACAGATGCCTCGGGCTTGTTCAACCAGCTGTCAGTGGCAGGTGATCCCATTACCAATTCTTGCTCTGACTCCACACTCACCTGGAGCGCTTCTGATTATAAATGAGCTTGCCTGGTCATTTTCCTTTGGAGAGAGAATTTGTGGGACAAGGGTCACAAGTACCTGGTCACCTTGGTCGATATAAATTTCAATGTGCATTAATAAATGGCATTTTGTTTTTTACATCGTATATTATGAGCTTTGTAAGTGTGGGTCCGTACCACTGGGCCTGATCACCCCTAGGACCCTAGGAAGATGAATTTTTCACAGCCTCTGTGAGTAATGGCCAGACCCAGGTCTGTTCTGGATTCATCTGGTTGCCTTTGTGTCTTTACTTCTATAATCTATACAATGATAGTCGAGGAAGACTCTGCCTTAATGGATGAACCTAAATTAACCAGACAGAGAATAAAATATCTTGTTACATATTTATGTAAATGCCCTGACATGATAGCCTGGCCATCCAAAGCCACATCAGCCTACAGCCCCTAATCAGGTCACATAATGGCTAAGTGACTGTCAGTCTTGACCATCCAGCTGACTAGGGAAAGAAGTACCTATGAAATTAGTGAAGATATTTCCAGAGAGAGCTAATTAAGGGAGAGGACCTGCCCTGGATATGAATGGCACTGTCCCATTGCCTGGGGGTCCATATGTAATAAAAGTGAGGAAGAGAGAAAACTAATGCGTAGTATCTCTCTGCTTCCTCGCTCTCGTGATGCTCCCCTGGGCCACATCCTCCCCACCAGGATTGACCCCCGAGATTGCAAGCCCATCCTGAAGTTGTGAAATAAACCCTTCATCCATTGTGTTGTTTTGGGCGGGTTATGTTGTCATGGTAACTCAAAAGTGACCAATACAAGACATAAATACTATCTCTCTAGTACTAGGTTCTTGCGTGCATGTTTTTTGTAGGGATGCATTCGTTCAACTCACAGCAACTCCATTACTGTCAGCTATCTCTCCGGAATGCCCACGGCCAGGGCTGGCACGAAAGTGCTGCTGTCCATGCCGAAGGCAACTGCGTGCTGAACCTTGCTTCTTCTTCAGCTGGATCCAGATCTGTGGGGGCTACCCCAGGTTCTGCGGGTGTCCTGAATCGCCCTGGGTCGAAGTTGGGCCTCCTCTGCTATTGCGTGCTGCCCAGAGCACAGTAAGGAACAAATAGCGTGCTCTCTCTCTCCCTCCCTCTCTGTCTCTCTCTCTCCCCCCTCTCCTCCCCTCCCCCATCACAGTAGTTACTTGGTCTTGCCTCCTATTTCCAGAGAATTCTTGTAGCAGTCCACGGGGACCCCACCACGGCCCTGGCAAAGGAGTGGCCGTGCAGAATTGAATGGAGCATGCCTGCTGCGCAATCAGAAGGTGAGCACACCCACCCGGAGAAGACAGGTCATAAGCCGCACGGCTGCAAGGGCCTTGGTTCCCACTGCCCTGTCTTGCTTGGTCTGGAAGGAGATGAAGTGATGAACCGATGCACATAGTTCACTTTCATGAACGGAAAAGAAAAACCGACACTTCAAGCCATCCTAACAAAGAACACGTTCACTTAGTTCACTGTTTATAGTCTGTGTATAATACATACAAACCGCCGCGGGGTCACGTGTCCTAATGTTGGGAGTAGAGTCAGTCTCAATGAATTGCGCTGCTGTTTCCATAAAGTCACAGATGAACAAAGCCCTGAAGGTGGTATCCAGATAGATATATTTGGAGCCAACAGGCTGTATCCTGCATTCATTCCCTGCATGAGCAAGCGAGGAAAACAGCTTCCAGAATACCTCTTCTTTTTCTGGTACCTTCAGAATAGGCACCCACTGAGACTTCTGTCTGTGGAGGAATGACCCAGGAGCCACTTCCAGGATCAGGGACTGTTTTTTTTAAACCACTTTCTTACCACACCAGATATCTATGACCATGCCTCTGTGTGTGTGTGCGCGCGCGTGTGCGTGCGTGCGTGCCTGCGCACATACGCATTTCTACCTCTGCCCAGGTGATTTCCAAGACTTCTGTTTAACCCTGTGCTACTTCCTGATAGCTGCTCACTCCAGGCTTTGCTTTATAACCCAAAGAATCCCCCGATTCTGCTCAGTGTTCTCATGGGGAGATCCCCTAAACAGCCTGGATCACACCTTTCCAGCATTCTCTCCAGCAGGACTCGCGGAGGACGTCTGTGTCCTCCAGGGAGTCTAAATGCTCACTCTGCAGGTTCCTCTAATTTATTTCTGCTTTCTGCCATGTCCTATTCCTGTGAACTCTTTCCTTTATTCCGCGTGTCTTTCTCTGTCACCCGTCTGGGTCTGACCTTCCCTGTAAACTAAGTTAGGAGAGGCACTCTGCTATTTATGGCTGACCTTATCCCATGCCTTGTAAGGGATGCTAAAGGCTTTTCTCCCACCCTCGCCACTGGATTTTGAAATTAATTTTAAAAGAGAACACAATTTCTAAAGCTGCCCTTCCTTGAAGGACACTTTATTCCCTCTGCAGAATGTGTACTGAGGATTGGTCTCTGGGAGAAAATAATACTTCTGTGCCTCTGTTTTGTTTTATTCCTGGGGTCACACAGGGGATGCATGGCTTGGTGACACAGCTAATCCAAGGAGCATGTGCTGTCTTTGGCAGAGTTCAATGTACAGTGTAACGGGGTTAGAAGAACTATTCCGAAGAGCAACAGCTTTTTCTACACAAAGCATCGTTTTGCCTCCGGCCAAGCCTCTCCACCTTGGTGGCTACTTTGTCAGGGTCTAGCATCCTGTAGGCATCATAGTGCTAGTGCTTGATGATTAAAAAGAAAACACTGCGCGCGCCTTTTATTGCAAAATTGTTCCTTTTATTACAGCCAAAACCCAAACTCCTTCCTTAGCGAGGGAAAGACAAAAGGAGAAAAAGAGGTAGAAGTCTGAACAGTTCTCTGAGTCTGGGCTATGGTGATTTTTTCCTCTCATCCAGTGGAAGACTGGCACCAGAGTAGAAGAAGAAAGCCTTCGGGAGGGGACCTCTTCTCTTCTCTTCTGTACATGGTCAAACCCCAGCTCCATCAGCATAGATCCTGAAGTGAGGTGGATATGAACCAAGCCTAGCCAACCTGTGGTACCCACATGCATGCCTAAGATACTGCAATAGCATCCAGCTTCTAGCTTCTTAAATCGGCATAAGTGAATTCGAGGGTTGTGAAAAGTTTGGCAATAGTAAAATGTGTAACGACCAAACATTAGTTCAGACTCAATGCATATGAATCTGAGGTGTCTGGCTGGGCTCGCCCATGTTATAATACATGACTTCCCTTCAGCTGTGGTTCTGGACATACAACATGCACACATGTCACTGCACATGTCACACCATACAACACCTGAAATACGTATGTAAGAATTGTAGTGCTTTTACTATTTATTTTCTGTTCTTTAAAAAAAAAAAAAAGAGGACTGGACAGATGGTTCAGCAGGTAGGATCACTTACCTCTCTTGCTGAAAACCCAGGTTCAGGTCCCAGCACCCACACATCTGCTCACAACCATCTGTAAGTCCAGTCCCAGAGGATCCAAAACACTTTTCTAGCCAGCTCGGGTCCCTGCACACACATGGTGTACACACATACTCTCAGGCACATACACATACAAAATAAAATTAAATATAAAAAAAACTACAAGAGTTTAATTACAGAAAACAAAGGCTTCTACTATTTCCCTACTATGATTTCTCACATCGTGTGTTAAATGCGTATGTGCTTGGATTGTAATGTACAAGAGTGTCATATTTTAAAAACTGCTATTTGAGTTGCTGTACTGAGTTTCAAATGAAATTGTTACAAGAATTTTGGCTTTGATTAAAACAGAATTAAGTTTGCAACATTTTCTAAACTGGCCCTAAACCTTCTTCTGTTGTTTTATAGAATTATGCAAAGCTTTCTCAGCACTGATGATTTTAAACAAAATACCAATTAGCTCTTTAAAACACCGACGATGTTCTAGGCTCCGCTGTATCAAATATTCAGCCACGATTGAATGCTATGCAAATATAAAATAAGCACACCCATCTCATTGGTATGCAAATTTTCATCGTTAATAATAGTGAGATTATATATGTGTATAAATTGTTTAGATCGAAACCAATATTTTATGATATATTAGCAATGTTTGATTGTATGTTTATTTTATATACCTGTAAACCTGGAGCCACATGAAAATTTCTCAGGCTAAAGGGGGGTCACGAGGGAGAAAATCTTAACCAGCCCTGATGTAGCCTATGCTAGAAAGGAGGCTGGGGACATGGCCTTTGCCCCTGGCTGTCTCCCCTACTTGCTATCACGGCCACGTGACTCTACCCTGCTTTAGTGGTGAGGGCCCACAGCACCACCAAGGCCTCTGGGGTCTCCTAAGCTGTCACACTGGTTTCTCCTCAACCTGTACCACAGCTCTGAACCTTGGGGCTCTGAGGCCCCTGGGGGTGATTTTCAGTCTAGGTACACTATGTTGGGGGCACGCCAGACTAGGGGTAGGGTACTTTCCGTAAGTCTCCTCATCTCCCTTAAGTACCTGAAAGGCACAGGTCCCAACACCACCGAGCTTCAGGCACGGAGCTTCTGGAGTGATCCGATGAGGGCATAAGGATGAGGGGCAGTGGGGAGCAGGGCCAAACATCCTCACAGAGAAGAACCACGGTCTCTCACTCTCCGCTTTCCTTTCTGGGTCCCCCTTCCCCGGGTCCGGACAGAAGTCTCTCCCATCCTTCAGAACTCCTCAAAGCAGCGCATGTTCGCATGTTCGCAGTACCGAGGTGCTGCTTCGGGCCAGCGCGTGAGTCAACCCATTGCTTTCTTCCTCTAGAGAGTCTTGCAGCCAAACAAAACCGGTGTCCGCAGAAGCGAGTGGCGGAGTTGATTTACATTCCGGAGCAGGCTCCTTATCTCCCAGTAAACAGGCCTCACGAGGCCGCAGTTCTGAGGTGAGTTCTACTCATTCTGTTGGCTTGGGGATCAAGTGTGTGTCCTGCTTCCTTCGGGCTGTGGGCTTTGGGCTCCGGCTTTCGATGTTCAAAGCCAGCTTTTCAAATTTATAGAAGCATTCACTCTCTAGTGCCTTGTCTTCCCAGACTATTGTTTTAGCTACGTGTTAAAACAACCCTACTCAATAACGCCGTTGGCTCCTGTGGTCCAGCCTGTGTCTGTCCTTATCCTGACAGAAGTTAGCGTATAAAAATAAAATTCCATTACTGAGAGACTGGTGATGCAGATGATCATTCTACCTTTGCTCTGAATAGCTTTATTTCGTTTGTTTGTTTGTTTGTTTTGGTTCAGTCCCCTTCCCCATCCTGTCTGCGTCCCCGTCCCTCCCCATCCCACCCCCTGCCCCCGCCCCCTCCAGACAGGTTTTCTTTGTGTAGTTTTGGTGCCTATCCTGGACTAGCTCTGCAGACCAGGCTGGCCTCAAACTCACAGAGATCCGCCTGGCTCTGCCTCCCAGTGCTGGGATTAAAGGCATGCACCACCACCGCCTGGCTCTGTTTAGCTTTCTAATTGTATTTCCTGAGTCCCTGGTGAGAACAATATGTGGGTGTGGTAGTGTGAATGTAATTGGCCCCCATAAGGAGTGGCCCTGTTAGGTGTGGCTTTGTTGGAGTGGGTGTGGCCTTGTTGGAGGAAGTGTGTCCCCGTAGGGATGGGCTTTGAGGTCTCATACATGCTCAAGCCATGCCCAGTGAGTCAGTCCACTTTCTCTTGCCTTCTGATCAAGATGTAGCCAGCCCCGTGTCTGCCTGCGCCCTACCTTGCTCCCTGCCATGATGATAATGGACTGAACCTTTGAAACTGTAAGTCACCTCAATTACATGTTCTCCTTTATAAGAGTTGCCGTGGTCATGGTGTCTCTTCACAGCAATAGAAACCCTGACTGAGACAGTGGGTTTTAACGTAGAGATTTATTTTACAAATGAGATTTTGTCCGCTGAGCATACAGATCAAATCAGATTGGCTCTGTTTCCCCCGACAGCATACACAACCATAAAGTTCCTGGTGAGTCTGCTGTGTGTTAACAATGTGTAAAGGCAGGAACAAATGCAAGGTTGAGTGTAACTTTTAAAATAGCAGCCATAGGGACTGCGGAGGTGGTTCTGTGGGTAAGGGTGCTGACTGCTCTTGCAGGGGACCCGAGCTCAGGTTCTAGCACCTTTATTGGGCAGCTCACACCAGCCTGTAACTCCAGTTCCAAGGGATCCAGTGCCCTTCTCGGGCCTTTGCAGGCATTCGTCACACACACACACACACACACACACACACACACAGACACAGACACACACACACAGAGACACAGACACACACATAGAGACACAGACACAGACACACACATACACACACAGACACACACACACAGACACACACACACAGACACACACACACACAGACACACACACACACAGACACACACAGAGACACAGACACACACATAGAGACACAGACACAGACACACACATACACACACAGACACACACACACACAGACACACACACAGAGACACAGACACACACACACACACACACACACACACACACACACACACACACGGGGTGGGGAGGAGCAAACATTTATGTATTCATGCAAGTAAAACACTCATATACATAATTTAAAATAGGAGAAATTAGAAATAAACATATTCCTTTGTATTTTTAATTTGTATAATGTGTGTGTGTGTGTGTGTGTGTGTGTGTGTGTGTGTGTGTGTGTGCATATGCACGGGAGGCCAGAAGACAGTTTTGGCTGTGTTTCCTCCTCAGATGTAAGTCATCTGTTTTTTGAGGGAGGGTGTCTCAGGGACCTAGGACTGTGATTGTTAGGTTGGCTGGCCAGCAAGCCCTAGGGATCTTCCCCTCCCCCGCCCCGAGGCCCTGAGATCACCAGCACAGGCTCCCAGGCCCAGCTTTTTACACGGGGGCTGGAAATTGGATTTAGATCCTCGGGCTGTGCAGCAAGCCCTTTACTGAGTCAGCAATCTCTGCAATCCCTGTATAATTTTTTAGAACAATAATCTCAATTGGGGGAGTGAGTTATAAATCAGGCCACACGCCCATCTTGGCGACGTTTGCCTCCCGCTGCTCTTGTGATAGCGCATGTTCTCGGCTGTGTTCTAAGAATCTTTCCTGCAATGTTTTAACTTTAAAAACTACAGTGTTCAGGATTGAACCCAAGCCTTATACATGCTAGACAAATCCTCTACTGTTTAGCTGCATCCCCAGCCCTTCTTTCTGTAAAATTTTAATAACCTCAGAATGTCCTCAGTCTCTCAATTGTGGCTCATTTTTGCTTCCCCCCATAATAATTTTATTGATTATTTGGGAATTTCACATAAATGCACCCTGATCATACTCACTTCCCAGTCCTCCCAGGTCCGCCCCCACCCTTGGGACCTTCCTCAAAAATAAAAGAAGAAGCTGGGCGGTGGTGGCGCACGCCTTTAATCCCAGCACTTAGGAGGCAGAGCCAGGTGGATCTCTGTGAGTTCGAGGCCAGCCTGGTCTACAGAGTGAGTTCCAGGATAGGCTCCAAAAATACACAGAGAAACCATGTCTCGAAAAAACAAGAAACAAACAAACAAAAAAAGAAGAAGTAAAAGAAAAAATATATACCAAGTCCAATTTGTGTTGCCCAATACTCACTGGAGCATGGTCAAACTCCCATTGGCCAGCCCCTTAAAGAAAACCGAGTCCTCCCCCACCCCCACTCCTTCTAGAAGCCATCAACTGTGAAGAAATACACTTCAGCATCTTTATCACACTTTTTAAGAGTTCTCTGCAATGGCTTCCTATCTAGACTGTTTCTTTTAGGGGGTGGGGGTGGCGGGGAGAGGTTGTCGCAGAAGCCTCTCTGTCTCTCACTCTCAACTGAGTCTCAGACATCAACACCACTGCAAAAGAAGCTTCCTTGGCCTTTACAGCCGGCGGCGGCAGCATAGACCATGAACTTCCACCTGGTTTCTGGCAACAGCATTGACAACCACAGACATCCACATGGCCTCCAGCAGCACCACAGACCATGGACCTCAGCATGGTCCCCAGTGGCAGTACCGGCTACCGACATCAGCACGGCCCTCAGCCACGGCATGGACCACAGACATCAACCAGGCCCTCTGTGGTAGCAGGGACTATGGACACCAACAAGGCTCACAGCAGTAGCACAGACCATGGACATCCACCTGGCGCTTGGAAGTAGCTCAGGCCACAGATATCAACATGGCCTCAGGTGGCAGCCCAGGCCATGGACATCCGTTTGTCCTCTGGCAATAGATGGATCACGAACATCAACAGGGCCTCATGCAGCATCACAGACTATGGACATCGGTATGGACCATTGGCATCAACATGGAGATCTTTCCAGAAAGCCCAATCCAGAAAATGAACCATTCTCCATCTCAGACATCCTGTCATTGCTCAGAGCCAGGGAAATTGTGCATCTAGGCATCGTGTTTGGGGCAGGTAGAGCCTTCTCAAGCTCCAGGGTACTGTAGACCACCATGCTGTCCCTACGTGGCAACAACATGCTCCCCACTCCCACTGTGCCCCGGCCGCTCTAGCCTCCGTCTTTCCCACCTCTCCACCTCATACTTGTGGAAGTGGCGTTGCAAAAGGCAGTGTGTCCCACAGTGTATATGTGTGTGTGTGTGTGTGTGTGTGTGTGTGTGTGTGTGTATGTGTGTATATATATGTGTGTATATATATATATATTGCCCAAATAGCTTTACATGCAAATACTCATTGCAATGAGTCATTGGTCAGGTTCAAGGCTTCTGGTTTCTGAAGCACCATAAACACTGGACCATCGCCAAGACTCATCTTGGATATGCTGTTGTTGCCCATAGTCGGGGTGATCTTTCGGCTAGGCAGGACATCAAGGGGCAGGATCTCTGTGAGCTCCAGGCCCCGCACATCTCCCTGCCTTTGAGGCTCACCAGACGTGACCATTGTCCTTGCAACCTGTGGGCGGTGCCTCAGCCCCCGCTCTCTTTTAATAACGACACGTTCTGAGGGAGCCCCAGGCTGCCACGCGCCTCTCTGTCGTTGGCCACTCTGTGGCTCCCTGGGCAAACCAGAGCGCTTGCAGCCTGTGGGCAGTGCTGCTACCCTATGCCCCCCTTCTCCCAGAAGATAACTAGCAGGAGTCAGTTCTCTCCCTCCACGGCATGGGACCCAGGATCACACTCAGGCTGTCAGGCTTGGTGCTAAGGGCCTTTACCCACTGAGCCATCTCATCCGCCTACTCTCTCTTACTTTGCTCATCCAATGAAAACTTTCAAGAATCATCCAGCTGCTGGACACTTGCTTCCTATCTTGCAGTCCTACTGAGTACTTGAGAATGACAAGTCTTTCTGCTGGTTACGAAGGGGCTGAGATTTAAGTGATGGGGTACCACTGACCCTTGGATCGCATTCAGTTACCAGAATGATGGAATTTTTGCAGCTTTATTGACATATGTTTCACCCACTTGAAATATACAGTTCAGAAGCTGGGGAGGTGACTAAGGAGTTTAGAATACACATTGTGATGGGCATAGAGGGCATGCCTTTAATCCCAGCACTCGGGAGGCAGAGGCAGGTAGAACTCTGTGAGTTCAAGGCCAACCTGGTCTCCATAGTGAATTCCAAAACAGCCAGACCTACATAATAGAGACAGGCTATCACAAACAAAAAGGAATATGTACTGTTCTTGCAGAGGACACAAGTTTGGTTCCCGGAGCCCATATTAGGCAGCTCACAACTAACTGCCTATAACTCTGGCTCTAGGGGATCCAATACCTTCTGGGGATACCTCACATGACATACAGACAGATACACATTATATATATACATAATAAGAATAAATAACTTGAAATGTACCATTCAGTGGTTTTTAAATATATTTTTATGGCTGTACAACACACTAGCTAATTCTAGAACATTTTCATCACCTCAAAAACAAGTCCTTATATTTATTAGCAATTCTCCCCTACCCCAAGTCTGGCAACTATTAACCTACTCTGTCTCTATGAATTTCCCTAATTCACACAAGTAGACTCATACACTATATTGTTGCTTATAGCTAGCTTCTTTCATTTAGCATAATGTGTTCAAGGTTCAGCCCCAGTACGGCATGTGCCAGTATATTCCTTTCATTAGCCAAATAATATTCCACTGTATGGATATGCCATATTTTGTTCAGCATTTAAAACAGAATCACTATTAGTACCTAAACTATACTTTATTTGGAAATTATGTTAAGTAGGATAAGTTATGTCTTTTAACGTTTAAACAAGTTAAGCATTCTAACAAGATGAACGAGAGAGAAAGAAAAAAAATTGGGGGCGGGGGTAGGGGAACCAAGAAATTTCTATAGCTTTCCATTTCTCCAGGAAAAACAGAATTCTGTGCAAGCCAGAAATAATTTTCTAAACTCTTTTCCAGTGTGCATGTGTTTCTTAAGCCTAGAGAGCATAGCACTACACTGACCTGGTTAGAAGTCCTTAGGGAGAAAGGGAAGATTGAAGAGCAAATGGAAGTGGCCGTCTTGCTCCTTAGTCCCTTAGACCTGTGCCTTGACCTCACCTCCACCTTGCTGGTCTGCCCGTCTGGAGGTCAGTCCAGCAGACAGCTGCAGGAGAGGTTAACAGTTATGCTTAATTACAAGGAAATAAGATTTCTCTAGGGCTGCGGTGGGCGAAGGAAGCAGATATGATCAGTCACAGTGCTCTGAGAGCCTTGGAAGGCAGCTCCTCTGCAAATATAGGGTTGGCCTTTATTGTCACTGCTGTTAATAAGCCAGATGTTCTCAAAGCATTCCTCCAACCGGTGACAGGCCTTGGAAAATTGCTACCCCTTTATTGGTTGCTGAAACCAAATAAAAATCAAATTAAAGTTTAATTCACCTCATAATTTTCTTCATAGCAGCTCTGGTTGGCAGCCTTGAGGCACAGCCAACCTCCTCCTCCTCCACAGCATCCATCACGCTCAGCTGAAGCCCCCAGAGGCCAGCGAGCCTTTTACCTCTGCCAGAAGTCCTCTGTGGGTGCAGTCTGCAGCTGCAGAGAGAGCTGTAGCTCCAGCTAAGATGAAAGGGCCTGGGAAGCTGCTGGAAGATGCCAGAAAGGACTTCCCTCTTCTCTTCTCCTCTGGAGTCTCCATGGTGACCGGGCAGGGGAAGGGGGTCTGATAGATATTCCAGCTATGTGACTCGGGCCTCTCCTATATCCAGCCTCCCAAGCGGTACTTGACTGTGTATGTAGTGAGGGCTGTAGCCACGGAAGCCATGTCCCCTCTTAGAGTCCTGCTATCCAGACGGTGCCTGTGATAATGAGGGTTTGATTAGCATCTCTTACATTTCTATGAAGTTGTTTCTGGTTAGCGAGTGAACGAACGATGAGTGAATGGACAACAAAGTCACGTTCTAGGTGTTTCCTTTCAACATAATCTTTATTCTCTCACTGTCTCCTCTCCTTTTCTCTTCTTCCCTTCCCTTTCTTTGACGAACAAATAGCCAAGGCTTCCAGGGCAGCACTCCAGCTCTGACAGATGACTCCACATGTGTTGTGAGTTAGCAGCCTGCTACTGTCTGGGTGAACTCAAGAGTTAGGTTTGCAGTTGTGAAATGCGCAGCGTGCTCTGCGGCGAAAGCCGGCAGCCTCCTCCTCAAAATCGGACAGAAAACCACGAAGGATCCAGGAGCAATAAACAGAGGAGCCGAGAGGATTCCTCCAGGCTGAGAACTGCTTCATAAAAAGCCGCTTCGGGGAAGCCAGAAGGGTGGATGTAACCGCCAGGCAGGGGTGCAAATCCTCCTTTGCAATTAGAGCCCTGTTCATCCACTCCTTTTACAGCCCAGAGCCTGCTGGTGTGTGGGGCTGCAGGCTGGCAGGGGAGGCTGATGCCAATGGGCACCTTCCACCTGAGCAAGTGCTGCCGTGGAGAAACATACAAATGGAGGCAGGAAGTGCACCGCAGAGGACATGACAGGGATGCAGGCCAGAATTAGCTCCATATGGATGCGGTAGAGCGGACACTCCATCAGAAGGGAACTAGGAGGCGGGGTAATATGGGGGGAGGGGCGGAAGCGGCAAGGTAGCTCATGGGAGATTGCTTACCTTTGGCCTCTGCTCACAGAGAAATCAGGCATTTCCACTCCTAGCTGTGCCTTTAAAGACAACCTGAACTTCAATGCATGTAGCCATGCTGATCTTTGCACTTGTGAGCGCGAGTTTCATTTGTTTGCTTGTTTTGCTTTTCTTTGAGGCTTGAACCCAGGACCCTGCTCTATCCACTCACGTACCCTCTACCACGGAGCTGCTTCTCAGCCTTCTTTTTCAGATAGGAGTTTTCCCTTTAAGGGCTTAGAGTCTTTGCCATGGCGTTATTTCTTGATATACCATTACAGAAAGAGCGAGCGTGGAAGCGGTACTATTGCCTAGAAACACTTTGACCTCACTGTACAAAGTGAAGCGCGATCCCCGAAGCTGTGTAGAATTTAATTATCCTCTGGTTCGGCTGTCACGGCAGCGGCCGAGTCAAGCATTCTGATTTGAATTCATGAACTAGTAACTAACTCTTCCTGGCAGTCCTGGTGAGCTTTCAGTCGAGACGTGCACTTTCTAGAGCCCCTTCTGCCTCCCATGCCGGCCCGCTGCATCTTCCAGAGCTGGCAGCACATACTGACAGGCCCTGATACCCAGGATCTGAAGAGGGAAGGTTTGCTCCCCAGGTGGCCTGAGCACACGCAGGGTTCCGTCTACACAGGACCCTGCTCCGATTTCCTCCTCCACTCCCTTCACTTCGTATTTTTTGTTTTGTTTTCATTGAACATTTTCCAGACAGTCAGGCTTACTCTTAGAGTATGCATAGAAATGATAAAATTTCTATTTTATCTACTATGATAAAATAATAGATAAAATAGGGGGAGGGGGTCACTGAGTGAAGCAAAAGGCATGGGCAGGGAAGGAGGGGAAGAACATGAAGAAAGTGGAGATGCAACGAGTTTGGGGCTTTTCTGTTTTCTATTTTGTTTTTAATGGGATAAGAGAGCCATTGAGATGGCCCCATGGGTAGAGGTGTCTACCGCCAAACCCGAAGAACTGAGTTTGATCCCCAGGACCCATTCGGTGGAAGGAGAGCGCCAGCTCCTGAAAGTTACCCTCTGACCTCCACCCACATAGAACACAAACATTTTGACATAATAACTTTTTTAAAAGATGAGATGATGTGCTCATTTTCCGGAGTTGTGAGGATTAGGGCACAGCACCTCTGCCCACATCGCCTCTGCTAGCAACTGTCTCTCCTCAGTGTCTTCACGTGTCTCTCAAGTGTCACCTCCCAACAGAACTGTCTCCCTGCGTGAAAGCCACTGCTGGGGCTGGAGAGACGGCTCACAGTTAAGAGCACTGGCTGCTCTTCCAGAGGATTTGGGTTCAATTCCAGCACCCACATGGCAGCTCACACCTGTCTGTAACTCCAGTTCCAGGGGATCTGACACCCTCACACAGACATATATGCAGGCAAAACATCAATGCACATAAAATAAAAATAAATGGTGTGTGTGTGTGTGTGTGTGTGTGTGTGTGTGTGTGTGTGTGTAAGAGTCACTGCCTTCCCTTGATCTCTAGTTGTTTAACCTGTTCTGTTTTTCTTTGTAGCAACCGTTAGTGCCCATCACATTCCACACTTACATTTTTGTTGTTGTTGTTGTTTACCTTCCCTCAAAGGGATATCAATGTCCCTGGTCCTGGGACTTTTTTCTGCTGTATCCAAGCATCTCACACAATGCCTTGGCACAAGGAAGTTTTTAGTGAATGAATGAATGAACAAACGGGGTTCTTCAACGGCACAGTGTTGAGAGACACTTGTGCCTCCCCTCCCGCCCCCCCCCCCCCCCCGCAGACCCCCAGGCTATCAGAGAGTTGAAATGTCTCCAAGAACCCCACGCTGGGAGAAAGGAAAGGATGAAGCCCCAATGGCTGCAGAAGGAGGTCCAGCAACTTCCCGGACTACCTTGCTGCAGAGACTGGAGGAGGAGCCCAGACAAGAACAACAGGCGTGATAGGCAGGGCCACATCTTGACCAGAACCAGGACTGCTTACTCACGTCTATCCCTTGCCCTCTATTTACACCTAAGCTTCCTGTCAGGACCTCAGAAGATGGACTTGAAGGTCCCTGAACTCCTTTGTTTGTTTTTCTTCCTGGTGTGGCTACATTGGATAAATCTTTTTTTTCCCTCCGTTCACTGTCAGAAACCACTGGCTTCACCTAGCTTGTTAGTTAGCAGGCTTGACTATATTGCCCACGGAGCCACTTCATCAGCCCAGAAAATACATTCCTAAGAACTATTAACACAAAAGGGGTAACTAATGGCAAAAGAGTGGTAGTCCATTACTTTTTTCTTTACCAAATTTTACCTATCTTCCTGCCTTTTTTTCAAATATCAAAAATCAAAATAACACACAACAAACACGTTCCTGTTTCTACCTAGAAACGCCCAGCACAAACATCAGAAGGAACTGGTGGTTTAGATTGGATTATGGGGCTCCTTGCAAGAGGAGAGAAATTCCTTCCAGGCTAACATCTCAATATTTACTTGGGTGTTGAAGCCACATGAGATGATGTGTGCGTGGCCATCGAGAAATTCCCTGTGTCCTGTCCACTGTCAAAACTGCACCGGAGAAACGACAAATTTGTAGGGAAACTGGCAAATGTTCTTGAGTTTTGATCACCAGTGTGCAGTGCGTTTTGGCTGTCAGAGTCTCCTATCCAGCCTCAGCTTTCCTAAATCCCCCTCACATTCCGTCCTGCCTAGTCCAGGGCCCCAGCCCCATTCTCAGCAGGACCTCCCTCCCGCCAGACTCCTCCTGCTCATTCTCCTAGAGCAGCAGCAGGGCCGCTAGCTAGCTGTGAGGTAGAAGCGGGGCGGGGTCGGTTATAAAGCGTCTCGGCCATTCAGACGGCTGGTCTCTGGGAAGAAGACACGCAAGTTCAGATTGGGGATTTAGAAGTGGGGCTTTTATAAACTGCCCCCCCCCACACACACCCGCTCGCGCGCCCCGCGTGCTAGCTCGCTAGCTCCCCAAAGAAAGAGGGAGGGGGAGCACACAGGCTGCCCTCTCGGGGAAGGCTGGATGTGGGGATGACTAATACAATTACCCCTTTGGAATTTAGCTTAAGAGATGAAAGAAACAGACCAGAGGTAACAGTTGAAACTCCCAGCCCTCCTCCCCACCCTCTCCTGCGCAAGAGTCGGAAAGGGAGCTGGGGGGAGGGGAGGGAGGGGAGGAAACGAAACAAAAAGGGCACCTGCGCTGCCAGCCGGCCGTCAGCTGACGTGAATGATGCTGACCTGAAGGCAAGATGGAGTGTGAGTTTCCATCTCCTGGATTTATGACTGCCCTGCAAATAAATGCCTATGAGATGGATGCTGGATTGCAAGCTTCTAGAGGAAAGCAAAGTCAGCGAGGGTCAAGAAAAAAGGTCACTGTCCGTGGCTTGCTCAGGCCTAACAAGACAACTGAACAAAAGCACCCAAAACTGACTAACCCAATGGCCCATCCCTGGTACGTCATGGTTTAGGATGCGCTGGGTCTCCCAGGTTGCATCCTCCCAATGCCATTGGCCACGCTCATCACTAGGAGGCCAAGAGCAGAGAATTTCATTTAGGTCTTTCCGTCAGCCTGTTCTGTGGCTCCCTTTCACCTTCACCAGCTACATCCCAAAGCCCCTTCCCGGGAAGCGACAAGTGGCTAGGGCCACGGAGGAGACTGACCTGACACCCTGAAAAGTGGGACTTTTTCAGATCTTAGAAACCTGAGACACCACCACAACCAAGAGGAGCTGAAGAGATTCAACAACTAAGTATAGGATGCTGAGACAGGGATCTGGGGCATAAAAGGGATAGGTGGGGAAAACAGGAAATCCAAACAGAGCATGGATAGAGTATATAGACTTCTGTTAACAAAAGTGTATCAGAACTGGGTCATTAAGTGTGACAAGTGTGAAATGTCACTTATAGGGGACACTGGGTGGGCATATGGAAACTCCAGTACTGCTTTCAATCACTTTCTACCAATCTACAAGATTCTTAAATAAACTCATAAGTGTGAAATACTAATAGTATAGATTCAAAAATAAGAAATTTTTTTCTAGAAAGGCCACATTAAGACATAGTCATATTCTGTCTATCTCTGTGTAAACTCTGTGTCTGTATAAAAAAATAACTCTACAATATACGATAAATATTTTTATAAGCAAAATATTTAAAAATGTTCAAAGAGTAAGTGTGCTCACAGTAAGTATATAAAGATTTCCTGTCATTGCTGACTATATAGCATCCATGTTATATTAGCTATGATAGATAGACCAGAATGTACAGGATCGGTGCAAATACTGCATCATTTTACATCATTGTGCATCCTTGCATTTTAGTATTGGCTATGACTGTCTAACCCCTACAGATACGAAAGGATGCTGTCATTAAAAAGTTATATAGGTGCCAGCTAGATGGCTCAGTGGGTAGAAGTACTTCCCACCAAGCTACACAACCTGAATTTGATCCCTAGGACCCACACAAGCTAGAAGGAGAGATCCACCTTCCATAAGTTGTCTGCTGACCCCCATACACATGCTGTGGTATGCCCATGATGTGAGTGTGTAATCTCTCTCTCTCTCTCTCTCTCTCTCTCTCTCTCTCTCTCTCTCTCTCTCTCTCACATACACACACACACACACACACACACACACACACACACACACACTAAATGTTATAAAAAATATTTTAAAATAGACTATAAATTGTACTTTATTTGGAAGGAGAAGCAAGATTGAGAAGCTGTTTCCAGGATGACTTCCATGAATTTGTTCGTTGAAACATTTGGTAGAAAACAAAGCCCCATCCTACAGGCAAGAAGCAGCTGGTAGCTTGATGAAGAGCTGACTCACAAGCCCAGAGCTGCCTTTGTTTTGTTTTGTTGTGCCGGGAATGAAGCTGGGACCTTGTACGTGACAGGCACTAGGCAAATACCCTGCTGCTACACTACATTCCTATCCTGCAAGCCCACAGTCACAGGGGGAGGGGCACTAGATCCAGAGTCTAGTGAATACACAGTGGAGGAAACACTCTGCTACGGATTCATGGGGCTCCACTGTGCAGTGTCTCAAGATGACCCTGTGAGGTTGAGAGCATAAACCTTGGAGTGGGGCAATACTGACGATAAAGGTAACACAATGGCAAGCTCAGGGGCAGTTAGTTACTAATACAATGAAGTCTTATTGTGGAACAAGGACTACTGCATGTACTTTATGTCTGCTGAACTCATCTAGTCCCCCCATACAACCTAATAGACACTGTCATGTTCTGCCATTCTGGAAATGAAGGTGTTGAGGCACTAACAATTTACTCATAGATACCAGTGTTCAGGGCCAAGGCAGAACCTAGGCAGTTCACTCTCCAGAGTCTATGCCCTGAACTTCTGTGCTGATTACCTTCTGAAGATTGAGAAAGAGCCAGCAGGTGAAGTGATCATCAGTCTCATTTGATAGCCTAGACTTCAGAAAAGGTCATTTGTGATGTAAATTTGAGGTCTTCAGCATTTGGTAGAATGAATTGATTAAGTGGCCCAGGAAAGGCAGCTTCCTAGTATCTGTAGGATATATGTAGTGGGATATATATATATGTGTGTATATATATATATATATATATATATATATATATATATATATATATATATCTTACACCCTTGAATAGACCTCAATAGAAATGTCTCACTCTATTTGAATTACTATAACAAAATACCCTAGGCTGGAGACTTTTATTCTCACAGTTCTAAAGAAGGGGAGCATGGCGGTGTGCAGGCAGACATAGTGATGGAGAAGTAGCTGAGAGTCCTACATCTTGCAGGTAACAGGAAGTCGACTGAGACATGTATCATGAGCATAGGAAACCTCAAAGCCCTCCCCCACAGTGACATTCTTCCTGCAACAAGGCCATATCCATTCCAACAAAGCCACACCTCCTAATAGTGCCACTCCCTATGAAGTTATGGGGGCCAGTTACATTCAAACTACCACAAGGTATATGTTAGAGTACGTGTTAGAGTTTCGGATTGTGTAAAAAGGATTGTCATCCAAATATACTAAGCAAGAGTGGTTTATGATTACTCTATCTGGAAATACAAGGACAGAGGTGCCGCTGTAAAACAGGTATTCCAGAAGAGTTGTTTGGTCACTGAAGCCGTTCTATGGAGAAGGCTGCCTACCTCCACTCAGCAGCATATGACCACTGGTCTTGTCTTCCATTGCTCTATATACCTTGCTACATGGGGCTTTTCTTCTCACAGTTTGTTTCCCCCTTGTATTTTGCAATCTTATGACATACATGACTTTACATCGCTATCCCATGTTTCCTGGGTGTGTCTTTCATTCCTTATATTTGCATTTTGGAAAGGGGAAGTCTCAAACACTTAGCGTATACAGCCATTGTGTGGGGGGCCAGCTCCCACCTTTTAAAAGGGTTCCTGTGAGGAGGAAAGAGGGATAAGAAACTTTTAGATAGAAAGATAGTGAAGAGGAGAAAGACAGAAACACAGGACAGCAGTGGGAGGACCTGGATCAAAACACAATGGTCCCTCTGCCTCTTCAAAAGGGCTTTTTATAACAATGCCAAGGGGTGGGACAAAAGACCTCCCCCTTAATAGATCAAAGCACACCACACAGCCAAGTGTAGACCCTTCAAACACCTGGTAACCATGTCCATGATCAAATCACCCCCTTATGCAGCCCTGCTGGGCAAAGCAAGCTCAGATTCTCAGACACTGAGTAAGGTCTCACTAGGAAACATCTATAGGTCTCTACAGCTCCCTTTTCTTAATATATTAAAGGGCCCCTCAGACCCTTCAGATAGACTGTGCCTGCCTTAGGTTGTCCTCCCTTCTTCAGCCTTACCCATCATGGAGATACACTTTCCATCAAGTGTACTCTGTTTTAGGTTAGCAGCTAGCAAGAAGGACTTACCCATCTCTGACTACCAGCCTCTGGCAGGGGAAAGTACAGAGCTTAACTCAGCTTTGACTCAGATCCCTACTAAGAGCTTGGAAGTAGTTGGAACAACCACAGCAATCCCTAGGGCTGCCACACCCCCCAGTAAAGGAGTAGAGGATGACCAAGATAAAATGTCCTTTTTGAATGGATCTAATATGTCTATATCAGCCTTAGCTGCACCAAGCCCTTTTTTAAATCAATAAACTCCTGATGCAACTGCATCAAACTTAAAGACTCCCTTAGCTTCACCAAACCATGGTTCATTAATATCAACATATTAACATAATTTTAGTATGAATATTACCATACATATTTATAGTTCTTACAAACTTACATTAAAAAACAAACTCTTTATAACTATTTACATTTACAAACTTTAGCAAACATCTAAAAGAGATCTCTTAACAGAACTATTTACATATTCTTGTAAAAAGACAGAGAGTACGTGAACCATGGAGTCACCACAGTTAAAATTGTAGGTGAACTCACAACTGTTCCATTTCTGAGGTTTGCAAAAGCTCAAAAAAGTGAGTTCTAATAATAGTTTTAAAGTTCCCCAGAAAGTTTGAAATCAGAGCCTAATTCATCAGCAGCTCTGGAGTCTTTGCATCAGGCTCCCTCAGCCCTGGATTCAGCAAGTGCTGCTGCCAGGGGGCTGTAACACTCCAGCCACCTTCCCTGCCAGGCCCTCCTAGCCGTCCCAGAGCCAGTCAGAATGCACCTCCACAGTGGAAGTGCGCCCCGTGGTGGCCAGCCACCAGACAGGGGGCAGTCCCTTTACCCAAATTCAGTGCAGCTCCCTTGAATGCAACAATTGAACTCAGTTCAAACAAGCGTTGATGAAACTTCACTTTCAGTTACAGCAGCGTTTTATGGTAGTCTATCCTGAGGAAGAACCATGCCTTGAGGAAAAGGTGGTTGTCAAGGTGACTGAGCTGCTACAGAGCTCCTTTCGGAAAGCTTTCTGCTCAGCCAACAAACAGAAACTGCGTGACTTTGGCTGCTGGCTCCATTCAGCTTTTTTTGTTGTTGTTGTTTTGTTTTTGTTTTTGTTTTTTGAGGCAGGGTTTCTCTGTGTAGTTTTGGTGCCTGTCCTGGATCTTGTTCTGTAGACCAGGCTGACCTTGAACTCACAGAGATCTGCCTGGCTCTGCCTCCTGAGTGCTGGGACTAAAGGCAAGCGCCACCCCACCCAGCTCCAATTGGCTTTTACAATCCCAGTCTGTCTGCAACCCCCATCTTTGAGCCTGCCCACACAGAGACCCCTGCATCCTGAGGCCCCAGGGGCTCTCTTGTGCCTTGTGCTGCACAGCTGAATGCTGCCCCACTGCTATGAGCTACGTTCCCAAGCAGCCCTTCCAGGTCCAGAAGGAAACCCAGCAATGGCCAGTTGTGGCCACTGCACCCCAGACTTCATTTACATTCACTCACACGATATTTCCCTGGGCATCCTGCTGCTCAGTTATGGGGAACATTTGAAATCCTCTGCTAACTGCCTCCCTAATACTGGCTTGAAGGGGAGACGTAGGACTAGCAGCAACATGTTCCGAGAGGCTTTTGCACCAGGGCAATTATGGGCGATTTTGCCATTCTGATAGATAACCCCCCCCCCAAGTGAGTCTAATCTCACCCCCTACAGAAGGAGGAGGAGCACGATTCTGAGGAGAGACCTGAAGAGCCTCCAGTTTGGGGGAAAGAGAAATTACTAAGTCTTTCAAGGCCTTCAGTTCCTACCTTGTCTCATCCCAAGACTTCTGTTCCATAAAGTCAGCTTCATGGCCAAGAGGGAACTGAGCCTGATTGAACGATGTTGTAAAAGCATTCTCATCTAGTGGCAGCTCCGGCATAGTAGAGGGTTTTGCCTCGCCCGCCTGTATCCACCTCAGGGAAAATTCCCCCCTGCCACTCAGGTCTTAGATCTAAGCTGTCCCAAATTAGTGTCCACAGGCCAAAAGCTTCCACTGTTACCTTTTCTGGTCCATATTCTTCACAGCAGTGTTGCATTTTAACTCCAATTGTCCCTCAGGAGTCTGTGTCCAGAGTCCCATAGTCAGAAAGCCAAGGATGCAGCTCCTCTACAAACTCCAAGAACCTCTGAACTTGGTGTTCTACCTTAATTCCCCTAGTTTTCAAACTGCAAGTGAATATACAAACGTCTGTTTACTATTTTCCTGCCCCATATCAGCTTTTCTTTCTCAGACTGCTAAGTCCTCAGTGACTGCTTATTCCTGGATGTTGTTTTTTGTGCCATGCTGGCACTAGGAAAATTCTACTCTTACCCTAAATTCCTTTCTATTAAGCCATTAATAGTATTAAGTATACATATACCTAACCCTATAGTTTTACCTAATTTTATAGATAGAAATTGAGAGAAAGAGAAAAGCCTAGACAGAGAGAGATACTTGCTGTAGCCTAACTTTTATTACTTACTTCGGCTTAACTTTTAGCTGCTCTACTTTACTATATACCCAAAGAATAAAATACCACTGCCTTAAACTTAATATGAAACTGGACATGTCCAGCTGCTTCTGCGTGCTCCCTCCCCCACTCACTTCCTCTGCACCCAAGTCCCTAGTTCTGGCACCATCTGTGGGAGGCCAGCTCCCACCTTTTAAAGGGTTCCTATGGGGAGGAGAGAGTTTTAGATAGAAAGATAGTGAAGAGGAGAAAGCATCAGGAGGGCCTGGATCAAGCAGTCCCTTCTGCCTCTTCAGAAGGGCTTTTTATAACAATGCCCAGGGGCAGGGCAAAAGACCTTTTCCTTGCTAGATCAAATCATACCACACAGCAAAGTGTAGACCCTTCCTAACACCTGGTAACTATGTCCATGGTCAAATCATCCCCTTATGCAGCCCTGATGGGTAAAGCAAGCTCAGAATCTCGGACCCTGAGTAAGGTCTCACTAGGAAACCTCTGTAGGTCTCTACACCATTGTCTCTGTAAGGCAATGTTCCCAGTTGTTTTATTGTAGGTTCACTGTTTCAGTCAGTTATGATATATGCAGCACATGCTAGTTAGCAGAAATGTTTGCAGGAAGGGCTATGAGCCTGATAGATATTTCTGAAGTTAAGCCTACCTGAAAACTGTCTGGGAACACTACAATTCTGTGAGGTTAATACTGATTGTCAACATAATAGGATCTAAAATCACATAGAAGACGGCCTGGGGTACACCCTTAAGACTATCTAGATTAGGCTAATTAAGTTGGGAAGACTAAAAACCCAAAATGCACAGCACCATTGCTTGGCCTTAAAACCAATCCTAAAAGAAGACAGGAACATTTCTTTGGGTCCAAAATAGCCCATAAAGAGAGAAAGGCAGGTAAGTGGGAGCATCGACCCCTCTGCTTCCCAGTTGCAAGAACAATGTGACCACTGCCTCCGACTCCTGCCACTGTGATTTCCCCATTAGGATGTGCTGTGAGCCTTCCTTCCTTCCTTCCTGGATTTGGTTTGGTCAGAATGTTTTGTTTTGTTTTTTAATAGCCACAGGAAATAACAAAGATAAACCCTTTCTAGTCTGGGCTACTCTAAGAGAGGTATCAATTTAAGGAAAGGAGCAGCTAAAGATGAGACGCTCAATGGGGGAGCTTAAGGTACATGAAATGGGTGGCATAGGAGGACCACACTTGGAAGAAAATGGGAAATTTATGCCTGGGATTCAAGAGATGTCAACTCTGGGGAAGAAAATGCACAGAAGAGCATCTGAATGCCCGTGGGCTCGTAAGAGGAAACGCAGGAGTGAGGATGAAATGGGACAGGTTCCTTGTCTTTTTCTACAGAGAGCCAGAGAATTCTTCCCAAAATTGGCCAAGGATTCATATCAGTAGGTAGCAGCTCTTCATTTCTCTCTATACACTCTTATAACAATACTTCATGTCCTTCACTAAGGCACCCAAAACGCCAGGACCCTGTCTGGTAGTGTCTGCTGAATCTCACAGATCTGACTGAGAGAAGCATTGCAGTGATGCTCATGGACATGTACCCCTGTCAAATGTCCCTCAGTTTATAAACTGACACACAGATCATATTCTTTTTTAATTTTTATTTTTTCAGGTTTTTTGAGACAAGATTTCTCTGTGTAGCTTTGGAGCTCTGTGTAGCTTTGGAGCCTATCCTAGAACTCACTCTGTAGTCCAGGCTGGCCTCGAACTCACAGAGATCCGCCTGCCTCTGCCTCCCGAGCGCTGGGATTAAAGGCGTGCGCCGCCGCCGCCGCCGCCGCCGCCGCCGCCGCCGCCGCCGCCACCACCACCACCACCACCACCACCTTGCACACAGATGGTATTCTAAACTACTGTCTCAAGAGATTATATGAGCAATGAGTCCTAAACTGAAAAAAACACATACAAGTTTGTAAATGAATTTGTACTCTTTTTCTCTGCCCTTCTTCCATCTGGTCCCTCTCCTAAGAGGATATAATTATCAGTAAAGCCAATAAAATCTGGATTTCCCCACCTCCAGTTATTCCATAAGCTGTTTCACAGCATATTGTGTGAATATTAGCAGTCCTTAAGTAATGCCCACTCACAGTTTGGAAGGTACCTTTGTTTCCTCACACCAGTCCAAGAATAATTACCATTGGTAGCCAAGTATGTCTCTGTTTTAAGAGCAGACCCAATCAGTACAAGTCATCCATTCTCATTAGATCACCTAAGTATCCATTCCAAGACACTTGCTGAAGTGGGAGCTGTGCTGGCTAGTTTGATGTCAACTTGACACAAGCTAGAGTCATTGAGAAAATGCCTCCATAAGATCCAGCTTTAGGGCATTTTCTTGATTAGTGATTGATCGAGGAGGACCCATCACATTGTGGGTTGTGGGTGGTGCTATCCCTGGGCTGATGGTCCTAGGTTCTCTAAGAAAGCAGGCTGAGCAAGCCATGAAGAGCAAGCCAGTAAGCAGCACCCTTTCGTGGCCTTCCAGTACTCTTTCATCAGCTCCTCCTCCAGATCCCTGCCGTTTGAGTTCCTATCCTAACTTCCTTCATTGATGCACTATGATGTGGAAGAGAAAGCCAAATAAACCCTTTTCTCCCCAGCTTGCTTTCAGTCATGGTGTTTCATCACAGCAACAGGGGCACAGGACGGGGTGCTCACCACAGGACTGCACAATCTCTAGCTTTTTCTTCCCTGTACCCACTGCCTGCAAATGCATCAGACCTCCCCGCTACCTCTTGCAGTCCCCTATCAATGTGTCATTTAAAAAAAAAAAAGCCAGTTTGAATTGAGCTTTGAATATAGGCACCCTGTGGTGATACCAGCCACATACAAGCTGGCTCTTGCTACATCCTGCATGGCTTGGTCCTAGAGAAACCTGACTAGGGTGGCAAGGGAAAGAGGAAAGGACAGACATACAGACAGAAAAGCCAGAGTTGGGTAGGCTGTGCTCACTCTGATGAGCAGCACCAATTATGCAACAACAACTGGGAACCTTCGGCCGCAGGGGGAAGGGTGAGATAAGCTCTGTAAGAGATCTCTGTAAGAGAGAAGTCTCAGAATGCTGTCATCTGGGAGGAAGAAGTTTGCTTGCTAGTCTTTGCACACACAGCCAACATTCCCACTCAGACCAGAAGAAGGCTTTGCATCTGAGGCATTGGGTCCTTGATAAGACCATGCAGGACTTCAGCCTCTCTTTATACACTCACTCAAGGCTTCTTGGCTCCCCACATGCTCATAATGTCCCCATATTGGCTCTATTATTATATTAGCTAACTGTTGCCATATGAAAGATCATTCCCATATTAGCCCACAGTTCCTGCAGGTTGTGAGTTCTGGATGTATTGCTCTAGTTCAAGGTCTCTCCTGAGACTGAGATAAGGCTGCATTATCAGAAGGCTCCTCTATGGTTGGAGGATCCCCTTCAAAGTGGGGATGACTTTTAGTTCACATGACTTTTAGTTGGTGTCAGTCATTGTCTGGGCCATTAACTGCTCTCCATGTATGTCTCTGTGTGGGGTTGCCTAGTGTCCTCACAGTGAGTGGAGAGCCCTTTCAGATTCCCAGAACCTGAAGAGAAATCAGAAGCTCTTTATTACATTGTCTGAAACCACACAGTATCATCACTTATTTTCTATTGGTCACGCTGGCCAATCCTGACTCCGGACAGAAAAGGACTGCCTAAAAACATAAACCCCAGCAGCTGAGCATCTCCAGGGGCCACTTGGTTACTTCGATCATACTTCTTGGCTAAAGTAAGACTTGTGGCCAAGCTCAATGTCAGTGACAATGAACGGCCCTTCTATGGGAAAGGAACTGGAATAATTAAGCTAGTGGACTAGCGCTTCCCACACCGGCTCATGCACTAAGTCTTCCTAACTTTAACACGTCCCTAACTCAGGGAGCTGTTTTTTTCTTTCTGCTTCTCCAAGTTCTGGTCTCTGCCAGTAGCATCGCCTAATCTTGCTCAGTTTACCCAAGTGGGCTTAGGAGCAACTTTCAAGAGTGCCACAGATATGAGAAAACTAGAGTCCTCGATAGAATGAAAAAGGCCAAAAGTCACTGTTGTGAAAACCCTATGTTCCCTTTGGTGAACCAAGCCTTTGAGAGAGATTGCTAGCATCAGCCAGATCTGTGAAGGACACCAATAGAAGACCTCAGGGAAGGGCCCAAGAAGCTAGAAACAGACCCAAGTCAGACTTCCATACTCCTGGTCAGGATCCCAGGGTCCCGGGCTGTAGATGTAACCAATCGTCTTTTTAAAATAAGAAACACAGAGCCAATGTAAAAGAGAAAGCCAAGAGGTCAGAGCTCAGAGATAAAATCTTACCTCCTGCAGTGCTCCTAGCTTCCCCGAGAGAGAGCTACTTCCTGTTTGTCTGTGTTTAAATAGTCTTTCTGTTCTGCCTTCTCATTGGTTGTAAACCCAACCACATGACTGCCTCATCACTGCCTGTAAGTACCGCCCTCCAGGTCTTAAAGGCGTATGTCTCCAATACTGGCTGTATCCCTGAACACACAGAAATCTACCTAGCTCTTCTAACCACCATGCTCTTGCTATGGCTCTAATAGCTCTGACCCCAGGGCAACTTTATTTATTAACATAAAATTAAAATCACATTTCAGTACAAATAAAATATCACCACACCGGGCAGGAAAAGGCAGTGAAGAAAATACCAGGAAAAAGATGGACCCAGAAAGCTATAGGATTTGAAAGCCAAAGGCAAATCCAATGCTCATATGCCATGCTGAGAGCCTAGCACTTCAGCCAAGGTGGCCAAGGACCAGATTCACACCCCACAGAGGAGCTCAGTTCTGAGATAGATTTCTTTGATTTCGTCTGCTAGACCTCTCTGATTCACACCCAGTACAGCCCAATCATATTGAATGAAACTAAGCTTGTGGTGGCTATAACACACACACACACACACACACACACACACATATATATATAATATATGTTATTATGCATATAATATTATATATATATATTATAATGCAAAGTCTGTCGGCCATGAGTAGCTCACAGTAAATGCAAATTAATCATGAGCTATTGACACTAACTTTAATATGTAGCTGCTCAACACTGACAAGAACCCAGGACCCCAGGTTTGTGTTACTTCAACAATCGAGACAGATAACTTCACCAATGAAAGGAACCTGAGCAAGGAAGTCAAAGAAGGCTTAACATTTTTTTTTTTTTTTTGACACTCCTGCTGAGAGAAGGGGTTGGTTGCCCCTCCTCATGAGTCAGGAAAAGTTTGTTTTCTTTCATCAACAGATGCCATATCAGTTTGGAGCTGGCCTTTAGGGGGTTAACAGTCTCTGCTTTGGTCTTTTGGAGCCCTAAGCTGTCTCAAGAGAAGGCTGATTACCCTGCAGGAGGTACCATGTGGAGAGACTCTGAGAGGATGAACAGAGAGTGGCAGGAGCCCAGCTTAACTCACTCCCCAGTTGTCCACTCTTAAGCTGCCAGAACAGAGACAAAGCTACTTTGGATTCTCCCAGCAGCCCAGTGAACATCTGCATTCTACTAGTCACCTTCCTCAACTGTGGCAGAATCCCAGAGAGGATTTCTAGGAACCCCAGCCTACAAAAATAGAGATGAAATAAAAGCGTGACTTTTCAAAAATAGAGATCAATGCACCTAACATAAACGTGGCCATTTAAAGCATATAATTCTCTGGCATTTAGCACGTTCAAGACTTGGTGCAACCACCAGTTCTGTCTAATTCTCAAGCCTTTTTTTTTTTTTTTTTTTTTGGTAATCAGCCCCAAAGGAAGTGCTATACACATCCAACAGTCACTCTCTAGTCCGGCAGCCACAAATCTGCTTTGTCTGTACAAATTTACATAACCTGTGCATTTCATCCATATTGACTCTCTTGTATGTGGATACTTTTATTAAACATAATGTTTTGAAGCTCATTCATGCAATATCAATACTTTCAGTGGCTGTGTTTTTAGTTTCTAACTTTCAGGGTTGCTTTTTACATAGCAGTAGATTCCCCCAGAATACTTAGGTTGAGCCCTAAAATTATAGTTTTCTTTACCAAAAGTTTTCTGACCTGCAGCCACCATGCTGGGCTCTTCAGGGAGCCTCTTCCACATGAGTGCGCTTGCCCTGTATTTTCATGTGACTTCCCCTTTCAAAATTAATACAAAGAATCCAGGAAGCACATGCAGGTGGGAGGTGGTCTTGCCTGTCTGTGAAGTACTTGCTTCAAAGAAATAGCCAGATCTAAACCCAAGTGGCCCCTGGTTGGCTAAGCAACAGCCCACAGATTCCAGGTGTGCACATTAGAAAACACAGTGCTCACTGATGCACTGAAAATCACATTAGCATCTAAAGCCTTTCAGGAAGCGCTCGGAATGTCTTAAGTGAGAGGCCTGTAATTACGAAGTGTCTGTACTGTTAAATAGCCTCTGAGGGTCCACCCACTGATCCGGCCACCTCCGTCACTTTACAAAGAAGCCGCATGGAAGCTTGAGTTCGGCAGTGATGTTTGGTCACTACTGTGCGACAAAGAACATTAGAGAAGCCGTGTGTAGGCTGAACTTCACCAACTGGTTCCGGGTCTCCTACTCCTGACCTATTTCCCCAATTCAAGGAAGATAAAGGGGCATGATGGAAACTTTGGGGTCTAATATTGGGTAATCTAACTAATCTAACTTGGAAGGTGGGGCATTCTTCAGAACCTTGCAAGCAGCCAAGCAGCGGCTGCCCACCCTGACTCAGATGAAGTCCATCCTTTACGGCAATGTCCCATGGTGCTTCCCACCTGTTTTCAATGCTAAGCCACCTACAGAAGCTTTAGAGATCTTCCCAAATGTTCAGACACCACCCAGGGAGAGGCTGGTTGTCTAGGTTTCAGATCATCCAGAGTGTGTGTATTTTCCCTAAAGCATCGCCCCACCCCCCTGCCAAGGGATTCCAGTGAGCAGCCACATGTAGGAACCACAGGTTTAGATGAATGTGGGTTCAATTCAGAAAATCAAAACCACATGCCAGTATCATCCAATGTGACTGACAGACACCACACTCATAATACGCAGAGGAGTAGATAATATTTCCTGAGGGCTTGGTAATAGTCTGCCCTCTGATGAAGAAGATAACAGAAGACAGACTGCGTATGGAGCCGAAGCAAAAGCAAAGAGGTGACTTATTATAAGGGCACAGGTTATCTCACAGTTACCCAAGGTTGTACCGAGGTCCAGAAGCAACAGACGGGGGAAATCTAGAATAAAAAAATTCACTGCCAGGAACCAAGTGCCTGTGTCACCTTCTTTTTGGTTTTGTTTCTCAGCCTCTGTCTTACCACACACCCCTCTGTCCTTGCTTCCAATAGTCTGGCTGGAACAGGCAGAATTGGCAAGACCTTGCCTGTGTTTGCTTTAGACATTAGTTTTCCCATCTCCGTTTCTCCCCCACCTCTCTCTCCTTCCTGCACGGATGGAGATTGAACCCAGGGTCTTGCCCATGCTACTACGTGAATGCTCTACCTCTGAGCTATAGGCCTAGACCCACAAGTACATTTTTCAATGTAAATTGTGAGGTTTCATTCACAAACACCCATTTTGATCTATAAACATTTGATAACATGGCAAGCTCAACTCGCCCGTGGTGACAGCTGGCTGGAGCTGAATAATGCCACCACTTTTCAGGGAACACGACCACTTTTCTCCAGTGTCTGTCTTAGTCAGCTGGGGCCGCTCTTCTGGTCTGTTTTAATAGATGCTATAATGTAAGCTCCTCTAGAGCAGGGGGTTTTCACCAAATTGACTCTCATATGCCCGAGGCTTACAGTTCTCCGCTGGGAGTGGCTCTCGGAATCATAGGAAAGCTTGGAAAAGTACATTTTCCTGGCCCCATTTTAGAGCTGCTGAAATACACCTTCCAGAAGTAGGGCCAAGGAGTCTGCATTCTTGGAAATGCATCAGGGACTTTGAAGAATTTTTGTTTAAAAAACAAAAACAAAACCAAACTGAGATCTTTCTTAAAATTCTCTGATATACTAAAGAAGCAGAAAGGAGGAGCTAGGTCGGTTAAAGAGGATAAACTGAAAAAAGGAAACACAAATTCTGAAGCTTTTAAAGCAAGTATTTGCAGCTCAGCACTGTCTACACAGTACAGGCTGAATTTAGAGCAAGATGGACTTAAAATGGAACTGACAACAATGTCTATTGTTCTCGTTTCGAAACATCAGCTCCTTTATAACTTGCCAAATATTTACTTTCAGATGAATATTCAATACAATCACCTAAGAATGTCTAATTATTCAATAAGATTATATAATGACCTTACTCTTGAAACACGCTTGTATGAGTAGAAAACATTCAATAAATAAAAATAGCTAAGCTAAAAGTTGAATGAGCCTGGATTGTTTTATGTAGGTTTGAGTTCAAACCCCACTCTCCTGTAGGCTGGACACTGCTACATGAACTGTAGAACCTTTCTTGCCCATAGAATTCTTTACCTTTCTCTTTGTTCTTTGTGATGCCACCTCCCGCTCCCTTCTCCTTCTTCACCCTGGTCACTTGCTCCTCTGCAGTTTTTCCCGTCCTCTTTACCCAAGAGCCAGCCTCTCCTGGCCATTTCTACATCATCTCCGCACGCCTCCCGGTCTTCACCATGCAGTCTGCTGGGAAGAGTCTTCTCTTCCACACTCCCGGGCGGCTCACCCTCTCTATTCAGCACCCTCTCTGTTCAACATACACATATTTTCTCATTCCTGTCTTGCAATGCCAGACTAAGCAAGGATTTGTTTACATCGCTTAGCAGAAACTAAACCGAGGCACACGGAGTTTACATAACTTGACTGCAGCCACACAAGCATTAATGCACAACAAAAGCAATTTAACCCAAGTTGAGGTGACTTCAAACATGAGGCTCTGGCTGCTACCCCTGGCTAAGTCCGGGTGATGACCTGATTTTATCCTCTGCCTGAAACCAGACAATAGGGGTGAGGCACATTAGACACAATTTCGAGACCCTAGAGGTAACCGTGACTCTTCAGTCACGTTGACTGGATTTTAAATCAGCAGAAATACGCCTTGGGGGCGGTGGCGTGTCTAAAGGTGTTTCTAAAAAGATTTCACTGAGGTGGGAAGACCTAGGACGCAGGAGGCACAGGATTCCCACAGGCTGGGGTCCAGGACTCAATGAAGGAGAGAAGTGAGTTAAACACGCTCCTCTCTCTCTGCTTTCCACTGCAGATGCCGTGTGACCTGTCACCGCACATGCCCGCTGCCTCACCCTACCGTGATGGTCTCTACTCTCAAACTGTGAGCGGGAACAAGCCTGCTCTTCTCGGGCATTTGGTCAGAACAAAAAGAAAAGCGACAGATGTGTTAGGTGTTGGGTAACAAAGGTTCGTGATTCTGGGAAGATGGAAAATAAAATTAACGAGCTCTCCCACAGCATCACCTTAAGGGGGCCTCCAAGCCATGGCCCAGTGAGGGAAACTGAGCGTGCTGATCTTCTGGAGTTGAAGAGATGAAGAGAAAAGTCTGGCAACACCCAGCAGATGGCTCAAAGAACAAAGCCCGAGGGAAGAGAGAGGTGTACAGAGAGAGGACCCTAGGAATCTGTAGAGAGAAAATCGATCCAAATACCAAATATAGCAAGGGAACCACCTGAAAGGATCCGAGAGAAACGAGAGAAATGGCCCCTTAACTGGTTACCCACCCAGACTGTGTAATCATAGGGCCCGCACCAGAGTACTAGGGAAAGTCTTGCCTGAGAAGTGACAAATATTTAGTCTTGGATTAAACACTACCCTGACCACACTTAACATGGAAGCAAGGGCCAAAAGGATCAAACTACTTCCAAAATAACTTCAGCTCAGCATAAAGTTCAATAACACCAAATTGTCCATCACCCAACACGATACATCACGATTCACAATGTCTGTCACCCAAGCAAAGATTACTGAGTAGACAAAGATACAAAAGCTCCAGGTGTAGTGATGCATGCCTGTACTCCCACCACGGGGGGGGGGGGGGGGGGGGGTAGGTAGGGGGGTGCTGAGGCAGAAGGATCGCAAGTCTGAGGATATCCTAGGCTACCCAGCAAGACCCTGTCTCAACAAACAAATACAATAAACCATGACCCAGATCAAGGAGAATAATTAATTGGTTGAAGTGAACTGGACCAAGCCAGAACTGGCCCAGATGATAAAATGAGCAGGGAGGCCATGGGAGCATGGGGTTGGTGCTCTGTTAGTCCTTTTTATTTCATCTTCAGAAACACTCATCTCTGGAAGGTTCCACCATCCACACTGACAGAAAGGAAAGCTCAGTGTTAGAGTGGAGGTGTGGCTTCACTAAGTTTCCAGAGGGACTGTCTACACACGGACTAGAATTAGTTCCTTTATTCGTGTGTGGCAGCATTTACCTGTGTTAAAGGCCTGCAAATCCCTGGGTACTTCTAGCAAGCAGAAGTCAGGGAAAGGCAACCGTTAGCACTAGTTACTATCATCAGTCTGGTGGGAAAACAAGCAAGTAAAAACAACCAAAAAAAAAAAAAAAAACAGTGCAAAAACAAAGAGAGTATTTAGCTTAAAATGCTTATTTGGATTACTTGGAAGGTAGAATAGGAATCAATTGCTCTAACCCATTATGAGACCCATTACTGAATGAATATACACATAGGAATCTATGAAGTGATAATTTTTCATGTATTTGGGCTCATCAACTGTCCAGGTAAAAATACAGAACCACTAGTTCCTGTTGAGGCACTAAGAAACCATTAGATGGAGTGTGGCCTCAACGTAATATTCTTGTTACACTATCCATTCACTGCAATTATCTTTAAAAAAATAAAAGCACAAACCCAACAACCCTCTTCCAGCATATGGCCACAAAAGCCATAGGGTTTTTCTTCTATGTCATGTCTGCTTCCGTCTATTTATTTACTTATTTATTTGCTTGTTGGTTTGTTTGTTTTATGTGTATAGGTGCTATGTGTGCATGTATGTCTGTGTGCATAGCGTGCCTGGCCCATGGAGGCCAGAAGAAGACATTGGATTCCCTGGAGCTGGAGTTACTGATGGTTGTCGGCTGCCATGCTGGTGCGTGGATTTGCTTGTCCAGGGTCACAGATGCACAGATATGTCTGACAAGTAGTAGGCATCCGAATTCAGGTCCATGTGTTTATGCAGTATAGGTACTTTATCCGCTGAGCCATTTCCCCAGCCCAGGAGATAAACTTTTGAATTCTAAAAGTCATAGTATGCTATTGAGCACATAAATTTTATTTTGATGTGCACAATAAGTTATTTAATGACTGGAGAATAGAGAATGGAAGTCTTTTAAAAAGACTTTTAATGTGGGAGACAGGAAAACATGTTATTATCAGATGAGATAGAAAATCATTGTATGCGAAAGTGGTCAGTTATTAGGCTAAGCCGTTGGGCTTAATATGGTCAATGTTTAAGGAGAAATAAAACATTTACCAACTTAAATGCTTGAAGTGGATTGTTAAGGATTCCATCTAAATGGCAGAGGGAAATTGTGGTGCCTCTGATGGTTTCAGTACTCTGAAAATGAAACTCTTATTATGGACAGAAGCCCATGTATTCACAGTCACATGCCTGATTTCCAGTCATATTTTAGGAACATCTTATGTGGGTTTGGAGAGGGACACATATTGCAGTCTCGGAAGTTTGTCCATGGCCGGATCATCCTAAGGTCCCCACTCAGCTCCAGTCCCCTCCCACTCTCTTCTCACTTTCCAAAGATTCCTTCTATCTCGTGCTGTGTTGCCGCATAGAGGCCATTTAAATGATCACTTACTTTGGCCTTGTACAGCAGGAAAATCTTCTTGGCCAGGGCGCTTGTGGTATACTTCCAGTCTAGGAAAGAAACCATGTTTGCCAAACTTCCCAAATCTCTACAATATCTAAAATTATAGCAACGTAGCTAATGGTCTACCTGGCGCTTGCCAGCTCCTGATCATGTTAAAATGACCCGTTCTCCTCCTGTCCCCAACACCATCATTGCCAATACCGCTGGGAGGCCATTTTTTTTTCTTCTTAAAAATATACAGAAGCAAATGTCCAGGTTGTCTAAGGTCTTGTAATCACACTGTCTGTGTACCAACGGGCATTTCCTAGCTAACCAAGCTTTCATCCTATTTATCATGGTCCTGAAAGTTGGTAGGTTCGTCTTCCTTCCAAAAACAACTCATGGCATTGTTGTATGACATGGAAGGGGGTCAAGCTTGGCTTGAGCTCTACTTCTAAAGACATCCCAGCTAAGAGGTACAGTGTAAGGGAGAGCTGTGGGGAAGCTGATGTGTCTGTGAGCTAGAGCAATGGCAGGGGCTGGGGAGGGGATGTGTTGAACAATTTGGCTGTTTTCTCTTGAGTTATTTTGTAGACAACGCTGCATTAGGGAGGCATTTTAGGAAGCTTTTACAACCAGGGAAAGAAAGATTCATTGTCCTCTGACAGGGTGAGCGAGCACCTGCCGGAGCTTGGCCCTGCCTCCCCCTTTCAATCATGCTGGGAGAGCAGAGTTGAAAGGCTGTCATGAGCTCCAAAAAGCTGCCTGAAAGTGAGCCTCCACCCATCTTGCGAAACTGAAAAGTCTCCTTTACCGGTGTAGAGATACAATTCATCTCCCTAAAAGGACCGGTCCTCCTCCTGAACGAGGAGTTCCTCAAGCACAGCAAAGGATCACCTACAACTCGGCATTTTTCACAGTGCTCCCAAAAGTGCCTTGACCACAAGGGTACACAGTGTGTGTGTGCGGCAAATGAAACAAATGCAGATGTTGCCATGGTTTGAATACAGTTGTCTCCTCTGCAGCTCATTCAGAAATTGAATTGCTGTTGGGATTGCGTGGGAAAATGCAGCCTCGGACAGATGTTGAAATCAGTAAAGGGATCCATGTTCTCACAGTTCTGGGTTCTAGATTAGTTACTTTAATTGTTGCTGGGCGTGGTGGTGCATGTTGTTGTTAATCCTAGCACTCAGGAGATAGAGGCAGGCAGATAGATCTCTGTGAGTTCAGGGCTAGCCTGCTCTACAGAATGAGTTCCAGGACAGCCAGAGCTATGTGTAGAGATCTGTCAACAACAACAACAACAACAACAACAACAGCCCAGGTTTTCTTTCTTCTGCTTTTCATTGTGGCTGAAGCAGCACGAGGCTCTGATCAGCATCAGGCCCTCAGACTCCCGCCCATCAGGACAATGAGCTAAAGCGAACCTCTTTTTTTTCATAAATGACCCAGTCTTAGGAATGTGATACAGCAACAGAGATTGGATTAAGACAAATGCCTCGAGAGATGTCTTTAAATGTTTAGAAGTGATCAGTCTGGGATAATGTTAAGAACACAGTTATCTTTCTTCCCCATTGGCAATGTGATAAGATTCAAAGGATGATTTTTACACAGTTTTAAACAAAGCAAAGCCTATCTAATCAGAAAATTTCTTCCTGAGACCCAGAGAACATTTTAAGCCCCAAGTAGAATCCAGAGCCTTCTGGACTACAGTATCGCTAGGCTAATGTCTCTGTTTTAGACGTTGGGTCTGCTCCTTTCACAGGATGTTCCTATTTTCTTAGGAAATTAAGGACACATACAGGCTGTGTTTTTGCCCAGAACATCAAGCTTGATTGTCTGATGTACTGAGTAGACTCCTATTCAAGGTACAGCCTAGTACCACCTCTTCTGGAAACCCTCATACACATCCCTTCTTCTACGTTCAAGCCCGTCACTGCTCCCTGTGGTTGGAACCTATTTTGGGTATGATAAGTGAATCAGTAAGTAGTACTTCTTTGTTTACTTCATGAGCTTCTTGAGAGCAAGGATTATAACATATTTATCCCTTTCAACTAATTTAGGGGCAGACAAAGCTTAGTCCATAAGTGCTGGTTGGCTTGAACTGAATGATAATAGAGAATTTTTTTTTTTTTTCTTTTTCGAGACAGGATTTCTCTGTGTAGCTTTGCGCCTTTCCTGGAGCTCACTTGGTAGCCCAGGCTGGCCTCGAACTCGCAGAGATCCGCCTGGCTCTGCCTCCCGAGTGCTGGGATTAAAGGCGTGCGCCACCACCGCCCGGCTAGAATTTTTTTAACTTATGAATTTAACTATATGGAATCTTGTGAATATATAGAAGAGCTTCATATTTGGTTACACATTTAACAAATAGATTTTATTAAAATGTTAAAATCCCACAAAATCGGGGTGTCTCAGAACATCCTAGACGCATGGCCATATGGTTTTAAAACTGTAAAATATCAGCAGCTTGGATTTATCTAATTTGCCAAAGTGAGGTGCTCATTGGCATCGGAAAGAAATGTCAAACAAAAGAATGGCAGCAGTGGGGGCGGTGGGGGGGGCGTTGTTTAAACTAATTTCAGTTGCCAAAGGGAAGAGATTTACTTCCAAATGATTTGTTCTAGTGCGGATCTAGTCTTGTGTCCTGTAGTAATTGGTTTAATACCTTTGGGTACTATTTGGCTCCCTTTCACATAGGTAATGAACAATTTACTTTTTAAATGCTATATTTAAAAAAGCATTTATTATAAAGAATTGGTAGTTAAAGAACTAGATTTTTCTAACATTTAAGTCAAGATCTTAGAGAAAGGAAGAGGATCGTTAGAATGCTTTAGGGCTGAAGATGTAGCTCCATTGGCAAAGTCTTGGAATAGCATGCAGGAAGCCATGGGTTCCATTCTCAGCATCACGGAATATCAGGAGCATAGGGGCACGAGATCACAAGTTCAAAGCTAGCCTCTGCTACCCAGTGAATTTGAGGCCAGCTGAGCTAAATGAGACCGTGTCTTCACAAAACAGGACAGAAGCAAAACCAGAATACATTAAAAGTAGTAAAATTACTTGAGTTTAAAGAAATATGGGTGTTGAGAGGAAACTAAATTTTTTTAAGCTGGAGAAATTTTAGAATACTTCATGAGTTCATTTATTCACTCAACAAGCTTACATTGAGGCTCACCAAAAATACTGCCATGCTAGTAGGATACAGCTTGAAAGGAAGCTCCAGCGACTTAAAAAATTAAATATCCTGGGGCTGGAGAGATTGATCGCTCCCTGGTTAAGAGTGCTGGCTCCACCAGAGGATCCAGGTTTGAATCCCAGTTCTCCCAAGGCAGCTCACAACTGTCTGCAACTCCATTTCCAGAGGGTCAAATGCCCTCTTCTGGCCTCTGTGGGCACCAGGCATATGCACAGTATACAGACACGCATACAGACAAAACATCCATACACAGAAAAAATAGCTCTATTTTTTAAAATTAATTTTTCTTCTATAAGATTTATAAATATGCTGCAACTCCTTGTGGTTGTTGGAGCATGAAACACCTTGCAAAGGGTAAGAGGGCTAAAGTCTAATTGTATCCCAGGTGAATCTGATAAATTCTGACATTATTTCCCTAACTGCACACATAAGAACAAACAGAATTTAATTCACAGAGGCGCCCAGGTATTATGAACAGTGGCATGTGCAACTTTCAAATCTCAGTGTGTGCTTGTGATGAGCTACACTGTGACAAGAATAGGCACAAAGTGCCCACCATCTGGCTTCTTCTGAGTTTTAGTCTTTGTTTTCAAGAACCTCAGAAGGAGATAACTGACCGCGGATGTTCATCTAAACCAACAAACCATTGGTATAAAAACAACACTCATCTGGGCTTTTCATGTCTGCAATGCAGCAAGCACGCCACCAACTATCAATTAGGGTTTCTGCTTCACTGGGCTTGTGAAAGACGGACGTGTGTGCATGGGAAGACAATTAATAGCAGGACTTCGTGCAAGAGGCTAAACACAGCACAGACTGCAAGCTCGGAGCTGAGGGCTCAGGTTGGGGAAACAGGGAGGGAAACTTTACAAAGGCTGTGAGTGGGAGGGTCTTCATCTTTGGGGAGGGATGGGAAGAAGGGGAAGCACAAGCAGATAGAGCAAGGTGGAGGGGATGGAGAAGGTGCCTGGAAATGATTGCCTGGTTGCGATGGCACAGAACAGAGGTCACAAGCTGGAGTCCGAGGCCTGATTTCGCTTGTGGAATGCATTACCTCCTGGAGTTTACTTTGACCATAGAAAAATGGTGGAATTTAAATCAAAATCTGGATTTCTGATATTCTCTTAAAAATCAGAAAGTCTATTAGCAATGACCTACGTGCTTGGAAGGCAATAACACCTTGAACTTCTGCCTCACTTCTGTAGCCCCAAATGGCAATTCTACTTTGATACAGTCTCAACCTGGCCCAGTACTTATTTACTTCCTCTGTCTTATATTTCCACGGATGCAGTTTTTAATATTTAATATGTGTATGTAGTTGTATGTGTGTGCTCATGTGCAGGTGTACATGCATGTGTGTGCACTGTTTATGGAGGCCAGAGGCTGACACTCGTGATATTCCATTGCTGTTCAGCCGCCCCCCCCTTTTTTTTCTGAACCTGCAGCTCATTATTTGGCTAGGATGACCAGCCAATGAGCTCCCGGGATCCACTTGTCTCTGCCTCACCTCCAGCTCTGTGGTTACAAAGGCACACTGAGATGCCTGGCTTTTACGTGGCTGCTGGAGTATTAAACTTGTCAGTGTTCCGCTATCATAGCAGACACATCCCAATTATTGCAGACTTGTATCCCCGGAGTTTTATCTCTCTTTTTTATTGCAGGTCATTCGAAGTATGTTGTGGTTACGCCGCACATGCCTCCTCACTTTGAGATCCAGGAGAACTCACAACCTCCACTGTTCTGTCCCCATGATGGGGGCACAGAGCAGGGAGAGCAATGGCAGAACCATGACAGTGATGCTTAACCTTTACGCAGTCATGACACATGTCACTTCTGATAACACATGTGGTCAAAACCTGTCACATGCAAACTCTGCTGTCAATAGCTTGGGAAAGCAGAATCCTACCACGGGGCTGCTTCATGACTGATTAAGGGCATCTAATACAACCTCCTACAGTGTTTGAATGTGTTCCTCTTCTGCTTAAAATATTTTGGCATGCAGTAGGCGTGAGAAGAGGAGACCCTTGAATATTAGCCGCAAAGCTCTGGGAGTGATCTAAAGTTCCACATACATGTAAAACACGGTGAGAAAAAAAAAGTTTTTTTTTAAAGAATGGCACAAATCCAGGATCGGGGCTTCACATGTGCTCTCCAAGGAGCATGCAGCTGACCTGGACAGAGGCTGACAGCGGAGGAGGGACGAGTCGGATCCCTTTGCTGTGCCCCTGTCTTTATTTACAGCAAAGGACAGAACACTTTGTCACCTAGGAAACAACCAACAAAGGCAGTGAGTAAAGCTGTAAGAAATCCCTGTCTGTTCTCTCCGAGGTGATGGGGCTAAGTGGTGGGGTGGAGTACCCTGCCACTCAGCTGCCCCGAGTGCTGGGTAGTGTGCAGTCAGGCAGGTGACTCCAGCTAGAAGAAAAAGCTGTTTGGCCTTTGATGGCCACGGCTGACTGAATAATATGTACCTTCTTGCCTTTTTGTATTCAAAGATGACACTGCGGACTGAGAAGAGTGTGGCCACAATGTCAACCTCTGGCCTACGCTGCGGACAGTACAGTCTCTCGGCTCTCTAGTTATTCTTCACAGTTTATACCTCAGTGAATGATTCTGTAGCCATTACTCTGAAGAAGCTATAAGAAACAGATGGATTTTGCTATCATTCTCAAAGGTCATTTTTATGTCACTGCTTACAGATTAATTACTAATCTTATCTTACATTTAATACTATTTTGCATACAAACTGGACTAATAAATTTTTTCCAAAAGCCGAATATGGTCCCATCATAGGCTGGAGATTCTATATTAGCTGAAGCATTGGTGACAATTATTTCTGTGCATCTTGAAGGTTTGATGTGATATATCATGTCACGATGGTTTGTTTGTTTATTTGTTTGTTTGTTTGTTTGTTTGAAACAGCTTCTCACTATGTAGTCCTGGCTGTCCTAGAATTCACTTCATAGACCAGGAAGGCCTTGAACTCACAGAGATCCACCTGTCTCTGCCTCCCAGGTGCTCAGATGAATGGCATGGACTTCCACACCTGGCTTATGTCATGTTTGATAACACACTGGCACTATCCAAAATGTTCTTGACCTTTGAAATAGAGGGATTTTTTTGTTTTTGTTTTTGTTTTTGTTTTGTTTGAGACTCAGTTTCTCTCTGTAGCCCTGGCTGACCTGGAACTCACTCTGTAGACCAGGCTGGCCTCGAACTCAGAGATAGATCTGCCTGCCTTTGTCTCTGGAATGCTGGGATTAAAGGTGTTAGCCACCCCTGCCTGGCTGTAATAGAGGTTTATTTCATTTAACTTTATTTTTATTTATTCTTTGTGTCTTTCACATCATGCATCTCAATCCCATTCATTTTCCCATCCCTTTATATCTGTCCTCTGCCCTTGCGACACCCCCCTCGCCCCACAGAACAAAATCTAAGAGAGTAATAGGAAAAACCTGGTCACGGAAGCTGTAGTGTGACCCAGTGTGTCCATATATCTTGACTCTCAAGTGTTCATTGCAAAGAGTCATTGTTTGGTTCAAGGCCTCTGGTTTCTGCTGCACTATTAATACTGGGCCCTCACTAGGACTCCTCTTGGGTGTCCTGTTGTTGCCCTGTGTCATAGAGACCCTACAACTTTGGGTCTGCAGGACCGGCCCTTCACCCGCTCCCACAGATCACAGATGGGGTGAATGTTAGGATGGGCCAACTCATAATCCTGGTTCCGAGCCTGGGTAGTTGCAGGGTTGGTCAGCCCACCAGCTCTTCCCCTTCCTCACCACCAGGGTGAGCTCTCCAGCATTGCTCTGGCTAGTTCACCCCTTGCAGCAATGAGCAAGGGGTGGAGCCAATTCTCCGTTTTTATGCCCCTCAGGGTTGGTTCTCCCACACCTGGACCATCTGGGCCAACTCTACTGTGTTGCCCAGGCGACGTGCAGAGGCCACTGTCCTGAGTGTTGCAGCTGGTGAGGAGGAGGAACAGCTCTCCCGCTCTTATGACCTCAGGGCCATCTCTCCCACCCACCACAAAAAATGAGAGGCGCGCGGGGGGGGGGGCGGGGGGAGGGAAGCAGCAACTGTCCCCTGCCCCCACCACCATATGGCAGATGAGGGGCAGGGCCAGATCTCCCACGCGCACGCTCTCGGATAGTTTACCCGCACCCCGTCAATAGGGTAGGTGCTGCCCAGGCGAGGTAAAGGGCCCACTTTCCCGAGTGCTGCAGCTGGAGAGGGGGAGGGGGAGCTCTCTCTTCCACCACAGGAGGCAGGAGGCAGGGGCGAAGGGAGGAGGTCATCTTTTCCTCGCCCTCTCCACCTCTGCCTCTGCCTCCTGAGTGCTGGGATTAAAGACGTGTGCCACCACCATCTGGCTGAAGTAGAGTTTTTTTTTTTTTTTTTTTTTTTTTTTTATTTACGTGTGTGTGTGTGTGTGTGTGTGTGTGTGTTACTACATTAGTTTATGTGCGCCACATGTATGCAGGTGCCTGTGCAGGCCAGAAGGCACCAAATCCCCTGAAACTGGAGTTACAGGCAGTTGCGAGCCACCTGACATGGGTTCTGGGGACCAAATCCTTGTCGTTTGTGTGAGCAGTAGGTGCTCTTAATGACGGAGCCATCTCTCCAGCCATTGGAATAGTGTTGAGCTTGAGCTTTCCAAAAATCTCTATCAGCCAGGAAATATAGCAATTCAGCTGAAGGACAGCCCAGTGTGACTTTATCTTTGTAATATGTATACTCCGCAGCACGCCCATGTCTGGGGACCTTTTTACATGTCTGTTCATAGCTGCAGTAAATTTTATTTTCATTGTGCTGTATAAAACAGCCAGTTTTGCTATAAACATTGAGCTCAGAACTTTATAATCAGTTCTAGCGCATTTGAATGCTAAACCAGAGTATTAATATCTCCCTATATAATGTAGTTTTACTGCAATGACAGCAGATTGAAGGAAACCTGAGTTTTGGTCTCAGTTTGCCCACTTATGTGGCCATACATGAGTCACTTATCCATTCATAGGTCTGAGTCATATGGATGGATCCTGGAATATACTGTATAATTCTTTTCAGAACAATATTCCAAATAGCCGCATCTAGTCACTGGACTAGACGCTAATGTTGAAACCTATATAGGAGTCTACATTTAAACATGCAAAGAGTGTGCACAAGTGGATTGTAAGATGTGTGATAGTGTGTGCATTTAAAGTGGTATTGTTGTTTCTACTACTATTCTAGTTAGACGGGTACAGGACATTTGTACAGACTAGCTGGGGTGCCGATACTGATGCACATCTTGCCAATACCACCTACAACTATTATTCTAACAGCACTGTGTGTGAACAGAGCTGGCTCTTGGGTATTTTTAAGCAAGCATACATTGTGCAAGCTTCTACAAGATACAGGGTAAGTACTACCTTGGATAGCCTACAAAGTTCTGTCGGGAGGCGTACAGACCAGGCTTTGCAACTTGGATTTGAACCTGTAAACACCAGGTGGTCACTCAACCTCCATGAGCTTCTGTTTCTTTACCTAGGAAGTAGACTGTTCAAAAACATAAATGTATAAAATTGAGAGCACTATTTCATGAGCTGTGCTGTATAAATGTTAGTTGTGGGGCCTAAAAAATAGTTTAAGACAGGCATTATAGGACTTTTGATTCATTTCCTGCTTGATACAATGATTAATAAAACTTTCTTACGAGTCAGGAAACTTTCTGTCAGATATGATACTTTTTTCAGTGCAAGAGACGAGTACCTGCACTCATTTGAACTACCATCTTCTTGAAGAAGAGGAGGAGGAGGAAGGAGAGGAGGAGGAAAGGGAGGAGGGGGAATAACTAATCACATGAGTCCAAATCTTCTGCATGCAAGTCATTGCCTTTACCATATAGATGAGATACAATTTCCTTTCATCCGAAACAATTAGGAAATTTCAGGGGATCCATAACTCAACAGTTGATGATTCTATATGGATTACATTTAATGAGTAAAAAACGCCATGACTCAAAGTTCTGTCATGCACACACAATATCTGATCATGTAGAAGAGATTTCTGCAAAATCCTCTGGGAATGTATATGTGACACTTTTCAGAATGACCTATATCAGGATCCTGAGCACCTCGAATGGGAGATTTCTAATGCCTGACTAAATGCCTCTATTTTTACCCCCAAAGATGAGGTGGATTTTTTTAAACTGTAGCTTCAGCAGCTTTCCTCTGCTCCATCACCATTTCTCATTTCATCTTCTTCATATTATCTTTACAGACAGGTCTCAGGTTACAGGAATGGCTTAACTTACAACTTTTAACTATATAATAATGCCACGGTGACAAACACTTGGCAGAAGCCATACTTCAAATTTCCACTTTTAATCTTTTCCCCACTAGTGATAGATATTATGAGACTCTCTTGATGTTGGATAGTGGTAGTGAACCACAGCCCCAGTCAGCCGCACAGTGTCCCTCTGTCTTTGTTCCAGACCATCTCAGCCATGGTCTCAGTGCTGGGCCATCTTCTCTACTGTGATCGATGGCAGTACAGCCGACTTAGGAACCCATCCAGTATTCTAACTGGGCTCCTTCCAAGAGACCCGGAAGAAGCCCACACTGAGATTATACTTAGTAACTAGCTAACTGATTGTGTACCTTAAAGAGATCCTCATCACGGCCCCATCCCACAGATCAAGGTCTTAAAAGAACCCCTCCAGGGCCTAGAGAGCACACACACCATCTAGAGGCCCTGGGACTGTGTCTGCCAACTGTAGTCTTCACCAAAGCCAACATCACCCACTTGACCTAGATCCAACCCCTCTCGATTGTGATCCCAGAGGCAATCCCGTAAGCCCAAAAGTCTAACGAAAACAAACCTTTAACTTTCTGAAAACAGTAATTATCGAGTGAAAGAGGGGCCGTGCCTTCAGATGTGCAGACATCAGTGCAGAACTTCATGGATAACGAAGCAACAAACATGAGACCGAGAGAAAAATTTACAAAGCCCCGATTACTGATCCCAAAGAAACGGCAAAGCACAAATCGCCTGAAAAGTAATTAAAAACAATGATCCTAAAGAAGCTCAATGAGATGCAAGAAAATAAGACAACTGAATGAACTAGGAAAACAACGAATGAACAAAATGGGAAGCTTAATAAAGAGTGCTAATAAAAATAGGCAGACATCCGGACCCTGACGGACGCATTAGTAGTAGCACTGGGAAATCCATCGAAGAGTTTCGGTACCAACTCGATCATGCTGAAGAAAGAATTAGTGAACGCAAAGAGAAATCATTTGAAACAAGCAACTAGAGGAACCAAAAGAAAACAAATTGAAGGGTGACAAAAACATAAAGGATTTGTGTACGGCAGATTACCAAATGTATGAATATGAAGAATGGAAGTATTCCTCAAAGCAGGCAGAAGAGAGAGGTGGTGGGCAGCTCTGGCATACCTTAGAGTTAAACTGCCGAAAGTCACCAGCAAGGAGAGGCTCTTGAGAGCGGGAAGAGGGGAGAAACCCATCACATAAAGGGAATCTGGGTACTTCTCAACACAAGTTTAGCAACCCAGGAAGGGGTGAGACAACATATTCAATGTGTTTGAACAAACAAACAAAAACAAAAACCAAGAATACTATAGCCAGCAAAACTGTCCTTTAGAACCGGGCGGTGGTGGCGCACACCTTTAATCCCAGCACTCGGGAGGCAGAGGCAGGCGGATCTCTGTGAGTTTGAGGCCAGCCTGGGCTACCAAGTGAGTTCTAGGAAAGGCGCAAAGCTACGCAGAGAAACCCTGTCTCGAAAAAACCAAAAAAAAAAAAAAAAAAAAAAAACAACTGTCCTTTAGAAATACAGAGATTAAGAGATTCTAGAAACAAACACATTCTGAGGGATTTTATTGTCTTACAAGAAAAGCTAAGGGGAGTTCTTTGAGTACTTTGAGTAGAAACAGAAAAACAAGTAACAATATGAAAATATGTAATAAATTACATAGTTGAATTCAGAAAACTTTGTGTTTTTTTTTGTTTTTGTTTTTTGTTTGTTTGGTTTTTTTTGATTTTTCGAGACAGGGTTTCTCTGTGTAGCTTTGCGCCTTTCCTGGATCTCGCTCTGTAGACCAGCTGGCCTCAAACTCACAAAGATCCACCTGCCTCTGCCTCCCGATCCACCTGCCTCTGCCTCCCCGAGTACTGGGCTTAAAGGTGTGCGCCACCACCGCCCGGCCTCAGAAAACTCTTAATATCTATCATAAAGGTGGTGTGTAAATCACTCTTAGCTCTAGCATAGGTGTTAACAAGACAAGTGTACTAAACCCAATTTAGGCTATAAGCAATCACTTAACACGTACATAATAAAAACAAATGTGAAGTCTGAATCAATAGCATAGAATTTGAGAACACAAAATAAGGCCTAATTCAAGGCACCACGATCAGTGAATTAGATTCTATACCACCCCATATTAGATTTCTCTCCTCTCTTACTGTTCGCTCAACAACCTTCGCTTTCTTTTCTGCTTTTTCTTTTCTTTTCTACCTTTTTTTCCTGTGGAGATAGGGTCTCTCTATGCAGCTCTGGCTGTCCTGGAATTCTCTGTGTAGATTAGGCTACCCTCAAACTCATAAATTAAGAAGGAAGGCTGCAATAATGTCAAATCCGTTTTCTGACGATAATGGAAGGAAACTAGAAATCCACTTGAGTAGAACTCTTGGAACATTCACAAAGACATTAAAATTAAGCAAGATGCTTCTGAAACAGCAATAGATCACAAGAGAAATAATGAAATTTAAGGATACGGGTTATCTCTCAGGTGTTAGAGCATTTGGCTGACACATCTATGTTTGACTCCTAATCTCTCTCTCTCTTTCTCTCTCTCTCTCTCTCTCTCTCTCTCTCTCTCTCTCTCTCTCTCTCTCTCTCTCACACACACACACACACACACACACACACACACACGGACTTAAATAGCTCAAGCACTGGAGAGATAGCTCAGTGGTTCAGAGCACAAACTGTTCTCCTGGAGGACTTGAGTTTGGTTCCCAGCACCTACATCTGGCAGCTCACAACCACCTGTGACTCCAGCTCCAGGGGTTCCTGCTGAATGCTGAATCTCCTGAAACTCTGTTCTTAGCTTGACTGCCAGTCATTGGAGCAAAATGTTGTGGTAGCTGAAAAACAGATGGTTGTACCTAGAGTCCAGCTCTGCAACCAAGAGGAAGGTAAGGGTGAAGCACACCTGGGGTTGACACCCGCCACCGCCGAAGTGGTGAGCTCACACCACCGCCGAAGTGGTGAGCTCAGACCACCGCCGAAGTGGTGAGCTCAGACCACCGTTGAAGTGTTGAGCTCGCGGCAGCAGGAATAATTTGGTGAATTAGGAGATGGTTCAGTTGGCAAAGTGCAAGCATGAAGACTTGAGTTTGACCTCCAGGACCCACACTTAAAAACACAAAAACAGCCGGGCGGTGGTGGCGGCGCAAGCCTTTAATCCCAGCACCCGGGAGGCAGAGGCAGGCGGATCTCTGTGAGTTCAAGGCCAGCCTGGTCTCCAAAGCGAGTTCCAGGAAAGGCGCAAAGCTACACAGAGAAACCCTGTTTCAAAAAACCAAAAAAAAAAAAAAAAAAACCAAAAAAAAAAAAAAAAAAAAACCCACAAAAACTGAGAACGAAACCTGAGGCTGACCTCTGGCCTCCACATGTGCAAGTACATACATGCAACCCCGCACATCTGTGCACCTGCACACAGATGATTATATACACATCTGCACAAATACATTTTTTAAATGATTTGGTAGTTTCCTTAAAGGAAAAACTTACTGTCAAAAAATAACAGCAAAAAAATCACGGTCATTGATGGTTATTAAGACAGAAGACGAGCCGGGAGGTGGTGGTGCACGCGTTTAATCCCAGCACTCGGGAGGCAGAGCCAGGTGGATCTCTGTGAGTTCTAGGTTAGCCTGGTCTACAGAGCGAGATCCAGGACAGGCTCCAAAACTACACAGAGAAACACGTCTCAAAAAAAAAAAATAAAATAAAATAAAGTAAAAAAAAAAGGCAGAAGACACATAGACTGTTCACTGAAGCTGCTAAGCAAATGAAAGAATGAATGATAGAAGTTCTGTCACATATAGATTCAAAATAATTAGCTTCATAGAGAAGTTTTGTTGGGAATTCAAGCCGTTATCGTACGTGAATTAGAGTCTATACCAGGGCATATTAGATTTCTCTATGCTCTTATTGTTTACTGTTTACTCAACAGACTCCCCTCTCTCCCCCATTTCCTCCTTCCCCTTCCCTTCCTCATCCCCTCCTTTCCCCTCCCTCCCCTCTCCTCCTGCCCTCCTTTCCTTTCTTCCTTTTGTATTCTTTTTTTGTTTGTTTGTTTGTTTTGTTTTTTAAGACTTTCTACATAGCTCGGGGTGTCCCAGAACTCACTATGTAGACCAGGCTGGTCTCAGACTCACAGAGATTCCTCCTGCCTCTGCCTCCTGAGCTCTGTCTGAAATAAAAAGACATATACCACCATGCTGGCCAGACCTTCCCTTTCTACCATCTCACCCATACTGACTGCTGCAGGAAACACACTATTTTGCACACACTTGGGGTGATGGGAGAGCTGCTCCGATCCTAGTTTGCAACATCCTCCGAACTCTTCCTCTTCTGATACCAACTAAAACCAAGAGACGTGGTGAGGAGACGTCCTCTCCCTGGGCCTCTCTGCAGCCTTTGATCCTTGTGCTAAAGAATCGGGTTTCAAATAGAGTTGCCAGATTCACAAGGCAGAGGCCGCCATAGTAAAATGGATTTTAAAATATCTCCCTGAGGCACAATTTTGCAGAATTCCGGAGGCATCATCAATATAGCAACAATGTGGATTTCTCCTCAGAGTTTCATAATCCATGGCCCTTTGCAAACATCTCTTAGACTTTTGGCTGATCTCATAGACTTCCAACTTGGAGCTCTGTTTTTTAACCAACACACACACACACACACACACACACACACACACACACACACACACACACACACACTTTCTGGTTCTGTTCTGCTCTCCATCTCAGAAACAAACCCAAAGGCATTGCTTAGGAAAAGGAGATAGGGTGGAGAGGGGAGGCGGCAGCAGCAGTTCAAATAAATGACTGAATGTCGGACTTCAAGGAACTCAAAAACAAACTCAGACCACAATCAGTGCAAATAACAAAATAATAAAGGTCAGAACTGAACTACATGAACTGGAGACTAGAAAGACACTAGAAAAGATGAATGGAATTAGGAGTGGTTCTCCAAATAGATTACAAAAGGGACGGACTTTCAGGCAGACTAAGATAAAAAGAGAACGCTGCTCTGGACCCCGGTCCACTGAGATATAACAAGTCATCACCTTACGGTCCTGCTGTCATGGAACCACACTGCCTTGCCTTTCTCACCAAGATAGACTGTCCACTCGAACTGGTAGCCCTAATAAATCCTTCCCCAGAGGTGGGGCAAGGAGGAGAGGGAGGGAGAGATAGAATATCAAATAAAATCACAAAAGGAGTGATTACAACTGATTCCACAGGAATATTAGAAGGATAAGAGACTACTGTAAACAGCCTTATGCCAAAAAATGGCTGACTTAAAAGAAACGGATAAATTTCTAGAAACATAGACACTAACAAGACGGAACCAAAAAGACAAAAACCATATTCTTCTCAGTTGGTGTAGAAAAAACATTTGACAAAATTCAAAATTCTTTCGTGATTAAAAACTCTCAACAAATTAGGCATAGGAGAAATGTAACCACAGTGAAGGTTATATATGAAAACTCTACAATTATTTTATATTGTATGATGAAAAGTTGAAGGTTTTTTCTCTGCGATCAGGAAGCAGATACATATGCCGCACATGAAATACTTCTATACATGTAAGTTTAGCCAGGATCCAATGCCTCTGACCTCCAAGAACACCTGCACTCACATGAACATACATGGGCACATACACACAATTAAAAATAATAGTAAATGGGGCTAGCACGATTGTTTAGGCACTGTTGCTGAGCCCGATGGTCTGAGTTCAGTTGCCAGAATCCACATGATGGAAGGAGAGAACTCACTCCTGAAAGTTGTTCTCAGACCCCCGCAGGCGCCAAGACACCTATAAACCCATGCACATACACACACGTACATAAAGAAAACAAAATTTTAAAATGAAAATACTAAACCTTAAATAAATACCGCATGGTATCTGTTCCTCACTCTGACCTGAGGGGGCATAGGGGCCGTTTTTAAAAACAAAAGTTTTCTTGAAGCACTTGGATGGACTTGAGGCACAAGCAGTGATATTTTTGGCTCACGATACAGATTTCACCACACTGGTAGTAAGATGCTCTCTTGCCATTTGGCTAGACTCTGCATGGCAGGATGGCAAGGGGTCCTGGAGCTGTTTGCTATGACATTCATGGCCAAGAGGGTTCCAGGGGAGCTTTCTCCTCACTGGCTGTGTACGTGGAGCACAGATCTAGAACAGGGACCGGGCTGTGCTGATGCTCTAAGCAATGTGGATTGGTGTTGTGCGTAGAAACTTTTGGGTTATTGATGATAGTTTGACCTTATTTGTATCCAGAGTCTGTCTGGGTCTTGAGACAGCTGAGTTATTTGATACCAACATAGGTTATGTAGTTTTTTTGTTTTTCAGAAGAGGATTCAATTCTAATATATTTTTACTTGTGTTATAGTATTAGAAAATTGATGTTCTGCCTAAGTCAATTTCCTAAGTCATTTAAACAGCCCTTTAAGATTTAAAACATTTTATACAATAGTTTACTACCTTCTTTAATAGAGGTGAGTGTCTGGGGAGTGCCAAGTTTTCCCCAAGTTGCCTTGAGAATCTATCACGTTTTGTAACATGAGATGGTAAGGCCCCCAGGCTCTTCTGGTAGCACAGGGCTGCTCTCTCTAAGATAAAGAACCCTTGGACCGCCATGGTTTCTGAGGTCTTCTATTCATTCTGGACAGTTTGCTCTCTTCCATTGTTGCCAAGGATGTGTTTTGCTTCTCAGGGAGGCAGTCTCAAGGAATAGATTTGCCTTCATCATACTTTTTTTTTTTTGGTTTTTCGAGACAGGGTTTCTCTGTGTAGCTTTGCGCCTTTCCTGGAACTCACTTTGGAGACCAGGCTGGCCTCGAACTCACAGAGATCCGCCTGCCTCTGCCTCCCGAGTGCTGGGATTAAAGGCGTGCGCCACCACCGCCCGGCTTCATCATACTTTTAATTTGATAATTTATCTACTTTAGGTTTAGAAATCCCGTGGCTTATGAAAACTCTGGCTAACAGAAGCAAAACAAGCAAATTAAAAAAACAAACAAAAAAATGGGACTTTAACTTTTGACAGAAAGTTGGAAATGTATGCCTGAGAATGAAGCATAAGTCTTTAAGAGTTGTCTATTTGGGAGTATTTTAAAGTAACTTTTGATCTTGGCTGTGTTTCCCCAAATTGAAGTTACTGGCTAGGGGACCTCCAGAGAAACTGTTTTAGTATACACATAATTGGGATGCTGGAGAGAGGGGGACGAGATGATCTTAGCGCTCCATCTCACCCCCATCAACATTATCCTATTCATTTTATGGAAATTGTAGTTAATATTCTGAATTAATTAGATTGTACAATCAATTTCAAGAGCACAATGCAGTAGTGCATAAAATTTAATAATGCATAAAACTTGTTATGGAAATTTAAAGTTTTAAGGCCTAGATGGATTTCAAACATGAATTTTGTATGAAGAATTGAAACAAAATAGTTTTGTTAGAATAATTTGCTTTATTACAAAGGAAAACATCCACAGTATCATTTAAATACTACATCATTCATCACATGCAATATTTCCCAGCAAACCAATTTAAGGTGGACTCCAGACTCAATAAATATCAAAAGGGTATGTGACTGCCCCCTACTACCCCCATCATCTACTTTCCTTTGGAAGATCAGCAAGCTTAGTAAAACCCAATTCTTAAAATAAGCATTATCATCTACAGAGAAGACTGGAAATCATAAATGATGTGAGCAACTTCCCTTGATTATGACAGGAAGCCTGCATATGTAATCTTTGTAGCGAATAAACATCTTCAATTTCTAGTATTATATCATCCAATTCCAGGAAAACATTATCATAATATGAAATAGATGAGAAAGTAAATAGCAATCAGTACTATCTGGCAATGAGAAATACTAGTTTCTCTCTCCTGAGAGAAGACAAAGAAGGCGGGCAGCCTCCTATGTGAGAAAAGCTGATGTCAGTGGTCCTGCATTCAAATTGTAGCCCCTACGTGATTTAGGCAAGTTACTAAATTTCTCTGAATTTTATAGTCCCTCTGACCATCATGCATTTGACACAGTCCTGTTCCGGGATTGTATAAAACAAAACCCTAAAGGGAAAAAAGTACTTTCCTCTACCCTACATCCCTATACTGAGGTGTTTTTGTTGTTGTTGTTTTTCTTTTTTGTTTTTTTGAGACAGGGTTTCTCTGTGTAGTTTTGGTGCCTGTCCTGGATCTCGCTCTGTAGACCAGGCTGGCCTCGAATTCACAGAGTTCTGCCTGGCTCTGCCTCCCGAGTGCTGGGATTAAAGGCGTGCGCCTCCACGGCTGAGCACATCCCTATACTTAGGAACTGTGGCCCTGCACTTAACAGTCTGTTGTTCCTCATCTCCAGACACAGTGCCTCTGCCCCCTGCCCCATCATTCTCCACATACTCCTTTGAGGCAAGGTCTCTCTCTCCCTGAATCTGGGGCTTTTGTTTTCTCAGCTAGACTGGATTTCAGCAAGCCACAGGGATCTTTCTGTTTCTGCACCACCACCACCCCGCGCCCCCACACACCCCCAAGCTCATGATTGTGGAGTAAGTACTCTTAACTGCCATTTTCCTAATTCCCCCAGCCCATCCCTCCCTCTGCCTTGGGACTCTTGGCTCTTCTTGCCCCTCTACAGGACTCATGATCTTCCTGCCTCAGCCTCCAGGTAGTTGGGATTACAGGTACCACCCTCAGCCTGGTGCTAGAGCTCTGCTTTTATAGCCTTGATGTTTTTGTTTTTGTTGAGACAGGAGCTTAAGTAGCTCAGGGGCATCGAAGTTGCACCCACAGTTCACACCCGGCATGAAGCACTGCTGTTGTTTAGGCTTAGGGCTGTTGGTCTGTCTCCCACAACACTGCAGTTTGATCTCTTGCCTACCTGAAGTTTCCATTAATGTATCTGAAAAATTCCTAATGACTATCCTTTTGTTCTTATAACTAGAAATTTCACAAAACTGTTTCCACTTTGATTGTTGTAGTTTTTTGAGACAGCATTTCTCTGTGTAACCTTGGCTGTCCTGGAACTCATAGAGATCCTACAGATCATAGATGCACCCCCGAGCCTGATTGTGTTAGTTTTAAATGAAAAGCGGTGCTGGTTACCTTCCAAGAAAGGTCATGAGCTATGACAAAAACCCAGTATCAGAGCTTTATTAGGAGGAAGGGGTGTACAGAAGAGAGCGTGGTCAGGCCTGGGGCAGAGACAGGAGCAGGAGAGAGAGAGTTGGGGGGAGGGAGAGGAAAGAACAGAAGAGAGGGAAGGAGTCTGGTCCGGCTTTTTAAGGATTCCCCTACACATGTGCAGGTGGGCTTATGGAGCTACACCACCCATGCGCTGATTGCGTGACTGCGCTGCGTTCATTTGCGGTCCTGTAACGGGAGTGGCAGAATCCTAACAGACCGGACCTTTTTTTTTTTTTTTTTCAATTTTTTGATGATTCCTTTTCATTATTTATGTGCATTGGTGTTTTTGTTGCACATATGTCTGTGTGAGGGTGTCAGATTCCCTGCAACTGCAGTTACAAACAGTTGTGAACTGACATGTGGGTGCTGGGAATTGGACCAGGGTCCTCTGGAAGAGCAGCTAATGCTTTTAACCTCTGAGCCATCTCTCCAGCCCCTAGAACATGTTTTTTGTTTTTTTTTTTTTTGTTTTTTTGTTTTTGTTTTTTGAGACAGGGTTTCTCTGTGTAGTTTGGTGCCTGTCCTGGATCTCGTTCCGTAGACCAGGCTAGCCTTGAACTCACAGAGATCTTCCTGGCTTTGCCTCCCAAGTGCTGGGATTAAAGGCATGAGCCATCACCACCCGGTTGAACATGATTTTTAAAAGCAGTCTATATCCATGTTTTTGGGCCATGATCACTCATAATTGGTTCAAGAATAAACTTTCTCCTATGCCCTTCATAGTGGGGTCTATGATTTATGCTGACAAAGCTGTGAGCTGATCTCAGGCCTTTCCTTTGTGTCTTCTTCCTGACTCAAGGAGATGAGTTTTCGGCCTGCCCCCACTTTTCTATTTTCATTTAGCATTACTATGTTTTGGAGTAGAGAGAGGAAATGTTTATAGGTGTCATCTACTGTGCAAATGGAAATCTTTTCCTTTCATCTGAGCCCTAATATTGGAAAGCCTTTAAACACCTCTTCCTGCCTTAAAAACACAGCAAATCGGAATTAATAAGCATTTCTTAGCTGATAAAAATTAAAATGGCATCTCTAAATTTTAATTCTCACTAAAAATATGGTATTTCATAGAATTTTAAATGACACAGACGGTAAGAAGTACCATTATTTCACATACCACTAAAATGCTGCCAGCTGATTAACAAAATACATTTTAAAATCACACCCCTTCTGAGATACATCTTGAGTTCAAAGATACTGATATGTGGGAAATGTATATTTAGAGTACGTAAATTTTAAACAGCTATGCTGGATTAGAAGATTAAAAAGTTGAATTAAATGTGTACTAATCCCAGGATATTCCAAAAACCCCAAGAAAATATTTTGTCTAGAACAGTGCCAAATATAGGTTTCCATTGCTGTTTGTGAATAAAGACTTTGTATGTGTATTGGACAGTTATTATGATATAGATGAAATTGTGCAAGAAAATGTGTTTTAAAAATGTTTACCATAGATTATGTACAGGCCCTTCATAGTTTATATTCTAGTGAAAGAGATACATGTAACATCTCTGACAATAAGAAAGGCCTGAAGGTATAGATTTAGGAATCGGCTAACAGTAACAGAAAGATAACAATTGAAATTGGGGAGATAATGACATCAAACAGACTTGCATCATGGAGAGATAAAGGCAGATCTCTAAAACTCGGAGAAAGAGATAAAGGAGTACCTATATTAGATGGGAAGAAGAGGAGGATCCAGTGAGGAAAACCAAGATGTGGTTAGAGAGATAAGAGGAGAAATTGGAGAGCAATTTGTCATTGAGGCCAGAGGCAGAGATGATTTTACGGAGAAAGGAGTGATCAACATTGTCAAATTGCTGAGAGATGGGCCAAGATGAGGACTGAAGATGTCATCAGATTTGGCAGTTAGGAGGTCATCAGTGACTTCCAATGAAGTAATTCCAGGAAAACGACTGGAGCAAATTCAGATTGTAGTGAGCTGATGAGTAATTGCAGGGAGGGTTTATCTAGAAAAAGTTTCTAAGGAAAGATAGGAAGAGGCAAAGAAAATCGAGGAAGGGCAAAAACGGAATCAATAGAATAGGGGCCTCAGTGCACGCAAACAAGGTAAAGGTCTGGCTGCATTCAGGCAGCAGGAGGAAGGCAGGCTGGGGAGGCAGGTGGGAGCAGGTCTGAGGACACCAAGCAGAAAGGAGCAAAGGATCTGCAATCAAGCGATCTTTGCTTCAATTTCTATCTCCCACTTCACTGAGTGAATTTAGGTGTGCTACTTAACCTCTGTCCTTTAATGTTCAAAAAGAATCCTCAGTAGACAGCCACTCCAAAAATGCCCCTACAATAAACATGATGCATTTCTAAGAGGTTTTCTTATGATTGTAATGTAGGCTGATGACATAAGTCCAAAGAGCAATTCTAGGAAAGAATCTTACAAGGGGACAAAATGATGAATTTCAAGTTCATGGCTTTCTGACAGTTTGGCTTTTAAGAGTATCCAGAGGTGAAATAGCAAATGGATTTCATGTTGCATGCCAATGCTGATGAGATGCCAATGGCTGCCTGAAGCACTAGTCAGAAAGAATTGTGTTTGAGCAAGAGTCTAAACTCAGTTTAAGAAAGGGGTTATGGATTAAAGTTGGCCAGAGGCTTGGAAAAGATAGTAGCAAGAACAGTATTGTATATTTGCTGACCCTGAACTAGAGGGGAAAATAGCTATGTATCTATCAGACAGTTCTCCATAAATGTTATTGAGCTTTTTGATGAGTATTGAATTGTAAAGATCTCAGTGCACATTCTTTGAGAAGTAGAAATAGTCTACATTGTACATTAAGGGTAGAACATAAATTCTATCAGTCAGCTACAGGCAGTAGGCTTGCCATACTTTTATGAATGTTAAGACATGTGACCAAGATATATTCATTGAGTGAAGGCCTCTTCACAGCTGAATGAGGAGATCCACTAAAATGTTTGAAACATTCAAGGCTGGATCAAGATCTTTCTTAGAATATCTTCTGAACATACTGTAAACAATGGAAAAGGGAAGATGAAGATCCCAATGCTTTATAGATAACAGTCTTGAATAATCTGGAAACCTCCAGAGCATCTGCATTTCAAGCATGTAACAGCCTAGTGGAGTCTTCCAAGGCAGTAAATCCCATACATGTTTATTAAGTAGTATTACCATGTTTGCAAATAAAATCTCATCGGTGCGCCAATACAGGTAAAGCAAAGCCATTCTGGTAAAGAGGTCTTGCTTTGTTTTAAATCTGACCTTAAGCTAACCCTGAGGGTGTCACAGAACACAGGTTGCAAATTCTGTCATAGTTAACAAATGCACCCATAGACCATTAGGCAAATTACTTTGCTCTGTTAGAATGTGAATCTTTATGAACAGGTGAAATGTTTATTTAAACGATCATTTTAACTTAGTCACTCAAACATATCGTTAAAAGGTATCTCCGAAAGTCTTCATTCCTCAGCTCAAGTACCTGTGGCAACATGGAGAGCTAAGGTCTCCTTAAGGAAGGCAGTGCCGCTCTTTGTCTCAAGATTCCTCTGCCTGTAGAGACAAGACCTAACTTGCTTAGTCCTAACAGCATATTGTGCGGTGAGAACAGCGGCACTTCACGGACCAAGGATGATGAAGGAATTTTGGTCCTCATATATGTATTTTAGGAAGCAGAATATATTTGCTTCATTTAAGAAAGGTCACAAAATCCCATTCAATAATTTCTTTTAAGTCGATACTTGAAATTTAGCGACATAACCATACCTATTCACAAATCAGAACGTAATTTGTTAATATATTCTCTCCCACATACTGAACTACATAGACCTCAAAGACATGGCCTGATCCACAGCAGATGACATAGAAGAATAGGTAAGATGGTTCCTTGCCTATGCTTGAATTTCAGCTGCACCACGATGCAAGAGTGGTGTGACACTGGACAATCTTTATGAGTCAATTCCTCTATCCTGAAAAATTGAGATAATAGGGTTCATACCTTCCCAGGTCCAGATTAAAAAAAAGTTGATACCTGTAAGTTTGCTGAACTCAAAATACTATCTTATTTTCTTATACTTAGCAACTAGTAAAGAAAATGGTAGAACGTAGGTATTAATATTTTTAAATGACTTCATCAGTTTAAAAAAACATACAATTTTATTTGCTTTTTAAAAGTTCAATAAACATTTATGAGCATCTACTAAACTCAAGAGTTGTGCTAGGCACTGGGGACCCAGACGCAAACATACATACAACCATTATGGAAAAGATTGATACAGACTATTTAAAACTTTTCTTCCCTTCACAAAATTATTCTTCTTTACCTAATTCTTCCCACAAAACTTCCTTTTATGGAAATGAACCGGTGCAGAATGAATACCACATACACTAGTTTCAATGACTTGATGAAGGTCATACGCATTTACTTCTTGAACCAAAGGACGAACTATGATTAAGTAGGAAGAAAATAGGTTAGTGGTAATGACTTCAAATTTGTGCCCACCAGAAGCAGTGCTATTTATTTACTTAACCTTAAATTATATTCTGAGACTTCTATAGTAACGGGTGAATATAATTTGTGCCGTATTTCCAAAGATTAATTGTACCAAGGTTAAAAGTTGCATTTCCTTTACTGTGTTGGTTTTGTGTATCCTAAAATAATTATAGAGTGGTCCTGTTATTTGGTTTAAGCAGTCATGTGCACACCCTAAGGCTTAATTACCACGAATAAATCAATCTCACCCCAAATCACTGGCTGTAACTGACAATAGCTTTAACTGTACTTGTGCAGTGTAAGAAATTCCGCAAGCAAGCTCAGGCTTACAATTAAAACTTTAGCCGTTAAAATAATTGCTTTCAGGCAGGGATCTGTTTTTCGTTTGTTTGTTTGTTTTGGGGAGAAACTGCAATTTTACTCAGTTGAAACTTTGATAGTATCTCTCTTAAGGAGATACTTTTTTTTAACTTCGCTTACCACGAACTATTTTTGTTTTTATCCTGGAAAAAAAATGTAGGAAAATCGTGGGACTTGTTAAGAATGAGTGAAATAGATTTGGGTCTTCATCTTGGAGAATCTTTAGCAGTAAAGAGAAATCTGGCTAATTACCAAGGAAGACCCAAGTGGAAACTTTCCCCCATTATCCTATTTACTGAGCTACACAGCAAGGGAATTCGCGGTGGCGCTCCTGCCAACTTCCACCTTTTTAACCAGGTCGGTTTACAAGGAGCCTTTAAAAGGTGCTCCAGAAACAAAGTCCTTGCGCAGATGGAGTCTGTCTGTTTCGCCCGGGTGGAAGGGCGGGCGGACGCGCAAGGGCGCCCGGCCCGAAGGGAAGGGAACCGGGGACACCAGCGTCCGCAGCAAGCGGAGCCCGAGCGGCACCCGGCTCATTAGAGCGGGGGACACGCCCCGCGCCGGCCGGGGTCGAATCTGCAGCCCCGGCGGCGTGGCGGGGCGGAGATTCGTGCCGATTCAAATTTCAAGCGGGACGTCCGCGCGTGGCCCAGCAGGTGCCGCGTGCCCGCTGCCCGCCGATGGGCGTTTCCGCCCCCACCTGCCCACAGGGCCCGGAAATGGCCTCGGAGGGGAGGGGAGCGGAGCGGCCCCCTCCGAGGTCCGAGCCAACCGCGAGGGGAGCCGTCAGGAAAGCGCGGCCGTGGGGGCGGCCGTGGGGCGCGCTCCCTCATCCTCCCGTGGGCGTCCTCGCGGTGAGCCGCCGTGCCGCGCGCTGGCCTCTTCCAATCCCGCGCCCTGGAGATCCCGAGCGAATCCGGGAGGGGGACGAACGCGGAAGACACGCACACAAGCGCTTGACACGCTACGCTGGGAGGCGAAGCGACACCCCGGGAGACGAGGGAGGGGGGCGTGTGCGTGTGTGTGTGTGTGTGAAGATAAGCGCATGCGCCTCCCTGGGTCTCAGGCGCGTGGCGCACACTGCGCGTGCGCCCCAGCCGACGCGGAAAAAAAAAAAAAATAAAAAATAAAAAGCTCCTGAAGGGAAAAGGCATGACTGGCAGGTTGGGGGCACATTAGCGGCCGAGGTGGGGAGGGGCGGGGCGGGGCGGGGCGGGCGGAGGGTGGGAGGGGGAAGAGAGAGAGAGCGAGCGAGAGAGAGCCTTGCCGCCCGGACGCGCGTGCGCACCGCGCGCCGCCGTGGGTGGGTGGAGCTCTTCGGGGGGGGGGGCGGCCGGCCGCGAGCAGCGCCGGCCTCGTGCGCCCCCTGGCGCGCGCCTCGGGGAGAGGAAGGAACGGGAGGCGGGCGCGGAGGGGAGGGGAGGAGGCGGTCAGGGCGGGCGGGAGAGGGGGAGGGGAGCGGGGAGCGAGGGAGGGTTTATCGACCGGGCGATTTTGGTTAAAATATTCAAAATGGCGGACGGAGGAGCAGCGAGTCAAGATGAGAGTTCATCCGCGGCGGCGGCAGCAGCAGGTAATCATTACAGCATTTTACATATTCATATTCATACTCAAGCCCGGCTCCCGCCGGCCCCCCCCCCCCGCGCGACTTAGCATAATTTATTAGTACTCAGGATTATTATAATTAACGGCGAGGAGATGGGGGGCCGGGGAGACACAGCCCCCTCCGGGCGCCGAGCGGAGGGGGAAAAGGGAGCTCGGGGCGGCCGGGCGGAGGGGGAAGAAGACCCGGGGCAAAGGGGGCTGTAAGCCACCGCACTCCTCCTGCCCCCGGCCCACCCCGCCGCCGCCGCGCCGGCCCGCCCGCCCGCCGGCACCGGCCCTCCTCCTCCTCCTCCTCCTCCGCCGCCGCCGCCGGCCGCCGCCGCCTCCTCGCACGGTGCCCGAATCCGAGCGGGTCCGCGGCGGGCGGCGGGGCCGGGACACCGGGAGAGGACAATAAAGACATTTTACATATTCATAGCTGCTGGGCTGGCGGGGCGCGGCGGGGCGCGGGCGGGAGACCTGGACGGGCGGGCTTGGGGGGGGGGCGTGGAGGGGCCAGAGGTGGCGGCGAGCACAATGCCGGTGGGCGGCGAGGCCGGAGCGGACCCCGGTGGCCGGACACCCGCGCGGCGCCCCCACGATTGGGGGGCCGGCGCGGGCACGGGCTGAAGGGGGACGCCGCTCGCCGCGGGGAGCGCCCGGGGTGGGGGGTGGCACCTTGCCCGCGACCGCGCGGCGGGGGTCCGTGTGGGGGCCGAGCTCGGGGGGTCACGGCCCCGGCCCCTCGGCCGCGCCCTGCTCGTGCCCCGGGCGGCGGCCTGACCCCAGCGGGGTCCGTGTCTGTGCTTTAGGGGCTGCGTGGCATGGGCCCCCGCGAGGTGGCCTGCGGGCTGGGAGCCCGCTCGGGGGGTCCTCGGGTCCCTTAGGAGGCTGGGCTGGGTGGGAGGAGCCCTCGGGGAAGTTCCCCTTCTTGGAAATGGCTTCGGTCGGTCCGTGTGTCCCGGCTCCGCACCCAGAGGTCCCCGCGTGTCTGGCCAAGTCCCCGCTGCCGTGGGGTCGCGGGACAGTTGGGTTGGAGGTGCTAGCCGGGTTTGATCGCTCCTCCGCGCACGCCCCCGCCCCCCACGCGCCGGTGGCCCCGGGGGCCCTCTGGTTCCGAGGCCCGGGAGCTCCCGGAGACCACCCGAGAACTCGACCGTAAAGGATTGCCCTCCTGCCCTCAAAAGGGCTGTCCTGACAAGTTGATCATATTCTAGATTTCTCCTGTCCTGCGGGGAGCGGGGGTGGTGGTGGCTAGACCCGGAGATCCCCTCCCTGCCTGTGTGTGGTGGTGCTGTCTGGCTGCGTGCTGGGTCCTCTGCTTGCTTCTCATTTGAATAATGTCTAATTCAGGGAGGTTTATATTCTTGAAATGGCCGCCTGGCTTTCCCCGCCTCTCATGTTTAGTAATTCAGACCTTTAATAACAGCCACTCACAGCCCAACGCCGTGTTTATATTTTACATTCGCCCCATGTGCTTTTGTGGTTCGATATGATTCTTTTTTTTTTTTTTTTCTCCTCCTTCTTGGCAATCCACAAGGCTCAGAGATCAAACCCAGTCTGTGCTAGGAAGACAAGGAGAGAACTAGGCCTGGACTGCCCCAGGAGTTGCCTAGGCCTTGTTCTCTGCTGCTTGATTTATTTACTAATAACCAAAATGACTCCCCCACCAACTGCCACTTGAGTCCCCTCCTCCGCGGGCAGAACACATCCTCTTGGGGCCTTCCAGCATAAAAACAGCTCGAGCTGAGCATCAGCTCTGTGGTGGCTTGTTTTCTCCCAAAAGGAGTTTCTCTTACAGTTTGTAGTAACGTGGACCTTATTCCCAATTTGCAGAGGCTTATGAGAGCTACTGGTTTAGTACAAATAGAGGACTTGCTTGTGGGGCTAGTCTCCCTCTCCCCAAGTTAAACTCCTTCAGGCTTTGCAAAGATTTGTAGTATCTGTAAAACCGGTAGATTTTTCCTTCCAGGAGCTGAGGAGTAGCTGGGTCGTTTAGAAAGTCCGGGTGACAACCCTTGGGTGGTTTCTCAACAGTGCTGCTTTTCCAGTTTCTGCACGGACTCCCAGTGTGCTATCACCGACACAGACCTGCTTGTTTTAATTGTAGCAGTACTGAAAACAGAAAGAGGGTTATGTTTTCTTTGAGTGCTGGTGTCTCGGTTAAATGAGTGAAAATAGAAGATAAACACAGGCATTGTGTCTACCCTCTTCGTGCAGCTCACTCAGCATGCCCACCCCCTGCTTTAAGGTGTCATAATTGATTTTGTTTTATCTAGACTTAGTACAATTGGCCTGTGAAAACCAATTAACTTTTACTGTTGAGAGAAAACAATAATTTTGATTTCTGGTTTGTCCTGTAAGAGTTTTGTTTTTAAAAGGTGTTGCTTTCTAGGGGAAGTGTGTGAGGAGTCGTGTTGAATGTGTTAAGCCACTGTGGTGAATATATGAAGGCATAGTAGACTCCAGTTTAATTTGTAACAAAATGTCAGCTCTAGGGGACTCAATGCAAACCAGCTGAAAATAACTGGGTCTCACCATTTTTCCCTCCTTCACATCCAGTAGGTAGGCCCTGAATGATGGGGGGGGGGGAGTGCTTTCCTGAGAATGCTCAGGTGAAGGACCACTTCAGAGAGCTGAAGCCTGAGGCTGGATGGACAAAAACAGTAATATGATTTCATGCCTTAAATAGCATATGTTTTTTTGCACCCAGTTCCCAAGATGTGGTCAGACTGATGATGTCATTGGACAGAGGACAAGGTGCAGTTAATGTGATTTATTGTCCTGAGGTGAAGTATAGCAGGGGAGCCTTCTCATAGGGAAGGCATTTATCTCAGGACAGTTTCCTTTATAGCTGCAGTTTAACCACTGAGGGGACTGTAGGTATTTTATCCAAAATGATAAAATGCACATTGCGTTTTACACATAAAGCTCACTGTTACCCTTTTTTGTTATACAGAAAAGGGGGAGGTTTGTGAACTGGCCTTTTATTTCAGTTGGCTGTCCTTGCTATAGTAAAAAATGTATTTCTTCCTATTTTCAGATGGAGACTGTAGACTTCAAATAAGAATACTTGTGGAAGTGATACATATACTTGGTTATTTTATGTTTTTGTTTGTTTGTTTAGTTGCTCTTTGTAATCTTGATCTTACAAGAAACTACTTAATCACAGTATACCCCAGGCCTGTGGAATGACCATTGGCTTTGGAGCCTATTATACTGACTAAAACTGAGTTGGGAAATAAGGGTACTATATTCTTTTATGTTAAAATTATAGTATTTAAAATAAGGGGAAACACTTAAGGGAAAGCTTGTGCTTTGAAGTAGCTTGAAAAAGACTCAAGAGTTCTTTTTGGATCTGTCTGTGCACGTTTGAACATTTTATTTTGAATGGTATTTAAAAATCCTGCTTCAAAGTAGTGATTTCTATATATAGTTTTGAGATATTACTTGATTTTCTTAAGCAGTTTGTTTTTGGTTACATTTGTTAATGGTAAAGTTTTGGGGGTATGTGATCCGAAAGGCTGTTCTCCTCTTGACACTGATCGTCAGGTAGGCTTAGTCTAGTATTTAGGTTACTTTGGAGCCCTCAGAAGCCTCTTAACCTGCCTGTCTCCTTTGTGGTTGTCAGGCAACTTCCCAAAAAAGTTTCTAGAAAATCTGTTGCCACTTTCTTAATTTGCCCCACCTATTAATTATAATGGAACTTTTGAATTAAGGTCTCTGACATTCGTGACAGGTGACCGAATAAATGTTTTTCATTTCTGAAGGACTTATGCTTCCAAGTCTTTACTGTAAAAGTAACTTTTAACCTCTCTCTTCCAATTTACTTTTGATTTCTTTTCATTTTGGCATGTTCAAAAAAAAAATGCCTTTAGTAAAGGAAAACACAAACGGTGGCTATTATTCAGTTGGAATGATGTAACGTTTTGCCATATTTTAAATCTATTTTTCTCTGCATCAGTAGGTACTATGTAGCCAAGGAAACAAAATTTGTCTCATTGCTGCCCTAGGTTGAGCTAATTGTTAAGACGTCATTCACCTGATCATTAGAATTTTGAAATAAGTTTAGGACTTAGAATGCCAAACTGCTTTTACCAGGTTACCAAAGATATGTGATAGAACCCTGAATATCACAGGCAAGTGCTCTAAAACGACAGAACTGGAATACTTTAAGTGGCTTTCATTTATAAATGAAATATTTGAATTGTTTCTTGAATCTGTATTGCTTTATCTTGATGGGTTGTAAATGTGTGGGCTTAAATTCAGACTGTTTTCCTTTGTATTGAGAAGACTGTGGCATTGTGTAGTGACAATTGCTTTATCATATTTTTTTTTTTTTAGTGCTGAAAACCATAGCCTAATTTTTTTTGTTGTAGTCTTATTTTCGGTGCCACTAAAACTAATGATACAGGACTACCATCTCTTTGCTTTTTAACACGATTTTGGTGAATAGTAATTATGTATTTTTCCTAATGGAAGTGATTTCATTTGGAATCATTCAAGTAATTTTCATTTGGAAACTAGAACAAGTCACAGATAAAACATCCAGTTTTGGTCACCCGTGCTCTCCTAAGAGCAAAAATGTCTGAGTGAACGTATTACTTATTTTGTCATAGAAATCCAACTTTAGGCATTAGAGTGAAAGTTTTGATTTGACTCAGTGACATAAAGCCCTTATTTTAATTTCTGTATTCTTCCTGAATGAATCTCTGCCCCTTGGTGATTTTGCTGTTTTGATTTTTGAGGTTGGGATTTGTTATATAGTCCACGCTGGCCTTAAACTCGCCCACTTAAATGCTCCAGCCTCCGGTGAGATAACTTAACTCTCCTTTTGTAAGAAACCTCTTTGGGCCAGTATTTGAAATTATTTTTTTACATCATACCATCTAAGTGGGTCTTTTTGAGTGGTTAAAAGAGGTAATAATTACAGTTCATAGAGAATAGCAGTTTCTTTAGCATCTTTCAAAAAGCATATTAGTGACATCTTTATTTTGTGAGTGAGGACAATTGAGCAGATTTTTAAAAAAATGCGGTTTGATTTTACACTTACATACTGCTGTGCTAAGGTGCCGGTGAGCTCTTGGTAGAAACTCTTGCAGTAGTTACATCAGTGCCAGTGAGAGGAGAGCAGGTGGAGCCCTGGCCTGACTAACTCATCATTTACAGTGTGTTGAGGATTTAAAGTATGAGAGCTGTTTGGAGTTTCAGAACCTTTGACTTGAAGAAACTTGTTGCATACCATGCATGCTGTTTACAGAGCTTCATGTGTCTTTACTATTAGTTGTTAACTTACTGAGCATTGATAGGATGTCGTTCTATACTCAGTGACTAATATAACTTACTTTACTTCTTTTTTAATAATGTCCGTCTTCTGAAGTGTTCATTGTTGTGTAAATTTTATGAAGCTAGTAATTGAGCAAAAGAAAATTCAACACATTTCTAGATTTAGAAAATTCTCCTTTGAAACTCTATCTAGAAAACTAGATATTTAGAGGATGCATTATATTATTTTTTAAAGAAGTTAAAAAGCACAAAATTAAGCTCTGTGAGTGCTTGTAGTAGCTTTACTTAGATGATAATATTGAAAGAATGTCATAATAAGTATAATTTAATTTGCCACATGATTTATTTAATAATTCTTTGTGACTTTATTGGTTTTTATGTTAGAATCATAGAAATAGTTGATGAAATTAAATCAGTACAATAATAAATATTAGATTCTTTTTCTCCTTGTGAGCTTTTGGTTTGCATTAGAAAGTGTTAACAGAAATGACTAGGAAATAAACATTCTGTGCATGTTATAATACTTGTGTTTTAATACGTCCCCTTAAGTAGTGGAGTACTTACAGTAGCTTTAAGGGAAAATACTTTAAAAAGACTAATTTAGGTGTTTCCGTGGTTTTGTGCACTTAATGGTTTGGCTAATGAGAAAATCCTTTTACTGATTTATACTACAGCAAGATATTATAATGAATCTTTAAACATAATTAACATTTCTTAGCTTATAAAAATATATCTGCTGTGTACCTGATCTTATTCCATTCTTTCTGTGGACAACAAGGAAGTAAATAATGTTATAGTAGGGTTGGTATGCTTACTTAAGCAGGGAAAATTTAAAACAATGTATATAATTACATATTAAAATATGCAACATAATGAAGATCAAGAAATCAGGGTGTGTTCAAGTTTGAATTAATCAAAACATCCTAGAATGTTATAGCTGGAAGGTAATTTAGATGTAATCTGTTCCAAAGCTTTTACTTCCCTGTGAGAAACTGTGCCTCAGTTTTTAGTGACTGTTGAATAGCAGGACTTGGGGAGATAGCTCAACTAGTAAGATGTTTGATCCCTAATTCCAGCACTGGGTGGGTTTGGGGTAGAGGTGGGAGATTTCTGAAACCTGTTATTCAGGAAATGGGTGAATTCCAGGACAATGAGAGACCTTGTCTCAAAAAATAAAGAGAGCCACTTCCAAAGGCAGTTCGTGTTGATCTCTGTCCTCTATGTACACATATGCACAAGTAACACCATACACATGTGTAAGGGGACATGTAAGAACATAGATTTCTGATTTTCTTTTTCTTTTGGTGCTGGAGATCTGAGCAGGGCTCACTGCATGCTGGTTTTGTTTACCACCTAGCTGGCTGTCCTGTGTTGTCCTCCTACCCTTGACTTTGGGCATTGTAAATCCCCCCCCCCCCCCCATTACAGTCAACCAGAGGCGACTTCGTGTGGATGAGACTTTTCTTTTTCTCCTTGAAGATAAAGTCTCACTGTGTAATCTTAGACTGGCTGGGACTCCAGTGTAGCCCAGGCTGATCTTGAGTTCTTTCTAGATCCTCCTGTCTCGTTTTTTCTGAGTGTTGGCATTATGAAGTCTGTGAAATAATTTAGAGGAATGGGAAGGCAAGGAAGGCAGGCCATTGCAGAGAAACTCATCTTCAGGGTTGTGCTGGTTTAGGTGAGGACCCAAGAGGCATTTGTCTTCTGCTGGGAAGCTGTTAGAGGATTGACTGAAGACTGACTGAGAGAAACATGATGGGGCCCAGGGTGATTTGAAATAGGAGTAGATTGGATTCATAGAAACAAGTGTACAGAAATTGAGGTGTTTGGTTTAATTGCTTTAAGTGCAGTCAAGAGGCTTACATAGTAAAGCAATTACCTGCCCTCTGAGGATTTCAGGCTAGTTCAGTGGGTCTCTCAACATGTGGGGCTCCACCCCTTTGTGTCGAACTACCCTCTCACAACAGGGGTCCCATACTATAACCTGTGTATCAGATGCTTACACTACAATTCATAACAGTAGCAAAATTGCAGTTATGAAGTAGCAACTGAAAGGAAAGTTCTGGGAAGTGGAAGGCTGAGGCAGAGAGACGCTGCCAGCCGCCGCCATGACAAGCAAGATGTAAGGTACTGGTAAGCCACGAGCCATGTGGCAACTTATAGATTAATAGAAATGGGTTAATTTAAGATACAAGAACAGCTAGCAAGAAGCCTGAGTCACCAGGCCAAACAGTTGAAATAATATAAGTGTCTATGTGTTTATTTTATAAGTGGGTTGTCGGACTGCTGGGGCTTGGCGACCCGGAGAGAAAACTCCAACAACAAGCAACAAAATAACTTTATGGTTGGGGGTCACCACAACATGATGAACTCTATTAAAGGGTCGCAGCATCAGGAAGATTGAGAACTACTAGTGTAACAGCACAAGTTAGACATGATGATGTCAAGTCCAGTTGTATGACACAGAAGATAGACCTTTAGAGGAGATTCTGGCCCTGTCTTTAAGAGGAAATTTTACCTCTGACCAGTGAGTTCACTTTGAGTTTTACAGATATAGATCTGTCTAATTGGCTTAGCTTTCTTTCTAAATCAAATGCAATGTTCATGCCAAATTAGTAGCCTGAAGGGAAGCAAATGCATAGTCAGTTATGGTGTACATTTTTCATTTTACGTCCTAGTATTTGTTTTGTGTTTCTTTTATTACTTCCATCTTTAAAGTTTCGTTGTTTTGTGTTTCATGTGGGCTACTTCCTCTTAAAGGCAGGAGTAAATAGAATTACCATAATCATGACATAATGATAATGTCTGTATTTTTATAGTGCCTTAATTTTTATAGCAGCAGCCTCATTCTCATTACCTTAGTTAGCCTTACTGGCAAGTGTTATTATACCCATTTTATAGTTGAGTAAAATAAAGGCCAAATTAAGTGACTTTCCTAAGGTCCATGTGCTTTAATAAGCACTGTTTTGAAGACTAGGAAGGCATTAAGCCAGGGTTGGAGCTTGATCAATAGGAGCTTCGAATTCATGTGAATACCTTGCTTTGGTTCAAGAGTTTGAATTTATTTTGTTTGCTAGGCAGCAAGGAGTCAATTTTCAGTTGTTTTGGACAGTACCCTTATTTTAAAATGTTTAGCAGCTAGAGTCAAAGGGTGAAATATCAAGATTTTGAACATGGCCTACCTGAAGATTAGGATCATGAACAGATAGGTATAAGAAAGTTGGAAGAGGGAGCTATTTGGAAAATAAGGGAAGAATTCAGTTCAATTTTTTTTATGTGTATGTGTGCCTGCATGAATATATGTGCACCATGTGTGGTTATCAGCCCACCAGAGGCGAGACAAGGGTATCACAAATGTATCCCCAGCAATTGGAGTTGCAGGCATATGTTAACTGTTGTGTGGATTGCAGGGAACAGAACGTGGGTACCTCTTCAAGAGCAGTTAGTGCTCTTAAACTGCAGAGTCATCTAAGAATTAAAATTTCAAACATTCTTGACTCATTTTTAGGCAGATATTATTTATGTTCTTTTTGAAAACTGAAAAAGAAATTTTAGTCAGTTAAATGGATGATAAACATGAATGTAAGGGGTAATGCCCAAGTGTGCTGATGTGTATGTGGATTGAGCCTTGACATCTCATTTTGACTTTGCCACTGACATCTGTGGTTATTTCTGTCAACAAGAAGATGGTGATAACAACAGTGTTAGAGGTATTCTGTGGGGGAGGAACAAATTGATTGCAGAGGCATCTTTGCAGTCCTGTAATAGTTTTTCTTAGCGGAGCACCAGAGTAAGATCTGCAGTTTTGTGACTTGTGCTGTTGTAGAGAAGGGGTAGGGTTTGTGGATTCTGATGGATTCTGCGGGGTCTCTTATTGAAGGTTGTGCATTTCTGTGTATAGCCATCCAGCCCCCTGGGAGAGAAGTGTGCTCTTTTAGTACTCTGAAAACCTCTGCAGTGGAAGTGTTGCATTCTGTCTTCTAGTGGTACCCCTATCTATACATTATCTTCCACTACTTCCTTAGCAAGCTTCCAACAAGGAAGCACCATGCCCCCCCACACAAATGGAGTATTCCTTTTAAGAAGTTTTGATTTTAGAAAAGTTGCCCCTGGGAGGAGGATGGCTATATTTTGTCTGGAGACTTTCCTGGTTCTTTCTCCCAATCCCCTACCCCAATTTCAGTTTGAGATGTGATTTTAAAGTAAACCTACTATTTTATTTTGTTTGGGCAGGCCAAAGTGTCTGGACTGTTCTGAGACCTGTGCAGCACTGTCTCTGCCTGGGAATTCTGTGGTATGTGGAGTATAGACAAAGGTTCTCGTAGTTGAGATACCTGTGTTCCCTATCAGGGCCTCATTGTGTAGATTTAGGATGTCACTTAATGGACTTTCAAAAGGTTTTCATAATTTAAATTAAGAGGAACTTCACACTTTATTTTTTTTAATTCATTTTTATTTTTGTGATGCTGGGGATCAAACCCAGTGTTACTTAAGTACTCTACCACTGAGCTGCATTCCCAGGCCAAATTTCACACTTTTAAAAGTCTCTGGTATTTTTATTTAGAAGTAACAATGAGGCTGTTCTGTTCTTCCTGCTGTCCACTAGGAGCAAGGAGGCTGGGCATCTTGACCTGACTTTCTACGGCCCTAGGTCTTTCTACAAGATTTTTAGAAGTCTTTAGGGGAAAGTTCTAAAAACCTTCCCCTTTGTTGATATGAAGGGTCTATGGCCTGCTTATCTTTAGGGGCCTATCTATTCATAGCTTGTTTCCATAAATAGCCTCTTTTTCAGTCTGAGCTTCTGCCCTAGTTTCAGGTCTGAATTTAGTACTTAATTTGTGTTCATTTAGCTAATTCAGCACTTCACTATAGACAGTCTTATTTCCTTCCCTAATTGATTATATAAGTAAAATCTTGTCTCATAAGAACTTTGAAAGCAGGAACAGAGTAGGCAGTTAGCAAATAGTGCTTGTTGGATTAAATGGGTTGGGGTATGAGAAGGCCTAGCCATCACCTGAGATTCTAACACAGGTGAAGTCTGGAAATCCCTATTTTATAAAACTTGACAGTGATTTGGTAGCATCAAATGATTACTTGTTGCGTTTCAAAATTATTTATTGCTTAGAGTGTCTCTAAGATGTTTCTTAATTACCATACTACAGAGGTGGCTGAGGATGTGGCTCATCTTACCAGAATGTAAATGAACAGGGCATAAGTTTAGCATGAATTGGTAGTACTCAGTGTGAATGTGAACGGGGTTATAGTTAACGAACCCTTCTGCCTCCGTTTTATTCAGTAAACACAGAGCTACTTTCCCTCTTGTCCTTGAGCCAGATAGAGTCGAGTAATGCTAGTACATCTCGAACCTCGGAGCCGACAGTGTTGTAGAAGTCATACAGTGACAGTGGTCATGGTGGTTCATTGATAAGTATGGGGTGGTGCTATAGAAACACAAGGTAGATGCCTTAATCTGGACAAGTGGATTAGGAAGGGCTTCCTGGGGAAGTAGTGTTTATGGTGAAGCATAAAGAATGAATGAATAGGTGATCAGTCCAAAGACTAGAAGTAGAAGGTGGGATTGAAAATGTTCTAAGTGAAAAGAACATACACACGTACACACAACTGGAAATAGCATTTTCAAGGAACTTAAGTTCAGTGTTGTTACTTGAGATTAAGCTGAAAAGTTGAACATGATATCTACCTACATTGTGAATTTATTTTCATGATCTTAATACATTTTAGTGACTAAATCTGCAGTCAGATTTTGTGGCAATTTCTATACCTCTGACAAAAAAGGCATTGATTTCTCCAACAGTGATCATATTTATAAAGTTTTTGTATCACTTACAGTACCGAATGCTTTGCACAGATTCATATTAATCACAATGACTCTGTTGGAATGAAATGTCACTCCTAGATTTCAGGTGACAAACAGGGTTAATGAGACTTGGAGTGGCATATCCCAGTGGTAGATCTATTTGGTTGTGTCAGTAAGTAATTAGGAGCAATGTTATTCTCCTGGGCATTGACTTCTGCTGCAGGCTAGTTGAATGATGAGTTATAGCAAGAATTGGGGGCTTTCTGAGTTTCTGTTTGTCAAGTCTCCATATTTAACAACTGCATTTAGTTCTCAGATCCAGATCCTGTGGTAGGAAAGAGTCAGTTGTGTGTTTTTATTTTTATTTTTGAGGACAGGGTCTTGACATATCACTGCTCTGGAACACAACTTTTAGTTATGTGTCTTTATCTCTGTCTTGCTGTTTGGAGAGATGAACACTTCATTACCAAACCTAATATTAACCTATCTTTCAGACATTTCCAGATGATGAATATAAAATAGTTGGAAGTTATTGGTATGCAAATTGCTGATACTAGTAACCCATAAGTCTTTAGCATTTCTGAATTAAGAGTTGAATAGTAGATGATTGTGACGGCTCAGTCATAATTCTCATGAGTCTGAAACTGGAGGCCGGAGAGCTCAAGGCCAGTCTAATCTGTAGAGTGGGGATTTATCTCCAAAATAAGTAAGTAAATAAAACCACATCTGGATAATTTTATCGGAGGGATCGTGTGTCTTGTATGTCACGTATGATCTGGTTGGTGAGAAAGATAATCGGGACTTTCATAGTTACATATTATTTTAACATTTTAAAATGTTTTAATGGTTCTTAGATGGGTTGTAGTAGAAAATTTATATGGAACAAATCCTGCTAAGAAAAAAGCTTTAGTTTTATCACATTTCTTCTCCCTTATCAAGCTGTTACTAATCCAGGGGTGTCACTTTGACCTGAGGCAACATGACAGTTGGTTATTGTTTCTGGTGAGAAGTAACTGTTTAATGGCATTGGCCCCCAGTTGTATACACCCTACTTGCTCTCATTCTGCATTGCCTTGTTTATTTGGTATACTGTTTATCTCTAAAAAACTTTACAGATGGCACATAGTATTTGATTGTATTGAACAGTTTACTGGTCTCTTTTCCTTGATTTATTTGAAGGTGCCGTGGGTCCCACTCCTCATTGCTGTAGTAAACCTGTGATGTATAGTATTTTGTCTTTAAGGACAAATTTTGGTGGGGTAATAACTTACTGCTTGAGTGCTTGCCTGTATGCAGCAAGGCCCTGGGTTTGATTCCTAGTACCACAAAATAACAAAAACAGTAATAAAATTCTTAGAAATTGAACTTTAGGATTAGAGAATAGCTTGAAGACAAAATTATAACAAACTTAGTGTTAAGATCTAATTGGTTTTTATTCTCAGTTTCAGATTTGGGAAACATTTCATGTTTTAGGATGGAATGAGTCTTCAGTGAGCTGAGCAAAGAGACTTGGCTTTGTAGGCAGAAAAGGGCTAACGGAAGCAGAAGTGGGACAAAAAGTTACTTTCCTTTATGGGATTGAAATGAGATTTCCTTTTCTTTTTGGCTTAGCTAAATTACATCCCTTCTGATTGGAAAACTGCCTTGTTTCAAAGTTCAGTATGAAAAGAGACTCTTGGTATAAATGACTTCATTTTGATTTGGTCTGATTTTCAGGGACTGGTCCCAAACAATGGCCTCTCATAATCTTTATCTAATAGAATTACACTCATTTAAAGATGCTAGGGTCAGGCCTTAGAGGATGGTATCACTTTTCTTTTTCTTTTCTTTTTTTTAAGACAAGAGTCCCACTTATGTAGTCCTGACCATCCTGGTACTAGTTGTGTTGACCAGGCTGTCCTACATAGCACACAGAAATCTGCCTGTGCCTGCCTCTGGAGATCTGGGGTTAAAAGGCAAGCACCACCATGCCCGACGCCGCAGTTCTGTTTGGAGTGTCAGTTTCTCCAGAGTCTATCTAGTACAATTCATTCTTCTATTTGTCTTCTGGATTTTTTTCTAGGGTGGTAGATGGACATCTGAATGCTTTGATTTTTGTGTTTTTGCTCTAAGTTGGGCATAATAAATTTTTATTTTTCTACGTATTTTCAAATGTAAAACAGACTTATTTTTGTTATATCACACCAGTTTTAGCCTTTTCAGAGTACTTGTAGTTTATGACTGGAAAACCTGATCCATGGGGGATCCTTTCCCCTTGGATCATCCAAAGCTAAGCTATTCCTGTATTTTGAAGAAGCAGCTTAGGTTTGAGAATAGAGCTGAAGTCATTCTACTAGTGTGGTCAGATGATTGCCCTGCAAGTCACGTATTAGCCCTTTATTTAGAGAGCATCTCGTTGCAGTGTCTGGGTGGGGATGGGTAAGCTGTGGTGCTGTGGTCTTGGAGAACCATACCTTCACAAAGCATAATAGAGAAGAACTAGAGGGCACATACATACTTTTTTTTTTTTTTTTTTTTTTAACTCTACCTACTCTAAAATTTTATTCAAAGATTTAGGAAGAGGGAGAAAGGAGGAGTAGGAAGATAATGAAGTTTTGGCAATCTAATCCTACTTGTAGAAGATCTAGAACTGACAGGCTTATTCTAACGTCTTTTCCATATTGACTAAACTGGAGTCTAACCTCCCAGCAAGCGTGGAATTCTCTGGAACATAGGAAACATCAATTGAAGGATGCGAGTAGAAGGAAGGTGTTCAATGTATGGGTATTGATGGCTCTTCAGTGAGTGGAATGTGTGAACTATGGTTGACATATAGCAGTAACAGCCTCAGGAAGTTCAGAAGTGGTGAGGAAAGATGATAATGACCCTGAGGGGGAGGGGTGTTGCAGGAAGCACATACTCTTGTATGTTGTAGATGTGAAGTACCTGTCTAGACTGCCTGCTGGGTTGTCCTTTGAGAGGTCAGTAGACAGATTGTTCCACGAGTAGGTTCTTTTTCCCTATTATTTGATGGTGGTACAAGCTCAGAAACAGGTCACATTTACAGTCTTGTTTCCTGCGAGTACCCCTTTGGCCATCTTTATCAGGTAGCTTTTATGTTTTCTTTTCTAACGTCTATATGTTATTTGTACTTTTTTGAGTGAAATCAATGGAGTAGTGAATGTATATAAGTATTGTGTGTAACATTAACCATACAGTGAGCTTGACTGAATTACTCTGTCATTTTGTACTACTGGCTGCTGTGGAATGGTCTATATGTCAAATTACTCTGATTGGTCAGTAAATAAAACACGGACTGGCCAGTGGCTAGGCAGGAAGTATAGGTGGGACTAACAGAGAGGAGAAAAGAAAGAACAGGAAGACAGAGGGAGACACTGCCAGCCGCTGCCATGACAAGCGGCATGTGAAGATGCCGGTAAGCCACAAGCCACGTGACAAGGTATAAATTTATGGAAATGGATTAATTTAAGCTATAAGAACAGTTAGCAAGAAGCCTGCCACGGCCATACAGTTTGTAAGCAATATAAGTTTCTGTGTTTACTTGGTTGGGTCTGAGTGGCTGTGGGACTGGCGGGTGACAAAGATTTGTCCTGACTGTGGGCAAGGCAGGAAAACTAGCTACAACTGGCCTACTAATTTCTATGAATAAATTGTCTGGCTTATTCTTTGCTCTTTTCTTCTTTTCCTGTCCCTAGCTGTTCTTTTTCCTGATTCTTCAAGTAGATGAGAGTTGACTGGTCTAGAGTCTTTATATCTACATGCTGTATTCTGAAATCCTCTCTGCTGACTTTTCAAATACTTTACCTCTGGTCCCTTAAATAAAATATATATATATATGTATATATATATATATATATTGCTTATTTATTTATTTATTTATTTATGTGTTCATTTTTGTCTTCCTCCTACAAATTTAAGGTTGTTTGTAGAAGTTTATAAGCTGTGTAGCAAGAAAGGCAAAATAAAAACATAAACTAAAATACCTGATGTTAAACTAAATATTTACAAACAATAGGACAGAGATACTTCTCTAGACTTCCTAGTGGATGGTGTAGAAATGGAAATATAGTCAGTTTATGTTCTGTGGCGATATACTGTGTACCCTAATAAAATTTGCCTGAAGATCAGAGGACAGAACAAGCCACTAGATTAAACATAGAGGCCAGGCAATGGTCACTCACACCTTTAATCCTAGCACTTGGGAGGCAGAGATCCCTCTGGATCACTGAGTTCAAAGCCACTCTGGACTACATGAGATTAATCCAGTTTAAAAGAGAAACAGCCAGGCAGTGGTGGCACACACCTTTAATCCTAGTACTAGGAAGGCTGAGATAGGAAATGAAATGGCTGGGTGGATAAAGGCATATAAATAAGGCGTGAGGAGACAGGAACTCAAGGCCCTTTTGACTGAGGACTCAGGCATTCAGTCAGAGTTGGCGAGGTAAGAAGTGGCTGTGGCTTGTTCCTTTGTCTCTCTGATCTTTCAGTATTTACCCCAGTATCTGGCTCTGAGTTTTTATTATAAGACCATTTAGAATTCATGCAACAATGTACATAAAACTTGAAACAGTTTTGATTTTACAAGGAGCACAGTTCCTGGCACTAAGCTAAGAGGAAATGACATAAGTAGGATCCCATAGAATGACCTAAGTAGTGGCCTCAACAAGTAATGTTACAGTGGGTGCAGTAACAAGTTTCATACTTTCCACCTGTAGGTGAGACACATCATACCGGAGCACCTTTAAGAAAGACAGCTTTGTAGTGGGGAGGCTGGGTGAGAAATGTTTGAAACAGTCTTACTTAAAGAAGAAAAGGTTATTTAGTAATTAGGATGGAGATAGTACATGCCCTTTAGACATCTTGCACAAATACTTGTTTTGTTCACAAGAAGTGCAGCACTACTGGCATGGTATAGACCATCAAGGAGTGCTACCAGAGTAAATACTGAGTTTGAAATTGTCCGTTAGTGTTTAACATTGAAGGTAGAAAGTTAAGGTGATTGTATTAATGACTCAGGTAGCATATCAAGGTTAATACTGTATTGGTAGGCTCATTGACAGGCCTGATTCTTAGAAACTCAATTTTGTCAGCAAGGAATTGACTCTTGTTAGCAGTATACTTGCTAAAAAGAAACAGTGCATGTTTGTGTTCGCCTATTAACCTATTATGAGAAATGTGATTGTGAAGTCCCCTAGAATTCTGAGCCATTGAGCAATACATTATTTTGCTTCAGAATAAGCCAAATTATAACCAGAGGAGTTCCTTAGAGATCATCTTAAAATTGATTACCCTCATGGTCAGGATATACTTTTCAGTGTTGCTAGAGCATATCTGTCCCTAACAGTTCTAGGTACATTCTGAAAATTGTTCTTTGGCCTTCCCTTTCTTATTCTTAGTCAAATCAAACTCTCCCCTAAAAACATTCTATTTGTCACTGACAGCAAAAAAGTTGTGGTTAAAAGTCTACGTACAATATTTTGTTAAGGGTGAGGTTATTAGATATTTGCATTTTTTGTGAGCTCCTGCACTCACTCCTGTTTGCTGTGCTATCAAAATGCGGTTCAACTCCCATTTACGATAATGGCTTTTGATGTTTTATTCTAGTGAGGGATCATATGTAAATGTGCTAGCCATAGGCAACAATTCAAGTGTAATTTTAGACCACACTATAAGTACAAATACATAATAAAGTATTGTGGTGGCTTAATGGTTAAACTTTGGCTTTGTAGTCAAATTTGATACTCTCTCCCTCCCCCCCTCTTTTATTTTCATTCAAGCAGGTGCTGGGAGTGTTAGAAGCAAAATGTGTAGCCCCCTGAACAACAATAAACTTTGAAAAATGATCACTTTAATGCAGCCATGAAAATGTCTTGTTATCATTAAACTAGAGTTTAGGAGCCTGGAATGATTGAAATTGGCATTAGGTAGAAGGACCAGGTGGTTGGGACAGTTGGCTCCTTATTTGGAGGGGGGAATTATGTCAGTGTCACATACTGCATACAAATTAGTTGGAAGGGATTACAATTTGAATGTTCAAAGGGTAACTGAAAATACTGCAGCAAGAGTCGGAGAAGTTTTTATTTAGTTGATGGATTACAAGGCTTCTGACGTGACAACAGCTCAGAGGCCGTGAAAGGGAAAGATTTAACTGGATACGGGGTTTAAGGTTCTATCAGATTCTGCAGGCAAAATTAACATAATAGATGGTAAAAATACTGGCTTATATGTATAAGGTTGAGGATCATTATGTTAATTATGAATACTTTGATAAAACTCCAATAGGAGATTGACCATACAAAAGAATGACGGGCCAGTGCCATTCATGGCTCAGCCAATAGAGCAAACACTTGTTGCTCGAGCCCAAGTTCTATCCCTGGAACCCATGGAAAGGTGGAAGGAAAGAACGGACTCCACAAAGTTTCCTGTGATCTCCACTCATGGACTCAGCATGCACACACCTGCACGTTTTACATGCATACAGTAATAAATAAAATTTATTTTAAAAAGAGGGTGAAGCAATTGAGACATGACTGTTTGGGGGAAATAGTGGACAAATTAAAATATTAAAGGAAAGGATAATGTTGGAAGGAATACTGGCTATAATTTAGAGGTAATTGAATGTTTTGTATATACTTATGATTTTATTACATGACAAGCATCATTTTAAATCACAGAATAGTTAAGTGGGGAGTTCTGACTGAATGTGCAGGACACAGATAAATGATGAGCTGTGCAAGCTTGTAGATAACTGCATTTCTCCCTCAGTGTTTCCTAAGTAATTGTAAGTTTCCTGACAGTTTTTCTTGTATTCCTGCATACATATCTTAAAAAAAAGAAACTCCCTCCACGTTTTTTGTTCTTACTTAGTTTTTGCTTTCTTTACAAATGCCTTTAATATATTCTCTCCATGTCCTACTGTTCCTCTTTGGCTTACTTTGTAACCTTCTCTAGAGTTCTTTATCATTATTGTTTGTAGAGATTTGCTATAAATTAGACCTTTTGCTTTTGGAGACTCTTGGTTCTGTAGAAATTGTTTCAGAAAGTTCTTACCCAGGAGATAGCAGTTAACCTGACTTATTGTTTCACCGTTAATTTCTCAATGGATGATGGCAAGCAATAACCTAACAGAACATCTGCTATAACTTGTTTGTGTTATTTCACACAACTCCAAATTGTCTGGAGAGAGGGGAGGGGAGAGAGAATAACTAAATACTTTGCTTTAAAAGGAAGGAATCAGAAATCTTAATTCTAGTTACTGCTGACTTGTACATAGTGATGCCAGTAAAAAGTCACTTAAGAAGATGAAGTAATAATGCAATTAAAAGAAGCTGAAGGGGACAGCAGGATTTACTGGTTTTAAAATTAATCTACATACAACTTCAGTTGGTAGTATTAGCTTAAGGTAGAATGGTTCTGGATAATAGAAAATCACAAATTATCTAATTGTTTATTTAGTTGTTTAATAACAGCCTATATTTTAAGCATATATCCCTCTATGTCAGTAATGTTAGCACCATATTTAAGGTTATGTGTAATTTTTATTTTGTGCAAACTAGAGGTTCCCCTGGGGGCCTCCCCCTCCCCCTTTTTGAGACAGAGTCTCACTATATAGCTCTAACTGTCCCGGAACTCACTATGGAGACCAGGCTGGCCTTGAACTCACAGAGACCCACCTGCCTCTGTCTCCCAAATGCTGGGACTAAAGGCGTGTGCCACCATGCCTGGATTAATTTTCTTACATTCCTCAGTCCAGTGTAAGTATTAGAGTTTTTGGAGGTGAGAAGCAAAGCATAGTGGTTAGCTCATATGATAATGGATATATATTTACTAAATATTTTCTTGGGTTAGTTTCAAGATTAACTGCTTTCATTATGGCATGCCTTATGTTGTTCGTATCATGCCTACTACTACAAACATGTTAAACATAGTAGATAACTATCTCAGCAGTAGTACCATAGAATAGTTTTTGTTCTGTTATGCATATCTATGCATAGCTGATGAAGGTTAGAATCACCTGCTCAGAGCATGTTTGTGCGTGTTTTTAATACTATTGCCAGTTTCCTTCTCATTCCTGCCCTGAGAATCCTAAGTACAGAGTACCTCAGAGAGCTTAAGATCCTCCCTGAATAGGGCTAGAACAGTGTAAGAATCTGTACTCCTGAGCCAGAATGTAAAATTGAGAATGAATTTTCTGTTAAAGGATAGATCGTACATACAGAGAAGTACAGGTTTTCATGGTGAGGAGTCTGAGCATGGTTTTGTTGGGTTGCCTGTGTTGTACAAGGCTGCAGCACATTGGCCGGAGCTATAGTCTTATCTGAAGGTTGCAGCTGGGAGAGATCTTCTACTGAGTTTGCTTCCATGGTTGTTGGATGGATTCCGTTCTCCTGGCTGGCTGTGGGACTGAGGGCTTCAGTTTCTTCTTGTCAGGCACTTAGTTGTTCAGAAACTGCCCTCATTCCTTTGCTTTGCGGCTTTTCCAGCTTTGTTAAAGAGACGACCAGAGAGAAAGCTAGCAAGGAAAGGAATTCATTGCTTTTGTAACTGAATTGAGACAGATTAGGAAGAAAGACTCAACTCCAAGAGGATATTTTTCCCCTCTGAAATGCTATTTGGCTGAGGGCTAAGTATTGAATGAAAATTTCCCGAAAATGAGACTATTAATTTTATGTTCAATCTTGATAGCTAGCACCCCTTAGTGTATATGAATGTATGTGTACACACACACACACACACACACACACACACACACACACACACACTGACAAAGATTGTCAGGCACAGGTATTTCAGTTGTTTGATTGACAGTTGTCAGACCCTTCTCCCACACTGACCTACTTGTGGCCTTCATCTCTATTAGAGCAGGCTGAGTCAAAAACACCAAGAGCCATTAACTCCGCCCCAGCCAAGGCATAGTCAGTAGAAGAGAGCAATGTGGGAGAGAGACAGTAGAAAGTTGAAGCTGTGGAACATGAGGAGCTGATGAGACAGAGAAGGGTGAAGGGCGGCAGAGAGCTGAGGTGTTGGAAAAGATTGCCAGGAGAATTAATTCCAGAATGCTTTTAAGAGCTCTGGCTTCTTAGGATCCATAATTCTACGAGCTGAGGGTCCAACACTTCAAGCTCAGTACTAGGCCCCTGGAACTTAAGTGCAGAGGTGTCACACCGTAAGCAGACAGCTCCAGACATTCAAGGCTCAGAGTTACTGGCATTAAACAAGTGGTACTTAGATTGTGCGTTCTTTTCATCTACATAGAGCAAAAGAATCCTTAGTTGACTATTAATATAATCTTCCAAAGTAATATCTTCCCTTCTATCATGTTATTAGAAACAAGTTACTTGATCCATTCCACACTCAAGGGGAAGTAGAAATACTAGGAGTCAGGTGTCAGGGGAGGCTCTCTTAGAAATCTACCTAACACCTAACTTTCAGTAATTTTTAGGATCCTAAAAGGTGCCAGGTGGTGGTAGCGCACACCTTTAATACCAGCACTTGGGAGGCAGAGGCAGGCAGATCTCTGTGAGTTCGAGGCTAGCCTGGTCTACAGAGCAAGTTCCAGGACAGGCTCCAAAGCTACACAGAGAAACCCTGTCTCGGGGGGGAAAAAAAAGAGTCCTGAAGCTTAAAGTTGGTTGTTTGCCAATTGAAGAGTTGCTAATTGGTTAAGAGAACTTGTTCCTCTTGTAGCGGCCCAGGGTTCAATTCCCAGCACCTACATAGTGTCTAACAAGCATCTGTAACTGTAGTTCCAGGGCACCCACTGCCTTCTCTGACTTCGGAGGGTACCAGGCACGCATGAGGTACACACATACGTGTAGGCAAAACATTCATACATACAAAAAAGTAATGAAATAAATAAAATTTAAAAGTGTTTAAAGTTGTTCTCTAGGGTTTGGATTTGGGCCTTGGGAGACTGCATGCATATGGGGTAGGGGCATGAGGATCACATGAGAGACTCCCCTTTATGGACTTCATTTTCTAGAAGGAAAGGTCTTACTATTCCTTGTGACTGCCATGTAACACCATTTTCTAGGCAGTAAGTAGCATGACTGTCAAAGGGAGAGCAGTGAGTGTTGAGAAGCAAACATTTCTGAAGCTTTCTTCCAGTTGTCAGGAGATCAGGAAGGACAGTTTTGTTACAGTCTTTGAAACTCCATGTCAGTCACGGAAAAACACAATGTATTGGTGTGATACTTGGTTGGCCGAGATAGAGAATACTTCAGTGGTAAGTTATATTCCCTCCCCTCTTTGCTCAGCTTTTGGTGCCCCATTGAAATGTCTCCAGGAGCCCTATAGATACGCATAGCAGAAAAAAAAAAAAAACTGCTTGTGTTTTGTTACTGTCTCCTTCAGTGGTCTTAGTCTTTGATTTGTTGTTTATTTTTTGAGCTGGGTCTCATACTGTAGCCTAGACAGTCCTCAACTTACCAAAATCTTCCTGCTTCCCATTACAGATATTAACCACCACTTCTGGCTCTGGTCATGATTTATTCAAGATAAAATGTCTTCATCTGCAAACTAGAGTTGTGGATTATATCATAAAGAAGACTCTTTGAGGCTTCATGGGGAGTTTTGATTTATTGCTTGTTTTTGTTTTAGCTTGGCTTCAAATAGAACATGAATGACTAAAACGTATGATAATGGTGACTTAAGGTAAAAGTTAGGGAAGATGAGATGACTTGTCTAGTCTAGACCACATAGCTAAGAAATAGAGGAGCTGGGCATTAAACCCTGGTTGTCTGGTTTCCAGTTGGGACTTTTACCCTGCAAGAAGCTACATCCTGGGTTGTGCTGGAGATAAGTATCCAGAAAAACTCTAAAATTTATTTGTATTACTAAAATTTTAAAGTAAGAAGCCATTGAGCCTGTCCAGAACTTTGTACATATTTCATCATTTTCTCACTTCTACCCTTTAGTTATCAGTGCAAACCTCTGCACACTCAAGTGTTCCTTCTAGATACCAGCTTTCTCCCATGCTATCTCTAGACTTCTTTGAAATACTGTAAACTCTAAGTTTCCTCCTTTTATTCACCTGGAATTCTCCTTCTCAAACCTATTGAAGTCTAGGTTCCAAAGACACAGTTTGAGAAAACTTAGGTGGTATAGGGCTCTGCCTTCTGTTTTTATTTTTCTAGTGGCACTTAGGAAGTCAAGATGTTGAAAGAACAGCAAAGAAGGAAACGGAGAAGATAGCTTTCCAGGATCCAGGGCTTTATTGGCATATGCATTCCACAAGGTATAATTAAAAGGGAAGGAAAGACTGGAGTAAATTGATGGTCTCTTGGGAGGGTGGAAGAGCTGGAAGTTTGGATGAGTTTGAGAATAGGTCTGTAAAGGGAGGAAGTGTATGAAAGATCTAGGAGGTTGGGATTGCAGTTGGAGAGTTTAAAGTTTTAGAAGAGGGTTAGTTAATTCTAGGTGATGGCAAGGTTTAAGATCTGGATGTTGATGTGATAGATTTAAAACAAAGAGATAGTCATAGAATTGAGGATGATGACCCACATAGGGTAACAGTGGCCTTTCATGTGCAGTGAATTCTGTGATAATTCACGAGAGTGTAGTCTGGAAGGCACTTTTGCTATCCTTGTCCCTTGTTTAGTATCAGATGAGGAGATACTCATTTATTAGCAGGGGATATATATGTTAATTTTGTAATTGAGATTTGCAAACTCTTCACTGGAAAGTAGCATTGAGTGCATGATGGGATTCTTTTGTGTTATCTTTTGAGGATATTCCCTACCACTGTGCTTTATGTTCTGAGTGTTTTGACCTTTATTGCCATTCTGGGCATTTTGTTTCTGAACAACAAAGAACAGAAAAGGATATGAGAGGAAGAACAAATGAATAAACACTTGTCTCAGAATGTTAGAGATATGCTGGTGGTTTGGAGGAGAAATGTCTGCCACAGATCAGACAGAAATGAATTATATCATGATGTGGGATATATTGTGTGTCTTCTTTGGTTTGACTTTGCTGTTGTGTTAATCATGTATAATTATGTTCTCAGAATTCAGATTGTCATGTTTTAGTTTTAGGTAAAAGTAGAAAATAATGCTTAATAGCATTTCTATTCTTGATGTCACTGTAAGAATATGAAAGGGGAAATTTGATCTAATTTTCAGGGGATTAGTTTATTGTTAACACGCCCCTAGGAGGATGCCACTGGGGCTGCCTGATGATCTGCACCAATAACAACCAAACTTGAGGGAACTCACAGGTATATACCCTTAAGAGATGCCTTAGTTAGGGTTCCTATTGCTGTGAAGAGACACTGTGACCATGCAACTCTTATAAAGGAAAACGTTTAACAGGGGCTGGCTTACAGTTCATTACAGTCCGTTGTTGTCATGGCCCGCAGGTAGACATGGTGCTGGAGAAGGAGCTGAGAGTTCTGCATCTGGATTGGCAGGCAGCAGGAAGAGAGAGACACTGGGTCCAACTTGAGCATGTGAAACCTCAAAGCCCACCCCCAGTGACACACTTCCTCCAACAAGGCCACACCTTCTAATAGTGCCTCTCCTGGTAACCAAACATTTGAATCTATGAGCCTATGGTGGCCATTCTTACTCAAACCACCACAAGAGATGACTGAAGAGTTCCCAGTGTGCTTTCTAATGTATTCTTCACATTCTCATACCTAACCAGTTTTCCATGTTGAAGATGTCTATGCAAGAACCACTAAATAAGTGTTGTAGGGAGTTTAAGACTCCACATCTGTCTTTGATGTTCATTTTTTTCTCTACTGTGAAGGAGAGCCAGCACTGTATTAAACTCTTTTGTTGATCATTTGAGAATACAAACCAAATTAGTATGTTTTTGGTTTTCTATTTTGTTATAAATTCTAAACTAAAGAATGTTCATAATTGAGCCACAATGGCAAGATAAACAAGATAAACAAAATAGTTATGATTGTTAAAAAAGATTTTAAAATGTTCTTTAAAATTGTAACCGAATTTGATGTTTCTTATATCAAAGCAAATTGATGTGGATAACTAATTATACCCTTTTTTTTTTTTTGAGAGCATCTTGCTATGTAGCCCAAGCTGTTCTTGGATTCCCTATATAGCTTAAGTAGACCTTGAACTCAAGATCTTCTTGCCTCAGCTTCTGAGTACTAGGATTATAGTTATGCACCAACATGCTCGGGTAGTTTGTGACTTGATCTGAGAATGTGATGACACTAGGAAAAAACATACTTCCCTAAGGTGAAATTTCTGTTATTTCTATTGCAGAGGCTACAGTGGCTGGCGTTTTGCCAGGTTCTTTCCATTAACTGATTAGTGTATACATTTAATGCCAGTTTACATAATCTAATTGGGCCAGTGGAGTTTTTAATGCTCTTTTATTGCACGCAGTTCATTGTTCGTTACAGTGTATATTTTAAAGTAAGATGGCCCAGTGAGAACTTAATGATGAATTTGCTAATGAGATACTTCTGAAAGACAGAGACTTGATTTTCAAGAAACAAGAGAACAAGAGTTTCTGTAGTTCTTCTATTTAATGGATTGAATCAGTTGCTTTTATTTTCATCAGCTCAAGAGTTTATATTTGAGTCAGAAACAAAACTTTCAGCCTCTACAGTCTGTAATGATTTATTAAATAGCTCCTGTAGAATAAGACACTATTTTGTCCTCTCCTGTTTCATTCTTTATTTTCTAGTTTAGTTTTCTTGAGTCTAAATTAGAACTAAGTTAAGTTTTCATTCATAGCTCATCAGAGGAGGAGGTCATTGTGGTGGTCAGTTCCCTGTCCTCCTGTCTGTCCTTGCCGTCCTTTTTTTGAATCTGGTGTCAGATGTGCCTGCTTCTGTTGGCACAATAGTAGAAACGTTGGCTGGTGGAAGGTGTCAGTTTTTGCTGTGTTTCCTTTGGCTTTTGATCCTTTCCCTTGCTTTTTTGAAGCAGCAGAGGGGAAGGGAGGAAAAAAAAAGAAAAAACAACAACTTCACTAACATTCAGACTCTAACTGCATCTAGGCAGTTTTATAAATCTTGGGGTTTTTTGGGGAGGTTGTTTTTTTTTTTTTTTTTTTTTTTTTTTACTAGAATGCAGAATAGATTTTTTTTTTTCCTGGTATGGTTGGGCCTTTGAACATAGTATTCCAGATACCTGTATAATGTATATTCAATTATTTAAATAAAACACTTTGCTTTTAGAAGCCTGTTCACACATTATTTGGTTTTTAAAGAAGAAAAGTTTTAGTACTTTCTGAAATTAGGAAAAATGCTTTAGTGTTGTTTTAATAATTTTCATACAATTAGAGTATTAATCTAATTTAAAGATTATGATGGAGGTTGGGGATGTAGCTTAGTTGGTATTGTTGTACAAGGTGCCTGGGGTTAATCCCCAGCAAAAAGGTGGCATACACCTATAATCCCAGCACTGGGGAGGTGGAAGCAAGTTCCCCCCTCATCCAAAATATGTTTTTAGTTTGTTACCCATTATCAACTTTGATATAAAAATATTTCATGGAAAAATGTAGAAATAACAACTTAAGCATCTTGAATTACATGCTGCCTGAGTTCCATGGTGAAATCCTGTACCATTTTGTTCTGTCCTGCCCAGGTTGTGAGCCTGTTGAGGTTATGTATGCTAACCTCACACTAGACAGGAACTGCTTTGGTTACTAGATTGACTATTAGGGTTTTCTAGTGCTTGTATTTAAGTAATCTTTATTTTACTTAGGAATGAACTCAGATACAAGAGTAGTAATATGACACCTGGGATATGCCCAGGAGACTTGCATAGTGTTTCCTTTGAATGAAAACATAGAAGTTATCCATATAAGAAAAGAAAAAAAAAAAAAAGCATGCTGAGATTTAACTGTAGTACAATAAAGGTATTTTGAGAGACCACATTCACATACTTTTTTTACAATATATATTATAGTTGTTCTATATCACCATATGCCTAATTTATAAATTAAACCTTATAATAAGTGTGTGTTTATGAGGAAAAAGTCAGATTATGCAGGGTCATTAATTGTCTTTTGGCATCCAGCGGAGGTCTTGGGCCCTCTTCTGCCAGTGAGGGAGAACTACCACGTAGATATTTAAAGGGGCACAAGGTCCTTTTAGATATCTCACAAGTGTTTCATGAGCTAAGGTCAGAAAGACCTTAGCTCAACCTCATTCTTCCAGGTGATTTAGAAGAGAAGCCCCCTTGAATCTAGAGATTTTTCACAAGAAAATTCCTATCTAGAATCTATCACGCTATCGCTTAGCGTGAACTAAGCGATAGGTGGGAAGTAGCTTTCTGAATTTTGGAAATTTCAAGTAAAACTACAGGGTATAGAGGATAGCAAATAGGATTCTTTATGAACATGGAGAGTAAAATTAGATTTGAACTTAAGAAAAAGAACAGGTAACAGAGCATGCATTCTAGTGATATGAAACTGGAGACAGCAAGGTTGCTGGGAGAGCATCAGAATAATCCATGTAAGAATGATACAGAGTCAGGGTAGAGCACTTGCTTAGCCTGCTCATGGTTTGGGTTTGAGTCCTACTGCTGGGGGTTGGGTTGGGGTAGGGTGACTTAGAGGCCCAGATTAAAGAGTACTAAGAGTCCTAATTGGTGAGTGGGAAAAAGTGGGAGGGGAGGTAGAATCTTTGAGAATTGATGATTGATTAGATTTAGAAGGTAAGAATGATTTTTCAACTACAGGAACAGTGGCTGTGCCAAACATCAAGATGAGAAAGAATATCAAGGGAACAATTAGTTCTTAGGAGGAAACATGGGAGACAGGAGACAACAGCTGGGGGATAGGGTCCTAAAGGCAGGGACTTACCTTGTTTAGAGAAGGTGGAGACAACATGAGTGGTTTTGCTTCAGAGAATTCATCTCCGTGTTTGCTCCATGCCCAGTGGCGGTGCAGCTCTGATTACAGGGTCAGGTTTGTCTGCAGTCACTTGGTTGGTTCAGAGTGAGTTTACTGCTCAGATGAAGCCATCACCGTGCTTGCTAGAGGATGGAATGGTCTTTGTTTTACTTAAACAGGCGTGTTGCAGTTAACTGCTCACCATGTGAAACCTGAGGAAGTGAGAACGAAGAAGCGAGAGAAGGAATATATAGTATCAGGTCCTGGCAGTATTTCTGGAGTGTCTAAAAGTGTTATGCTTTACATAAGCCACAAGATCCTCCTTTGTTTCGTTTCATTGGTATTGTGTTTTCCTGTACCTTGAAATTGATTAGCACCACAACTACCACAACTGATAATAGAAATTATAAAGTTGTTAAGAGAGAAGATGGTGGGAATAGTTTTAGCTGAATAGTTGATGAAAAGATGAAAGTAACCTTGAGTTCCAAGTTGAGAATAGTTGAGTGAACTGACTTGCATGCCTGTGATTAGAAGCAACCGAAACTAGGCTACAGACCTTGCACTTAGTTCAGTGGTGGTTGTACTGTCTAGTCTGACTCATCTCAACTGAAAACTTAGGGAATGGTTGTCTTTGGATGAACTGCTTATGGATAAAGGAAAAGTGTGCGCGCACAAAAACATGAGCGTCTGTGTGTATGGAAACTCTTTGATATAGCTGTACATTGGCTTTCTTCCTGTGAAGATCCTGAATGAAGACCTATTGATATATTAGGTCTGGGTGCACTGGTCACAGCTACACAGATCTTTCAGACACTCATTCTTTTAATTGCTTTAGGGAAAGAGATACTTATAAAGCAGTAAAACACTATCTGAATTTGGCAGTTCATTTTCACTGTCTAGATATGCTTGTGAAAAATGTCTCCCCAGAACCTTTAATTTTGTTCCTAAACAAATAACAGAGCCATTTCTTGATGCTGTCTATTGCTCAGGGTACTTTTGGTGATGAGATTTTTATTAAGTTGGGTAGGTGAGTTGTAGACCATGTCCTTCAGGGAATCATTTATTGTTTTGTACAAGAATAGGTAGTACCTGAGGAATCATGTCTTATTTTGGGTATCAAATAATCTCTTGCTTGAATATCTGACATTGGCACTACTTTTCTTTGATTTAAACTGAAAAACCAGCCAGTGCTCACTTGAACATAAGCAAGATAACAGTTTTTTATTAACTTATTGGCTCTATTTTTGCTCTGTGAATAAGAAAAGCTACAACACTATAGTAACATATACCTGTGTCCTTATGATCAGGTGTTTGGCCTAATGTCAGTTACTGGCATTTTTTCTTTTAGAAGTGTCTGTCTTTTGAGCACTAACATTGTTTCCAGTTGAAAATGTTAGAAATAGATAAGACTTAGGATATATGATAGCTTCAGATCTAAAGAAAGTTGCTGAGAGGCAAAATAAAAGCTTTTGTTAAAACACTGAAACAAAAAGAACATTGGAGAAAATGGTAAGGGATCTATTTAGACAAGACTACCTAGTGGTATCATTTATTAACATCATGATGATATACCAGGCTGTGTGCTTAACTGTGTTGCTTAACTAATACTCAGGTATATCAGGATGTACATGTTTTGAAACCCCATTTTAAAGAAGCATCTTGAGATTTAGATGGAAAAACTTGTCCAAGGTTCTGAAGCTAAGCTGATTCTCATGTCCCCACTTTTTTTTTATTTTTTATTTTTTTTAACGTTGATGCTACAGTTACCTGATGGAACTATGTGCTCTTACCTCCAGTTGGGATTCTAAAAAGTCCCATTTTCTGGTTTGGCAATTTTGAGATAGGGTCTCACTGTGTAGCTTCTGCTGTCCTGGAACTCAAGTGTAGACCAGGCTGGCTTCCAGTTCTCAGAGATCTGCCTACCTCTGCTCTTCTAGTGCGGGAATTAAAGGTACACACCACTATGCCCGGCTTTCTGTTATTTCTTACAGCTTAGGAACATTTTCATCATTTGGGAGAAGTGATATAAGGGTTTTTGTTTGTTTTGAAACAAAACAAATTTCTCCTCATAGTCCTTATTTTGAATGTACTACACTGGGAGGCATTTTGATGATCGGTCATAAAAAAATTCCATTCTCTGTTTTCTTCACACCCAATATTTATTGTAAATTGCAAAAAAATTTTAATTGTGATTTGATATTTTTTACCTTCCTCACAGTAATATCCAGTATGTGTCTAGACATGCTTAGAGACGAGGTGTATCATTCATATATACACAGAAGATCAGTCATTAAGTGTTACCAGGCACTCATGACATCTGTTCTCTAAAGAGATACATAGCAAATACTTTGGATTTTGTAAGCTTAGAAGCAAAATGGAAGATATTATGTAGATGCTTATATAATGAGAGAGAAGATGTCATTGCATTTTTAATTGGTAAAATGTAAAATATGGTAGTAATGTAAGATTTTGTGATACAAGCCTAGAGTAGAATGATTTTGGAGGAATAATATTTTTTAGTTAGGGACCCATGTTAGTGTCCTTATCAGATATTTTACAGATATTCTGTAAAAACTATTCTTAGCGTCTAGGCAGTTGCCATGTAAATGTGAGGACCTGAGTTTGGATCTGTAGAGTCCACATAGGGCTGGATGGACATGTTTGCACACATCTGTAAATCCAGTCCTCGTTCAGTGAATTGAGAGTGGAGACAGGAGAGTCCCTGGGAGCCCAAGGACTGGAGACACAGGCTCAAACAAGATGGAAGGCAAAGACCAGCACTCAGTGTTGTCTTCTGACCTCCACACATGCACATCATACATACACATTAAAAAAACAAACGGGGCTGGGGAGATGGCTCCTCAGTTAAGAGTGCTGTGGCTCTTGCAGAGGACCTGGGTTCAGATCCCAGCACCCACATGGTGGCTCACAGCTATCCCTAACTCCAGTTCCATGGGATCCTACACCCTTTTCTGAACTCTGGGCACCAGGCACAACTGTGCTGCGTGTACGTATACACACACACACACACACACACACACACACACACACCACACACATCAAGTAAACAATTTGTATAACGACAAAACCCAAACTATCTTTCGCTTGTGTGCTATAGAAAACCAGGCACTATGCCGGGCGTCACCTGGACGGTCACTGGTTTGCCAGCCCCGCCTTCCTTGCTGCTCTCCACCGCTGGTTTCGTGGGACAGTGAAACACAGTAGAAACCGCTGCTCTGCTGACTGGTACTAAGTACCAAGGAGGAAAAGAAAACATGGGAGGACATGTATATACATTCCTGTATTTCCTAAGCAGTCTTAACTAAATTAGTGCCCCTTAATAATAGCAGTAAACAGGCGGCGCACGCCTTTAATCCCAGCACTCGGGAGGCAGAGCCCGGCCTGGACTACCAAGTGAGTTCCAGGAAAAGGCACAAAGCTACACAGAGAAACCCTGTCTCGAAAAACCAAAAAAAAAAAAAAAAAAAAAAGCTTTTTAAATTTTATGTTTCTTTGTTGAGAGAGAGAGAATTTAGTGATACTGGGGATCAAACCCAGGGCCTTTTTGTATGCTAAGCAAATGCTACACCATTGACTTATATCCTCAGCCTTGGGATGATTTTTGTATATGGTTTTAGTTATCTCTGCTTTCTCTTATCATAGTAGCTGCAGTATAGATACTTAATAAACTCTTTGTTCTTTTAATGTGGCCAAATGAGGAAAACCAAAGATAAATTTTTTTATGTACAGTTTTTTACTGTTTCAGTCAACAGTTATTCAGGTACATACTTTTTTTTTTTTTTTTTAAAGATTTATTTATTTATTATGTATACAGTGTTCTGTCTGTATATATGACTGCAGGCCAGAAGAGGGCACCAGATCTTGTTACAGATGGTTGTGAGCCACCATGTGGTTGCTGGGAATTGAACTCGGGACCTCTGGAAGAGCAGTCAGTGCTCTTAACCTCTGAGCCATCTCTCCAGCCCCCATACTTTGTTTTAAAGAATTGTGAGAAACAAAAGATAAATCAGAAACAGTTATTGCCCTCAAAGGAAATAGTTTCTGGAGGCAGTTTGTAAATTATAAATACAGTTGTTGGCTTTTATGTGCATAGGTATTACCTTTGTTTTGCAGAGAGAGTTGTGTGCTTTAGTTTTGTTTTCCCATGCTTTAGGAGTGATCATTTGCACTTGAAATGAGCTGGGGTAGTGCACCAAGAGAGGAGCTGGGGCAAGAATACAGAAGATAGGATTTTAACAGGTGGATTATGAATCTGGAGGGGAAGGCTGCACTTGAGAAAGGAAGAAGGGCTGGAAAGATGACTCAGATTAAGAGCACTGGCTGCTTTTCCAGAGGTCCTGAGTTCATTTCCCAGCAACCACATGGTGACTCCTAACCATCTATATTCTGATATCCAGGCATACATGCAGGCAGAACACACACACACACACACACACACACACACACACACACACACACACACACACGAGTGAGGAAAGCAAAATCTGATAGAGGCAGAAAATGCCAGTCTTGTTTGGAGCAAAAGTAGTCTTCTTGGCTAGAAAGAATATGGGTAAAGAAAAAGTAAATAAGTTGAGGCCAGTTTGTGTAGGATCTTAAATATCAGATGAAGGTGTTTGGACTTAATTCAGTAGACAGTGGGGAGCCACTGCAGTGTTTTGAGTAACATGATTTTCACTTTGTGTGGATTAATCAGTGGCATTGTTGGTAATGAATGATTGAGGAAATGATTTTTCATTGTTGTATCTTTTTTCTCCCTGTAAAACTAAAATAAACTTTTAGTAAACTTAATTTAGCTATCAGATAATAGTAAGAATCTTTACTAATGATATGGGAGAAAGAAATAAATGCTTAAAGCCTCATACTGCACCAATTTTTTTCTTTTTCTGCTTTTGGTTTTTCAAGACAGGGTTTCTCTGTGTAGCCCTGGCTGTCCTGGAATTTGCTTTCTAGACCAGGCTGGCCTCGAAGTTAGAGATCTTCTTGCCTCTGCCTTCTGCATACTGGGACTCAAGGCGTGTGCCATCACTGTTCAGCTAATACTGCACTGATTTTTTTAAACCTGCTTAAATTCACCTTTTGTCAACTTGCGGTTTGAATTTTTGTGTGCAGACTCTTTGGCAGTGAGTTAGTTGTATACCACAGGTAAATTAATCTTCCAGGGCTGGAGAGATGGCTCAGAGGTTAAGAGCATTAGCTGTTTTTCCAGAGGTCCTGGGTCTGATTCCCAGCACCCACACGGTGGCTCCCAATCATCTATAATGAGATATGGTGCCCTCTTCTGGCATGCAGGCATACATGCAGGCAGACACTATACATAAATAAAATAAAAAAATAAAGATTTATCATTAAAAAAACTGTGTTTAAAAAACTAATCTTACAGAAAGCCTTTTATACAGTATTTTATTTTTGTTTTGTTTCTTTTTTGGCTGCTTAATAAATTGCAGATTTCATAACCCAGTAACATAGGCCTTTCCCCATTCACCTCCCCTACATTTGCTACTCCAATGTAACTATTGCTATGAGATTCCTGTTTCTTTGTTTCATCTGCTGTAGTTGTGGCCTCCAGAGAGTTAAAATTGCAGAGAAGGCTGCATATTGATGTGCTGAGAACTCAAGAGACTAGGTCATCTAGTGGAGCAGATGGAAGGTACTTCCTAGACTTGCTGTGGCCCAGGTATTGTGGCAGGTCATGGAGAGCTGATGGGAAGTGACACACAAGTGGTCTCTGCTCTTTGTAGACGTCGTCTGCAGAAACAAATGTTAATCATTAATAATAATCAACTACTGTGGTAATTACAAACTGGGGTGAGTCCTGTCAGGGAAGGACTCTGCGGTACTTTAACAAAGTATGTAAGGAAAGGAAAATTAAAAGGGAGGGAATTTAGAGAGGCACTTTGGGGAAGGTCTTGGAAGAAGTGAATTTAAAGCTGAGAATTGAAATGGGAGAGCATGTAGACTGGTAGAGTGAAAATGGCATTCCAGTCAAAGAACAAGATGCATCAGGACCCCACATGAGCAAGACTTTGTAGTATTAGCTGACCTAAAAGATCAGTGTGGCTGGAACCGACTCTGATCACTGAAGACTTAAGGGAAACCTAGAAGGACCAGAGGATGTGCAGCCCTTTAAACCACAACTCCTGCCAAGGCAGGAGTTGGGAAAGATGTGGAGAAGCAGTGGTTTTAAGAGAGGATTTGGAAGTAAAAGGAATGGAATAGTTCACAGTGATAAAATAATTTTGTTTGGTTTGTTGTTGTCTCACAAGCTTAGTGTTTTCTTAAACTACGATGTTAGTAAGTAGATGAGAGACCGTGTTCAGTGTAGTAAAGGCTAATAAGAATTTGAGAAGTATTCAGCTGCTGAAAATGTTTGTTTAGTTTTGTATTTATTTGGTGGGTTGATGTTTGCCATTGGGAGGATTGTACTCACAGGCTCAAGCAATGCCAGGAAGTGCTTCTACGTTCTCAGCCCTTGTATACTGTTTTGTTTTGTGTTTTTGGAGACAGAGTCTCCCACTGTAGGCCTGAAACCCGCTGTGCAGTTACAGGCTGGCCTCAGACTTAGCAGCAATCCTCTGACCTCAGTCTCCCGTGTGTCGGGATTACAGGCATGAGCTCCCATGCTAGTTTCCTTGTATACTTTAAAAATGGGCCTTGTGATGGCTGGCAAGATGGTTCTGGGATGAAGAGTGCTTGTTGACAAGCCTGATGACGACCGGACTTCAGTTCCTTCCACATGGTGGAAAGAGCAAACCAGCTGCTGGAAGCTGTCCTCTGCCTGCCACCTACGCAGAGACCTCATGCACCCACACACTTGCACACAGTTAAATAAGTAAATAAAACGTCTTTACAATTTTCATGGAGTTGGTGAGGTAGTAAGTACCCTGTGGTTGTGGTTCTCAGCTAGGCCAGATGTTGCTCATCCTCTTCCTCCAGGGGAGGCAATGACCAGAGACCCATTTTCTTCTAAATACCCTACAGTGAACAGGTCAGTCCACTTTCCTTCCCCCTCAAATTGCCTGGTTCAAAAAGTCTGTAGTGCTTCATTTGAGAAACTAGAGTTAGTGACTTGAACCCTAAAATAACTTTATATTTATCCAAGGTGTGATTAGGAATGTTGCATTTTCTTTTTTTTAATTTTTTAAAAAATTATAATTACACCATTTTCTTCCTTCTCTTTTATCCCCTTCAACCCTTCCCATGCATCCCCTCTACACGCTCTCAAATCATGGTCTATAATTTTAATTGGCCTTAAAATTCATGGCCTTTTCTTTGTTACATGTATTTTAAAGTTATTTATTCTATAACAGACTCACTTCCATGTCCTTGCACATAAATACATAGCCTTTTAAAATACTTATCTTGGAAAAGATATACATTATTTGAATTTTGCCTGTTATTACAGTTGCCTTTGAGATACTGCAAATTTTTTAAATCTGTCACTGGTATTAAGATTGGTGGTTTCTGAATTCACTGTGAAGAGTAATGTGATTGGGTGTTAATCAACTAGGTATTCTCCATAAAGTAAGAGTTTATAAAATAGTAGTTGGCTTTAAAGTAGTTTAAAAATGATGCTTTTACAAAATCTTTTTTTTAAACAAATTTTTAAATTTATTTATTTGTATTCTCTGTGCATTGGTGTTTTGCCTGCATCCATGTCTGTGTGAGGGTGTCAGATCCCCTGGAACAGGAGTTACAGTTGTGAGCTGCCATGTGGTTGCTGGGAATTGAACTCAGGTCCTCTGGAAGAGCAGCCAGTGCTCTTAACCACTGAGCCATCTCTCCAGCCCCTTGCTTTTACAAAATCTTATCAGCAAATATTGGGAATAAGCTTATGATCTTAATTTGAAGGAAAGCATGTGTAGACATTCTCAGGTAATTTATCAGATGTCAAATGTTTAAAAGGTTGTATAGGAGAAGGAGAAACAAAATGGTAACATTGGAACTACCTTAGCACAACTTTTGGAGAGCAGTGTGATACATTGCAGTTTTCAATGTTTGTACTGTTTCACTTAGATATTCTATCACTAGTCATTTGTTTACAGTAAATAGTTAAGTTACAAAGAAATAGTTAAGCTAATAGAAAAAGATAGTGTTATTTCTTGAAGCTCTGGTTAAGTGGAAATAGAAATAATTCAATAGAACATATTACTCATAAATCATTAGAATGTTAGCACATTGTTTTAACACCCCCAAAAGTGGAAACTATGTATATAATGATACAAAGGAAATGTAAAATACAACAAATAGCAGAGGAAATGAAGTTGTAAGAAGAAAGCCACAAATATGTGCATGTATGGCATAAGATTCATATTTACATCTCTGAGTCACATATAAGAGAAAACCCTGGAGAAGTGAATACTAACACAAACAGCAGTAGGGCAACTTCCTATGTTTAGATTTGTTTGGTTGTTTTATACAGAGTATCTTCCAAAGACAATAACAAAAAACTACTATACTGCCCAGCACGGTTCCTTAATCATTTTATAGTTGTCTTTTTTCCTTCTTTAAAAATTTAGGTATAGATTTATAAAAATGGGTTAATTTAAGATATAAGAACAGTTAGCAAGAAGCCTGCCACAGCCATACAGTTTATCAGTAAAAAAAAAAAAAAAATTATTTTTAATTATGTGAATATGTGTGTCTGTGTGTGCAGGTGCCAGCAGAGGTCAGAGGCATGGGTTTTGAGTTGCTCTCCATTCTGGGACTAGAACTTGGTCCTCTACTCTAACTGCTAAGCCACTTCTCTTGCCCCTACAGCTGGCCAGAGAGTTGTAGGGGCCTACAGTTAATGTCTTTTATGTTTCAAGTTGACTTTTGTCAGCATGTTATTAGTATAAATCAGAGTTATTTATATTAATAAAATTTTAAATTAGCTAATGATTCCTAGGACTTTGTTATTTGCTGCTTAGTTAATATTTTTTAATTCATGACTTCAAAATGAAAGTCAGTTAATGTCTTTTAAAATATTAGTCGTGAATGCACATTTTATCCCGTAGGTGGCGCTCGTGGTTTTTATGGTGTTCTTCAGTGCTATTTATCTCTCAAATTTCCCTAAGCTGGGAAATCGTTCAATTACTGATGCTGCTAATAGAATGCTTATCTTTCATGTAACTATTGAAAAAAATCAATATTTCCTTACTGTTATTTCAAGAAATATTTGTAGCAGAAAAAAATCTATACTAAATTTTTACTGCAGAATTCATTTTGCATCTTGCATCTACTTTACTACTTAGTGCAATCTCTGAAAAAAATGATTTTAATTCTGAATTATACTTGCCAAATCCTCAAAATTCCAAAAATTTACCAAATCTAGCAGTAGAACTAAATTATCACAATGAATTCTCTTTGAAGTCCTCCCTACCCTTCTCTTTGTGTGTGACTCCCCCTCTCCTCTCCCTCTCTTTCTCTGTCTGTCAAGTTCAAGGGCAGCTCAGATGCCATGAATTAAGTGAGGCACAAAAGGGAGAAAGGAGACCCTTTTGAAGAACAAAGGCCTCCCATTAGGCTGCCATGTTCTTTTCTGACCAAAAGTGCACCCTGCATGGTTTCTATTGTTGTCCACATGCCCTGGACATAAGGTAAATATAGTAGATCCTCATTACCTCACGTTTTTCTCTCCTTCCTTCTGTGCCACCCACAACCAGTGAAGCTTTAGGTCTTTGATATCTTAGGCATTCTTAATACAGTTGCTTTATGTCCTTTTAAAAACTGCAGAGATTGAAATGGAAGTGGAGCGAGGCACACCAAGTAAAACCCCACAAGAAGAGAAAATTAGCTGGTAGATAAGCTGCAACCCAGGAATCCAGGGCAGGTGGAAGGAACCAAAGACGTATGGTATTATTCTACTCTGTGCTAGTTATAACTTTGATTTACATTCACTGTGGATTTGTAAGTTAGTTTTCCTTCTCTTTGTCCATGCAACAGAATAGGCAGATGTAACAAATTTAATTGCTGAGTACAGTCTTTAAATGAGAACTTGCTGGTAATCTGCATGTTTACTCTTCGGTGTCATGTACATGACTTACTCTGTATTTTCATCAGAATTGAACTGAAGACTGGAAGAAAAAGCTTAATTGGCAAATAGAGTCGGGGTAAACAGTACAGAAATTGGTTGCTTTTATTTTTTTTGAGGCAGGGTCTCATGTAGCTCAGATTGGTTTTGAACTCACTGTATAGCTGAGGATGATCTTGAATACCCGATGCTCCTGCCTCCACTTCCCTGTTGCAGGGGTTATAGGTGTGTGCAACTATACCTGGCCAGAAGCTGCTGCAAGTTCATGTTGTATACATTTGAGACAAGTCTGCTAATGGTGCAGTTGTTTATGTATTGCTGAAAATGCACTTAGAAGGGATCCTGTATGTGGTTCTTGACTTTTGATCACAGTTAACTATTTTCCTTTTAGAGGAAAAGATCATCATCAGTAACCAAGTGTGTTAGAATAGCTACAGGCCTCCTTATTCTCCTGCAAAGATGGAGTACCTGATGATTGGAGGTTTGGGATTTGGCTTTATTTATTTGTATTCTTTGAAAGAAATTGAACAGTCAATAAAAGGTTTGTGGGATTGTTAGGGAATAAAGAGATGGAAAGAATGTCAGAAGGAGAAAGGATGTCTTTTTACTGTAATTTAAAAATAAAAACATTTATTTTAATGTAGAAAAGAGTAAAAGTTGACCTTTTGCAGCATAGAGAGTCTCTTTGTAATACTGAACTTACAGTAAGCAATTTGTGACAACATTTACAGGCTATCTTGAACTCACTGTGCATTATGAGGCTGCCCTTTTAGGATTATAGATATGATTTAGTGGAGTTAAAAAAACATTAAAGAAACCTTTTCTAGAAATAGTGACATTTTATTTTGAAATTTTTATGAGGTGAAATTGATGTTCTGACTTCTTTCTCTACATGACATTCACATTGAAACTACCAAACATATTTAACTTTTTTGTCCTAAATTTTTCATTACTATTAAAACTTGGCTTAATGTGATTGGTGTGTGTGTGTGTGTGTGTGTGTGTGTGTGTGTGTGTGTGTGTGTGTGTGTTAAATATTTGAAAAAGAATGTTTTGACCTTCTGCAAACCCTAGCTGTTGCTTTTTAAGAATCATGAATAGTCTCATGATTTGAGGGCATAATAGTAAGCTAGAATCCTTCAGATTATATACTTGGCAGCAAAATAAAAGGGAAGAAGCCTCTTGCTTTGCATTGTGTAGGAAATGACCGTTTCTGTTGGCTGCATGGAATGTTCTAAAGATGTAGCCAGGACTCTAAGAGGCAAGTAAGAGAGACTTGTTCTTGTCTTGCTTTTGCCTCTGGTCGCCCATTGGATTACTTTTCTCCTTTTGTTATTTTGGGGTGGCATTTGTCTTCAGGAGAAACACAACAGTCACACACAGATGGCTGAACTCCTCCAGGGCCTTCACTGATGCTGTTCTGCTGGATTCACGGAACAGTTTTGATATGGGTACATTTAAGCATTTGCTGTTGAGAGATGGAGAGTGAAATCTCATTCTTTAATAGCATGCTCCATCTTCTGCCGTCACATTTCCAGGACACAGTTTTGCCTCTGCCGTACAGCCTGTCACTAAAACCCTTGCTGTTTCTCTTTGCTAATCTGAAAGTCCCCTGCGTGAGAGCCGGCACATCCATGCAGTTCACACACGTAGGGTTACTGCTGTGAAATAAACATGATTCCTCTCTCCCAAGGGTTGTTGTTATAACTTTCCAAGTTAGTGTTGACTTTAACATTTTATATAGTAGACTATAAATATATAAATATATAAAGCTGAGCTTACATTGTTTTAAATAGTTTAACATTTTAGAACCATACAGCTTCAAATTTAAAGACATGTTAAGTCTTTAAAACATTTTATATCATTGTTCTATTATAACCTTAGAAAGCAGAATTAGAAAAATCAAGTAAACAGTAACTTTTAAAGTAAGAAAGAACACCTCAGAAAGTGGTGATAGAAGCAGCTAGAACAGTGGGTCAACTTTTCTTTTTGAGCTTTCTTAGAAGCTTTTTGAAGAGTTGCTGGGGCGATTTTAAACATTAAATGTATTTGTGACTAAAACCTTCCTTCTCTAGCTGCCAAGGCCTCACGGGGTCTCATTGTATAGAATTAAATGATGGTTGAAAGAGAAAGGGAATAATAAGATTGGTCAAACCTATATTTATTAAAAGATTGAGCATGAAAAGATTTGAAGCCTTACAGTAGTTCAAGGTAGTAGGATTTATAAAAAGTTGGGATGGGTGGCTTCTTTTTTTCCCCTCTCACATGGATAGATTTTGATTTAAAAGCATTCAAGCTGTGCCCTAGGGAGAGAGATGTACAAGGACAGGAGCTATGTAATGAAATGATAACTTAAGAAAGTTTCCTTGAAACATGTATAACCAGGAACGGAAAAAGAAATTAGTGAACTGTCAAGAGGGAAACAATTTTTTATTTCCACAGGCACTGATGAAAACACACATGGGCAATGATATGTTTATGCTGGTTTCACATGCTCTCTGTATTTACTTGGTCCAGAGGTGAGGGTTTTCAGATGTGTAAAAAATTAGGAGAAACAAGATTTCATGGCATATTAAAATTGTTTTTAATCGAAGTGCTAACAGACATAATTAAACTTGAATCGAAACACAGAAATACTCCAAATTGTGTATGTATTGTCTTTGGTATTTCTAGCTGCTCTTGGGCTGCAATGATAGTATGGAATAGTTGTGCCAGAGAATATATGGCCCATAAAAGCTAAATATTATGTTTATTTCCTGACTCTTTAGAACTTTGCTGGTCATAGAAAAGTAGTGTTTTCTAAAACTAGAAGTTCTTGGCCATTAATGAAATCCTTTATACTTATATTTGCTCATCAGGAATACATGCTTTGCCCAGTAAATAATTTCATTATTTCTACACAATACCTGATGAGTCAATATTGTTTTTGTTCCGATAATACTCCCTCCCTTGGTTGAGGGTGTCTTTTTCTTTTTTTCCTTTAGAGATAGACTCTCCATAGATAGCCCAGTCTGGCCTTGAACTCATGAAAGACACACCTGCTTCACACAACTCTTAGCTTCCCAGTGCTTGGATTATAGGTGTGAGCTATTACACCTGACTTGAGGGTGGAGAGTAGTCAGTATTTATTTAGTTAGATTCTCTCATTTGAATTGTGAAAAATCAAACAATTTTCAGAAGTAGTCTAGTTTGCTGTTCCAGGTCTACTGAGAATTTTGTAGCTCTGTCTTTATCGGCACTTGGAAAAGTTACAAGAACTTGAACATCAGAATTGCTGTTTGCTGTTTGGAAAAGCTTTTACTCCATTTGAGCAAAGTACATTGAGATGAGCAGTTAGTCCTTCTCAAAAGTACCAGGACTTCCAAAAGTTATAAATTAGGTGCTTTAAACTATAAAGAGAGGGCTTTCAAGACGGCACAGTGGTGGGAGTGTTTGCTGTCAAACCTGACTACTGAGTTGGATTCCTAACACCACAGAGGAGTAGGGCAGAACCAGCCTTTGCAAGTTGTCCTCTGCCCCTGACCCTGGTGCACCACACAGTGAATTAAATGAGTAATTTTTAAAGAAGATGTACCCAATGACCACATCCTAAACCTATACTGTAAACACTGGCTTATCTTTTTCTTGGTCAGTATCACTGTCTTTTCCCTGTCATACTCAGCAGAATTGTGGCAATTGTCAGGAGTAACAGGGAGCTCTTGTAATATTCTGAATGAGAACGTGGGATAACTTTTGTTAGGATTTATTGAGTTGCCTGAGTGAAGGGAGTAATGTATGCACAAGAATTTGAACTTACAGTCCGTTTCTCTTATTTTTTTTTTTCAATTAAGCTTCACCTGCTTCAGACAATAAAAATAAGAGATTTAAAATACAGAATGAGAAGCTGGAGTGTTTGCTTGACAGTTAAGAACAGCTGCTGCTCTTTATATGACCCGAGTTTGGTTCCCAGCATCCACATGACCTGTAACTCCAGTTCCAGAGGATCTGACACCCCCTTCTGACCACCCACAAACATGTGTCTTGCACAAACACTAATAGAAACCTTTAAAAATAGAGCAGAAGAAGTAATTAGGTAGAAGTAGAAAAACCATAGTTGAAGTGTTAATTTTTTTAATTTATTTTATTTTTTTGCCTTATCCCCTTTCCTGAAAAATCAAGCCTGACTGGACCATATTGTTTATGATTGAATGATCTCTGTGTGCAAAACCAGAAGCTGCAACCATTGATTAAACAGGTTTATTCTGGGTGAATGACCTGCTACTAACTAAAAATGAGACTTCTTTCATAGCTAGGTTTTCTCAGCCCTTATCGAATCCAAACAGTAACAAGAGTGAGAAAGTGGTAATTTCTTTGACTTTACAGTGGCTACTTTATACAGATTTAAGGATTATTCTGTAGAGGACTTTCGTGTATGTGTAAATACGTTTCCAGTTACTGTGGTGGTTTCCATGAGAAATGTCCCCATAGGCTCAGGTACTTGACCACTTAGGCCCCAATTGGTACTGTTGGGAGTGGATACAGTCTTGCTGGAGGGAGTAACCACCCATTCAGGAAGTACAGTGAACATTGATTTAGGCAGACCTCTCCTTCTTTGACACCCCTGACCACTCTCTTTCTGAAACTGCCCTCCCTGGAAGCTGAAATCATGCCCTCTCTGTTTCCTCTTATCTCCTTGATAACTTCTATTTTATCTCCTTTAGTTGTCCTTAGATGTTGGATTCATGAAGGCTTGATTTTAGGACTCCATTTCTTTTCATTCTACAGCCTAGTGTATTTATGCTCATGGCCTCAGTTACTGTTTGCAGATACTACCTGGCATTTTCTTGTGTCCTGTATTTCAGTGAAGAATATTACATTATTCATGCCCAAGGAAAGGACAATCTCCCCTTTACTTCCCAGATGCGTGTCCTCTCTTATCCTAGCATAGGTAACCATTCTCTCCCACCTGGAGCATCTCAGACACACCTGTAACCCTCCTGTAACTTGTCTATACTGAAGCAACAGTGTTTTATGTCAGAGAGGGCGAATTTAATCACCCCTAGGATTATACCTTAGGCAATTTAGGTGATATGTCCCATTCCATTTCTTCAGCCTCACCTCTGTCTCCTGTCTCTATTTCAGCCACTTAGGCCTGGGTCCAGATTCTTACAGATTCCCTGCTTTGACCTTCCACCTCTCTTTGCCTAGTCACTTGTTATTTTATTCTTTTTTTGGTTTTTTGAGACAGGGTTTCTCTGTAGTTTTTGGTGCCTGTCCTGGATCTTGCTCTGTAGACCAGGCTGGTCTCGAACTCACAGAGATCCACCTGTCTCTGCCTCCCGAGTGCTGGGATTAAAGGCATGTACCACTGCCGCCACAGCCCTGTGTTATTTTATTCTTTACATCTCAACACAAAGACAGTTTCCATACAAAAACTGCTTGCTACAGTGATTCCGTGGTAGTTCTTTTCCTTCATAGACTTTGTCAGTGTTCTGAAAATCCCTGTGGTGGGGCTGAAAACTGAAGAAGGTTGGAACTGGTGTATTTTATTCACTGTTGTATCCTCAGTACCTGGCTCATGATAGACAGTTTATAAATGATGATTTAATAACTCTAGATTGACTTTATCTGTTTACTCAGGGTCTCTATCATTGGTCTATACATTTTACTTTTAGGGAATTTAATTTATCTGTGTAGGCCTCAAAGATGAATGTCATGTGATGCAGTTTTGAAACTGAAAGTCAGGTAAACCCCGACAGTTCCAGAACTGGAAATATCTATTCAGATCATCTGGGAACTCCATTCTTTCTGTTTTTACCTGTTATCTACAAGAATTCAGGCTGATATAGGAGTTTTGCTTTAATTTAACAAACATTTGAGGGTCTGTAATACACTAAACATTTTGCAGACTTTAGGTGCTTTCCTCCAACCTTCCATTGATCTTTCTATGATAATTTATTATTTTTAAATCACCTGGGTACACACTTGAATATTTGGATGTATCTCTTTGAGTAAAACACTTTTTTGTTTGGTTTCGTTTTCTGAGGGGATTCTTGGTATACAGCCTAGTCTGGCCTTAAACTCTTCATTGTCCTGCCTGGTCTCCCAAGTGTAGGAACAACAGATGTAAGTAAGCACTTTACAAAGAAAAAGATCACTTTAAAAAACCTGACTGTGTTAGATAGGTAAGTTACAGAGATGGTGGCGTGGCTTTTGCTTTGCTTTGCTTTCTGCTGTGGCGGAAGTGACTTATGGAAGGACAGGTTTGTTTTGGCTCACAGTTTGAAGGCACAGTCCATGGCAGGGAAGTCATGGCAGCAAGTGCCGGAGGCATTAGTGACATTGTATCCACAGGCAGGAAGCTGGCACTAAGCTCATTTCTTTTTATTCAGTCTGGGATTCTAGCCTATGGAGTAGTGCTGCCACAGGTGAAGGACACTTTTTAAAATTCACCTGATCTAGAAAATCCCTCCCAGACATACCCAGAGTCTTGTCTCCTTGATCATTCTGGATCCTGTCAAGTTCACAGTTACCCATCATCACATTCTAAAGATATTCAGTGCTGTTGAAACAAGGTTGACGTTCCTGTGCTCTTTTTCGTCTTCGCCATAATGGTACAGAATAAGGCTGACAGTGCCTGGTGAATGTGTAGGATACATCCCTGGTATCTGGTGGTAGGTATCGTGTAAAACTGATTAAAAAAATGATGCATTGATGAAGAAATCCAGTGTTTGTTTTACAGGTGTAATGCAACTGACTTCTGCCCTTGATTGTAAGCAGGAGCTGTTAGAAGTTACCAATATAGATTTATGCCAACCCATTTCTTTTTCTTACAGATGTTGTATTCTCCATGCTAGAATGTATATTAGGGTTGGGGGAATGACCCACCCTTGTAACCCACATAAATATGGAAAAACTTGATAATTTAGTTATTTTTTTAAAAAAAACATGAGAAAGATTTTAGAGATGATAAGGGATAGAACTTAGTGCAAGAAGAAGTGGAGTTCTAGGTAGAGGGAATTATAGTCTAAGTGTCCCAAAGAAAACAAATGCATGATGGCATTGAGGGGCTAAGGGAGAAATTTATATAGCTGGGCTGCTGGTCCAGAATGAAGAAAAAGTGCTTAGTGGGAACCAAAAACAGTGAGAACTATCCTGGCAATAGTGTCTTGTATGAAAGGATGCTACAAATTTGTGATATTAAAAAACAATAAAGCTAAGCTGGAATAGCAGTTAAGAGCACTTACTGTTCAATCACAAGGACCAGAGAAGCTCAGTGGCCGTGCACTGCCGTGCATACTCATACATTCACACACGCACGTGCGAACACACACACACACACACACACACACACACACACACACACACACACGGGGAGAGAGAGAGAGAGAGGAAACCTTTTAAAAACGATGCTTGCTTCTGTCGGCGTGTGCTGATAGAAGTGACCGTGCCAGGGAGCACAGCCGCTGGGTGTCGGAGCTGTTTTTAAAGATTCTGTTTACTTGTTTAGGCTTAAGTTTTTCAGGGGCCATTTGTTTTATAACTAGTTAATTTTTTTCTCTATGTAATTTTATTTTATGTTCATTGGTGTTTTACCTGCATAGGTATCTGTGTGAGGTTGTCAGAAACCCTGGAACTGGAACGACAGACAGTTGTGTGAGCTAGTGCTCTTAACCACTGAGCCATCTCTCTAGGCCATAACTAGTCTATTCAGTTCCTTTAGAGAGTGGAAAGATAGTTGACCACTTCCCACTAACGAACATGTTATAATGTGTTTAACAAAATGATTTCTGTAGTCAGTCCTGTGCTAGTGTGGCCAAAATGGAAAGTGTAAACTACTGTGATCATTAGCTTTAAAAAGAGACTCTTTCACACTGACATTGGGGTTTTACATGAGCCTATTTTGTTAAACGGAGAAGTCAAGGTTTGTTATAGACCAGTTTTCCTTTTCTTTGAAAGGATTTAGTTCAGACTACTGTGACTTTGACCCCTCTTGCCAGTATTTCCCTTTCATGGTCCTTAGTGGTTGCAGCTTCACCCCCTTTTCTTTCATTCCCCCCCCCCCAGTTTGTCCTTCTTTCCAACACTTTCCTTGAAATAAATTATGCTAAATCCAGTTTAGATTTCAAACAGTCCTCAAGTTAATGGCATTTATTGTCTATATGTGCTAGATAATATGCTGTGTTGTAGCAATTAAAGAAGAACACGTGGGATTCATGTGTATTAAGTACTTTAAAATGCCAGGTGTCAACACAGCCCTATTTTCAAAGGCATCAAATTCAAAGTGCCCTGTATCCTCATCAGCAAACTAAATACTTTAAATTTCCATCCTCCTGGGAGGGGAGCGAGGCGTTCAGTCTTCATTTGGCTCTGGTTTATTTTAGATGAAGAAATGTAAGTTACACAGTTCTCTCAAGGTCATTTATAAACCAATCTTACTTTAGATTGATGTAAAGTATTTGGGAGTGCTTAGCCCAGTAACAAAACACATAGTTGTGATTGTCTAAATAAGACAAAAGGGGATATATATATATATATATATATATATATATATATATATATATATATATATATAGTGTACATTGGGAGAAAAAGAATCCATTTCCTATCTAAGATGTTGGTTTTCAAGCAGTTACCAGAGAAGAGAATTTGCAGGCTGGAGAGATGGCTCAACAGCAGTTAAGAGCCATTGCTGCTCTTGCAGAAGACCTGGGTTCAGTTCCTAGCACCCACATGGCAGCTCACAAATAGCCTAGAACATGGTAATTCCAGTTCTAGGGGATCCAGTGCTCTTGGCTGGCCTCGGGGCCACTTCATAGTGCACATACATTCATGTAGGCAAACACTCATAACACACCGAACAAAATATTTTTTATTTTAAAAGATATTTTAAAAGTTGTCATATATGTTTTGAAAATAACAGATTACTATACCATGGCCAAAAGTGGGAATAGTGGTGTGTACCTTTAATTTCAGCACTTGGAAGGCAGAGGCAGGTGAATCTTTTGAGTTCAGAGCCAGCCAAGGCTACGCAGTGAGAAACTCTGTCTCAAAGAACAAAAGAGAAGGAAGGATGGAAGGTGTGAGCCTTGGCCAACACTAGTTCTGGATTTTAAGAGAATGATTGTGAAACAATATGGTTTCTACCCTTGCATCAAAATGATCAGCATAGCTGGGCGGTGGTGGTGCACACCTTTAATCTCAGCATTTGGGAAACAGAGGCAGGCGCATCTTTGTGAGTTTGAGACCAGCCTGGTCTACAGAGCAAGTTTCAGGATAGGCTCTAAAAGCTACACAGAGAAACCCTGTCTCGAAAAAACAACACAAAACAAACAAAAATGATCAGTATGTATTATATGTGGCATTATTTATGATGCTTAAATAACTCTTTACTGAAAAGAAAAGTCGAGAAACAGGATACTTAAGGACCAGGGGGATGAAAGAATCTAAGAACTTCAAACTGGATGTTATAAGCATTTCGTATGTTTTAAGCATTCATTGAGAGAGTACTTAGTTAGGAACAACTGTGTCCTAGACTTTGTTGGGAATCAAAATGATATCTCTGTCCCAGAGAACACCAGTCTGTACAAACTATTATCTCACTTTTATGGGGGGTCGGGGATGCAAACCAAGCCTTGAGATTGTATTGGTCTCTTCAGTTTATTATTTTTAAAATCTTGGGTAGGTGGTACAGATGCAGTTACTTGCCAACAGTTGGGAAACAGGATGATGTAGAATAGGTTCTAGAGATCTGACTTCCTTCATCTCTGTCTCAATTGCCTTGTCTATAATTTGAACTTTCTCGAGATAGTGCGCGAACTTACTGGTCCAGAGAGTAGGGGCTCACTGAATGGTAGTTGTTAAAGAACAAAATATTAGACAAATGAAGGATAGTAAAGCCAACTCGACAATTAAAAACAACTCCAGCATGTTGTTAGGCAAATTTATTGGCAAATTGAAGACCTGATGAAGTAGAAATTGTGTACTGTAGAGTACTAGCCATTAGCATGTAAATATTCATGATTTTAGAAGATCGGGATGTACCTGAGATTATGCTACCTGAGATTTTTATGACAGAAGTTTTAGGAGAGTTAAGCAATGAAAGATTGGTATGCTGAATGTAAAAGGGCACTCTACGAATTAGAGTTAGGGAGGTCTGGCTGGAAGGGAAACCAGGGGAGGGCTAAGCAAGTAGGTATGTCTAGAGCAGTATTCTGAACTGAGAACGGCATTGATGCTTTAGAGACATTCTTGTTTTTTCAGATAAAATCGTAAGTTTCTTAGATTGACCTCTAACTCCTGGGCTAAGGTCCAGTCCTCCTATCGTCTCAGCTTCCTGAGTAGTTAAGAATACTGGTGCCTGGCTTTGGAGGAGGCTTTGTTTTCTGAAATGGCCATAGTTGGAGAAAAGGTCACTAATAAGTTTTAGTGGTTTGATACTCTACATCCTACAATACACAAGAGAAGTCCCCATCCCCACAAATATACTCTAAAATTTCAATAATGCTAAGGTTAAGAAATGGTGGTCAGTGCTGGGTAAAATAGAGGCGACCAATGGAAACCTACGTTTATATTATTGCCATCTCATCTACCTTCAATAAACAAAGATATGAGTACAAATTAACTCAGCCATGTTTAGCTCAGCATGGTACATGTAAATGTGTTCCTAAAACAGAAGTTCTACCTGCTTAGCATTGTCTTTCCCCATGCAAACTAGATGATAAATGTAGCCAGCTTTGCTATAATCTCCCATGTGTTCTGCATATGTTCTCTCCCTCCTGGAGGTAGAAAATTATAAAGAGCATTTGTTTAAAGTAGATATTACAATAAAATTCCTAATAGCAATCTTCTGAATAGCTGTATATCACTCTAGGTAACTGATTAATAAAATAGTATATTTAAGAAAGCTTTGTTTTATTTGATTGAAGAAAGATAAAAACCTGAAGACTAAGATATTCTTGGCCCTCAAGTGGAGACGTAAGAAAACTGATATGGTTAGACTCCGCTACTAGGTGTTTTTGACCAATCTACCCAGTACTCTTTTCTCTATTTTCATATGCAAATGAGAATAATAAAAGAAATTACATGGCTGTTCTTGTGAGAAGAAACTAGTTAATGTCTGTCAAACTCTTAGAATAGTGTCTGCCATAAGCTTTTATCTTGTGCAGGCCTTATTCACCATAAACATAGGTGGAATTGAATGTCTGTTTTACTTATTCCCTCTTCCACTGTGTTGTGAACAGTTTTTAAAGACAGGAACTGAATTGTTTGTTTAAATTTTACTAAAATATATATATTTAGCATCATAAGTCATTGATATTTTACTAAGTCCACACTGTGACCATTTTTTATAAAGCCCCTGAATTAGAAATGAGTTTTGTTTTATTTTATTTTATTGTGACAGGGTTTCCTAGCAAGGCCAAGGCTGTCCTGTATCTCTCAATGTTGACCAAGATGGCTTCAAACTCTCAAGTGCTGAGATTATATACCTGATTCACCAGGACCAACTTTAGTTTTTTATGTTTTTAAAGTTTAAAAAAAAAGGACAAGGTGATTATGTGGCATATTATGAGTCCACAAGGCCTAAAATAGTTTCTATGTGTAATTATTTCTTAGAAAATGCTAGCTACTTGGGAATGTTGATGCTTTTATAGCATGGCAGTTTGCCAATGAATGTTAAAATGAAAAATAGTTGTTAGGTGAGAACTGTTGTCAGAAAAGGATTGTGGATATTACTGACAAGAGAAAGAAGTCCACAGTTGTGAATATTGGTGATTATTTACAATGAAAAAAAAGCAGTAGTAACATTGTAGAAGTATCAAAACCAGTGGAATCTAGAATGATGTCCTCATTTGGCAAATGGGGTTAGGAATGTTTTAGGGCCCTGTATTTTTCTGCTGTGTTAAAAAGTCAGACTTAAGAATGATGCTCAGATTCATAGTTGTCAACATGATAGAACAAAATAGAGTTTGCTAATTTCTGTAGTTGGCAGGGATGAAAAATTTCAAGTAGTGTTCCATATTTTCAAGATTCAGGGTTTTTTTTTAATGTTTTTAAATTGTGTGTGTGTGTGTGTGTGTGTGTGTGTGTGTGTGTGTGTGTGTGTGTATGTGTGTGTGTGTGTGTAGGTGTGTAGGTGTGAAGGTGTAGGTAGATACAGTTGTGGAGGTCAGAGGACAGCCTCAGCCTTAGTTCTCACCTTTCACCTTGTTCACTGCTTTGTATTCCAGACTAGCTGGCCCATGAACTTCTGGGAATGCTCCTGTCTCTACCTCCCATCTTGCTTTAGGAATATTGAACACGCTGCCATGTGTCAGCTTTACGTGGGTTCTGGGACTTGATCTCAGGTCTTCATGCTTGTATGACAAGCACTTTACCCACTGAATCATCTTTGTAGTTCAGTGTTCTATATTTAAGATCAGTACGTGAAAAATCTTTGTTCTTCAAAATTGAATGTGTATGGGTGTTTTTCATGCATGTGTGTCTGTGCATCACATGAGTGCCTGGTGCCAGTGGAAGCCAGAAGAGAGTGTCAGATCCCTTGGAACTGGAGTTACAGACAGTTGTGAGCCACCATGGAAGTACTGGGAATTGAATCCAGGTCCTCTGGAAGAGCAGTCAGTGCTCTTATCCACTGAACTGTCTCTTTGGTCCCTGAGTATTCTGTAGTTAAAGATTTTATTTGTTTACTTGTTTATTTGTGTATCTCGAGAGAAAGAGAGTGTGTGTGCACGTGTTCAGATGCACAAGTGTGTTTGCAAAGAAGGTGTTGAGTTCCCCAGAGCTAGAGTAACAGGCTTGTGTGGAGCACTGGGCTTGTTATGTGGATGCTGGGATTGAGCAGCAAGCGCTCTTAACCACTGAGCCACCTCTCCGGCCCTTTTCTATATTTTAATGACGCATTCCTCCATCCTTATGTTATGAAGGGGAGGGTCCTCACTGCTATTTAATAAACAATAAGAGTAGTGTAAGTGGCTAATTATCTTTATAATAAACAACAGTAAATGCTTTTAACCCGTTTCATTCTGCCATGTAGATTTGTGGAGATAGTAAAGTTTCAGTTACAGCAAATTCAAGCCAGATTCTTCAGTATTTATTCCTATCTGCCTCTAACCTATTGTATTTTTGTTTTTATCCAAAATGTGTTTATTGGGATGGTTCCTGCTCGTCTCCCCCCCCCCCCCCCCCACTTCCCCAGAGCTGAGGACGGAACCCAGGGCCTTGGCTTGCTAGGCAAAGCACTCCACAACTGAGCTAAATCCCCAGCCCCTCCCGCTCATCTTGAATCAGGTGTTTTCAGTGCTGTTTCCTTCCAAAGGAGCATCCTTCTGTCAGCCTTGCTTTTCCGCCTGTGGGCTGCCAGGACAGTGGACCGTGGTGCTCCTACAGCATCCTGGGCATTTCCCATTCATAAAGTAGGAATGGGGGCTTCTGCACCAGGCGCTTTTTCTTGTGTTTCCTTTTTTTCTCTTCTGGAGAGGGATGAAGGAGATCCTTGGCAGGAGGCATGTTCTTGTAGGGAGGAATGCCTCTAACCTATTTTTGACTTAGGGTTCTAGGATAATTTTTCTTCCTTCATTTTTGTTTCCTTGATTAATGATTTCAACTTTCTACCTTTTTAAAAAAAAAAAATATATATATATATGTATATATATATCTGCAAGCTAATATCTAAATTGTAATAAATATTGATAGTTTTTGTATTAATTAGAATGGAATGTTTAAAGCAGCTTTATAGATAGCTTTCATAGATTGGTTGTTTACTTACAAATGATTAAAAGTTGTTAGTAGTTGAATGAGAGACAGCTTGGTGCCCTGGCTTTTACTTTTTCCCCCCAGATAGACCCTAGTGCATCTCCTGTAGACAATCTGCACCTCTTCTGGTCTGGAGACAGAATAGGAAATCCTGTTCTTACAGAGCACACCTTGTGAAGATTTTTAATAATAATAGGCTTATTGTCTGTCTTATACTCAATTTATGCTCACATATTTTTCTTTATTTAGATATGAAAATTAAGCTATTTTAAATAACCTGGCAGCTATGGTGTTGGTATAAAAAGTAGTAGTTTTAAGTTAAAGCTGATTTATTTTTATTTTGCCACTGGTGAATAGCATCTTTATTAAGATAATCTGCTAGAATATCCTTTTTCTCACCTATAAAAACAATGAATGACTTCTCTATAGGGTTTGTTAGTATTAGAAGGGGAATAGTTAAGCCTGTCCAGCATGGTGTTTGATACACCCGGTGTTCAATAAATGTTTATCATATTAAAAACCAAACAGCAGCAATGTACTTTAGCTGCCTCCTGAGTGCTGGGATTAAAGGTGTGAGCTGCCTCTGCCTCCGCTGCCGCCGCCGCCGCCGCCGCTGCCGCTGCCGCCACCACCACCACCACCCAGCTTAATGAAAGCTCTGGAGTTGCAAAAACTCAGAATAAAGGAGAGGATACCACAATTTAAGCCTCATTCCCCTTAGAAGGATTATTTTATTCTCTAGTCCCCTTGGCAAGTGTTTATACCTCAACTGCTGTTGAGTTTCTTGTTTGGGAAAGGCATTGTGATGGCTTTTCTGAGAACTTGAGAGCTGAATAAGGTTGTTGGGGTAGGTTCCTGTAAGAAGTGGTGGAACTAGATCTTGAAGGTTGAGAAAAAATACGAATATTCAAGGTTTCTGATAACAGGAACCAGGTGGGACAAGGAGAGGGAGGAGCAGGGCAGTTGCAGGAAGTCATGAATATGGATACTCCCATGAGACTGGATGAAGGAAGGTACAGCAGTAACGAAGAGTAAGCTTCCTGCAGTGTGACTTTCTATAGCCATCAAATGAATCATTAAAAATGTAACTGGGATTTGATCAAATTTGCATCAGAAAATGATAGCAAAACAACTGGCAATGGAAGTAATTTTCCCCTGTGAACTTCAGATTGTTATAAGTATGTATGTCATTTACTACTATTTAAATTAACTTAAAAAGACTTTCCAAGGAGGAATGCAACAGAACAAGTTGCAAAAATGACGAAGCAGATTTGGCAGAGAAATCATTTCTAAACAGGAAAAAAAAGTGGTATTAAAGTTTAAATTTTGGTGGATAGTAGACTGGAAAAAGAAATCTTAAAGAAATTAATGGTAGATCTTGGGAAATTAATCAGATTAGTACTAGTGTTGTAAATTTAAGTATGAATTACTGGTGACAGTACTCTCAGCTTTTACATGCTCATTAGAAGATAGTTCTGAGTTTATTGTTTTTAGGAATACGTGCTAACCCTGGAGAAACACAGATATAACGGAATGGAACTTGATGTTCTACATATGGCCAGGGGCATCACAGTCAGGAGGTACATAATGTCCTTCATAGCTTTGGCTTCAGAAAAGGAGAGATTGCTAGAGAGTATTCTCTTTGGTCGCTTATAACTGTTGAGCCCGGAGAGTCTGTGAAAACAATATATAGAAATTTATTAGCTGCCCTATTCAAAACCAACAATGAGTGTTCTGCTCATGTTCTAATCTTTTAAACAAACCTTTAATTGTGGGCTTCAGTCTAATATGCTTGATTGAATATCTATTGACTTCCTTAGAACCGTGTTTTTTTTTTGTTTTTTTTTTTGTATTCATCCACAAATATTTTTGAGCCTCTCTCAGGTTCTACCACACATGTGAAATTGCTGTAGTAAATGAAACAAACTACTACTGTTCTGTGCTGAGGATGCTTTTGTTCTGGTGATGAAAACCAGAAATCAAACAAGTGTATAAATTTTAACATTGTGAGAATGCAGAGAAAATAGAATTAGGTGAAATGAGTGACTTGGGTGGGTGGGTGGGTGGATAGGTGGTTGGTTGGTTGATTGGTTGGTTGAACAGAGTAAATATTAAGAGAAAGTCTTTCTGAGGGGGTAAAACACAGAGAGACTGAGATAGCCAGAACCCAACTTGCTAGTCCTCACTTTAATGAACAGAAATTGCAAAGGCCATATATATATATATATATATATATATATATATATGTATGTATATGTATATATATATATGTATGTATATGTATATATGTATGTATATATGTATATATACACACATATATACACACATATATACATACATACATATATATATATAAAATGCGATGAGGATTTATTTATTTATTTATTTACTTATTTATTTATTTATTGGTTGTTTTTTTTTTTCCCCCAAGGCAGGGTTTCTCTGTGAACAGACTGGCCGTCTTGGAACTCACTCTGTAAACCAAGCTGGTCTCAAATTCACAGAGATCAGCCTGCCTCTGCCTCCCCAAGTGCTGGGATTAAAGGTGTACACCGCCATAGCCCTGGCTGGATTTTTATTTTATAATGATATTAAAAAACCGCAACAGCTTTTCACAGCTTAAATGCTTACCTTCCCTAAGGGTTGTGATTTACAATGCTAATTTCTGTTCTATGTTTGGCCAAGGGAACTCAATGCTACATTAAAACATTTGATCTCAGATGTTTGATTTGTTGGCTGTGTTGTATGGCCTATTCTTATTTAGACATTCTTAGTGGTACCACTGTATTGTAAAAGCATGAAGTACTTGTTAACTTTAGCTGAAATAAACCAATGTTTTTACATAAGGGGGCAAAAGATAATACCAAAGAATCTTAGTTTTTTAGATATAGAAGATAATATAAAGACAAACCTATAGCCCCAAGCCATGTTAATAGAATTTAAACATAATCATTTCTTTAGACTAAACTGTGCTTTATTGAATAGTTAATTATAGGTTTCTACACATGAGTTCTCTAAAAATGTATGAAAACATTTTCTATTTCTTGTTGAAACATTAGTGTCTATATACTCTTTCAGTGGAATTTTTGTCCCCAATTTCCATTTTGAGAGTTATTGGCAACTATTATATCAGATTTACTCTGGAACACTGAAAAGCTGTTGCAATCTCTGTCATGGTTTTTGTGTAGTATGAAAATGACTTGAGAAGCCATAATTAAAATAAACTAGTTCTCTTAATGTCCTGTTGACTCTGTTCCTTGGTATCTATCACTAAAGGTAGTATACTGTGATTGCATTGTGGAAGGCCTTTTTTTCCCCCTCTGTAAAGGAGATCAGGGATCCCTTTAAGGGTCATTGTGAATTTTTTGTTGTAATTGCAGAATGAGTGAGTTTGAATATGAAGTAAGAAGAGCCTATATAGGAGAGATGTTCTGGGGCTGCCCTTCTCTACAAAAGGTAATTCAGAAAGCATTTATTGTGGCTGCTTTGCCGTTTTCATTTTGTTGAAAAGCAAACGTAAGTAGGCAGTGTTGCTTAGTGGATGTGCAGTGACATCAGGTTGACAGGATAGGATACTGAAAGATGATTGGTGGAAACTCAGAGGAAGGGCAGTGTTTATCCTGCTGTTCTTTTGGAATTCATGTGTACTGACACCGAGGCCAAGTCGATGGTTAGCATTATTTCTAGGGAATCTAGCCTTTCATTTGACAAATCTTCCAGTATTTACCCATTTCCTTCTAATTACAGGACTTCGTATGGTAACAAGTCTTTAAGCTTAAAAGCAAAATTGTCCTCCTTGACTAAGTCTTCTCTGCTTTTGAATCTTTCTTGTAGTTCTTTATTAAACCACGCTTTTGGATCATGATTTGTCTTAAGTCTTTGTTATCTGAAGCAGAACACTTCTTTTGATAGTTTCTTTGTATCAGAGTTACAGAACTGATTGCATAGGATTTCACTCTTTTAGTTATATGGATTTCATTAATAAGGTAAAGATATTTAGTCAGATACTAGAAGCCAACCAAGTGTACTAAGCTAGACTTAACAGTTTAGCTAAAAATCTTTTAATCAATAAATAGAAATTTATAAACATTTCATGTGTTCATTTAAGAAAAAAATGGAAATGCTCCACCAACAGGTAGATAGTGAATATGTGGTATATATACATAGAACAATTCTACTCAGCTGTAAAGCAAAATGAAATTGCATAAAAATTGTTAGATAGGGAAAGTAGTATATTAATGAGGTAACCCAGTCTAGACAAAAATCACGTGTTCTCTGTCATAGGAAGTTCCTAACTTGAATGTTTGTATGTGTATGTATAAGGATGTGAGAGTGGGCACAAGCCGTGAGACTAGCGGAGTGGTCACAGGGTGGGAAGAAGTGCTGAGCAAGGGGAATAGGACAGACAACCAGTGGCAGGGACGCAAGTGTAAGGAGGCCAGGAAAGGGAAGAGATGAGAGAGAAGGTGGGGCAGAGGCACAGAACACACTTGGCTGGAAATACACCCCAGGGAAACTTACTACTTTGTATGCTAATAATCGTTTTCACAAACAGAAGTAGAGGACGGTGGCCATAGCACTGGCAGTCAGGACATTGGCACACACTCAGGCTGAAACGGCTCAGTGGGAGGGTGTTAGACTGAAGAGCATGCACGCTTAACAAATGTTCTCAGTTGAGGTAGGAAGAAGAGTCTGGGAATCTTTCCTGTTGATTCTTGATTGTTGTCTTAAGGCAGTGATAACCCAGGTAGGGTTCCTTCTTCTGCAGTTCTTTTTCCACAAGAGTGGAGTAGTTGCTGACAATACATTCAGAGTAGAAATCAGAGTTGAATTCATTCCTCAGGGAAAACATTCCTTGAATATTTAAGACACACCTGCCATACAACTACCCCAGTTTTACAAAACAATATGGCAAGCAAAAGAAAGGAAAGAAGTATATTTTTTTCCTTCTGTATCTCCTGACTTGTATGTAAAGTCAACTGTCTGGGGCTCAGTGGGAGACCACTTCTGTCGTGTTGTGTGAGACCCTAGGTCCATCCCCAGTGGTATGCCCCTCAAACAGAATGCAGCCATTCAGTGTGCCATGTTTGGTTGGTATCCATGGGAGGCCTGCTCTTTTCTGGAGAGAAATGGAAGAGGAGTGGATGGGGGGTGCAGAGTAAGAAGGGAGGTGCAAGGGAGGGACTGGGAGGGGAGGAGGGAGGGGAAATGACAATCAGGATATAAAAAAATAAAGTATGCATGCATATATGACCTAAGCCAATTTCTTCATATTACTTATAAACAGATCCCAAGATAATCCTGATGAAAAACACTTCCTTTGGATGTCTTTGTCTTTCTAGTTTGTTTTGTTTGTTTGATTTTTCTCATAAATTGTGACTGATCTTGAAATTTACCTAAAGTAGTTTATTTCATTGCCATGCTTGGGTTGAACCAAGCCATTTATACTAGGCAAGTGCTCTACTGTTGAGCTACATACATCTCTAGCCCCCACTACATTTTTAAAGTACATTTTGTGGGGTGGTACTGAAAGCATTTAGCAGTTTTTAAATTACGAGCTTCACAGAGTGACTTTATTGGTGTCTTAGAGTTACTCTTGCTGTGCTGAAACACCATGGCCAAAAGCAGGCTGGGGAGGAGAGGGCTTGTTTGACTTACACTTCCAGATCATAGTCCATCACTGAAGGAAGTCAGGGCAGGAACCTGGAGGCAGGAGCTGATGCAGAAACCATCAATGGGCGCTGCTTACTTTCTTGCTCATCATGGCTTACCCAGTCTGCTTTTTTATAGAACCCAGGAGCACCAGCCCAAGAATGGCACCACCCGCAATGGGCTGGGTCCTCCCCCATTGATCACTAATTAATAAAATGACTTTCAATCGGATCTTATGGAGACATTTTCTCAATGAGGTTTCTGACTCTAGCTTGTGTCAAGTTGACCTAAAACTAGCCAGCATAATTTGGTTGAGTTCATTATTTTTAACAGCATATGGTGTGTTTGAGTTACTCTGGGTAACTCAAACACAGCTTTTCTCCATTAACTATCGCAGTATGTCTGTGATCACTTTAATGCTACTAGCCTAGCTGTTCTTTGAAATGCTGTCCATTGGAAGCATGTAAAGAAATATTTTGTAGTATGTAGAGACTATATCTAATAGGTTAGATATTAAAGAAATGCATACTTTTATGTTTTTAAAGAATTCAGTAGTGAAGGATATTCGTTTGTGGCTCATACTTCATACTTATCCCTATATATGCGTTCTCTGTCTTGGAAAATTTGTTCTTATAGAAGGATAAATGGTTGAGTTTTCTGTCCCATGTGTGAAGACCTAGATGATTAGAAATGAGTTATAAATGAATGTGAGTGGAGTTTCCTGTGTTCAAAAGACTGTCCTTTCCTTGAATAATCATAGACTCTTGGGTTATCTATCCCTTGATAATTTGGCATGTGTAGGAAGTAGGCATGTCCAACCATGGATACTCTTCATGTTAAGACAAGGAGGATACTAGCCAACAGACTCATTTCAGGAGGCTAGTGAGTTCTTTACATTTTACTCTTAATTATCACTCAGGTTCCAGGGAGTAGAGTAAATCACTGCGTTTATTTCATGTATCTGTCTGCTCTGAAGTTTGATGCTCACTCACACTGTAGTGTGTATCAGAATCTTGTAGAGAATTTGTTAAGACACCCTTAAAGTTTCTGATTTTGTAGATCTGGTAAAGGACCCAAGACTTTCTAGTTCTAAGTTCCCAGGTGGTGCTGATGATAGTTGTTGCCCTAGCCATCGCACATGAATTTAAGGAAATGGTGCACACTGTTTAAATCAGAACTTTAAAGAACTGTTGTCTTTCTGCCTGTTGTTTATTACATTAAGGAGCACCCCCCAATTATTCACTTAAATTTTTCTTTTCTTTTTTCAACTTCTTTAGTCAAAGCATTTCCCCTAAATTTAATGATTGGCTTCTTCTAACTTTTAATAGACTCAGAAACCCCCGCTATTAAACTGAAAGTCACTATTAAGGACTATTAGAAAATAATACCTTATTTTACTTTATATTTCAAGCAAAGATAGCTTCTTAAAAATAATTTTGTATTTATTCTTTACTAAGATACCACAATCATTATTTGAACAATTGAAACTTTTTAAACCAGTCTGAGGTCAGTACAACCTCTTTACAGACATTACCAGCTGTTTCTGTTACTATGGAAACTCAGCAGGGACTAACAGGGTTACAGTTGTTAGGACCACACCTGGCTTATTTGCATCCAATTTAAGTTGAGAAAAATTTGAAAAGAAGAAAAGGTTTCTCCATGTGCCAGTGGCCAGCCAGAAAGAGCTTGTCAGTTTATAGCCTTCAGGGTGGGTTTTTCTCTCTCACTCGGGAGGCTTTAGTGAATGTGTTGGAGCTCAGTTCTGTGTATTCACTTGTGTCCGTGTTTGCTATCCTTTTTGTTTAAAGTGCTTTAGTATTTTGTTTAGGTTTTATCTTTAGTTTACCCTTTTTAAAACTTACAGTGTTTTCATTTTCATAGAGAGTTTAAACTAGTATATATCAGAAATTTTCAAATAGACAAATTTTTCTTCATTTGTATTCTATAATAACATTTTAGTAAGTTTTTGCCACTATAACAGACTAGCAAAAATTTTAGGTTGTTCTCTCTTTTTCAGTATCAAACACACACACACACACACACACATACACACACCCTCAACACCTTAAAGAAAACAGTTTTAACACATTTGTATTCCACTCTCACCAAATGACTGAAATTCCAATTAAGCTTTGGACTAATAACAATAATGAAGTAGTTTTCTAACTTTTTGAAGTTCCCAGACACATTTAGAGCATTCTTATTATGCTCGACTAGAAGAACACTACAGGAGAAAACTATGGAAAACATAAAAGTATAATAATTAAATCCAGTCTTCATGGTTCAAGCTTGAGGCTCTTACCACATGAAAAATAATAAATATTCAGACTTAATTTCTAAGTTTAGTGTAGCTTGAGTCCTTTACTTTTAATTTCACTGTCTTTTGTAACTTTAATACCTAGGCCTTCTCCAAGTTATTTAGCCACCTTGGTAGTATGAGGCATTGTCTGCATAATGGGAATATTATCCAGCTATCGAGATTTTGTAAGAAGCAAATGAAATGACTCATGTTAAAGAACTCTGAAATGCACATACATAAATAACTGTCAAGCACATCCTAGACAGATAGGCAAGTACAGTAGCCATATTGTTTTTCGTACTGCTGTAACAAAGTACCTGATAGAAGCAACTTTAGCAAAGAAAGGTATATTTTAGTTCACAGTTTAAGTCCATCGTGCTGGACAAGGCTTAGCAGTAAAACTAGCTCTAGCTCTGACAGGCGTCACACTGTGTGCAAACTCCGGAGGCAGGGAGAGAGGGAGACACTGCTTGCTCCATTTGCTTTCTCCTTTGCCTTCTTATTCAGCCCGTGATCCTAATACATGATGGGGTGATGCCAGCCACATTCAAGGTGCGTCTTCTCTGAGGTAAGCCATTCTGAAAGCACCTTCACAGATAGGCTCACAGGTGTGTTTTCCTAGGTAACTGATTCCAGTCAACTGATAATGAAAATTGACTATCTTGTAGTAGCTTAATGTTCAGAGATGTATCGATTTTAACTGAACATTCTAAGGTTCAAAATAAAGAAGATAGTTTGAACTAGTTACATATTTGACTTTAATTTTTTTCTAAAATAAAAATGCGTGCCTGTATGTGGTGTGTATGTAAGTGCATGTTTGTGTGTGTATAAGTGCATATGTGTGTGTTTGGAGGCCAGAAGATGATGTTAGGTATCGCCCTCAGTCACTTTCTACCTCATTTTTTGAGACACCTCTCACTGATTATGTTAGACTGGCTGGCTGGCTGGCTGGCCAGTGAGCTCTAGGGATTCACCCATCTTGACCCACCCAGGTCACAGATGTAGCTCCCGTGCCTAGTTTTGTTGGCTTGTTTACTTTTTATGTGGGTGCCGGCAATCTGAAGTCAGGTCCTCCTGCTTGTAGAACGGGCGCTGGGCTGACTGAGCCATCCCCAGCCGCCACACTTGGTTTGTGTGCACTATCACACCTCATTTGTTCAGAATTTCATGAGGTAGGAAGGAGTGTGTGACCTCCAAATTACATGGGTGAGAGCACTTGGTTTGGTTGTATAAATGCTGTGCCAGTTATTCTAATTAGTTAAGCGAATCAAAGAATAGCTTGACATTAAAAATATATGGCAAATGAAAGTCAATGCCTGTACTGATTCTTTTGTTGTGTGAGGCTGTTAGTGCTCTCTGCTGGTCAAGATTCTTGAGACTTTTTAAAGACAATATATGATAGTCAACCAGTGATGCAGAATTCGTACACTGTGTGTACCAAATACTGATCTTTCCCATTTTCTAAATGCAAAATGTCATCTTATATTTTAAAACTATTTTGCAATTAATAAGAAAAACCTCCATTGACCTATCTATAGTGTATTTCTTACACGATCTGATACTTAGAATTTGGAGGAGGTAAATACTAAGATTGAAAGTGGGTTGTTAGAGGAATGTACCCACTAAAGAAAATATTTAGGCAGTTTTTATCAAGAGTCATGAAATAATGGTACCTTAAAATACATGCTTCACAAACTCTCTTTAACTTCCTTGTTCCTTCAGTAAGGGAGTATTGTAAAATTTGTTTTGTTAAGGAGGAATTGGGCACACAGGAGATGCCTACCTAAGAGAGCTAAATATGTCCTGATAACTAATCTAGACTTCCCCATTTTATGTGATTTTTATCCCTTTAAGGTGTTAGGTTATTTTATTCGGTTAATTCTTTTTGTAGTATTAGACTGCAAAAGTAAGAAGAGCATTCCTGTCTTTATAACTACCAAACTACTTTCAGCTTTCAGTGAATCAATGCAAAGAAAGAATGCAGTCTCTCCATACCTAATAAATATTTTCTATTAAATCAAACTATTAATTTAGTAGCCACTGATAAACCCAGGTGTTGTGGTAATTGCCTTTTATTTTATGGATTGACTATTAAAATGGCTTATCAAATACATAAGTTTTCATTTTAACTCTGAAATCTGTTTAAGATTTGTTGATGTGATGGAGTGATGATTGAGATGCCTTTGACCTAGCAATCAATGGAAATAGAGTCAAATTAGCTTCAGCATTCAGTATATCATCTGTATTTTATAATAGTAAAACAGTATGCCGGGCAGTGGTGGTACACGCCTTTTATCCCAGCACTCGGGAGGCAGAGGCAGGCGGATCTCTGTGAGTTCGAGGTCAGCCTGGGCTACAGAATGAGTTCCAGGAAAAGCTACATAGAGAAACCCTGTCTAAAAAAAACAAAACAAAAATAATAATAATAATAATAATAATAATAATAATAATAATAATAATAAAAAATAGTAGCAATAATCCCTGATGGTAGTTTAGCAGAAACACTTTGTGACTATAGTTGTTAGTCTATAAGAAGCATTTATATAATGACTAAAATATTATATCCTTAATGATCTAAGATTAGAGATAACAAGTAACTTGCTTAAAGAAATTCGGCTAAGTAGTAGAGAACTGAAACAGACTTATGATTTTATTTCTTTTGAGACAGGGTTTCTCTATGTAGTTTTGGTGCCTGTCCTGGATCTTACTCTGTAGACCAGGCTGGCCTCGAACTCACAGAGATCCACCTGCCTCTGCCTCCCGAGTGCTGGGATTAAAATTAAAGGTGTGTGCCACCACTGCCCAGCTATATATATATTTACTTTTTTCAATTTCCTTAAATATGAAGTAATATGTCTAGAGTATAAAAAATTTATAGTAACATTTCATGTGGGTTTTCCTTTTTGTTAAAACTTAGATTATATAGGAATAGAGCAGACACTAGTTTCATGAAATCTTCGTAAAATACTTCACCTATACTAACAACACTGTTCACAGCTCTTCACTGACTTGTTTTGTATATTTCTTTGAAATGTTTATACAAACTCTTGAGAGCATTAATGTGCCTGTTTGCTGATGACATTTCTAATATGCATAAGAAGTATAAGAGTAGAAGAAATAGGGAAAAAGATATATGACCCTTTTGTTTGGATGATCAAGTTACATTCTTAATCAGTTTTTGGTAACTCCCAATTATCTGTTGATTGTTGTAATACTCCGAATTTTATCTTCCAGGGATTCTCATATAGCACCCACCTGGACAGAGAGATTTCTTTGTCTTTGTTTCCAATTTAAGTCTTCCAAAGAGATTATTATTTCAGGATTAAAACATGAAGAAAAGAAAAAGCACCTTGTTCTTCAAATGTGTTTCAGTAGTCTTAGCAGTCTTAAGACTTTACCATGTACAACAAACATGTTCTCTGGCTTATGATTAATGCCTAGTTAAAAGATAGAAATATTCAAGAGTATCCACTTACATTTTTTCCCCTGCATTAGGAGAAGAATCTTGACAGCATTTATTGAATATTTATCAAGAGATTATAATAATACCAAAATTATTTTTCATGAGCCCTGGTTATTTTAAAATAACATTCTCATTTTAAAAATGCCCTTAGACCACAAACCCCATTTTTCAAATAAGCAAGTATGAAGTTCAGAAGCTGTGTTAGTTTTCTATGGATGCCGTAACAGAATACCATAAATGCAGCAGCTTAAACAGCAGGAACTTAATGCCTCATAGTTCTAGAGGTTGTAAGTTCAATATAAGGTGCTATCAGGGTTTGTTTCTTCTGAGGGCTGTGAGAAGGAATCTGTCTGTGTCTCTATTACTTTCCTTTTGTTCTATTTCTGTCCAAATTTCCCCCTTTTAAGGACAACAGCACTAATGACTTCATCTTTTTGTTTGGTTGGTTTTGGTACACTGCTGAGTTCATCTATTCTAGGCAAGCTCTTGACCATTTCCAACCCAGTCACTTCATCTTAATATGATCGTTGTCAAAGGCCCTGTTTCTAAATTAGGTCACGTTTGCTGGCACAAATAAGATCCAGAGCCCTTCATTCAGAGTTTCCTCTCTACCCCTACCCATTTTATATAGCTTTATTTAAGGCGTTGCATTTCCACTTAAGATGCAGTGTTTATAAAGTGTAATGTTATTTCTTCCTGTGCACATGTTTCGTGGTCAAATTTTGAGAATGTAAAAAAAAAAAATACTGTAACAGCTCTAACTTGAAAACTGCCACAGAACTTGCTAAATTTGGGTCCTTCCCATGTTTCTCTTTGGAACAATGCTACATCTATACTGGACTGACTTAACCTTTTCCGTGGTGGCCCTGAAGAAGCACTGCCAGAGGGAGGTGCTCTCGCACCAGGGAAGCCCCCAGGCATTCCACCTGGCATGCCACCAGCCCTCTAGTACAGCTTGGTAATGATGGGATTGCAGGCAGACTTTCTCCAGTTCTTTCTGCCAATGTTCAGCTCCTTCCTTCTCTGCAGTCTGATTATTATCTAGCCAGTTGATGATTTCATTACACTTGTCTAGAATCTTCTCTTTGTCTTCATTGACACTGCCTTGAAGTTTCTCATCTTCAGCTGTTGCGCTCATGTTGAATGCATAGGATTCCAGTGAATTCTTGAGTACTACTTTATCTCTCTGCTTTTCCTCTTCAGTGTTGTACTTCTAAGTTTCCTGGACCATGCACTTACTATCTTACTTGCTCAAGGAGCCCTTGCCATCAGTGATGGTGATCTTGTTCTCCTTTCTTGTGCTCTTATCTACAGTATAAACATTGAGGATGCCATTGGCATCAATGTCAAGTGACTGTGATCTGAGAAATACTGCAGGCTACAGAAGATATGCCTGTGAGTTCAAATTTTCCAAGCAGGTTGTTGTCCTTGGTCATGGCTCTTTCACCTTCACATTTCGGAACGAGCACACCTGCTGGCTGTTAGGCAGGTTGTGAAGGTCTGTGTCTGATTGGTAGGAATGATAATACTGTGCTTGATGAGGACATTCATGCTCTACCAGCAGTTTCAATACCAAGGGGAAGAGGAGTGACATCCAAGAGCAGCAAATCCTGAACATTCTTAGGATTATCTCCAGATAGAGTTGATTTCGGGTAGCTGCCTGGAGACCTGCCCTGTAAAGCAACAGCTTTATCAGAGTTAATGCTTGTATTCAGTTCTTTTCCACTGAAGACATCTTGGCAAAGCTTCTGAATCTTGGAAATTCTGGTAGAACCATCCACCAGGATGATGTCATGGACCTGTGACTTGTCTAATTTGGCATCTCAAAGGGCCTTTTCCACAGGGTCCAGAGTGCCACAGAACAGATCATCATTCAATTCTTCAAATTGAGCATGGGTAACAGAGATATAGAAATCGATTCTGTCATTCAATGTCATTACTGGCCTAGGTGCTAAAGGAGAAGGTATGCACCTGTTTGCAAGCAGTAACCAGACAATAGACACCTTTCTTGTTTTTACCGATGTCCTGGTGCTTGCATTTAAACTGACAATAAAATGGTTGACCATGCAGCTGTCAGTCTTCTCTCTCCAAGTGGGGATTTCTAGCTGTAGATTAGACCTCAGAAGTAAGGACTGACATCCTATCAGAAGTATCACCTCTCAAATAAAAATCAGCACATTTCTTTCAACTTCAGCCTTCCTATCTAAGCAATAAGAATTAGCAGTATTTGGTTCATTGATAATTCTAAGTACATTGAGGCCAGCGACAGTTCCAGCATCTTTTGTTGCCTACTGCCGAGAATCATTGAAATAAGCTGGCACTGTGATCACAACATTGGTAACAGTTTTCTGAAGATAGGCTTCTCTAATTTTCTTCATCTTCATCAGAACCATAGAGCATACCTCCTCTGGGTCGAAGCTTTTTGTCTCCCCTTTGTGTTCTTCTTGGACATTGGATTTACCTGCATCTTTCATGACCATGAAGGGCCAATGCTTCATATCAGAGTGAGCAACAACATCATCAGACCTACACCCAATCAGATGTTTGGTGTTTAAAACTGTGTTGGTGGGGTTCATCACAACCCAGTTCTTCACAGCATCCCTGATTAATCACTCTGTCAGTAAAAGCAACACAGCTAGCCTGTTGTAGTTCAGTAACCCTGGTCAGTGACAATTCTACTTTTCCATGCCTAAAGACACCCGCACAGGAGTAGGTGGTACTAAGATAATGCCAACTGCAGGTCCTTTAGACAGGTTTGCTTGCATGTAGGCCTAGCTAGGCTGGCAAAGAGACCACACCAACCCCAAAAGCTGTCCTGTTCAGTGAGTCTGTTTCATAAGTAGGACAGTTTAGAATACCACATTATAGCACCAGTAATGTATTTGTTTGTTTGTTTGTTTGTTTATTGTTTTTCTCGAGGCAGGGTTTCTTTGTGTAGCTTTGGAGCCTGTCCTAGAACTCGCTCTGGAGACCAGGCTGGCTTTGAACTCACAGAGATCCACCTGCCTCTTCCTCCCGAGTGCTGGGATTAAAGGTGTGCACCACCACCACCACCACCACCACCACCACCACCACCACCACCACCACTACCACCTGGCTAATAAATAGTATTTTTTTAAAATAGTATGATAATACATCTAAAATACCACACTTATAATTAATTTTCTAATATTATGTCTAGTGAGATTTTATTTTAAATTAACTGTTTATTACATATAATAAAATTTAGGGCTATAGTAGTTTTCAATAAGTCTTTCTTCAGACAGTAAATAAACAGTGGTCCAAACTGTGGAAAGCTAAAACTCACACTTAGGTCTGAGCTTTCACTAATAAAACAGAGGGTCCAATGTAGACTTCTGTTTCATAAGATACTGAAAAGCCCCTCAGAATACTGTATAAATGACTATAAGTACACTACGACAGTAGGTTATCTGTGTATTTCATGACTCTCTAGATTTCTACTCTCATCGTGCTAATATAAACACTTTCTATGATTAGGGAGTTTTGAGAGTTTGGAAAAGCAAAGCTTCACTAGCATAAAAGTACCAGTGTATGACAGTTTGCTGACCTGTTTGTGTCAGCAAGTACTCATGAAGTCTTAATAATTTAATAACAGCTATATTTCATTTACTATTGTTGCTTTAGCTTATGAATATGGTTATTTTGCCTGCATGTATGACTGTGCACTGTGTGTATGCTTAGTGCCTTCAGTCTTGGGTCCCCTGAACTGGAGTTATGGATGGTTGTGAGCCCTCATGTGGCTGCTGGAGTAGCCAGTGCTCTTAACCACTGATCTATCTCTCCAGCCCCTCATTCATTATCATTTTTATTTACTTTGTCCAAATTATGCAGAATTTGGTGAGGAATCTTTTAAGTTGGTGTTTTGTTTGTTTGTTTGTTTGTTTTTGTTTCACTTTCACTTTTTTTTTCTTCCCAGTGCAGGGATTTGCTTATGTTAGGCAATTACCATTGAACTGCATCTCCAGAGTATAAAGTTGAAACATTTCAGCTAGTTTCTTTGGAACCCTGGATTCTCTTTAGATCAGTAGTTCTCAACCTGTGGGCCATGGCCCCTACAGGTATCATAAGATATTTACATTAGGATTCATAACAGTAGCAAAACTACAGTTACGAAGTAGCAACGGAATAACTTTATGGTTGGAGGTCAGCACAACATGAGGAGCTGTATTAAAGGGTCGAAGCTTTAAGAAGGTTGAGAACCACTGCTCTAGATGGTAGTGACATGAAAAAAAATGTCCGGATATTCATATGTCTTCAGTTCTCTTCCATGTGCCTAAAAAAAAGAGGGGGGAAGGTATTAAAGTTATACTTATTTTTATATCTATTATTTTTTAAGATTTATTTTTATGTGTGTGAATGTTTTTGCCTGCATTATGTGTGTGCACCATGTGCTTGTCTAGTGGCTATGAAGGCCTGTACAAAGGGCATTGGGCCCCCAGAAACAAGTGATTGTGAGTGCTGAGAACTGAACCTGGGTTTATGCAAGATCAGCATTTTTTCTTAACCATTAAGCCATCTCTCCAGACTCTAATACTAATTCAGTACTTTAAAGTTCATTTTGTTTTATTCCTGTTTTCAGGATTTAAATTCTCTTTTCTAACAGTGATAAACTTAGCTCAGTTATTTATTAGATTAACCTTCCTGTATGTAACCAGTTTCCTTGATTACAACTCTCCTCTTGACTAAGTTCAGATGCCTGCCTTGTTCTCGGGCTGAATTATGAAGAAAAAAAAGTGTTTATTATTTTATGGCAAATGTTAAACTATCCAGATTGGCTCTACCTTTGGTTCATTTGAATCCTCTATTATTATTTATTTTTAATTAAAAAAAATGATAGTTTCATGTTGGTGGAAGCTCTCTATTATTGATGGTTTCTCTAGAACATGAACAGTTAATCATGAATGATTTAGTCAGGAAGAACCCAGCATAACTTTAATTCACTCACATAGACAAAGTTTATTTAAAATGTAAATTATAATTTGGTTAGTATTGCTTTTAATTTCTTTTCTGATGACACTTAGACTAGCCTAAAACTTTGCTCTTAAGCATGATGTTATTTTGCAGTCATGTTAGATGTGAATTTTGAATCATGAAAATTCTTCTCTCCTTTTAGGAAAAAAAGGGAACAAATATTAGGCATTGTGTTAGTTTCTTTTCTATTTCTGTGATTACTGTGCCCTGACTAAAGCAACTTAATTGGCTTACAGTTCTGGGGTGGGGTGAGGGGATGGATAGTCCATCCATGGCAAGGCAAGCCTGATGGCAGGAGCTTGAGGTTACCCAGCAGTCAGGAAGCAGAGTAAGAACAAGATGTAGGGTTTGACTATAAAAGCACAAAGCCTCCTACCCTGTGGCACATGTCTAACAAATCTCCACCCTCTAAATGTTTCATAGCCTTTCCAAATAGTGCCACCATCTGGGGACAAAGTGTTTAAACACATAATCTTGTAGGATACTTTTCACGTTCAGACTCCAACAATGTCACACCTCCTAATCCTTCCCAAACAGTTCTACTCACTGGGGATCAAGCATTCAAATATATAAGCCCATTCTCATTCGAACCACCACATACATAATTTTGAAATATATAATTTGAAACGTTGCCCTTTTCAGCTCTGTGTTATGCTATCATTTAATATTATTCTCTGTCCTTTCCATAAAACCTGTTCCCCCATCTCATGTCTCCAGTCCAGCTCATCTAAAAAAGAGTTGTTAATTATTGAAGTATTTATTGGCCTCTTCTCTAAAGGCATCTATAGGCCACTAATCAAATCCTAACCCAGGTATTAAAAAGAGATTTGATTGAATTAATTCATGATCTTATGGATTTTTTTTCCTAAGGTGTTCTTTTTTGCTTCAGTTTTAAACTTGGAGGTTCTTAGTTGATATATATGAAGAGCAAATAGTGTGTGCATTTGACTCTGGTAGAAGTTATCTGACTTTTCTTTTGGCTATAAATTGTCCATGGTTGGGGAGTATGAGGGAAGGATGTTTCTTCTCATTCTCTGCCTCTATTTGTAGAAACCCAGAACATTCTTTGAGTATTTAAACCTGTTCTCAAGAGCTCTCAGAGTGCCTACTTCAATAGTGACCAAAAGGGCTGCTTTTTATTGCCCTTTATACTGAAGTCTAGTCACCTGCCTAGGTGAGATTTGTCGTAGAAGGGAATAGGATCCAACCTGGTGAGCTAGAACCTTCATTCTCTACAGGGGAATCTTGGAGTTGTCTTGGCCTAAGGCAGATACTACTCACACTGTCTCAGTGCAGTAAACAGTTACTGCTTGTCTATTACCCCAGGTCTTGCCTGCTTGAATACAGAAGACCAAATTAGCGAGGAAACGATATCTTAATGACATTCTTGTGTAGGGTATTTTTTTTTTTTGAAAAGGGAAAATTGCAGAAGTATTCTATAAGGGAAAACAAAATTTTGTGAATACAGAAAAGGAGGGAATGAAATACTTTATCAATATCAAGTGTATTCTAGTCAAATAACCACTTCACCAGAAGTAAGTTTAGGTCCATTTTGGCATTCATTGCTTCCCATCTTTTCCCACCAAGCAGAACTTGTCCAGTCCAACACATTGTATCTTAAAAACTAATTTGGAACTAGCATCCTATACCGTATTTTTGCTTATTTTAATACATAGTGGTATGACTTACTACTCAATATAATTGGTACTTTTAAAGATGTGTTGTTTATCAGATGACTCCATGTCCTTCTGGATTATAGGGTCTCTTATTCCTGTTTCTGCTCCAGGTTAGATAGAGCTTCTAAGACTTTCTGCTGTTGATCCCTTTGACCTAAGTTTTCGGGCACCATGGGTATATAAATGCATAAAATAGGTATACAAATCAAAATTGATTGAAATATTATTTTAAAATACTTTCTTGATATGTGTATATTTTGCCATGCTAAAGATTAATATAAATTTGCATACTAATAAGATGTACCTGCTTATTTGTTTTATATAGAAGTCTTGGCTGAATATGTGATACTGCAAAATATAGTGCTTTTCAACATTTTTCAGGGTTGACCAATATTTTTATTTTTACGATCAACAGAGTTGAGAATGCCACTTCACATAAGTATATTGTGTAAAATGGCAGAAATAGGCTTAGGTACATTTCAGATATTTGTTGGAAATAATGTTCTAATACCAAGCCAAAATTCATTTAATAATTTTTTATGAAACTGAGATCATCAATTCATAGACATTCTTAAAATCAAACATTCTTAATACAATAAAAAGATACAGTATTCTTTTTTAAAGTTTTTTTTTAATGTGTATATATGTGTTTGCATAAATTTATATACACCATGTGTGTGCAGGTGCCTAAGAAGGCCAGAAGAGGGCCTCTGAAATTGGAATTACAGATAATTATGAGCTACCTGATGTAGGTTCTGGGAACTGAACCTGGCCCCTTTGCTACATAGAGCAGCACACACTGCTGAGCTATCTCTCCAGCCCAAAGATGCTGTAATTTGATTCTTATGTACTGATAGGAAAATACTAAGTCTTAGATATTTCTGTAAGAGCTGAAAACTTTGCAAGTACAGTTGTAAGTACATACTGTACATTATAACACATTAATCTTGAATCTGAGCTGAGGTGTCTCAAGTAGCATTGGTTGACACTGGGTAGTATGACAGTATGTGCAGTACATAATGTTCATATTGTATGTTCAGAACCAAGGCTGTAGTGAAGTTGTGTAATACAACACTGGACAAATACTGACAGTAATACCCAGTATATTACATACATCTTTATTTCATAGCATTTTAAAAATCAGACATCTAGCATGCTTGAAGATTAATGACAAATAAAAACAGGTTATTAATGAGTGGGTACCCTTAAGAACTCAACTTTTATCTAGTGTATTATTTGTATGCACTTAAACACAGTGTCTTTGCTACCAATTATTGGTCTCCTTCAGGACTGAGACAAGCCATTTTATAGTCTTCTGCTTTAGTCTCCACCCCCTCTCCCTTCCTCTCTCTCCCTACCCTTGAGTTCTCTGAATGTGTGACTCATCCTTAATGTGTAGGTCTTAAAAAGAACTTGTATCTTGATGTCAGCAAAATCTAGATTGAAATCCTGGCTCCAAGTTATTAATGTGCCATTGAGTAAAAAGTGCTTTAGTTTTCTTTGTCTTGGTTTCTTTATTCCTAAGAATTTAACAATCCCTACTTTGCAGTGTTTTTATAAATCTCCCAGATTTTTTATAATGATATCTGAAAGGTTGTGACTTAATTTCAAACTTTAATAAACATGTTTAGTAAGGATATAAGTACAGAAAGTCACACATAGAGAAAGAGGTCCATTAAGTGGTATTGCTTAAAAATACTAATTCTGCAGTTACATGGCCATTTGAGAATGATGTCTATTCTAAGTAACAAACTATCTTCCCCTTGAGTTTGATTTTGATGGGAGCATGTTGCATGTCAGCAGTGAGCTAATGTGCTGGTAATTTGGTAGTTTAGAAAGGTTCCTATATAATGAATATCTGCTTTCAGAGATGCTTGTGGACACTCTCCCCTGCTTTTGCATTTATATTGTTGTCGTGTTTTAAGTAGCCTTTCTCCCGACAGTGTGTGTTAATAACTGGAAAATTTCCTATCAGTAGACTAGCACCATCTTGACAAGCCTGTGTTCTGCTTCTACCTTGCTAATTGTTTCCTTGGGATTATTTGGATTGTGTAGAAAGCCCTTTGCAAATCCTCTTATTACTGAAGTCATTGTTGCCAGCAGGAATAAGATTAAAGGTGCTTAAGTCTGTAGAGTTGTTTCTAATTTGTTCATGTCATTTCAGTGGCATTTTAACAGAACTCTGTCTCCTGTCCCTCCCTTCTCCCCTGGTACTATCTCAAGTTGGGTCCAAGATGCCAGACCATTGGAAGAAATCTCATTTTATCCTCCTAATTATTATGCTGGCACTCCGGAGATAATTTTTCCCTTCATGCACTGCCAATTAATATGCAAATAAGCTGATAAATATTTATATATTCATTTAAATTATGCAGGGAGTGCTTTCAGTGTATTCTGTAAATGAATTGTTCCTGGACTTCAAAGTGCTAGCTGCTGTGCTAACGAGGAGAGATTTGCATAAGGCCCTAATCACACGCATACTGATTAAGCTTCATTATGGAAACTGCCAGCTGCAATCTTTGTTTCTATTTTATTACAAAAAGGGGAACTTTTCATGCTTCAGTTGCCTTGACAATGTCAGTCCTAGCTGCTAGAAGAGACTAAAACTCCTCTGAGCAACTGAAGTTTCCTTATTCAGTTGAAGATTGCTATGGTGTAACTGAGGTTGTGTTTGCTTCTCTGTTAATTCACTTTCCACTCCCCCACCCTGTTCTCTTAAGAACCTAGTACAGATTTGTTAGAATAGTAGTACCTTCTTTCCCCACCCCAAACCATACCTGTTCCTTCTTGCTTTGGATTGTCTGCACCTCCTGAAGATTTTACAGCAATGCTGGACTGCAGTGACTGTGTTCTAGGTGGGTACCAGCACAGTTTTCTTACAGCTTTAATATGGAAATAGCATGTGTGGGATTGACTATGCATAAACGCTCAATCACATATGCAGCCATCATGGGGGAGGGGGGCTTGAGCAGAGGAGGAGGAAAGCATTTGCAAGGCAAGAGCATGCTTGAGTTTGCTGGAGGTCCCTCCCTAGGACTAGGTCTTCTAGTTCAGAGCCTATTTTCAGCAAATAATGTGTTTGAATTTGGCTTTCATGGAGGACATTTTTGCTTTTTTGGAGATTTCTATAGAAAGTAGTATATGTAGTTGAAAACACATTTTAAATCAGAAAATATATACTATATCAGAGATATATACATACTAATAAAATGTTTTGCCTATCTAATAAGAATGCCTCATAAAACCAAAAATACTAAATGAAAAAATAAGGTGGTGTTGTAGTGCAGATTAATACCGTTACTATAATTACAGAGGGAAATTATAGTGGTTACTGTACTGTTAATCAGTTTCTAGATATTAGAAGTTATGGGCCATTTTCAAATTTTGCCTATGATTAGTCATTTTGATTTTTTAAAACCATCTCTTTTTTAGGAATCTGCACTTTTAATATTGTGGAAAGCCTGTTATATAGTGTGTCCCTACAGAGCAGGAAGCCTTTTGGAAAGGGAGATGTTCTGCTTGAATAAATGAAACATTTTCGGTGATAAAAGATGGATTGAAGTACTTTGGTGTGGATAGATAGATGATGCCTCTTGGTGGCCGTATTTTGCGAGTTTTTTTATGTTTACATGAAGAAAGATTGAAGCCTTTTTAAGAAAGTCATCTGATATAAACTCCAAGAATTGAATATCTTAAGCTTAAAACTTTTGCAAATGATTTTATTTCCTGTGTCATTTTCCATTCTTGAAATTAAAGCAGTTGTTAATGATAAAGTAAATTGATCCTTCCCAGAAATGTCTGAATTCTTATACAGAAAGAAGGGTCCAATGCAAGTTAGACACTTGTCCATCAGACTACTAGCTCAGGGATACACATGACACAGACAAAACATTGATGTTAGGTAGGAGTTCAGTCCAGTAGTAACTTTAGGAGTTCAATTAGACTCATTAGAGGATCAGCTAAGTGACATAGACTTGTGCTCTTTTCATTACCCCTCACCCCAAAAAACTGTAAGTATCAATGAATAATTTATTTGTATTTTCTCTTTTGCATGTACCAAGTTTGAAATTCAAGAAATGAAAGAAAAGTGTCGTTTTGAACTATTTTTACCATTCATTTCAGAAACTGTATCTACTACTTAGAGTTGACACTAAGTATTACTGAAACAGCCTTCTCATCATTGTGTAGCTAAGTAGGATTTTATTTGTTCTGTTTCGTGTTTGAAGCCATTTTGTTACATACTTTTGAAGATCTTGACAATAAATAGAAGGTCCTTAGGAAAGTCATGTAAAATACCTGTGACATAATTTTTAAATTTATAAATAGGTGTGGAAATTAGCTATGAATTATGTAAGGCTTGTCTCATGAGTTATTAAGAATTAGGCTTCTTGGTTACTGTGGCATCTGGACATGAGGATTATTAACTTTTTATACATGTTTACAGGTTCATTATTTTTTTTCTACTTGGCTTTAAAATACATTATAAAGGAAGCACTGAGCGTGTATATAGTGACATTTGAGTTTTGTGATATTTGTTAAATTTTGTAAGATTTTGGTTAAGTCAAACAGAAAGCTAATTTTTACTAAGTTGTACACCTGGTCCTTTCAAACTTTAGTGTGCTTTCAGGTGGTATTTAAATTTTTTTGGACAGTAGAGGAGGAAGTTGTAGAACGACCTCATTTATGACCACAAACATAGAAATTTTAACCCTTTGAACAAGCCAGGAATACCATAGAACCACCTCAGCCCAGAAGACATGTATCGGTTATAAAAATATACTATATTAGAAAAGAGATTGCCTAGTATCTTTAAAAAATACATATTGCCCATTTTCTAGGCTATAAAATATGAAAGAAAGATTTCTGATATTTTTCCTCATTTCTTATACATATAGGTAATGCAACTATTGACAGCATGGTTGGGACTTAGAATGATTGTTTTGACTTCCTATTTAAAAATTTCCGAGTTGGGGATTTAGCTCAGTGGTAGAGCACTTGCCTAGCAAGTGCAAGGCCCTGGGTTCGATCCTCAGCTCCAAAAAAAAAAAAATTTTTCCTGCAGATGTCTTTAGAAAGACAGTATAATATAGTTTGATTCGTTCTCTAATAATAACTTAGTTAATGGTTCTTAATGAGGGAGGAAAAGTAGAACTTACTTGACATTAAGCTTATTTCATGGCAAATATTCTAAGTCTGTAGTAAATATAGAGCAAAATGTCTGTTTTGTCTATTCTGTTCACCCCCTGGAAAAAGAAGTAGGGCATAGGTGTTCCTGTCTTTTTTCTTGCATGTTTTCTGGAATTGCTAATAGTGGTTGACAACATTTCACTGTGGAAACTACAATTTAATACACTAAAAAAGGAATAGCCCCAAATTAGCAGATTCGTGTGTAACTGGGTTCCATAGTTCTTGAAGAACTATAGAGATTGCTGTTATGCCTTCTGCTGCAATTTGTTACGCTTGTTTTTAATGAGGCATGTATTTGGCATACCCCTATGTTGACTCTAGTTTGGTTAAGGAAGTCAGATGGATGCTTCAGACAAGTTTCTTTTCATCTGTTAGATTATTATTAAGTGTGAATTTCTTTTAGTTATAATTAATTAATATTTTTGCTTTTAGAAAAAAAATCATATGGGAATAATAGTTCTTTTTTTTTTTGAGGTGTTTGCTACTTCTTCACAGTTTATTTTAAATGTATATTACATTTGTCTGTCATAAATTATTTTTAGCATGTCTGACTGTAGTATCTTTTTCAGCTTAGAGTTCTCTCTTTAAAGAATCTTAAAATTTGTTAGATAATTTACTTATGGGTTCCTTTATGATTCAGGAGCTCCTGACTATCTTTGAGGTAGCCTTTTACTCAGTTTGTGTTGTTGTAGCATGCCGTCCGCTGTACATGGGCTTCTCGAAGTGAACCAGGGTAACGTTGGTCAACCCTGGCTTTTGCTCTGCTTTTGGCTCCTGAGCTAGCTTCATCTTCACCACTACCTGTTTTAACCACCTTCTCCACCTCTGGCTTATTGTAGATTCAAGAATGAACAATCCGTCAGAAGCCACTAAGTCATCTATGGAGAGTGGAGATGGCAGCACTGGTAAGGAAGCGTTCTCTCTCCATCCTTTACATTGCTCTCCGAGAGCTAACACAAGGGACTGTACACTAACCTGTCACACACTTGACAGGGACAGAGACATGTGTGTCCTTGCTTGTCCGGTAGGACTTAGCACTTGTAGGGACTGGGATTCTGTTTGTTTAACATCATCTAACTCCTCTGAGGAGTGCTTCACTTACCTGATTCCATCCATCAGAAACTATAGAGTAGTTATGGGACAGGTAAACCTGGGTCTGAATTATGGATTTGCCACATAATAATTGTGTGACTTTAGGCAACTTCCTCCATCCTTTTGAGACTTAATTTATTCACTAGGGATATTTATGGGTCATCATGAGTACTGAGTGAGAATATATGTGAAGTGTCTTGGTTATAGTTATAATCAGAATAGTAGATGCTATCCACCATGCATTTGGTATAAATAAATTATACTAAAGTTACAGTGGTGTCAGTGAAGAGTTATAGACACATCTAATACATCCTTTCATTTTAATAAAATTTATTCTTGATCAAACTTTTTATCAGGAGAAAACTAAGTATCATATAAATGAAAAAACTGAAAGCCCTTTGAAAGAAAGGTACATTTATTAAAAAAAGTACAACTTGTCTCCTCAGCCCATCCTTGTAAGTCAATCAGCTCATAGTACATTTGACAATATAACTCTGTCATCTGACAGATATGATACAAGGATTTCCCCAGTTTCTGGTAGAGGCAAAACGTAAAAGTATTAAGGGAATTGTGGGCAAGGAGTTGTAGAAAGTCATTGTAAAGTAAAGTAGGTTTTTCACGTAAGAGAGAAGGTTTCCTCTATTATTTCAAAATATGCCTAACTACTACAGGAGGTGGTAAGAATGACAGTCACTCTGAAAACTTTGTTTCCACTGCTTCCAATCATAGATAGAACCTTTTTTATTACAGTAGAAGACTGGGTTGACCCAAAAGAAGTCTTGTGTCTGCACCTGTCTCATTGTAAACTGCCCTGTAGTTGGAGTGGTTTGTTAGCCTCTTCACCTCTGAAAAACAGGTACTTCTCTGGGAGACTGAGCTGGGGCTTTCATGTTGTCTTTGTCATATTTAATATGCTCCCGCTTCTCTTGTTGAGGCTAGCCAAATAGACTACCCAAGACGAGGAAGAGCAGCATCGCTTTCTGGCCAAGTTACCACCCAGCCTCCTTGTTTCAGTTCCCAGTTTGGGCCCCTTCTTCCTTTATCTTGTAGCACTAACTTATGCTGATGTGAGTGTCGTTGCCAAAGGAGTGGGACTTGTTTGCCAAGAGTAAGTAGGCAGTCAGATCTATGAAGAGGCAAGAGAAACGTGGGTAAAACTCCCACACCTAAAGAATAGCTTCCAAATTTCTCTAAGGGATGAGAAATAGGCTCAGAATGATTACAGAATGCTGAAAAGATCCACTGAAAAGACCCCCCGGGAATCTCTATATTTACTTTTAATACCACAATTCCTAACTATTTATTTATGACCTTTGTTGTGCTTTTTAAAATCTTTAGTGCTGTGCATATTACCTGATTCCAATTAAATTCTTATGCCAGGTAGATATTATTTCAAGGAATAGGAAGTTGAAATATAAAACCAGAGAGGAAATAAAAGCAAGTTTAGGATTTGGACCCTGTATAAGATTTTTCTCATCAACTATAATATATAAAATTGAAAATTTTAAGTAACACATTGTTTATGTCCAAACCTAAAGTCATATATAGAACTATTTAAGATAAATTCTGCCTGGAGCACTTGTTGAACAATTTGTGAATTTCTTGCTTTGTGGCAATATGGAATGTGTAACAGACTTCTTTTCCTAGAGCTGAGAATAATCAATTCACATGTTACTTTTTTGTGTTTTGGTGTTTTTATTTGTTTTTGTAGAAACAATGTCTTATGTAGCCCTAGCTGGCCTGGAACACTTTATGTAAAAAACCAGGCTGGCCTTGAACCTCCCAGGGATCCTGGTGCCCTGCCTCAAGAGTGCTGGGATCAAAGGAGTGTGACATACTCCCAAAGATACTTTTAAAGGCCAGTAACACACTTTCCTAGACCTGTTTGCTTTTCCATCACTAGTAGTAGTGGTTAATAGTCTCTTTCCAAAGAAAGAAAATGAATTGCTTTCCTGTAAGGTCCCTGCTAATACAGTAACATCTCGCTAGAGCAAATAGAGCTGGCTACCACCCTGTGAGGCATAGCAGCTCACTTCCTGTTTACCACTGCAATCTGCACTACTTTCATAGACACGATGGCTTCCATTGTTTTGGACCCTTACATTCACTTCAGAATTGCACACTTCATCAATTTCTCAATGTTAATTAAGGTCTGCTGCTATGTTCTTAGCACTCCCTGCTGGTGTTAATTTGTTAGTTTAGAAATACAGACATATATTTGAGTTCTCTTTTATATATTAGATTATCGTGTTTGGTACATTAGAAATAAAATTACAGTTTTGCTTTTTTTTTAAAGTGGAGTGTGATGGGTCATGCCTATAAACCAGCAGTTGGAAAACCAGGTGAGAGGTTGCCATGAGTTGGAGCCCAGTCTAGGCTACACAACAAGACCTTGCCTCGAAGAAAGAAAAAGGCAAAGACGGGCAGCATTTGTGCCATGCTGATAAGGAAAGAAAAGAATAGTTTATGTGGATGATTTGTGCCTATGTATCAGTCTTCATTTTAAAATATAATGAACCTACAGACTGTTTTCTCTTTCTCATTGGTTTAGTAATTATGCTTTTTTTTTTGTAGTTTGTGGGGGAAATTTAACATTTTAAAGAAAATAACCTGGAATATTATATAAAACCAAAGTCTGACACTTTATAGATTCAGGAAATTTGTGTTGATCACTATTTCCTGAAATGTTAACAGCTATAATAATTTTGAATTAAAGGTTTTAAGGGTAGTGAGAGGTATAAAGTTCAAGCATATCTGACTGCATTTGAATAAATAAGCTTCATATGTTCACAGAAAAATCAGTGGCTTGGATTTGTTCAGGTTTGCCTGTTTTCTATGTAAAATGTTACAGTTGGTGTTATTAGATACAGTATAAACAGATGCGACTCTCGGTCTTCAGAGGTTTAGCCAAGGCAGACAGAAAACTGACTGTGGATGGATAATGGTGAGTTATCTCCATCAAGCATAGAAAAACAACATAATGTTAATACATAATGGTATTTCTTTCTGTTTTGGTTTTTGTTTGTTTGCTTAAGTATTTGTTTATGCAGAATGTTACAGTGCACGCCCTTAGTCCCAGCACTTGGGAGGCAGAGGCAGGGAGGTCTGTGTGAATTCAAAGCCAGCCTGATCTACATAGTGAGTTCCAGGACAGCCAGGACTACATAGAGAGACCCTGCCTCAAAAATAAATAAACAAATGAATAAATAAAGAAATTTTCAACTTTATTATTAAAAAATAAGTTGCGAAGAAATAAATACCATATACCGAAGTTAACCTGACTCAGAAGACTATACAACTCAGTGAACTTCTATACAATTAGATTATCCATTCAGAACGGAAGCTATGAAGTTTCACATTGAATTTTATACTTCAGTATCAAAGATATTTTTGTGCAGTATCCAGCTACCAAAACCAAAAAAATCCATGTCAGAGTTAGAACTAGAAAGCAATTGGCTTTGTATCCCTTTTCATAACTTGTATCCATTACCTACACTCAGTCCTTCCTTATCCCCGATAGCCCTTCTTTTCTTTTCTACATGTTATACTGTACCCACATATACATTCATTTGTGTATTACTGGCTGGATTCCACATACAAGGGGAATGATGATTTTTTTTCTTTCTGAGATTGTGTGACCTCATTTTATAATACATTCAAAGTCTACCTATTTTCCTTAAAATTTTGTAATTACATTTTTCTTTAGAACTGAATAGTATTTCGTTTTATAAATCAAATTTCCTTTAGCTGTTCATCTGTTGACAACTAGGTTGATTCCAATTCTTTGCTCTAGTGAATAAATCAGCAGTAAACATGGGGGTTGCAAATATCTCTATGAAAGGGTGTGGCGTTCTGGATATGTTCCCAGGAGTGAAACAGCAGAATTATATAGTAGTTCTGTTTTTAATTATTTGAGAAATTTCCAAGCTGATTTCCACAATGGCTGTACTAATATGGGTCTCCTCCACCAATAACCCTTTCTCACCACATCCTCTCCAACATTTGTCAGATTTATTGATGATAGCCATTCTCACTGGGGTAAGATGGTAGTTTAAATTTTCATTTCCCTGATGGCTAGGGACATTAAACAGTTTAAAAATAGTTATTGGCCATTTGTGTTTGCCTGCTTTCTTTCTCTCTCTTTCTTTCTTTCTTTCTTTCTTTCTTTCTTTCTTTCTTTCTTTCTTTCTTTCTTTCTTTCTCTCTCTCTCTCTCTCTCTCTCTCTCTCTCTCTCTCTCTCTCTCTCTCTCTCTCGTGTTTTTAGTTTTTCGAGACAAGATTTCTCTGGATAGTTTTGGTGCCTGTCCTGGATCTCACTCTGTAGCCCAGGCTGGCCTCGAACTCACAAAGATCCTCCTGGCTCTGCCTCCCGAGTGCTGGGATTAAAGGTGTGTACCACTACCGCCCAGTTTTGTGTTTCTTTCTTTAAGAAGTGTCTATTCAGTTCATTTACCCATTTGCTGATTGGCTTTTGTAGTTCCTTGGTATCTAACTTTTATGTACTTCTTTGTAAATTCTAGATATTAGCCCTTTGTTTGAAGTGTAATTGGTGATAATTTTTTGCCATTCTGCCATTCTGTAGGCTAATCTGTTTGCTCTGTTGGTTAAGTATTTCTTTGACGATTTTAAATCTTTTAAATGCTTATAGGCCAGGTAAAAAGAACCACCATTGAGGGAGAAAGTGTACAAATTAAAACAAGTGGATCAGGGACCAGAGTTCGGATCCCAGGAAACCCACATAAATATTAGATGGGTATAGTGGCCTGCCTGTAATTCAAGCCTTGGAAGGTAGAAGTGGGGAGGGGACGATCCTCAAAACAAGCTGGCCAGTAAGACAAGCCTATCTTTTAGCACTATGCTTGATTCAAAGACTTTTACTCAGTGAATATGGTGGAAGAGTGATCAGGTATATTCCCAACATCAACATCACGTAGACATATACCCATGCACATACAAAAACATGCATACACACCATACACATGAAAAACAAAAAACAAGAAAAAGAAATGGAGAGAGTAAGATAAGTATATAGAACAAAAGGTTGACTTTGCAGATGAAGTTGGGAAGAAGAAAGGAAAACTGCATTTTGTCTCCAGTGCTCTAGCTACTTTTGCACCTAGGGAGGTCACTGAAGTGGAGTCAAATAGTGAGTTTGATATCAAGTTCATCTTACAGAAAAATACATTTAAAATATGAGCAGTCAATATTGAGAACATTCATTAAGAAGTAAGTAACTCATGAGAATTAAGTGTATGAAAATTTTATTTCTAGTTGGACGGAAGAGTTATGGAAGACATTAGAGGAGGTAGAGTTTATGCTGCCCATTGAGGGTTGCATTTTAATGTAATAATGGTTGGCAGTTTATAGTCAGCAAGATGAGGTGAAAGAAAGTTGTACCAAGTACCTCTGGTTCCTTTTTAAAAAATTTAAAGTATGTTGTATGATTTCCAGATCCTTTTTCCCTTAGTCATTCTCAGAATTATAGAATTCCATTTTTATAGACTTTAATTCAATCATCATTACCATTGGCTTACTAGAATATGTAAAGCAACTTGTTGTGTTCATTCATTGTGTTTGTAGCCAGTTAACTCTTTTTCATTGGAATTGATCCAGAACTATTGGTGAAATTATTAAGGCCACTCCACGTAGTTAAAAGGAAGATTTATTTAGTGGGTAACTTACAAAAAAGGGATAGGTAGGTCGCGGGGTCTGGGGAAGGTGTATTGCAGTCCAGCTGTGTCCTCTGGAGCTCTGCCCACCGACAAGGGTCCAGGAACAGAAAGAGCACTCACCCATCCAGCTCTCAGGTCTCTGGGCGCCTCCCTTGGGCCCCGCCTTGTAGGCGTGACAGTTGCCGAAGCCTCAGTGGGGGTTGGAACTTCCAGATCCAAGCTGGAATGGCTACCCACTACACAGAACTCCTTTATTCTGCTGTGTGTGCGCGTGTGTGCTTGCACCTGAGTATGCAGGTAGGGTTCCCATATATGGCCATGTAAAGGTCAGAGCAGGATGTTACGTTTCTTCCTCTGTTGCTGTCCCCTTTGTTGCAGTGAGAAGGGTATCTCACTGAACGGGAAGCTTGTGTGGCTAGGTTGTCTGGCCAGCTCTCCTGCTCTACCTGTGTCCACCCTCAGTGATAGGTTTTCAAGCACACGCACATGGCTTTTCTCAAGATGGCTGAGAATTCAGACTCCGGTCCTTACACTTGTAGAGCAGGTGCTCTTACTCACTGAGTGGTCTCCCCAACCCTGAATCCTGTCCTTTTTCACTAGGTATTTTCATACAGATGACCTCTCCTATGACAATATCAAGATCTTTTTAGTAAATGGAAAAGCCAAAGGGGTTTAGTTATGTAAGCCAGTGTACATTTATGAACTATCACCCCAAAAATTTTTGTTGTAAGAAGTTCCTGATAACTAGTGATTTCTTCATTCTATACTATTTATAGTGATGTAGCTAGTGGCTGTGTGACCCTATCCCTAGGGAGATAAGAAAAAAAGACCTACTTAACCCAGATAGGGAACTAGCAACAGACCGAAGTAAAGATAATATCAAGTCCAACTTGGTGAGGCAGTGAGTTTGAATTACAGGGCTGTGGGTGAGGAGTTAGTTATTGGAGCAGAAACGACTCAGAGACATGTGTATCACTAAAGCCCACCACAGCACAAGTGAGACTTAGAAATGCTGGAGCCTGGCCCTGGCGTTTCCCACAACAATTTGCAGGCAGCTGGACAGTTTGGAGAGCGTTTCTTCAGCAGCACAGCTTGTCTGAGTGTCTCTTGGCAGTGTTTACTGCTTATATAAACCCACAGAGGGAAGAGCCAAGTGCATCTGGGTCAGTTTCAGGGACTTCTTGAAGCTTCTGGGTTGTTTAATACCTGAGCCCTAACACGCTTACCTGAAGGATGGAATGTGTCAACTCAGAGGAAATTGCTATACAACGCTGGTATTATTAAGATATTGTGTTCACAAAGAATAACCAGACATCATTTTCTCTAACATAAAGAAAAGGATCCTGAAAGACTGGGACATTAGTGATATAGTTGTTTTTCTTTCGTAATTTAAGAACTTGATGCCTTTCAGCCTGCATCTTGGAAACATTTCTAGATGAAATTCTCAACAAACCAGTGTCGTTACAGATTTCAGATTCAGGACTATCTTCCCTTTGAACTTAGATTTTATGTAGGGGTTATTTTTAATATTATTTTCTCTTTTATCATTTTTAATATTAGCATAGTGTTTATTGCTTATTTTACTGTGTGAACTGCATTCTTCATTGGCAGGGATGGTGCTTACAAGTCCCAAAGTAGAAATTTCAACAGTATATTTATTGGAGTGCTTTCATAGTAAAGTTTTAAATAATAGGAAATTTTATGACAACAGTTCTCAACCTGTGGGTCATGACCCCTTTGGCAAACCTCTATCTCCAAAAATATTTATATTATGATTCATTACAGTTATGAAGCAGCAATGAAAATAATTTTATGGTTGGGGGTCACCACAACATGGGGAACTGTTAAAGGTCACAGCATTAGGAAGGTTGAGAACCACACTGCTCTGTGGGTTACTGAAAGTGCCTGAAGAGCTTCTAGAGAATCTTGGGAACAGAGTTAAACATAGATTATTATGCTGTTCTTTTCTTCTAAAGCCAGACATCAAATACTTGTGAGAGAAAGATAGTCCTTCCTCTCGTGCTTAATTGATAGGTATCATTCAGAACATACTGTTTCTATTACATATTGAGAAATTTGCCTTGGTTCTATCCATGTGCCCCCTGTAGAAAGAAGCAAAGGAGCTATAGTTACTGAACCCTGAAGAATGTCAGCACTGGTGTGGAGGCGCACGCCTTTAATCCCAGCACTTGGGAGGCAGAGGCTGGCGGAGCTTTGAGTTTGAAGCCAGGCTGGTCTGCACAGCCAGTTCCAAGACAGCCAGAGCTAAAGAGAAATCCTGTCTCCAAATAAACAAACAAATAATAATAATGGCACTGAGTTTTGATTGTACTTTTATAGTAAATGATTGAGAAAGTAACTCATCCTTTTGCCAAAGATACACAAGTGATGAGATACGCCAGTAACAAACTTAAAATTTTAGCGGTTGTCTCCATTTTAGTCATTACTAATTAAAATATAGAACACTAATGAGAAGATTTGTGGGCACAAATTATCAGAGATTGTCTGTAACTTTCTCCTTCTCCCTTAAAGGATAGCTTAGCTTCATGTCATTTTTCACAATTTTTTCCCCAACAGGAATAAAAGAATTTTTTTATATATATAAAAGAAATTTCCAACCATGTTATACTTTACATCTTGCTTGAAGCAAAAATCTATACTCCACTGCTCTTTCAATTAAATCCATTATACAGCAGCCTGGCCTAGAGTATTGGCAGCAGAAATTGGGAGTCAAATTTAATGAGCCATTGCTGGTGGAGGTGAGAAGATTGTGAGGGAGTAAAATAAGAAAGGAAGACTAAAATCTGAAAAGAATACTTGTGTTGGTGTGGGGCTGGGGATGTGATGCTGTTCTTAGCGTAGGGACTGCCCAGAAGAGAAGTAGAAGATAAAGGGATGTATTTCAGCTCTGAAAATGTTACATTCAGAATGTATTTGAAGGGGAAGGTACAAGCAGCTAAGGAGAGCAGTAAGTTCCTGAGGAAAGAAAGAATCCTGGGCACGAAGGTCCTACACAAGAGTTCTTTGAGGAAGAGAGTGAAATAAGCTAAAAGAACGATAATCACAGAACCCTGCTTCACCATTGAAAGGGTTAGTAGATGAATAGGAGCCCCATACCACTTCCTGGTGTCCAATAGCTACAACTGATACTTAAATTTAAATTACATGCAATTAAGAATTCAGTCCAGCCGGGCGTGGTGGCGCACGCCTTTAATCCCAGCACTCGGGAGGCAGAGCCAGGCGGATCTCTGTGAGTTCGAGGCCAGCCTGGGCTACCAAGTGAGCTCCAGGAAAGGCGCAAAGCTACACAGAGAAACCCTGTCTCGAAAAAACCAAAAAAAAAAAAAAAAAGAATTCAGTCCTTGGTCACACACTGACATGTTTGGTAGGGTCATCTAGTCATGGATAGTGACAGTTACTGGCCACTACAAAGGTTGAGTAAGCCATGCCTTCATTTTCATTTGGTTGAGGAATTTAAATTTCCTCCCTGATTGATTCAGTGACCCTACATACACTCAAGAAAGAGTGCATTGTAGATGTCATGGTTCATGCCTATCCCGACCTTCCGAAGTGGAGGCTGGAAGAGCAGGAGTTCAAGGCCATCCTCAGCTATTCAGCAAGTTTGAGGCCAACCTGAGCTACAAGAGACCTTATCTCAAAAACAAACCAGAAAGGCAATTTATTGTTTAGTTTCCATGTACTTGTGTAGTTTCCATAGTTTTTCTTGCTATTGATTGTTTTATTTCAGTTTGATTGGATAAGACACAAGAAATTACTTTAGTTCCTTTTTTATTTGTTAAGGCTTACTTTGTGGCCTAAGGAAGGAATATTCTGTACATATCTGTTAAAACTATTTGATTTATGATGCAGTTTAAGTCTAAAGTTTTTTGTTTGTTTGTTTTTGTTTTTTTTACTTTTTAGATTAGACAACCTATTTAAAGATGAGAATTGAGTATTTAAAGTCACCCATGTTTGTTTTGTCAGGGTCTGTCAGATCTTTTATACCCATTAGTGTTTATTTGATAAATTTGGGAGCTTCTATATTTGATGGATATGTGTTTACAGTTGGGTCTTCTTGATGGAATGTTCCTTTAGCTAGCAGGTAGTGACTTTTTTTGTAATTCTGGTTTGAAGTCCACTTTATTCCCCCCCCCCTCTCTCTTTCTCTCTCTCCCTCCCTCCCTCTCCCTCCCTCTTCCTCTCTTTTGGTTTTTCGAGACAGGGTTTCTCTGTGCAGTTTTGGTGCCTGTCCTGGATCTCGCTCTGTAGACCAGGCTGACCTTGAACTTACAGAGACCCACCTGGCTCTGCCTCCTCAGTGCTGGGATTAAAGGCGTGTGCCACCACTGCCGCCGGCCACTTTATCTTATTTCAGAGCAGCTTCTACCAAGCTTATTTACTTTTATTCACTTGATTAGTTGACTTCCATACTGTAACTCTCAGTCTATATCTAACTGATATGTTTCTTAGCAACAACAGTTAGTCTGATCTAGCTTTGTAATCCGGTCAGCCAGTCTCTCAGTGAATTGGGACCGTTTACATGTAAGTTGATACTGAGAAAGGTTTACTAATTTTATTGGTTGTTTTTCTGGTTGGTTGAATTATTTGTTGTTTTCTTTCTTCCCTACTAGTAGAGGTTTTCTGGTTTACTATGTATCTTTTTCCCTTCTCTGTGCATAACATTCCTTTAAGTGTTTTCTACAGTGCTGGCTTGATTGACATAACTGCCTTAGTTTGTGCTTATTCTGAAATACCCTTATATTTTTGCTCATCTTAAAGAATGGATTTGTGCTATATAGTAGTCTTAGCTGGCAGTTAATTGACTTTAAAGATTTGAAATATGCCACTATATCTCTCCCTGGCTTTTTGGTTGCTTTCAAGATACCAGATAGTATTCTGATATCTTTGTCTTTGTAGGTAAGTTGGCATTTTTCCCTTTAATTTTAAACACAGTTTGCTTTGTATTTTAGGCATTTGACTATAATCCGTTGTGGTGTGATATTTCCCTCTTCATTTCTATTTCAGGTTCTAAATGTCTTTTACATTTGAATGCCTACTTCTTTCTCTTGATTTGAGGAATTTTCTGCTGTAATTTTATAGATGAGATTCTCTGCCTTTAGTTTTTAATCTCAGTTCCTCCCTCTTGGCTTGGTCTCTTACTAGTTTCCCAGGGTTGTTGGATGTGGTTATTATGCCCACCACCAACCCACGCATGTGCATGCCACATTGATGTTTAAATATATAGTGTTTCTTCAGTCTTCTCCTCCATTCCTAATCTTTCTTCTGCTTGATTAAGTCTACTGGTAATATTTTCCACTGTTTCTTTATTTGGTTCATTGGGTTTTTCACTTCTGATATTTTTTTTTTCTGTTTTCTCAGAGTCTCAATTTCTTTGCCGAAAATGTTCCCATGTTGCTTACTTTTTCTTGCATACTGCTAATGTTTTCTCCCGTACTTCTCAGTTTCTCATCTGTTTTTCTGAGTTTCTCCTCTATGCTGCCAACTCTGCAATGACTGGACCGAATTTGACTGTGTGATTGTGTCCTCCTCAAAGTCATTGATCATTTTTACTAGTGAACGTTTGAAACTGTGCTTATTTCAGTATCTTGGAATTTGGTATTGAGTTATGATCTTTTAGAGAAGTAATAGTGCCTTGCTTTTTCCTAGTTTGTGTGTTTCTGGGTTGTGATTTATGTATCTGTTGCCTTGGACATCTCTTCTGGTTTTATTTTGGAGTCTTATTGTGTAGCCTACTCTGAGGAATCAATCCCCAGTATCATTCAGTGAGGAAAAAAAGAAAAAAAAAAAACTTAAAATAGCAACATCAGACTGTACAAGAGACAGAAATACACTTAAAACTCAGTTAATGCCCACCCGTCTATAACCAATGAGCATAAACTAAACGATAGAAAACTAACTTAGAATGTACTAAAAATTATTTAGTATAAATATGGAAATACAAGTGAGTAAAATGAGGAAGGAGCCAAGGAAAGGGGTGAAGGTGGAATAGAGGAAAAGTTAAATAAGAAAAAGGAGGAGTGGAGAAGAATGTTATGGGCAGGAAAATCAGAGAAGATAAGATGAGAAATGAACAATACTAACAAAAATCCCCAAAGTAAGGTAAGGTAAAAATGCCACTGCAAGTATAGTAAGAGGGCAAAATGGAAACATGAGACAAGGGAAGAAGGAATTGAGGAAAGAAAAATCATTGCCCAGCAGCGAAAGAAACTATGCAAAGAATATTAGAAGAGTACATGAGATGAAATATAAAATAAAGCATTTAGAATTGATGGTGCAAAACTATTGGTAAGAATATAGTAAAGGGAAAAAAGGAAGTACAGAGGGAAAGAGATGAGGGACTGGGTCCTCTGAAATTGAAGATAGCCAGTTTCATGTACGGGGAGAGGGTCAGGTGAACTTTGTCCTTGTCTTTTGTGTGACTTATACTGGTGCTGCACCCAAGCAGGACAGTATCTGATAAGAATTGTTTTCTTTTTGCTGGTTTCCCTTCTTTCATACCAGTGGCCCATGTGGTCCATACTTAGCTCTGTAATCTGTAGACTGGGTGGGTTCTACCACCTTCTAGAAACTTTGCAATTCTTAGCCCCTGAGGTGAGTACTGCTCTGTTTTGAAGTATCTCCCAATTGGTTCGGTAGTGTGGGAAGCCACAGCAGTAGGTGGTGGACTTGACATTTTACTTTGAAGACCTAGGGAGTGGTGTGGTATCAAACTTCTGGAGCTTCAGAGTTTGGGGACTCTACAGCAATGAATGGCAGCTGGGTGGCCCCAGAAGTTGGGTTCCCTCCTGGAACTCAGGCTAAGGGCTATCAAACTCTAGGGTTGTGTTCAATTATGTGATCCAACTCCCTTTGCTGGCCTCTGTGGGTACTGCATGTATGTGGTAGACATATGCCCATGCATGCATATGCCCATATACTCATACACAGTAAATAAAAAGTAAATAAATCCTCAAGAAGTAGTTAGTGTAAATGGGATAACCTCTGAGATAGACTCAAAAGGCCCCCATTTCTGACACCTTACGTCTCCTAATTGCCCCAGTGTGCTTCAGTTATTGGTTAATGACTTAGGTAGTATTTTTGCAAATATGCATTGGATTCCTTGGTAATAGGATAACAGAACATCTGGGAGAGAATGTGAGGCAGAGGGGTAGAAAGACTTAATCGCAGTCTGAATTTAGTTACTATGTAGTTATATAGTGGAAATATTTCTATATATTTTCCTCTTATTTATAAAGCAAGGTCAATCACTTATTTTTTTTAATGGCCCTTTTCAGTTTTGCCTGTTTCTAAATGTCATATAAATAAAAGCATTGAACTGTAGCCTTGGAGTTTCTCTTCTTAACCAGGCATGCAGACTGGAGATTCATCTGTATTGTGTGTTTGTTGGCTCAGTTTTATTTCTCCTGCTGCCCACCGAATTTTACAAAATGTAGTTTTGTAATCAAGAGAGGTATAGATGTATTGCTTCTGTATTCAAAGCAAGAGGAACAAGAGGCAAAGTGGTCAAGCAACTGAGAACAAAAAGATGCTGAAATGCGGTGCAGAGGTTAGTGCTGTGGTCTGCTGGTACAGGGAGGAAACTTTTGTACGTCATTGGTCCATCCTTGCTGGCTCTGAAGCGAGAACCGGAAAGACCAGGATCTTAACTTCACAGAAATCCACATACCCTCAGCTGGGCCTGTGCCCTGTACCTGGTGCTATACTTGGCCTCGTCTCTGTCACAGCCTTCATTCTATATTCTCAAGTATTTTTTCTTTTTCTGTCTGTTTTTTCTCTGGGTGACTATGTTTATGAATGAAACTGGCATTTATTTTCTTTTTTATACTTCTCTTTGCCAGGTTATGGTATGTAGGTTACGCTGACTTCAGTAAATGAGATGGGATGTGTTTTCATGTTTTGTTTTGTTGTTACTGTTCTCTGGGAAAATGTGTTAATTATTCATTGAATTTTTGGAACCATTCCTTGGATAAGTTATCTAGGCATTATGTTCTCTTTGGGGGAGTTTTTTGTTTGTTTGTTTACCTACTAATTCAGTTTCTTTAAATGTTGTGAGACTCTTACATTTTCTATTTCTTCTAGAGTCAGTCTTGATAAATTCTGTTTTCTGGAGAGTTATCCATTTCTAAGCTTCATTTTTATTACTGGGAAGTGGTTTATGAAGTCCTGTTAGTATTATCTGTGTGTGCATACACGTGCGGAGTTAGAGGGCAGCCTCGGTGACAGTCTAACGTTAGCGCCAGCCGTGTTTGAGAAGGGGTCTCTGTTCAACCGTGGTCATACCGTGATAGCTGGCCTACGAGCTTCCAAGGATTCTTGTTGTGCCTCCTTCTTCTATCAGGGTTACAGACATGTGCTACTATGTCTGGTTTTTGGGTGGCTTCTGGGGAGCCAAACTCAGGTCTTTAGGCCTGCAGAGCGAATGCAGCCGTGGTGACGTCTTTTCTGCTGTCCTAAGTGGTTTGCTTGCTTCCTCCCAGTTCTCTTGCTTCATCTTGCCAGAAACTTATGTTTGTTTTTTTCCTTTTTGATTTTTCAATACAGGGTTTCCTCTGTGTAGCTTTGCACCTTTCCTGGAACTCACTCTGTAGCCCAGGCTGGCCTCGAACTCACAGAGATCTGCCTGCCTCTGCCTCCCAAGTGTTGGGATTAAAGGCATGCGCCACCACTGCCCAGCCCAGAAACTTAATATTTGTATGATTCCTTTGAAAGAATCAAGCTGATATTTTTCTGTTGTGTGTTGTTTCCCCCATTTCATTAAGTATTGATCCTACTTTTATCAGTCTTCTATTTTGTTCAGATTAATTTGTTTCTCAGTGCTTTGATCTTTTTCTGCAGCATTTGACAGATTAAACTGCCCTATCCTCCCCTTAGCTCTTGGAGACACTAGGATAAGAATTCCCTACCTCCTTGCTTTCTAATTGCCTGTTTGTCTTCAACCTGTTTTTCTCTGTATGCATTATTAGATAGCTTTGGATACAAGGCTACAAAGACTCAGCTTGGTAATAACTATTCTACAGACTCTTTGGCCCTGGCCTGTCATTTCTTGATGCACTCTAGACTACTTTGGTGTTTATTTCAGCATCTCTAGACCTTCATGTGTTTAATAACAATCATGACCTTCATGTGTTTAAGAATAATCATCTTACATGATTCATTGGCCAGGAACTCAGCGAATAAATGCCTGCTTCTTTTTTCCAGTGTTCAGTTCTCTCAAGCATGTAAACCCAAGTAGACCTTGGTTTTGCCTCTGAGCATCCCTGTCTTCTCATAACATCTCATACTCAAATCAGTTGGGCTGTGTGTGTATATCCGGTCACCTTTCTTTGTAGCGTAGTTCAACAAGAATGGTTTCTCTTTAATACCTTTCTTCTACTCATCTCACAATGTCATAGCTGTCTTATTAAAGAAATTATCTGCCTTTGCATCTTACATTTCTGTATATAGTTGAGTGGTTGTCTAAATGTCTTCTATTCTTGTATTGATGGTCAGTCAGTTACAGATACAAAAAAAAAGTGAAGACTCAGAAAAGCAACGTTGATTATACTCACAGGTCCTGGAGACAGGAGACACACATGACACTCCTGGAAAAAAGTAGTCAGAAGTATTAAAAAAAAAAAACAGAAGGGAGGGAAAAGTTTAGACCACCACCTTCATTGGATTTTCGTTAGGAAATGCAAGGCAGGGCACGATGAACACTCTATAGTTGATTAGTTTGAATCAATTTAATGCTGAGTATTCACTAAGCCTGGGAGAGGCATTCTCTTCTTAGCCAGACAAGTTTTTGCAGATGCCAACACATCCTAATTTTTTTATGGATCAAAATATTTACAGTACAACTACCATATACCTTTATCCTGTCTCCTCAAGAGGCAAAAGCATATCAATTAAACAGTATTAAATGCTGATTCTATTAGAAGTAGTCTTCTGTACCCAGGATGCTGGAAATCAGTCTTCGTATTATTTGACACTTTGCAATTTATAAGGAACTTGCTATCATTTAAAATGGGAACTGAATGTAGAATTAGTGTATAGCATTTGAATGGACTCTGAAAATAGGCTATGTAATGGTGAACATTGGCACTGTTTTAGAATTAGTGAAGCTGCTTGTGGTGGCACACATTTTATTCCCAGCCTGTAGCTAGAGTTTTTCTGCCTTGCCCACAGTCAGGACAAATCTTTGTCACCCGCCAGTCCCACAGCCGCTCAGACCCAACCAAGTAAACACAGAGACTTATATTGCTTACAAACTGTATGGCTGTGGCAGGCTTCTTGCTAACTGTTCTTATAGCTTAAATTAATCCATTTCCATAAATCTATACCTTGCCACGTGGCTGGTGGCTTACCGGCGTCTTCACATGCTGCTGATCATGGCGGCAGCTGGCAGTGTCTCTGCCTCAGCCTTCTGCTTCCCAGAATTCTCCTCTCTCCTTGTCCCACCTACTTCCTGCCTGGCCACTGGCCAATCAGTGTTTTATTTATTGACCAATCAGAGCAATTTGACATACAGACCATCCCACAGCACCAGCCCTTGGGAAGATAAGGTATGAAAGTCATGAGTTTTAGGCCAGCCTGGGCTCTGAGACCCTGTGTCAAAATCAAAGGGCAGGAGAAAAGATATATACAGGAATCTGTACTTTGATATTGAAGAAATTATTACAACTATTTTATTTATATAAAGGATGACTTAACTGTCAGACTGCCTCTCATTAAAGCCTTTGCATCACTAGTAAATCCTCCTTGCTCCTCACAAAGTGACCAGTGAATTTCTTCTGTTGAAGTGAATTGCTAAGAAGAATGGCAGTAAGAGAGCCCACGATCCTCTCTTGGGTAGTCTCCACCATCCTTTCAAACAGCAAAAGTAATCTCTTCCTTAAAACCGCATAAATGCCATGCCAGTGTCAGCCCTGGTTGCTCCAGTCACTGTATCTGTGGGTTCAGTAACTCTTAGGATTGTCAGTCATTTTTTATTTTTGTGCCTGCTTTTTAAGCATTGTTGGTGTTACATACTTGTCCTACCTTTTGAAGAGAAGTCTTTTGTCTTAGTTGCTTCTCTGTTGCTGTGCTAAAACACCATAACCAAAGCAACTTCCTGAATAAAGTTTTCAGAGAGTGAGTCGTGACCATCACACTGGGAGCATGGCGGCCGGCAGGCAGGCATGACAGGGAGCATGGCTGAGAGCGAGCTCACGTTCTGAGACAGCTGCCACGACCACCAGGCAGCAGCGGGGCTAGCAGGGAAGGGCATGGAGTTGTAATGTCTATGGGGGCCATTGTCATTCAAACCATAACTCCATTTTATTATATTTCCTTTTATTTTTAGTGATAATCTTCTTTATTCTAGAGAATTTCATACATGTATATAGTAAAATATTTCCCTATTTTCCTCCCTCAGCTCCCCTCATATCTCCTAACATGTCCCGATCTTAACTTCATGACTGTTTTGTTTGGATGACCCACTAAGTCCAATTAGTGTTGCCCGTATGTGTATGGGTTTGGGGTCATCCACTGGAGCACAGGAAACCTATTAGGAACACCCTCAAAATAGATTGGTTCTCCCTTTTACAGCAACTACTAACTGCCAGTGGCTCCTCATTAAGGGTTGGAGCCTGGATGATATTCCCCATTGTGCTAGAATTTTGGCTGGTTTGATTTTTGTGGAGGTCTTAAGGAGGCAGCTACAGATGCTGTGAGTTCATGAGTACCTTAGACATTTCACATCCAGAAAACAGCATTTCATAGCGCTTCTCTCCATATTCTGGCTCTCTTCTGACTCCTCTTCCATGATGTTCTATTTCCATTTTTCTGAATCTTTTCTTCTCTTTAAAGATATTTAGAAAAGTGACTATTCAAAACAAGTTCCTAATGGATGCTGGTAACTGGAAGTTGAGTCCTTTGCTTCATTTGAATTTATTTTACTTACTAGTTATTTTGCTTGCTTTCCAGGCACACAAACGAATGGCCTGGACTTTCAGAAACAGCCTGTGCCTGTTGGAGGAGCAATCTCAACAGCCCAGGCCCAGGCTTTCCTTGGACATCTCCACCAGGTAGACTGTTTCACCCAGCCATAGCTGAGAAAGCTTTTTAAAGGAGACATAAATTCTAGGGAAGTTATTTCAAATCATGTGTAACTATCCTGCTGAATGATTCATATAGAATTAATAGTTTTTGCATAGTTATTGACTCTACAGCTGTGTGAACAAAAGAATATTTTGTTGGGACATACCTAATACTAGGTTAATGTTGTGCATGAGCATGAACTTGAATCTGTGATGGCTGAGTGATGCTAGTGAATTACCAGTTACCACTACCCTGAAACCATTGTCGTGTAGGTGACTACTCAGACCCTTGCTTGACTGTTAGCATCTAAGTTTCAGATTTAAAAAACGAGTTTTAACTTAACTACTCGATACCACATGATTTCCCCCCCCCAGTCTAAAACAGAACATGAATTCTGTTCATTTAATTTACTTACCACTCTTTTCATCAAAATGTCACTAGACTACCAAACCACTTTTTTAATAAAAGCTGCTCTACTTGAAAATAGGTGATTCTAGGAATTATCCTCAAGTTTTTTGGAGTTTTGCTGTTGTTGTCGTCATCATCGTTTTGGGGTGGGGGTGGGGCAGGTTCAAGACAGAGGCGGGTCTCTCTGTGTAACAGCACTGGCTGTCCTGGAACTCACTCTGTAGACCAGGCTGGTCTCTAATTCGGAGACCCGCCTGACTCAGCCTCCTGAATGCTGGGATTAAAGGCGGACACTGAAATGAAGCAAAGTTGTAATGATTCATAATTCTGCATCTGTGTTCAGCTCATTGCCTGGATCCTTATACTTTCATATTCTCTACTGATTATTTACACTGCCACCCTTCCACTTTAGGCTTCATTTATTCTAGTCTAGTTTGTAATCTTTCTTTTCCCTTCTTAGTCTTTCTTTACTTTCAAGACATTAACCTTTGAGGATTATAAGTTATTCGGAGATAACCAACTCCTTCAATAAATAAGTATTCAATTTTTAAAGAACTTGACTTTTTTTTTTTTTTTCTTTTTTGGTTTTTTGAGACAGGGTTTCTCTGTGTAGCTTTGTGCCTTTCCTGGAGCTCACTTGGTAGCCCAGGCTGGCCTCGAACTCACAGAGATCCGCCTGGCTCTGCCTCCCGAGTGCTGGGATTAAAGGCGTGTGCCACCACCGCCCAGCAAAACTTGACATTTTTTAAGAGTACAAATCAGGAAGTTCCTCAATTTGAGCTTGTCTGCTTTCTTGTCGTGATTAGATTTTATTTTTAGATTCAGGTTATCCATTTTTGGTAAGATTGCAACATAAGAAATACAGTCTTCACAGTGTTTCTCATTACTGGTAGCATTAATTGTTCAGCCTGATCATTTGCTTGCCAGGTAGCCCTCCCTGTGAAGTCGCTATTGGGCCCTTTGTAATTCTCAGCATCTGTGGAGAAGTATCTTACTCTTGTTCTGCCCATTAGTTAGATGATCTGTTAACGACCCTTTGCTAAATCAGGTTGCTCTCACGGTTACCAATGATGACTTTCTAATTGCATGTGTGTCCTTACTTTAATATGACTAGGATTTGAAGTATGAATATTAAATATTAAGACAAATTTTTCCTATATGGCTTATAGGATAGATTCTCTTAACTAGTTTTTTCATTTATAATGATAAAAAAAAAAGTACATGTTGATGGTTTTTATGTGTTCTTTAAAACAATATGAAAGGTATGTTAGGTTTTGAGAACCTAGGCGGACTATGACTGCAAATAGAATTTTAAATGAGAAGCACCTATCCAGTGCCAGTGTAGCTTACCTGATAGTGCTCATTTAGTGATGATGCTAATTTAGAAGAAATTTCTGCAGTTTTCAGTTAGGGTGTGGGGAACTGTGAGCTTATATGGGAAGTTTTAACTTCGTAAAATATATATTTGTATGTTCAGTTCTAACACAGTGGTATACACTTAGTATTTGAAATGTTTCTTGATGACACCCTCTAGTGATGAATGACAATGTTTTAGATTATTATGTCCGTTGATTACTTTCCACCTAGGTCCAGCTCGCTGGGACAAGTTTACAGGCTGCTGCTCAATCTTTAAACATTCAGGTAAGTTGGAATATGAGCACATAGGTGCTTCTATTAATTTTTCCATAATTTCCTGTAATGAGCACATAATTTAGAATAGGAACTACTTGGGATTGTTACTACTTATTAATTTTATTATTGCTATATTTTTATTGCTGAATCCAGATGGTAATAATTGTCATTAATGAAAATCACCTTAATCTGCTACTGTATGTGAGCCAGAGGTAGACAAATGAAGTTCACTATCAAAATTTTAGAATGAAGTTCAGAAACACATACTGAACACAAGATCAAATAACTTCTTAAGTATCCTTCTTTTTCTTAGACTGTTTATCATTTTTCATGAAACATTGGACAGAGAATTGAGAAATTTGGGTTTCGAGGTCTCATTGTACCAGTAACTAGGTGTATGACCTTTGGCAAGTCACCGCCTCCTGGGACTCACTTTTGCTTACCTGTATTTAAATAAAGACATTGGTAGCATTGTAAGTGCTCTTCTCTCATCTAAATAGAAGTAACATTAAAGGGCACTGGAGTCATCGCCTGGTGATTAAGAATTACAGAAGATTCCAGTTTAGTTCCCATATCAGGACTCTCAGAACCATATGTGACTACAACTCCAGGACATCTGACACCCTCTTCTACACACATGTGCACATGCACACAGACAGATAGACAAACAGACACACACACACACAATTTAAAATAATAATAAATTTTTATTTAAAAAAAATAAGCAAGACATTGTTGGTCAGATAGTCAAAATTATAAAACCATCAGACAGAAGATTCAAGGCTCAAGTATTTTGCACAACTCTAACATTTCCGTCAGCCTTTCATTGTAGTGTTTAGGAAACAATCAGGAGGGAAAAATAGTGTTCTAGAAGATTGATTTCAGTGCTGCTAAAGACTAAAGATTTTGGATCGAACATTCTAGGAAACCTCGTGGAATATGGACCTAGTAACTCATGGAAACAAGGAGAGAAAAGGAGATAATGTGACCCTCCTTTCTGAGGGAGAGGAGGCAGAAAATTGCCTTGGTTGCCATGGTAAACTTAACATCCCTTAGAGAGATGTTGGCAAACAGGCTATATCTCCAGTGCAGAATGTTTACAGTCCTGCACTGTAATTATCTTTCAATGACTGGCAGAATTAATCAGAGCTTTTATGTTAATTAGCTTTGCTGCAGTCTCCCAAACAGGTGGTGGAAAATATGCAAATCTATGCAGAATTTTAATACTCTGTATAACCAGTTTTAATTACCATAAAAAATTTTCTCTCTGGCCCTTTAAGGCATGTAAATTCTTGACTATATCATTTTCCTTCAAGCTTGTACATTACTTGGTGGAAGATGCTGCATTTAGAGTTCTTTTAAAATAGTAGATTAAAAGTTCTGTGGGTCAAGTAATTGAACTGTAAGATAGTATGAGGAAATTTGAGACTTGGCCACAAGGTATATGTCAGAGTGTTAGTTTGAAGAGTTTAATAATTTCCTTTTCTCTTCATTGCCTGAATTGGGGATTTGAGGTTGTGAAAGGTTTGTTGATTTGTGGACCGATTTAGTTTTTCTTTTAAACATTTATAATTTCAACTTTTCTGAGATTAGAATAAAAAAGTTGTAAGAGTGCATAAGTAGAAAGAAAAGACAGGTAAGAGAGGAAAAAGAGAAAGCCCCCAAACTCAGAATTGAACAGTACATATTTTAAATAATTCTTGCATTTTTAGAGTTAGAAGTACATTTCTTTTAATCACCTATTTCTTTCTTTCCTATCCAACCCCACTGCAGTCCAAATCTAGTGAAGACTCGGGGGACCCGCAGCAGCCAAGCCAGCCTTCGCAGCAGCAGCAGCAGCCGCCTCCTGTGCAGTCCGCCATCCCCCAGACCCAGCTCATGCTGGCTGGGGGGCAGATAACGGGGGTAAGTTCCCACTGAGAAAAGTGTCGTAACCTTCCCTGTGTCTGAACGGCCGCTGGTTCGCATCTCATTGAAACTGTTCACTGCAGCTGCTACTAGCATGACATTATTGTATCTTTAAGGAACTTCCTGGATGCAGAAGCTCTGTAAAAAGAATTACCTTTGTCATTACTTTGCAAGATTTCTTTTGTCACAGCTGCAGATGTTCAGATGTTTGCAGAGTAAACTGCAAACTTTTCTTTCTTTCTTTTCTTTTTTTTTTTTTTTTTTTTTTTTTTGGCTTCTCGAGGCCGGGTTTCTGTGTCTATCTGTCTTTGGCTGTCCTGGAACTAACTCTGTAGACAAGGCTGGCCTTGAACTCACAGAGTTCTGCCCGCCTCTGCCTCTGCAGTGCTGGGATTAAAGGCGTGTGCCACCACACCCGGCTCTAAACTTTTTAATGCACATTAAAAAGTGGTGTTGCTTCATTGTGTAAGCAGAAGTTTTTCTCCTGCCTGCCTATTCTTAAATACCTGGCAGCCACTTCTTAAATAATTGACTTTGAGGCTTAATATTACGTATAAAATGCTTGGCCGGTAGCTCAGGTTTATTACTAACTAGCTCTTACACTTAAATTAAGCCATAATTCTTACTGTGTTTAGCCACGTGGTTTGTACCTTTTCTCAGTGTGGCATTCTCATCTTGCTTCCTTTGGGTCTGACTGGGCCTTCCTCTTCCCAGCATTCTTAGTTTGGTCACCCTGCCTACACTGCCTGGTTACTGGCCAATCAGCATTTTATTAAACCAATTCAAGTGACAACTCTTGACAGCATACAAGAGAATTATTCCAAGCATCATTGTGCAAGGGAGTTGTTGCCATATGCATGGCAAAAATGGAGTTGTGTTATTGCAGGATAGTTAAAAGAGTGGACTAATACCCTGAAAGAAAAACATTTTCTTGAAGTGACTTTGTAATATCCTAAAATAAAACATGTGGTCTCAGAGCCTGGCTGTGTAATTACTAATTACCAGAGGACTATATTTTATCTCCCTGTACCTCAAATTTCCTTCTTCTAAGTGGAGGTATTAGTAATATCTATTTTAAGTGCCATTGCAATTTATATAAAGCTCTTAAAACGGTGCTTGGCACGTAGCCTTCAGGAAATGGTACTTATTTTTACTGGTAACAAATTGTCCTCCATGACTGTTAAACTTTTAACTATTTAGCGATTTCTGTTCTAAGTTATTATTTGGAGTAATTTTTCGATGTTGAAAGCTTATGTATTATCTTTTGTGAGGAGAGTGAGTCAGGGGAATGATGAAAGTAACTAATCAATTCATATATCAACCTTAACAGTTTTTTATAATTTCAGCTAGTGTGAACAATGGACAGTTCTTCTAAGAACTGTTGCACATTTATTTATAATATTCCATTACTAGAGATTAATGTATTTACCTGTATTATGTAAGATACATTATATACACACATTTTAAAGACTGTTGCATTTTTGAATAGTTTTGCTTTGTTCTTGTGTTTCTAATGCACAAATTGTTTGGATAAATTAGATTGTGATAGGTTAGAAGGTAGGTTGTGCTGCTAAATGACTGTTGACATATAGGTATTGCCCTACTTGTTTGATCGTTTGTCACTGAAAGAAAGGCCCAGCACACTTAGTACTTTATGTAAGCATTTTTGAAATGTTTATGTATTATGGAAATTGAGGTTTGTTCTAAATATATTTCTTGCTTTACTGTAGGGGTTCAGGTTTTGGTCACTAGTGTCTAAGATAGTAACAAGCACTTAGGATTTCAGGTTCATGTACCTTGGAAGATTTTTATTAAATCTGGGCATTCAGATTCATTTGCATTTACAAGAGTGGTTCTTACCACCTGTTTCCTGTAGGTAAGAAGTTGGAAAGAGGATGTAAAGTTGCAAACCAATGCTTTTCGATGACAGATTGGGTGAAGGAAGGAGATTTGGAAAGGGAAGAAGTGCAGCTCATGTTTTTTAGTCACATCTTAAGACATAATGGAAATGGTGAAATATGGTGGGGATTCTAGCTAATGGGGAGCAGCTAGGCCTTATCAGTTCTCTTCCTGGTCATATCCAGCAGCCTTTTGTCCCTCATCTGGCTAGTCACTTGCTGTTGGGTGTAAATTTCTTTACATATCCTGTCAGCATTGATTCTTTGTTTTCTTGTGTAGTAGTTAATTACCTTTCCTGCCAAAATGATTTTTCAAGTCTAAAGTGGGGACTGCTACTTTAATTTAAATGCTCTGCTAGTACTAGTGGTTTGTCATTGGTGAACAGTTTAACTGCGTACTAGTAATGTGAAAATGCGTGGTGAGGACCCAATACCACTTGAGTTGCCTATGTGAAAGCAGTTTTCTTGCATTCCAGGCCCTGTTCTTCAAGCCTTCCTTGTTTGTTCTTCTTTTAGCTCACGTTGACACCAGCGCAGCAGCAGCTACTACTGCAGCAGGCCCAGGCCCAGGCCCAGCTCCTGGCCGCTGCTGTGCAGCAGCACTCGGCCAGCCAACAGCACAGTGCTGCTGGGGCCACCATCTCAGCCTCCGCTGCCACGCCCATGACACAGATCCCCCTGTCGCAGCCCATCCAGATTGCACAGGTGAGGAGGCCAAGGTCACAGCGGCAGCAAACAAGTGATACATGGAAAAACTTGACTGAATATTGTTAGCCTTTTGCTTGTTACTGTGGATCTTCAAAAGCCCAAGGAACTCTAGACGAAGGAGGCATTATCCTTCTTCACTGAGTCAGAAAGAATACACGTGTTTGCTTATTGAGTTGATATTATAAATATATAGCTGATTATTTGGATAACTGAATGTTTATGTTAAGCAACAGTTCTTGAGTAAGTAGCTGGCATATTTATGAGGCAAGGGATTACTGTGTTTATCTTAATTAGCTAATGATAGCAGGGAAGAGTTCTTTCATATGCTCTACGGTAAATGTTGCCACTCTTTGAGAAAGACAGAATGTCTTCTTTCTGCTGTGGAGTGATTAGGACCATGGAGAACTGCAGAAAAATGTTACAGGATTTCAGTTTTCACATTTTAGAGTAAAATATCCAAAGATACTAAAAATTTACTTCAAGAGTCATAAAGAATGGGACCAAAAAAGAAAACAAGTGAAATCCTATATCTCAAGGAAATGAAAGGGGGTGTGAGAAGTTATATACGACATATATCAAGAAGTCTTAAGAACTAAGCAGTTGCCTCTATGTCTCCAGAAGAGAGGGGAGGTGCATTTAAGCTGTAACACGAGTTTGACTAGATACTTGAGATGGAATTAGACTCATCTTTATTACTGTGTGGACAGTCTGTATCAAGATAGTGTTTTGATTTGGACCATTTTCTTCATCAAATAAATTATTTTAGTAAGTGAACCTTATCTGAGACTTTATCTGAAATTGATAAAAAAATTTTATACCTAACAGATTTCTCAATTGAGTTTGATAAGCTGGTGTCAAATTTCAGGAATTAGATCTTTTAATTTATTGATAGAAATTTGGAAAAACACCCTCAATTTTTACTTTATAGAGAAAAATTGGGTCAAATATTTAAAAGTCTCTCTCTCTCTCTCTCTCTTTTTTTTTTTTTTTTTTTTTTTTGGTTTTTCGAGCCAGGGTTTCTCTGTGTAGTTTTGGTGCCTGTCCTGGATCTGGATCTCGCTCTATAGACCAGGCTGGCCTCGAACTCACAGAGATCCACCTGCCTCTACCTCCCGAGTGCTGAGATTAAAGGCTTGCGACACTGACGCCTGGCTTTTTAAAAAGCCTTTTAAAGTTCATGTTGGTCTTTGTTTAGACCAGATCTAAAGGAACAGAACTTACAGAATGAATACATATTAAAAGGGATTTATTAGAGTCACTTACAGTTGGTCCAGCCAGTCCAACAAAGGCTGTCTCTCAAAGGAAAGGCCAAAAATCCAGTAGTTGTTCTGTCTGTGCAGCTGATGTCTCAGCTAGTCTTTAGTCTTTCTTGGACTCCATAAAAAGTAGGTTCTAATACCAGTAGAGGAGAGATGAACTTAGCCAGAGAAAGTGAGAGCAGAAGCTTCCTTCTTCCATGCCCTTTTACATGGGCTGCCACCAGAAGATGTGGCCCAGATTTAGCAAGGGTCTTTCCATTTTAAGTGATCAATCAAGAAAATTCCTCACAGGGATGCCTAGCTGCTTGCATTTTAGTTGATTCCAGAGGTAGTGAAATTGACATCTGAGATTAGCCTTCAAAACGGTAGCAGGTGGAAGTAAAGAATTAACTCCAGGGTTGTCTTCTGACTTCCTCATATATGTGTGCCATGTGCAAACCCACCACACACTAACAACAATAAAAAGAGTTGTAACATTGAAAACAGCCCCGCCCCCAAGACTGTAGACATTTATTCTGTATTCACTTATTCTAACAGATTTTAAGTAACTAATGAAAATTGGACTTAGCATAAGTCGTGATACTATACATCATGCCCTCAAAAATATAACTTCTTGCAGAGGCGCTAAGGTTTTTTGGTTTTGATATTGGCTATTTTTGTATGTGTGTGAGTCAGGACATTTATCAGGAGTCAGTTCTCTTCTTCCACCATAGGCTCTAGAGACCAAACTCAGGTCTTCAGTCTCGCACAGCAAGCACTTTTACTCTCTGAGCCTCTCTCTGGCCTGAGGCCGGAGGATTTCTCACATGTTGATGTAGTCCTGGGAAGCCAGACTGTCGGGACATGAAAAGCAAATGCTAAATATTGTCTCATTTTTACTTGATATGACGGAGGTCACCATCTAGGAACCTTATAACTAAGCCAGCTTTCATTTCTGAATCTCTCTAATCTATATTTTGCTTCTGAGCTTTTAGGATCTTCAACAGTTGCAACAGCTTCAACAGCAAAATCTCAACTTGCAACAGTTTGTGTTGGTGCATCCGACCACCAACTTGCAACCAGCACAGTTTATCATCTCACAGACGCCCCAGGGCCAGCAGGGTAAGCATCTCCCGAAAGCTTACGAGGGGTGCAGCAATGCTGTCCACTTAGTACTCCAGACACCTTAACTAGCATTGTGCCCTAACGGTGTCCATAGGAGCAAGGCTTTTGTTAAGTTTTGGTTTCAAACTACCGGTATTCATGAGAACTAGAAGTAATGCCTTCAATCAGGAACACAGGTTACATATATGAGTAAGAATGAAATTTGAGACCTGAAAGATCAGTAAAGGCTAGCTTATTAAAGAATCTCACAAGAAATTTATAGGACTTTAACCTGAAATCATACAGCTTAATCATTTCCAAGGCTCAGCTTATTTGCAAGTCATTGGATGAATGAGAAGGGTAGGTTCCCAAAATTTTAACTAGTTCTTTGTGGAGTTGAATTTGAATGTCTGATAGCTTCCAATAAAGTTTTCTGTAGGATATTGAAAAATTAAAGATTTAAGCAGAAAAGTGACATTAACCACTTGTATTAAGGAAGCTTAATTTACACTGAAACTTGGAATAGTCAAGAAGAGAATTAGTAATCCTGGTCAGCAGAGTTTTGCAAGGTTCTGTTGAGATTGATAAAAGCTGAGCTCTGATTGTAAGGGCAGACAAGAGAAAATGATAAAGCAGAAAAAAAGGGCTTGAGCCAAGCGTGGTGGCTCCTGCCTTTAATCCTAGCACTTGGGAGTCAGTCGGGATGATCTCTTGAGCTTAAGGCCAGCTTGGTTTACATAGTGAGACCCTATTTCAGAATAAACTAAAAACCAAGAAAGGATTTAGTGACCAGTTATTGTAGTAGGCATCTAGATGATTAAGTTTAAGAATAATTTTAGTATTTTCGTTCAAAAATTGTAGGGATTCAGTTAGGAAACACATAAAAGTACTTTCTGAAAATGTGCCTTCTACAGAGTAACCTCTCAATTTTTGCCACTATTACCATTGACATCCTCATATCAATATCAGCAGCAGTCCATAGATAAAACGTAGAGAATGAAGTTTGTTCCTTTATCTAATAAAAACCAGCTTGAAAGTAATTGGGACTCAGGCGATGACTTAGTGGGGAAAGCATTTGCATAAGCATGAGGGCCCATGGAGAGACTTCTGACCTCAACCTGGCCTCTGTAAGCACGTGTGTGTACATACCCATGTACACGAGTGTGTGTGTGCGTACCCATGTACACGTGCACTCAACACACAGACACACACACACACACACACACATGCACGTGCACGCACACACGCACGCATGCAGAGTAATCCAGAGCCAGTGTGTACCACTGCTGTTGAGTTGTTATAATCTTAGTAGCATAGGACAGGTCCCACATTTCATCTAATGAGATTGGCCAGCAGTATGAAGGAAAAGGCTGCATTTCCAGTAGAGTCACTGAGATTGAGTCAGTCTGATTTAGTTTTGTGTGGAAGGGATAAGGATTAATTTGTTAGGATTTTAACAACAACAGCAAAGGATGTGTCTAGTGTGAGATTAGCCTCCAATTGAGCAATCATTTCTGCCTTTTTTTTTTTTTTTTGAGGGTGGGAATGTTGTTAAGCTAAGAATTGACAATATTGCTGTGATTATATAACTATTTGAAAACTAACAAGAGAAACCCTATTCTTCCAGAGTTGATTTTTCTTGGAACAATTCTTACTGATAGGTTTCTGAGTCATATTTCATGGCAACTTGTATTCTACCTTTTCTACTGTCAACATTAATTTTGAAACTAAAGAAACACTCTTGTTAGAAAATCTTGAATTTTGTGTTTGAGGTCTCTGTTATTTGGGGCAGGCACTAGTAGAAAGAGTTGGTCCTCACAGAAGTGCCAGGCCTCTCTCGGGCCCTTTCGGCATCTCAGCTGACCTTAGTTGTCAGAGAAGGAGAGGGAAGGTGGCTTAAAGTCTCAATTTGTTTAGAAGATGTGGCTACTGTGAACCAAAATTAATCATTCAGGATGACCACTTCTGATTAAATATGATTATTTAAATGCTGTTACCAAAGAGAAACAAAAATCCAACTTTCCTGTTAAGCTTTAAAGAAACTCATCGATACAATTTCTGAGTTTGTATTTTCTTTTGTTTCATTTTTCATTGTTTTATAATCTTCTTGGCTTTTTATTCTTTTCTAAATAATTTCAATAGATTAATTCTGATTATTAACATAAAATGTAATTTTATTTTTCTCACTAGACAATACTTTTGAGTGTGTTCAAACCCGTAAAATCAACAGTTATAGTTATTGGCTTAGCCGTCTATTGAGTACCTGCTAAGTGTCATATGTCACTCTAGTTATTGGAGTTAAAAGTTTCAGCAAGGTGAAATTCCCTGCACTTACTAGAAATCAAACAGGAGTAAACATAAACAAGTGACTTGGATAACAGTATGTCCAAGGAAGATGGGCGATTGGACTGACCTGGTAATAGTTGACATGTAGAACATAGGTGTGTGGTCTGAAGAAAGCTTGTCTGGAGAGTGACGTCTGAACTGAGGACTGAGTGAGGTGGAGATTGCTGTAACTAGGTGTGGATCTGGATGACCGGCCGTGCAGGCAGTGAAGAAGACAGAGGACCTGGGGGAAAGAACCTGCCCTAAACCAAGAAAGGGAAGGCCAGTGTAGCTGGAGTTCAGTGAATGAGAGAAGGTGGTAAGAAGTGAAGTGGGAGAGCCTAGGCAAGCACTGGAGAGGCAGCTCACTGCCAAGTCTTGCCATGCAAGCAGGGAGATCTACGTTCAGATGTGTAGAACCCCTATAAGCACTGAGTGAGTGTGGTGGCTCTACCTGTGCCTGGAAGACAGAAACGCAATCTCCAGAGCAAGCTGTTTAGCTAGCCTAGTCTATCTGAGAGCTTGGGGTTCAGTGGAGAGATTCTTCTTCAGTGAGTAAGGTAGACAGTGAGGAAAACTATACACACGTACATACAAAGAAGAAAAAAGCAAGCAATACAAGACCAGATTACCTAGAACTAAAGAGATATTCTATTAAATGTAATAGAAGGCTACTGGAGTATTAGGTTGGTTTGGTGGCAAGGTCTGGCTATAGAGCACAGATGGACCATGAACTTTTGCATCAGCCTTCTATATGCTGAGACTACAAGCATGTACCACCAAGCCTGGCTTACTGATGTTAGGTAATCAAAAAGGTCACCTTAAATACTTTATAAGTTTGAGCTTGTAGAGGGGTGGAGAGTTGGCTCAGTGGTTAACGGCACTGGCTGCTCTTGTAGAGGAACCAGGTTCAACTCCCAACACCCACATGGCAGCTCACAACCATCTATAACTCTAGTCCCAGGGGAGCTAGCACTTCCGCACATATATACATGCAGGCAAGGCACTCCTACACATAAAATAAATAAATGTAAAAATATTTTTTTTTTAGATTGAACCATAGATACTTGGTAGTCATTTAAACATGAATGGGTTTTTTGTTTGTTTGTTTTTTCTGAATCTGGCTTTTAAGAGAAGCTTATAACCATGTATATTCAATTTACTTAGTCTTAGCATAGTTGCTTCATAATACAAATAAAAGGAAAGGTTCTCTGGAAAATCCTAATCTATTTAATATATTTGTTGTATTGAGGATCTATATCATCAAATAAACACCTATGTTAATTTCTTAAATTTAGGCAATGTTTACTTACGAACAAATGATAAAATCTGACATCTTTAATTTTTTTATTATTGTCTTAACGTCTCCAAATTTAGTAGCTAAGGAAATCAGAAAGATATGTTAACCTACTGTAACTTACTTTCTCTCATTTCCACCTCTGCTCCTATCTCGTCACGACCTTCTATTTAGTATTTCAACATGATTATATTTGAAACTAAGCACTTAGATTAAGTTCTTCAATATAGATTTATTCTGGGTTGTCCCTATTTTTATAACATTGCAAAAAACACCAAACAACAACAACAACAAAACCCTATAGACTTAAATAATCGACTATGTACTACAAATACTTCCAGGGGTTTGAAACAAAGTGTCCAGCCTGGCCTCTAACTTTGGGGCTCAAGTGACCCTTCTGCCTCAGCCTCCAGAGCAGCTGGGACTACCGGCATACACCTTCACAGCCATTCTACTTACCAGTGACTTCCCACTAAGATGGTCTAGTGTACATTTGTGTACATTGCCCCTTTGTTATCACTAAAGGGGCATGTGCAAAGAACTTGAAAACAATCTTCTCCCACTTACAGGATTGCCTGCTACTTTCAGAAACTGATTCCCTGTTCTAAGAGTCCTTACTTAGAGCAGCATTTCTCTCCCTGTGGGTCGCAACCCCTTTGGGGGTCAAATGACTCTTTCACGGGGGTCGTGTATCAGATATCCTGCATATCAGATATTTACAGTACAATTCCTAACTAGCAAAATTACAGTTAGGAAATAGCAATGAAATAACTTTATGGTTGGGGGTCACCACAACATGAGGAACCGTATTAAAGGGTCACAGCATTAGGGAGGTTGAGAACCACTGTGTTAAAGGATTCTAATGAACTCTGGGTTAAGAAGTTGAACTCATCTTTAAATTTCCATATGCTTTCATTTAGAGTGGTTCCTCATGTTCTTCCTCTTCTTAGGAAAATAAGGCCTCTCAAAGAACTTATTCAGATTACACTAAAGATATACAAGCTTTGATTTATTGTTACGTGTTTTCATACCATCTTGTGTTTAATGTGATCAACAGTATTGAATTTTAGGCAAAGAAATTAGATGAGTCTGAAGACCAACAAAACTACCAGGAAACCAGTCAGAAACTTTGAGTTTATATTCTTTTTTATCCCCCTGAAATATTTGGTTTTCACAGGTCTCCTGCAAGCGCAAAATCTTTTAACGCAACTACCTCAGCAAAGCCAAGCCAACCTCCTACAACCACAGCCAAGCATCACCCTCACCTCCCAGGTCAGTTTCTTACTCCATTGTTTTACTAATTTAAAATGAAACAAAAATACCCCCAGTAATAATAACCTCAGGTGTTCAAACTCTGACCAAAAACTCAATGCTGGGCTTATTAGCTTGATAAAGCAGTGCCACCAGTCATGATGAAGACTGATACTTTTCATGGTCCGTCTTTAAGTTCCTAAAGAATAGCCATATTGGTAGTAAATGGGGATGAATGATAGCTGTCTGATGTTGATAGATAGAAACACTGAAATGGAAGACCTAGGAATTCACTTAGAACCTGTCACTGATCCTTTTCCTTGCTGAAACAAGGATTTTTGTTTGATTTTCATATTTTCTCAGGACTGAAATGTTGCTCTGTGTCCTTTCCTCAGAAGACGTAACAGTCGTCATCACACAGAAAGCGCAGTTCTTAGGCATCTGAGAGTTTAAGTTGCATGTTTGTCTCTTTATCTCGTGGTGACTGTGACCGTGTGTGTCAGTTTGCCTCGTCATCCTTAGTGGCTCCCCCGACTCCTCCCTTCCCTGCCTGACCCTTCCTAAAGTGGAGACGTTGCGGGAGGAGAAATGAATGAAGGGCTCAGTGGTTCTTGCTGGGCAAACAAGAGGACCCGAGTGCTGATGCTCAGAGCCGTTTAAATGCAGGTTAAGTGAGCATGGTGGCTCACCTGTAGTTCCAATGAGGGATTCCCTAGGCGGTTACCTGGCTATTGAAATTAGCCTATCGGCAAGCTCTGGGTGGAGAGTGATCAACCTCTGTCCTCTACATGCATGTACATATATCCACATGTATGCACACATGCATACACACAAACATGAAAATAAAAAAGTATAGTAATTAAAACTTAATATATCACCTAATTTCACAGGCTGAAGTACTCACTTATAGTAATTCTTCATCTTGGTCAGTTAGAAGAGTTTAGTTTTTGTTTATTGGGCTTTTTGTTGTTGCTGCTGTTCTGGTCACTGTGACAAATACCTGAGAAAAATAATTTAAAAGACGGAGTTTTATTTTGACTACATAGATTTGGTAACCAGTTACTTGCTACTAACCACTGGGCCCTACCTCTAGCCCCCTGTAACCAAACAGTTTATTAAAAGTGGAAAACTAGATACCATCTGATGTCAAGAATTACTACAAAATCCCAATAATGAATGCATGGTATTGGCATATAGAGAGAAATGTAAGCCAAGGGGAGATGTCTGTCCAATAGACAGAAATGTAAATAGCCAGCTAAGTTTCCAAAGGTACCAAAGGATTCCAGTGAGAAAAAGAAAGTCTTGGGCTGGAGAGATGGCTCAGAGGTTAAGAGCACTGACTGCTGCTCTTCCAGAGGTCCTGAGTTCAATTCCCAGCAACCACATGGTAGCTCACAACCATCTGAAATGAGGTCTGGTGCCCTCTTCTGGCCTGCAGTCATACATGCTGTATACATAATAAATAAATAAACTTAAAGAAAAAAAAAAAAAAAAAAAAAAAAAAGAAAGTCTTTGAAACAAATGACTATTATAAGTAAAAGGTGGTAGAGACCACCTTTTTTTCATACCTTTTATGAAGATTAGTTTGAAATGAGTCATAAACCTATACTTTAGGAAGAAATGTTTGTGCCATTGGGTAAGACAGTGATTTCTTAAACAAGACACAAGAAGCCGTAACCATAGAAGAAACAATACATTTCAGGAAAGTTAAAATCTTATCTTAAGAGAATGGGAAGAAAAACCACAGTTAAGGAGAAGACAGTCTTCATGTAAAACATTTGATAAATGATTTTGTTTTAAGATTTATTTTTAATCGTTGGTGATTGGGGAGGTGGGGGTGTTTGTGCAGGTACTCAGGGAAACCAAAAGAACATGTTGAATCTCTTGGTGCTGAGGTCCAGGCAGCTGTGAGCTGCTGGGTGTGCATGTGGGGAGCTGAACTTGGGTTCTCTTCAAGAGCAGCATACACTCAGTCACTGAACAATCAGACCATGGTTAAAAAAAAAAAAAAAAAATTATGACATGAGACAATCAGACTTAAGCTAGTGAGAAGCAAAAAAAAAAAAAAAGCAGTTGCCACTTAAGAAAAGCTGATGTTCAGTAAGCAAATGAAAATATATTCAAAACAAGTAGTTATTAGGAAATATCAATGTGCCTTCAGTAGACTGAGTACAAGTTATAAAGAATTTGAGACCAAGTATTGGTGAGAAAGTAAAGCGACTAGATTCTCATACATTACTAGTAGTCTTGCAAAATGTACTAACTCTTTCTAAATTAGTTTGGCATTTACTTACAAATTAAGCCAGTGGGTGGTGGCACAAGCCTTTAATCCCACAGAGGTCCACAGAGAAACCCTGCCTCCAAATAAATAAATAAATAAATAAATAAATAAAGCTGCACTTTATGGAGGCTTGCCTCCGAATGAATGATCCAGTAGTTTTACTGTTTAAAATGAAAGCAAAAAGATGTATATGAATACTTATAATAGGTTGATTAATAATTATCCCAAACTGTTCATCAGATAGTAAGTTACGTAAACTTCTTGAATAACCATGTGACCAATTTTTAATTGAGCAGTAAGAAGAAATGTACTTTTGATAGCTACAGTGGCATGTATGAATTTCAAAAAGCCTTATGCTACATGACAGAAGCTGGCCTTAAAAGACTAAGTCCTGTATGGTTTTAGTTTACATGACATTTTAGAAAGGACAGAACTATGGTATAGAAATCCTATCAGTGCTTGTCAGGAAGTAAGGATTGATAATGAAGATTCATAGCAAAGGGTTCAGAAGAAATCTGGGGAAGGATAGTAAAGATACCTATATGGTGTTAGTTACACAACTAGATCCAGCTGCAAAAGCATCGAACTGTACCGCAGTTTTAAATGTTAAGTTTTTTAATATGCTGAATGCAAAATAAGTAAGATTGGTTTTGTGACATACATACACCAGAGGCCTCTCTCTGGCCTCTATGCTGTGCACATGTAGCAAGCTTCATCCTGACTCTGATCAGTAAATGCTATACCACCATTCTAGATCTGGCCCGCTGCAGCCAGGGATTTTAGAGTAAGATACCAGCTGTCAAAAGGTACCCACGCTACTTTTAGTCCATTATTATTTGACAAAGAGGCTACTTGATGCTGGAGATGAAATAATAGTCTAATAGTTGAGACTCACCTCCACCTATCAGTGTTCAGCAACATGAGATTCTAATATATTTGGTGTCATGTGTAGTTCCTCTAAAAGGTGAGGTTAAAATTACTCAATGTCATCATGTCATGAAGATGTGCTTTATTGTCTTTACTGAAGCAGGATAGCAGAGGGATTTGCCCCAATTATTATGTCATGACTCTTATGTAGTTTTCTGGGTCAGTAAGTTCCCATGGAGCAAGCCTTAATAATGAGGTCAAGGTCAAGTAATGTAAGGCCCATCTAAATTACAAGAAGGAAATCCTGGTTTGTAATCTTACCTGGGCTGCTGTTCATAGAAGGGTTCAACTGAGCAGTTAGGATACAGAATCAGGAGCACCTCTATTTAGTGAATACTCAGAAGGAACGCCCCACTTAAGGCTTGTGAGTAGAACAGAGTAGCCTGGTGTTTGAATGATAAGAACATTTAATATTTTCTTTAAAAAGGAAAGGGGACTGGAGGGATGGCTGAGTAGTTAGATCCTCTGGCTGCCTTTCAGAGGACATGGGTATGATTTCTAACACATCTGTGTCTTCGCTCTGCAGGCACTGCATGCATATGGTGCACAGACACTCATTGAAGCACAAACATAGAATAAAAATATTTAAAAAGAAAAAGAAAGAAAGGAAGGAGAACCCTGGGCTCAGTCTTGAGTACAAGGGGTAGGGTGGTGGACTATGCCCTCATGCCCCAAAATAAACGCTAGAGAGATTTAAATAATTAGGTTAAAATGCAGAGAATAAGGGGTCATATTATTGGAAAGAATTTTCTCTTTTTACCAGAAGGGATTTTATCACTGAGAAATAACTAAAGTTTTCTTTCTCAAAGCAAGATCGTAACAATGGGGAGAAATTCACAAAAATTTCAGTTTAGAGTTTATACACACTGAAAAAAGTTTTAAAAGCTGATTGAAAGAATTATTTGTATTAATATAATAAGAAAGGGGTATATATACCATAATATTTGAAGAACTGGCCTAATGTAAGAATGAGAATAAAGATACCATTAATATATGATTGAGACCAGAGTCCAGTGCAAGGAAATACAGGTGAGAATTGATACACGGCAAGTGTCTTGTTTTGAGTAATCAGAGAAGTATTGTGTCAGAAGTGACGGACCATTTACTTCCTGGTGAACAAAATACTGTTTTAACTGAGAAAACAAGTCCTGTGTCAGGAACTGTGTCGTGTGCTGGGACGTATCAGAAACATTACAGTATTTATCGAGTTGTCAGAAAAGTCCTTCATAAACTTATCTTAAAGAACTTTTTGCTGCTGCTGATGCCTGTCCTGGATGTTGCTCTATAGACCAGGCTGGCCTCGAACTCACAGAGATCCGCCTGCCTTTGCCTCTCGCATGCTGGGATTAAAGGCGTGCACCACCACCAATGTCAAGAACCATTCTTGAGAGAGAGAGAGAGAGAGAGAGAGAGAGAGAAGCAGAGGGAGTAGAAGAGAATGTAATTTCTTTGTTCTTGGTTTTCATGAGACAGTCTTTTTTTTTTTTTTTTTTTTTTTTTGGTTTTTCGAGACAGGGTTTCTCTGTGTAGCTTTGTGCCTTTCCTGGAACTCACTTGGTAGCCCAGGCTGGCCTCAAACTCACCGAGATCCGCCTGGCTCTGCCTCCCGAGTGCTGGGATTAAAGGCGTGCGTCACCACCGCCCGGCGAGACAGTCTTTTCTTTGTATTTATTTTTGAATTTCATACAATGTATTTGATCATATTCCTCATCCTCCCAGCTTCTGCCCCACTGCCAAACTCACCCAAATTCATGTTCTTTTTCTCTGTTCTTTGCTTTTTTGACTTTTCGAGACAGAGTTTCTCTAGCTGTCCTGGAACTCACTTTGTAGATCAGGCTAGCATTGAACTCACAGAGATCCACCTGCCTCTGCCTGCCAAGTGCTGGGATTGAAGGCGTGCGCCGCCACCGCCGCCGCCGCCACCGCCACCTGACATTCCTTGCTATTTTTTTAATTTAAAAAAATCCATGGAGGGCTGGAGAGATGGATCAGTGGTTAAGAGCATTGACTGTTCTTCCAGAGTTCAATTCCCAGCAACCACATGGTGGCTCACAACCCTCTATAGTGGAATCTGATGCCCTCTTCTAGGATAAAGTTATATATGCAGATAGAGCACTCATGCATAAAATAAATAAATCTTTAAAAAAATACAATTAAAAACAATCCCATGGAGCTCAGCTTGTATTGGCTGATTAATCCTGAGCATCCTCAGCAGCGGGGGAACTTTACGCCCATCTTCTCTCCTCCGTGCTAGGAGTTTGGCTTGAGCTTATGTGGATCTGTTTCCTTAAGTTGCCTGGACATTATAGTTATAAGCTGAAGTGTCCTTATTATTCTGTTCCTTCTCCAACAGCCAGCCACCCCAACTCGCACAATAGCAGCGACCCCAATTCAGACCCTTCAACAGAGCCAGACGACACCAAAGCGAATTGATACTCCCAGCTTGGAGGAGCCCAGTGACCTTGAGGAGCTTGAGCAGTTCGCCAAGACCTTCAAACAAAGACGAATCAAACTTGGATTCACTCAGGTAGGATGACCTCTGTTCTAGGTCACACTCTGTTGCTGTGATAAAACACTAACTAAAACCAACTGGAGGGAAAAAAGGCTTTATTCCACTTCCAGTGCTAGCCCACCAGTGAGGGAAGGTACAGGAGGAACCTGGAGGCAGGCACTGGAGCAGAAGCCTGGAGGAACACTGATGACTTGTTCCACTGGCCTTCTTAACAGCCCAGGCCCACCTTCCCAGAGATGGCACTGCCCGGTGTCCTGGGCCTCTTCGTCAATTAGCAGTCAAGAAATGCCGTGTTGATATACCCACAGGCCAATCTGATAGATGTAACTCTGCAATTAAAATGCCGTCTTTCCAGATCTGTCAGGTGTGACAACCAAATTTGGCCATTGTAGTGTTCTCTTACATATCCTCCCATGGCTGACTGACACTTTCTAAGGAGCAGGATGTTTCTTGGTCATGCTGATTTTGGGTTTAGCATTTACAGTTTTAGAATATTGTGCATTTGGTTATGTTATATCCGTACATTCATTTGCAATAAAATATTAGATTAAAAATTTCCAAGTGTGTTTCACAACCCAGCCCTCAGAAATGGTCTCAGTAGAATGTGTGTTTCAGTGGAGTGTGTCGGGGTGACTGACGTAGCTGTACTAAGGGTTTGGTGTTAAAGAGCATGTGGTGATGGTGCGGACTACCGCTACACACGGAAGGAAGGGGGAGAGAGGGAGGACCGGACGGACGGAGTCTTTGGAAAGACTTCCTGAAAGCTAGTTTGGGCATAGAGAATGCTTCCCCTCCTTCCTCTCAATCTACACTGAGATCAGTCAAGTAAGAATCTACTGAAGATTTAAAAAATGGTGAATTAATCAAAACCCGTATCTTTTAATGTCAACTAGCAGAGGGCTTGAAAAGTGAAATGGGTGTGCTAAATGGTTTAAGCAAGCATTTGGGTACACAGTGGTTTTTGGTTTTGTTTTTGTTTTTTTCCGAGTGCTGCCACTGACTATATATACTTATATATACTTGCCTGTCAAAAACAATGCTTTGAAAGCAGGAAAGAAAAAATAAATAAAAAACTTAATAAATAAATAAAATAAAAAATAAACTTATATTTATGTAAAATAGCTAAAGATCATTAGCCGAAAGAAAAAAATCTTGACGTATGGATTGAGTTGTGTATTTATAGTATCCGGGAAAACTGATATTTTCTTTCCAGTTCATTTACATTCTTTCCAAACTAGGTTGTGTTGAAATTATGTAATGCACCACCTGCTCTGGTAGATCAAAATCAAGGTGACATCACTGTCTACTATGTTCTAGATGTTGTTAGGGACTTCGGTGTCTTATATTCCTTGTATTTGAAGATTGATTTTTGCTCAAAGAAACTACATCGTAGGTATTTTGAATAGATATAACTTTACATGAAATGCATTTATGTTTTTGAGGCATTTCAGATATAAAGAAACAAATTACAGGGCTGGTGCTTGCCACCAAGCCTGATGGTCTGTCTGAGCTTGATCCCAGAACTCACGTGGTGCACCCATACCCATACAGATGCATCTGCACATGCACAGACCAACACATACACACAAAATAAATAGGTAAAGACAAAAATTTTAATTATACTCCAGAAACATTTCAGTAATTTTGAAGCACTTAAATGAAATAATTTGTTTTAAACATAAAAATTAGATAAACTAGAATGGTATAGATAAATTAATAGACTAAGAAAGTTTAAGGCTAGCATTTTAACAGTGTCTAGGTTTTGGCTATTAACACATTACACTCTGGGGTCCTCTGATAAACAGTTGCATCAATGCTAAAATCAGAAATATTAGACTTTTAAAAATCTTTATCTTTAACCAAAGATTGGTTTCCCTTTTCACTTTTTGTGGCATTTGATTCAATATATTACCACTGAGTAGATAGAAGTCACCCCCTCTTCCCTCCCTCTTTCTCCTCCCCCACTTCTCATCCCTCTCTTCCCACCTCCCCTATACACACTGTCCCTCCATCCCAGCATCTGACTTTGTTCTGTGATTTGGTTTGCTTTGATCTTGGCATGACTACTACTTATTTTTCAAAATGACTGATACAGAACTGGAAATAGTTTGCAAATCCTGCCTGCTTGGATCAGAGTACTTACTGCTGTTACAAGATGGGAAAATCAGCTGTTGACCTTTGTTTTTAATTCATATACCTTACTGTAATTATTCAAAAATGCTGTGTATTCAACTTATTCATAGTTATACACATGTACAGTAAGGTATTCAAGTTAATTCTTGAAATAAATCCCTATTCTTTGATTAAATACGTTTTAAATGGTTATTTTCTAATTATGTGTTTATCATTTTTGGTAAGCAGTGGGTAAATAATGTATGCCATTACACAATTAGAAAGCATGTTATAGTATACAGCATTTTTCAGGTGCAGTACATTCATTCATTATTTGCAGTGCAAACTTCTGCTCCTTCACTCCTTTTGTTCTTTTCAGAAAGGCCAAAGGGAAACAGTGTAGTTTGTATTATGTATTTTGAAACCAACTGCTAATTTGTATGAATAACCCAAGAGCTATAATACTACTAAACCAGGATGTACCAAATTAATGAAAATTAGCATATGAAGTGAGGGACCTGTCAGTAACTTTTCAGTTGCTGTGAAGAATCACCATGAACAAGGCAGCTTTGACCATCGTGGGGAGCATGGCAGGTAGTCATAGTGCTGAAGCAGTAGCTAAGAGCTCACATCTTGACACAACAACCGCGAGGCAAAGAAAGAGCTAACAGGGAATGGCATGGGCTTTTGAACCTCAGAGCCCACTCCCAATGGCACTTTTTCTCCAACAAGGCTATACCCCTAATCCTTCCCAAAAGTTCCACCAGATGGAGACCAGGAGTTCAAATATATGAACCTAACCAGATATGGTGGTGCATGCCTGTGATCCCAGCACTGGGGAGGCAGAGGCAGGCTGATCTCTATGAGTTCAAGGTCAGCCTGGTCTACAAGGCTTGTAGCCATATCATAATGCAAAATACATTTCTTCCAACTTCAAAAGTCCCCATACTCTTTGAGTCTCAAGGTTGTTTCAAACTTCAAAGCCTCTTTTGAGTCTCAAGGCTGTCTGTTAATTGTAACCAACTGTAATACCAAAAGGCAATTACATTCTTCCAACATACAATGGCATTGAATATATATTAGCATTCCAAAAGAGAAGAATAGGAGGAAGTATAGGACCAGAGCAAGCCTGAAACCTAGCAGGGCATGGTCTGTAGTTCTAGTTCTTGTAAAAGGGCTTAGGTGGTTCTTCACATCTTCCCACTCCTTCCAGCTTTGTTTGACTGCAACACACATCTCTCTCTAGGGCTGGTTCTACTCCCTGTGTGCAGCTCTCCTTGGCAGACATCCCAGGGCTCTGGCATCTCCAACATCTTGGAGTCTCCAACATATTCCAGGCTTCCTTTTCATGGTTTCATGCAGTGGCCTCTTAGGCCTCCATGCAGGGACTCCCCTGTCTTTCTGGTCTTGGAGGTAGATTCCACACACAACCTGTTTGACTCCTGCATCCTTTTTTCACTCTAAAGCAAGAACCACATGGCCAGTGCTGCCAGCTCCTTCTGCTTGCTTGGCCTAGAATGTGGCCCTCCTTGAGTTACATTTACATAAACTTTGACTTGTTGTTACTCCTTAGGAACAGATGAATTCCTTAAGCTTTTTCTTTTCACAATTTGCAGGCTTAGCTAGGTGGGGTCTTTTTCTAAGGGTACGCCCTTTATTCCATTTTCCTTATCTCTTTCATCACAAACCTGGCCTCCAGCATTGAATTTCTTGGTGCTCTTTTTTCCTCAAACTGGACATTTTGTTTTTCTTTTTGCTCTGCTGCTTCTTTGTCATTGTAGATCTCTATAAGATCTATATAAGAATGATCACTAATAACCACATGACAGAAATTTTGAAATCTTCTCTAGCTATGAAATCAGTCTAAAACTCTTCAATTTAATCTCAGGCAGGTTTTTAGAACAAGGGTAAAAAGCAGCCACATCCTTTGCCAAAATATCACAAGAATTACCTATAGCCCAATTGCTAATATTGTTTCCTTCTAAAACTTCTTGAGCTGGGCCTCCATGGCCCACTTGGCTCTTAACCACTATTTTCTTCCAAACTCCTAATCCACAGTCCTAATGTCTTGCACGTGCCTCCAAAAAACCAACGTGGTCAGGCCTGTCATATCAGTAGCCCACATCCTGGTACCAACTTTATTGTTGCTTTCTATTGCTGTGAAGAGACATCATGACTAGGAAAACTTATAGAAAAAAGTTTATTGGGGCTTATAGTTCCAAAATGTAAGTCAGTTACCATCATGGTGGGGATCATGTCAATAGACAGGCATGGTGGTAGACCAGTATCTAAGAGCTCACATCCTGAGACACAACCAGGAGGCAGAGGGAATTAACTGGGAATGGCATGGGCTTTCGAAATCTCAACAGCCACACCTCCTAATCCTTCCCAAACAGCTCCACCAACTGGGGCCTAAGTATTCAGATATTTCAAACCACTACAGAATCTATTGCTTTTTATTGTTTTAAATAATCCTAAATTTAGTGAAATTGTATTACAAATCTCCATTAAGTGAATTTGCTTTTTACTGCCATTGTTCTAGTGGATTGGTAACACAGCTTATTTATAGCTGATAACTTAAGTCATTGGTGATTGGGGCGACTGGGGCTGTGCGTGCCCACAGAGGCCAAGGTAATGTTGAGTGTCTTCCTCCATCATGCTCCACTTTATTATTTGAGACAGGATCTTATAATTTAACTATACGGCTGGCCAGTGAGCTCTGGATCTGTGTATTTGCTGAGATCTCGAGTGCCGGGATTTCAGGCACATCACCTGCTTTTTACGTAGGTGATGGGGACCCAAATTTGTTTATCCTTGTGCAGCAAGCACTCTGCTGACTGAGCCTTCTGCTCAGCCCCGCCCCATGTTATTGTTTCTTAAACTTAAAATAATGTGTTTTTTAATAAACATTTTCTTTATCATTACTTGTCAAAATTATTAGTTTTCAGAGTAAGATATTATAGGCATTTGTGAAAATATTTAGTGAATTGTGCAGTTACAGTGTCAGAAAACATTTATTGCCACTTGATGTCATGTATTCAAAAAAATTCCTTGTTTTATTTAGTCCCAGATTTCTGGAAAGCTATAATCAAAACAAAATCATGAAGATAAAAATATGTGGCTCATAAAGTATAAGTTGTGTCCTTGACATGTAGTAGGCACTGTATGAAGGTTCAGTCACTGAATGGAGTGACAGTGATAAATATATAGGTGAAGATTAATTCACCTATCCATATCTTTAGATACATTTGTATAAAAACATAATAGTATTTCTATTCCTCTTCATTCTACGTTGGCTCTCTAAGTTTTACTGTAATTAGAAGGAAATTAATAAATAATCCACTTCAGTTCTAGTTAAAGAGAGAGTATTCAAAGCCTACATTGATGGGAATTTTTTGTATTTGTGTTGCCCAGTACCATCACCACTACCCAGTAGTGGCTACTGAGTCCCTGAAAGGGTAGTGGTGCTGAGAAGGTAAAGTTCATGTATTTGCTTTTCTGCAGTTTAAATTTAAGCAGCAGTCACTTATGAGTGGTGACTAATGGGAGACATGGTGCATATATCTCTTGAGGTTAAATATTCAGTATACTTCATTTTATTTTGTAGTTCTGCTTTTGTCCTATATTAAACTTCTTAGTGAAAGTTGACATCTTGGCACATGCTTATAATCTCAGCACTTGAGAAGCCAGAGGATCAGGAGTTCATGACCAGTCACAGCTAAATAACAAATTTGAGACCATTCTGGGCCACATGAGACCTCTATTTAAATAATTATAATAATAAATTAAAATGAACAAAACCAGTCTTATATGCTTTTAAATACATCTTTTCTTTAACTCCACATATAATAGACAATCTGATCTCAAAAATACGGATTTGGGGGATTAAAAGAACTCAGATAATTCTAACTCAATTGTGTTCCTAAACCAGGGCATAATAGCACCAGTTTAGAATCCTGGCGCTTAAGAAACAGGGGCAGGAAGATCACAAATTCAAAGCCAGTCGCTGTCTCAACAGATTGGGGCTAGAGAGATTGCTCATTGGTTAAGAGCATTTGCTATTCTTGCAGAGGGCCTGGTTCAATTCCCAGCTTCTTTATGATGGCTCACAATGATCTGTAACTCTAGTTCCAGGAAATGTGATGCCCTCTTCTGACCCTGTGGGCATTGCACATGTGTTGTATACATATAGGCAAAACATTCATACACATAAAATAAATGAAAGTCTAAAAGTAATGAATTAAAAATAATATTGCCAGGTTTGTTGAGAGTTGACTTACAGCAGAGTTAGCTTTGTGTATTTTGAATGAGAAATGCTGTACTTTTGTGCCCTATCACTAATCTAGTTGAAACGGGTATGTGAGCCATTTAAACTCCATGAGCTCCTCCTAGTATCTGTAAAATAACTATGAAGATACATCTTTTTCAAACTAGAACAAGAGAGATCCAGCTGGAAGAAAAGCACTGTGTACATTTCAAAGGTGATAGGCTCGTGGAGAAAGGCATCTTTTGTAATATATTCAGGGGATCATTGTTCTGTTTCAATAAGGTTACCAAGTTTCCAGTGCCCGTGAAGGTTTGACTAAATGGGTCAAACCTCTCTACTGTGAATTTCTATCTCTATAATGGCTACAAATGTGGTCTCTTAGAATACCTGGTTTGGGGACCAACTTTGAAATCTAAACTAAGGGTGAAAATAGATTTTTTTTTTCACAGCTTCCAGAAATACTTATGAGGAAAACTATAAAGACCGAAGGGTCATTTCCAAATTTTAAAATGATTTGTTTGAAATTCGTTTGGTTCAAAAATTCCTGGTTTAGGGGCAGTTGCCACTAAGCCTGATGATCTGGGCTCAGTCCCCAGGACCTATATGGAAGGAGAGAGCCAGCACCCTGGAGTTGTCCTCTCACCTCCACATGGGCACCATGGCACTCTTGAGCTCAGCCACATACACATTAAATAAAAATAAATAAATAAATAAGCATGCAAGAATAAGAATAACTTGCTGGACTGTCTAAACATCTAATCCCTATAAGTAATACAGGTAGATTTTAAAGAGTACTCAGATCATTTTGGTTGCATTAATGGAGGGGTATTAGTATATCAGAACTTTGAAGACTTAGAAGATTTGGTATGGTGATTATAACTATATAAGGTAACAAGAAGAAACTCAAAATAGAAAGCACATGAGGTACTATTGAAGGCTTCTCTGATCAAGGACCTGCTGAGCTCTCCCTACAGTCGCGGACTCTGCTTGGGGGTAGAGTTGGTGGGAAAATGGAGTAAATAGAAGAGAGCCAGTTGTTTTCCTAGAGCAGCGGTAATTGGAGTAGCCTTTCGGGGTAGAAGTTGGAAACATTAATGACATAAATCTCCTTTCCTTTCTCCCCATTTCTGTTCTGTATTGTTCAGGGCGATGTTGGGCTTGCTATGGGGAAATTATATGGAAATGACTTCAGCCAAACCACCATCTCTCGCTTTGAAGCCTTGAACCTCAGCTTTAAGAACATGTGCAAGTTAAAGCCACTTTTAGAGAAGTGGCTAAATGATGCAGGTCAGTGACAATACTAAGAAATTTCTTCATTGTCCATGGGATTTTACAGGAGGGGTTATTCTTTGAACTAAGGTCTTACTGTATTGCTGATAAAACTGTTGGAGCTGCTAATTCTATGAGACTTTTATACATTATGATTAGGTAAGTCAAAGAGATATTTCATCTTAATATTCCAGTAATTACAGTATAAATAACCAGCAATCATTGTAGCCTTGCAATGTTTCTGTATTTGAACCAGGGTTAGGGATGGACATAGAGTGTTTGAGGATGAGGATAAGAAGGCCTGTGGGGATAATCTTGAAGAACACATAGATTACTTCTTCCTTCATAGATTGCTATAGAATTTGTTCCTGGTAATATTTCTACTTTTGTTAAAAATGGCCACCTTTAGGCCGGGCGTTGGTAGCGCACGCCTTTAATCCCAGCACTCGGGAGGCAGAGTCAGGCGGATCTTTGTGAGTTCGAGGCCAGCCTGGGCTACCAAGTGAGCTCCAGGAAAGGCGCAAAGCTACACAGAGAAACCCTGTCTCGAAAAAACCAAAAAAATAAATAAATAAATAAATAAAAATGGCCACCTTTCATTAAAAAAAAGTTAGGTTTCTGGTCTTGAATTATTTCTTTTCTTTTGAGATATCCTTTCAGAAATTTTGAATTTTGAGCCACAAAATCATAGACTTTGGGAGCTTTTTTAAAAGGAACCACAAGGGTGTCTAACTATGTTGTTTCCATTGTAGATAGAAACAAAAATTAAGCCTTTGGGAAAGAATAACTTGAGACATACCCACACCTCTAACTATTGCTTGAGTAGCTGGGGGTGAAGGTTAGCTATCTGTTGTCTTCTTTGCAGTCACAGGCAAGAACCACTGACCTGCTCCATCTCAATTTACATGAAGTAGAAAGAAATCCACTGTAACATGCCCAGGCTTGTTCAACTGTTCAAGTACACCATCTTGTCCTTAAGGAAGTTTGAAGTACCTGCTCCCTACTATTATGCTGAGAAACTGAGAACTCATCTCTAAATTGAGCATTAAAGATCCAGTGATTTCCAAGAAATTTTCTTCCTTTTTATCCTTGGAGCTTATAAACAAAAGAACTAAGGGAAATAGAAGCGAAAAATAGGGGGTTGGGGATTTAGCTCAGTGGTAGAGTGCTTGCCTAGCAAGTGAAAAATAGAACCTCTGTATCCTCAGAAACAAATAAAAAATGAATGGTGACGGGAACAAAGAATGCCAATAAGGGCAGTAGAAACTCGATGGTAGTGAACAATGCTTCAGTGGAGATTACATTAAAAATCTCACACTAACATCAAGCTTTCAGTATTTTGCCAGTTCTATTGTTCCTGTGTTTTCTGTATGTGAATCCTTAAGCTCAGCTTTTTTCCCTATGTTTTCTTTATAGAGAACCTCTCGTCTGATTCTACAGCATCTAGCCCAAGTGCCCTAAATTCCCCAGGGTTGGGGGCTGAGGGCTTGAATCGTAGGAGGAAAAAACGCACCAGCATAGAGACCAACATCCGTGTGGCCTTAGAGAAGAGTTTCATGGAGGTCAGTGAGCTCAGTGGGCATTACCAATACTACTGCTAGGGACTGTACATATTCAAACACAGCCTTGTCTTCCTCCACCCTGTTGGGCATTTGAACACAGAGGAAGTAAGATGCTATAATACTGCCACCTGAATACTGCAGGACTCAAGAGAGACCTTGGTTCTAAATTGGTAGGGAGCATAGGAATTAATCCTACAGACTGGAAAAGGTGGGAGAAAAGTACCTCAGACAGAGCAACTTCATGATCATTAGACCTCCAGAGGAAACCATACCTGTTCCAGAAGAGAAACACTTATGGCTAAATTTTAGTGTCTTTAATACCTAGAATGGTATTTTAGGGGCACAACACTAGAGACCTTGAATATCCTTTTATATAGTTCAAGTTAATTCAAGAGATATTGGGCTTTTAAAAAAAAAAAAAAAGAAGGGATTGGGGATTTAGCTCAGTGGTAGAGCACTTGCCTAGCAAGCACAAGGCCCTAGGTTCAGTCCTCGGCTCCAGAAAATTAAAATAAAAATAAATAAATAAAAAAATTTAAAAAAATTAAAAAAAAGACTTCCAACAACAAAAAATTGACTTCTAATTCAGAAAGAATTGTGTTTACTTAAAGGAAACATTGATTCAGGATTGGCTTTGCATCTTGTTAAAGATGTGGTGGGGCACTTCACTTGATTTCAGGATTAAGTTGCTGCACTTATGAAATTGCCTTTCTTTCCTGCCTCAGAAGCATAGTATGAGGTCCAAGTTAGGTAGTATCTATAAAACACCGAGAAACTGATACATTTCTAGTAATAATAAGTTTATATTATTTTGTTAACATTAATAGACCTTAGCCAGGCATGAGGCATTTTAATCCCAGCACCTGGGAGCAGAGGTAAGTGGATCTCTGTAAATTTGAGGTCAGCCTAGTCTACATAAGATCCAGGTTTGATTCCTAATACCCACATGGCAGCTCTCAACCATCTGTCACTCCAGGTCCTGGAGAGTCAGCACTGTCTTCTGTCCTCCAAGGTCACTGCACAAAAATGCAGGCACAACACTCACACATGCATGCCTTTAATCCCAGCACTGGGGAGGCAGGGCCAGGCGGATCTCTGAGTTCCAGGCCAGCCTGGACTACAGAGTGAGATCCAGGACAGCCAGAGCTACACAAAGAAACCCTGTCTCAAAAAAAAAAAAAAGAAGAAGAAGAAGAAAGAAAGAAAAGATATTCCAGGGCTGAGATATAATTCAAATGTAGAGCACTTATTCCTGGATTCAATCTCCAATGTGGCAAATATATAAATTGAAATTCTAAAAAGAGGGCTTTTTTTCCCTCTCTTAGAATCAAAAGCCTACCTCGGAAGATATCACCTTGATTGCTGAACAGCTTAATATGGAAAAGGAGGTGATTCGTGTTTGGTTTTGTAACCGCCGCCAGAAGGAGAAGAGAATCAACCCACCAAGCAGTGGTGGGACCAGCAGCTCACCTATCAAAGCAATTTTCCCCAGCCCAACCTCACTGGTAAGAACAGATGTGGAAGAGACAAGCTCTTCAAGGGCTAATTCTTAGTCTTACAAATGGCCTATTAAGTCATTTCATTTCATAACAGTTGTCTCAGTTACTTTTCTATTACTGTGATAAGATACCATGAATGACCACGACAACTTAAAAAAGAAACGATTTCATCTCAGCTTACAGTTTCAGAGGGTGGGTCCATGATGGCGGAGCATAGGGACAGCGGAGAGCTCACATCTTGATCCTCGAGTAGGAGGTAGAGAGAGACTGCCAATAGAACGAACGAGCTTTTGAGTCCTCAAAGCCCAGCCCAGTGACACACCTAATCCTTCCCAACAGTTTCACCAACTGGGGACCAAGGATTTAAACACAGGAACCTATGGGAGCCATCATGATTCAAACTATAACAGTTATGGAGTTGTGTGTGTGTGTGTGTGTGTGTGTGTGTCATACATGTTACATTGAAACTATAGTGGTAGATTTACTCCTGATTTTCAATTATCTAGAGAAAAAAAAATGTTATGTTCCTTCCTGTTCAGTCCCAAAGCCCATTTTAGTAAACTTACATAAGTAAGTAACAGTAAATTCCCAGGTATGAATAGTCATCTCAAATCTTCACTCTCAGACAGTAGATCAGCCTTTCATGTAAAACCTTATTGAATCCCTTCTTCCATTTACATTAGAACATATTCCTAGATGGAAGAAGCATGCCATGGTCACAGGACTCCCTCATTGACTTTTTCTTCTTGTTAGGATAGTTGTAGACCACTGCCACATGATACCAGACAAGCTTCAAAAGATGGACAGATTGTTGGGTTTGCATTTTTGTTCCATCTGTTGTTGTTAATCTGTTTTTATAGTATTTTAAGATTATGCCACATGCCTCCTTCCCCCTTGGGTTTTGAGACAGAGTTTCTCTGTGTATCTCTGGCTGACCTGAAACTCACCATGTAGACCAGATTAGCCTAGAACTCAGATCTGCCTACCTCTGCTTCCCAAGAGTTAGAATTAAAGGTCTGTGGTACCACAGCTGGCTCCACAGTGTTTTAAAACGAAGGTCAGCATTATTTACTAAGTGAAACTTGTGGGTTATTGAGTAGTAAGGTTTTAATCATAAATATGATGTAGTAGTTACAAAAATTAGAGTCATTAGGTAAGAGTTTTGTTATGTGTGGGTGACTGTTTTGTTTTCAGGCTTAGCTGTCATAGGAAGAAGGCAGTGTCTTACAAAACCATAGGATGCTTATCATAATATTTCAAAAAGAAATGCAAAGTTATTTTAAAAATCTGCTTCACAGCCGGGTGGTGGTGGTGGTGGTGGTGGTGGCGCACACCTTTAATCCCAGCACTCAGGAGGCAGAGGCAGGCGGATCTCTGAGTTTGAGGACAGCCTGGGCTACACAGAGAAACCCTGTCTCGAAAAACCAAAAGAAGTCTGTTTCACTAGAGCTAGGCGTGGCGGTATACACACCCCCTCATTTTTTATTAGTTCTTTGAGAATTTCAGTACATTTTGATTGTGTTTTTCCCCTTCCCCAACTCCTGCAACTCCAACTACACACACACACACACACACACACACACACACACACACACACACACGTCATTTTTTTTTTAATCCATCAAGTCCAAGTTGTGCTCTTAGGTGTATGGTCATCCACTAGAGTATGATCAACTTAGCAGTGGCCACACCTTAACAAAAACTCCTGCTCCCAACAGCTGTCAGGTGCCAATAGTTCCACAGGTAAGAGTTGGAGTTCATACCCACCTCCCTGCTTCATGTTGGAATTTCGTCTGTGGGTCTTGTGCATGCTGTCACAACTGCTGTGAGTTCCTGTGTGCAGTTTCCTTCTGGTCAAAAAAAGAGTTTTCCTGTACCCCCACCTTTCCTGGCTCTTAGAGTCTTTCCTTCTCTCTTCTGCAGTGATCCCTGAGCCTCAGGAAGAGTGAGTGTGGGCGGGGCGGTGGTGGCATACGCTTTTAATCCCAGCACTCGGGAGGCAGAGGCAGGCCTGGTCTCCAAAACAAGTTCTAGGAAAGGCGCAAAGCTACACAGAGAATCCCTGTATCAAAAAAAAAAAAAAAAGGAAGAAGAAGAAGAGTGGGTGTGATATAGTCGTCCCTTGTTTGTTTTTTGTTTGCTTTTCAGTTTATTGAGACAGGATTTCTCTGTGTAACAGCCCTGGCTGTCCTGGAACTCACTTTGTAGACTAGGCTGGACTAAGAGATGTGCCTGCCTCTGCCTCCTGAGTGCTGGGTTTAAAAGTATTTGCCACTACACCCCACCATAAGGTTGTCTTTTAAAAAAAAAAGTTCAATGGTGGCCCACGCCTTAAATCCCAGCACTTAGGAGGCAGAGGCAGGTAGATCTCGGAGTTCAAGGCCAGCCTGGGCTACAGAGTGAGTTCCAAGACAGCAGGAGCTATGCAGAGAAACCTGTCTGAAAAAACAAACAAACAAAAGAGTCTGCTGCACATTCTGTACTATTTATTTAAAAATATAAACAAGACAAACATGCATCCACAGAATCAAAAGTAAAAGCAATAAGCACTGAGGCTATCAGATAGTTCTCTTATTTAAGTAATTTTGATAATTATACTATTTCTAGCTGATTTAGAGCCTGTCTGACTCAACATTATTCAAAGTTAAGGACCATTCAAGTTCTGATTATGTTCCGTACATTTTTTTTTCTCTCTGACCTCTAGGTGGCAACCACTCCAAGCCTTGTGACAAGCAGTACAGCAACTCCCCTCACAGTCAACCCTGTCCTTCCCTTAACCAGCGCTGCAGTGACTAATCTCTCTCTTACAGGTAAGCAAGAACAGTTTGCAAGCTAGTAAGCAGCAAGCCTGCCAGATCATGAGGTGCTGCCTTAAGTTAGGAATTGCTTTTGTAAAATACATTTCAGGGTCTAGGGAGATTGCTCAGTGGACATGAAGACTGGAGTTCAGATTAAGTGCACACTTCAAAGTCAAGTGGCTTAGGAGCCCTTCCATAACCCCAGTGCTGGGGAAACAGGGAAGGGGGTTCCCCAGAACAAGCTGATAACAGGCTAGCCACATGTTCCAGATTCAGTGAGAGACCCTGCCTTGGCAAAGTAGAGAGCAACCAAGGACAACACCATGCATCAATTTCAGGCCTCCACATGCACCTTCCCACATACATGCAGACACATGCTCTAGCACTCCCTCTCCGTGTGTGAGTGTGTGTGTGTGTGTGTGTGTGTGTGTGTGTGTGTGTGTGTGTGTGTGTGTGTAAAACTGACCCTGAGCTGGGCATAGTAGTGTACTTTTTTGTTTTGAAGACTGGGCCCTGGCTGTCCTGGAACTCACTCTAAAGTCCAGTCTGTCCTTGAACTCAGATCCCACCTACTTCTATCTCCTGAGTGCTGGGATTAAAGGCATGCACCAGGCCAGCTTTAAAAAAAAAAAAAATTCTTCTTTCTTCTATTAGTTCATCTCCTACATGGTTTCCAAATTTACAACATCCTTTATTCAAGTGATGCTTTCACAAACCTTCAGTAGTAATAGTTTTTTACATTCAGAGAAACATACAAATTCATCAGTTGTATTAAGTACTTCTATGCTAGACCTTTGCCCACCCCTCCCAACACATGGACAAACTCCATCCATAGCATTATAAATATTTCCTGCCTCTTGAAATGTCCCTCATAGTCCTCAGTTCTTGGTCTGATACTCAGCTCTTGGTGGGTTATTGATAAGCTACTCTGGCTTATATATCAGTTCCTCTTGGAAATATTCTTTAACTTCTCCTCCGGGGAAGGTCAAGTTGCCATTTACTCACTGTATAATCTATTTTTACAAGTCTATCTTTCCCAATAGCCTTTGTACTTCTTTTTTTTTGGGGGGGGGGGGGTGTTCAAGACAGGATTTCTCTGTATAGCCCTGGCTGGCCTCAGACTCACAGAGATCCACCTGCTTGTGTCTCCTGAGTCTTGGAAATAAAGATGTGTGCCACCAACCCAACACCTTTGTACTACGTCTAAAGAACTAAATACTGTGTTCTTTCTGATGCCCGGCTTATTGCTTGATATATTCATAATAAGATGAATAAATAATTATTTTCCTTTGGCCTCCTCTGAACAGAAATTTTCCCAAAGCATTTAAAATGATTTAGGATTCTCATCAAAATTTTATGATACATAATGTATAAGCTATGCTAATTATTTATTATATGCTAGTAAGCCTTTGGATTGCTTTATGATATTTCATGAGCAAATTTAACTTAACCTGGAATTGAAGACTTTTTTTTTTTAATTCATGTTTTAGGTTCATAACATCTCTTTAGTTCTGTGACTTTACCATGCTATAAAAATTCAGTAGATGGCTTCATACTGTGTTTCAAAGCCATTAGAAAATGTCAGGTTTTTATATAATGTAAACAGCACTTTGTGACCCCTTGACTGTTAGGCCTCATTGAGAATTTCCTCTCATAAAATAGGCATACACACAGTTTTTAATAACTTGAGAGAAGTTCATAAATTATAACTTCCGGTAGCACCTACCCCTGGCCATTTGTGGCTGCTATAGTAGCCTTAGATTCCAGGTTATCATCCTTTTTGGGTCTGATGAGATGGTTCAATCATTAAAGTGCTTGCCACACAAACATGAGAACCTATGGTCATTCCCCAGAACCTAAGTAAAATTCAGGTCTAGAGATAGAAACACATCCCGGTAATCCCAGGTCTGGGGAGGCAAAGACAAGAAGATCCCTTGGATTCTCTGGTGAGCCAGGCTAGCCAAATTGGCACGCTCCAGATTCAATGAGACTCTCTCAGAATCAAGATAATCAAGATAAAGATACCCAGCATCAACCTCTGGTCCCCTCCAAGTATGTATGCATGCACCCACATATGTATTCAAACACACACAACTTTTAAAAAGAGTATAGTATTCAGCACTTCTGCTTAATAAGCGAGCTGTGATTGATTGGCATTAGGTTGACCATCAGTATATGAGGTTCCTGCCTTCTGACTACCAGTCATCCAGAAATTTAAAGCTAAATTTTACCTTCCCAATAAGTTATAAATCATTGAATTATACCTAAGGATACCCGTATTTTGCAGAAAAACCGCCAATGGTTCAGCATTAAAAAGTAAATAGCAAACCCAGGCTTGTAGGCATATATCTATGCTCTTAGCTTCTCAGTTAGTGACATTACTACTGGGGAGACATGAACAAAAGTCTGCTCACCCCGATAGTGAACCAGTGACAGACCAAAGTAAGGTGCCACCAGAGTGCAGCTTGTAGAACCAGTGAGTTTCACTGGAGTTTCTTCAGGACTATGGGTGAGGAGTTAGAGGAACAGAAATGACTCAAAGTCAGCTGCATTACCAAAAGCCTACCCTGGCATGGGTCACAGCTCACAAAAGCTGGGAATGTGGACTGCACTACACAGCCTCAGAGCTTGACAGGTTGCAGGATGTTCTTTCTGGACAGGTCATTTGGTCTGAGCCTCTTGTGGCAGCTTCTTCCATGCAGCTCAACTTATCACTCTCTCTTTTGGGTGGCTTGGCTGAGTGTCTCTCAGCAAGTTCTTACAGCTTTTATATGATGGGGGAGGGGGGCGCGGTGCGCTAGTGTATCGGATCCATTTCAGGGACTTCTGGAAACTTTGGGTTGTTTGCTTCCTGAGTTTAAAGAATTTCTCTAGCAGGTGGAATGTTTAAACACCTTTTAGAAACACCCTGTGTCTTAATGAGCTTCCCTCCCAAATGGAGGTTTATCTCAGAGGAAATTGCTGCACAGTACATTCACACTTCACCAAAGCAGGGATTGTATTTGTTTGTTACCTACTCTTGAGTCCTCAATCTTTCTGTCAGATTTCTTTCTTTTCTTTGAGTAGTTGGTAATATCACCTCAGGTCATATGCAAGCTCTAGAAGAGAGATGGGCAAGCCCACTGCCGGAGCTAGTGTGTGAGCAGTCCTGTGATCACCTGAGCTAGTGTGTGAGCAGTCCTGTGATCACCTGAGCTAGTGTGTGAGCAGTCCTGTGATCACCTGAGCTAGTGTGTGAGCAGTCCTGTGATCACCTGAGCTAGTGTGTGAGCAGTCCTGTAATCACCTGAGCTAGTGTGTGAGCAGTCCTGTGATCACCTGAGCTAGTGTGTGAGCAGTCCTGTAATCACCTGAGCTAGTGTGTGAGCAGTCCTGTAATCACCTGAGCTAGTGTGTGAGCAGTCCTGTGATCACCTGAGCTAGTGTGTGAGCAGTCCTGTGATCACCTGAGCTAGTGTGTGAGCAGTCCTGTGATCACCTGAGCTAGTGTGTGAGCAGTCCTGTAATCACCTGAGCTAGTGTGTGAGCAGTCCTGTGATCACCTGAGCTAGTGTGTGAGCAGTCCTGTGATCACCTGAGCTAGTGTGTGAGCAGTCCTGTGATCACCTGAGCTAGTGTGTGAGCAGTCCTGTAACCGCTCTCTTCTCTGTTCTCCTGCTCCGGCCGTGGTATATGGCAGTTTGGACTTCTCTTGGGGCTCCAACCAAGGGATTAATTCCCACCTCAATCATAACCTCCTCCTTCGCTAACTGTACTACCATTGGTTTCACTACTACCCTATTTTGTCCTCTTTCCCATCTCTGGAAATCTCATTACTTTGTGTGTTTCTTTACTGCCACTTGGAATGGGGTTTAAGAAACACGGAAAAATGTTTTTTTAGTCTACCATTTTATAATAAAACACTTTTTCATGTGCTTGGCATATAAACAGTCTTGGCAAACATTTCTAGAGTGGATATAAGACAACACTCCTCCAGAAAGACACAGTGTACCTCAAAACCACACTCAACTCTGAGTGTTCTGTCTGCAGTTATTTTTCTAAAATGTTTCATAATGACAAAAATGTATTTCTCAGGAAGATAATAACAATTTGAATTAGTTACCTAACAATGGAGGCCCAAGATACAGGGAAGAAAAATAAACAGAATAAAAGGAGAAATAGACAGTTCAACAATAGTAAGAAATAATACTCTACTTGTAATGATTAATTTGAACTCTGTCAAAATATTGTCAAAGGTATATAAGACTTAAACAATATCAACCAACTTGACCTAGCTGTCATGCCTGTGAAAAAATAATCTTTTCAAATATACCTGGGGTATCTGTCCCTCAAGACCCTTTCAACCAGGAAACAAGGCTCAGTAAATTAAAGGGAGCATGTGTGTCTGTGTATGTAGTTTAATTTATATACATTTGTGTTTTGCCTGCCTTTTATCTGTGTGAGGCAGTCAGATCCTCTGGACTGGAGTCACAGACAGTTGTGAGCTGCCATATGGGTGCCGGGAATTGAACCTGGTCCTCTGGAAGAGTAGCCAGTGCTCTTAAACACTGAACCATTTCTCCAGCCAATTTTTTGGTTTTGTTTGTTTGTTTATTTTTTCGTTTGTTTTTAAAGACAGGGTCACACTATGTAAACCGGGCTAACCTGGAACTCAATATATAAATTGGGCTGGCGTTGAACTCATAAAGATCCACCTGCCTCTGCCTCATGAGCACTGGGATTAAAGGCGTGCACCACCATAGCCTGCTATGTTGTCTTTATAGAAATCAACAACAGAAAAAAATGTTTGGAAATCAACATGTGGCCGAGACCCAGGGAATTAAAAGGATTAAAGTCATATAAAATATATTCTTTTTAGAAATCAACAATAAATATTTTGGGGATCTCAAATATTCAGAAATCGAAATCAAGAAAAATTTTAAAAAGAAAAAACAATTGAAAATGAAGCATCTCACAGGCAGTAGTGACGGTACCCAGTGTGACCCCCGTGGGGACGGCAGAGGCCATCATGACAACTTGTATCCATTGACAGAGAGATCAGAGAAACAGCATCTCAGGCCAGCAGCCCACAGCTCACACTTAAACTTCTGGGAGTGGGGGACGTGGGGGTCAGCTGCATGCCTATGATTGTAACACTTGGCAAGAAGAGAATTGGTGCAAGGCTACTCTAGGCACATAGTGAGACCATGTCTTGAAGAAATAAATAAAAAAAAAAGTCATACAGAAAAAATTAGTCCCAATGTAAGAAGAAAGAGTAAATAACAAGGATTATAGCAAAAAAATAATGAAATAAGTCAGGAAAAAAAGCAATGCAACTAAAAATTCATCTGCAATCAGTAAAAAAGAGAAAGATACATAATATCAAAATTAGTAAACTAAACAGAACCAGAATGGAACAGTGTGGTGTCCCACCTCTTTAATCCCAGCATTCTGGAGCAGAGGCAGGTGAATATCTAAATTCAAGGCTAGCTTGGTCTGCATAATGAGATCCAGGACAGCTAGGGCTACCTAGAGAGAACCTGCCTCAAAAACAAACAAAAAAAACATAATGAAAATTTTATAATTAGGGTATAATTCATGATTTTGTTTTGTTTTAAGATAGGGCTAGCCTTGACCTCAATCCTAATTCAGCCTCCCAAATATCTAGAATTAAAGACACATGTTCAGCTTATAGCTCACATTTTTCAGTATGTAATTTTAAGTGTTCAGTACAGTGGGTTTTTATATACTTAAAACACGTGGAACTGTTAGAACTACCTAATTATTGGAATAATTCTATTGCCCCAAAGAATAAGCCATAAATTATCAGTCCTCCCCTATTCTGGCATTATTCTTTTACTCTTACCTCATTGGACTGCCCACTTTCAGCATTTTAGAGAAATGAATTCATATAAGTGGCCCTGTCAGTGTATCAGACTTCTTTCATTTAGCAAATTTTCTAACTTTATCAATATTGTAAAGTATGTTAAGTATTTCCCTTTTGTGGCTGAATGGTATTCCATTCTATGGACATACAGCATTTCGTTCACCATTCATGAGTCAATAGCATTGGGGAGTAGCTGATCTAGCCATTCTTAATGCTCCTGCTGTGAGTTTCATACTCAGGTCAGTGTGTGAGCGTGTGTTTTCAGCTCTTTGGGTTATACTCAGAACTGCTGTATAGTGTGGCACTCTAGAGGTCTAGGGACACCTGCACTCTAAGCAAAAAAAGTGTAGAGTGGAATGGTCATGAACTTAGAAACAAACAAATTGTCCACTTATTTCAAAAGAGACACTAAGTAGACTAAAAGCAGTTGAGCAATTATTAATTAAAAACATCACAAATAAAAGTCTAGGCCCTGATTATTTTAATGGTGTTCTGTAGGACTTATTATTAATTTCTTGTTTAATCAGATATTTTTAAAAGATAAAATCACTTCCAGAAAAATAGAGGAGGAACCTGTTTTGAACAATGCAAACAATGCTCTGATACAAAAGCTAGACAAATACATTAGAAAAAAATACAGGCTCATAACCCTCATGAAAATGTATACTAAATTCTCTGCTAAACTTAGCAAATGAAATCATTGACCACCTTCCTGGTGTGTATAAGTCCCTGGGTTCAATCTCCAGTAATGAGAAAGGAAGAGAGGGAAGGAAGGAAGGAGGAAGGAAAAGAAAAATCTTTGCAGATCAAAGCTGACAACATACTAAAAAAAAGATTATTCATCATGACTGGGGGATTTACTCAAAGAATACACAGTCAGTTTAACATCTGAACACCAACTAACATATTGTACATTAGAAGTAGAAATTGAAATAAAACCTGGATGGCTGGATAGAAGTGATTTAATAAATCCAAGCCCACTTGTGATAAAAGCTCTTTGACTTGAAACAGAAGGAGCTGCTTTCACAGAACAGAGCAGCTCCTCAAAACCCACAGCCAAAAGCATGCTTAAACGGCCCAAGACTAACCACTTCTGCCCAGGACGTTGTTCTCCTGACATTTTCATTAATGCTTCACATTAAGATTGTAACAGCCAGGTTAGTGCGGGGAGAATTAAACTGTCCTTATTTGCATTGTCCTAATGTTGTGTGATATAAAACCAAGATGACATCAGTTGTATGTATTCCAAGAAAGTGGTCCAAAATGATATTAAGAAAATAATGTCCAGGAAAGGCACAAAGCTACACAAAGAAACCCTGTCTCGAAAAACCAAAAAAAAAAAAAAAAAGAAAGAAAGAAAGAAAGAAAGAAAGAAAGAAAGAAAGAAAGAAAGAAAGAAAGAAAATAATGTATGCAGAATGTATGTCGAAGACTAGTTGGTAGCTGAAACCAGACTCTTGTGCATGTGTGTTTATATGTATATTCTGATGCACATGCATGTGGAGACCAGAAGTCAGCCTCAGATGTTCTCCTCAGGACAGACAGCTCTCTGTGTTGTGTTTTGAGACAAGTCTCTTATTGGGACCAGGTGCTCACCAATTTGGCTAAGCCAGCTGACCAGCAAGTGCCAGGGCTTTGCTGCCACCTCCCCAGCACTGAATTAGAAGCTCACACTACCATACCTGGCAACCTGAGATGGAGGTGGGGGCAAGTGGGCACACATGCATGCACTTTCAGGAAATGAAATTTGGGTGTTCATGTTTGGCAAGTACTTTACTGTTATCTCTCTAGCCTGAAATTAAATTCTAAGAGACATTTTATACTCCAGCATTCTTAAAATGTCTTTGTCTGTCTCTAGCTTAATTATTTATTTCTAATTCAACAGTCATAATTCCAACACATAAACTGATAACTCATTCTAAAATAATATAAAAGGGATCTATTTTTAAATATATATGAAAAGAACTTGAGGAGAATGAACTTAGCGGATATACATAGTCAGGTTTCAAAAGCTGATTATAAAGATACAGGTAATAAAGGCAAGATTAAACTCTTCATAAAGTAGATTACATGAAACAAAGCTGGGGGAGGGGGAGCTTTAATTTATCCTCTGTTAATTTTTGACACACAGCTAAGACAATTTAATAGGAAAAGAATCCCTAACAATTATTCTGGAACGGTTGGTGTCAGAGCGCACAAACGCCACTGTAGGTTCTTGTGCATGGCAACTCGGATGGGTCTGGTGTCTTTCCAAGAAGTGGGAGACAGTCTCCCTAACTTCGTACTGCAAGGGCTCGTAGATACAACACCCAATAGTATAGGCTATTTAAAAACACACATCGGTGCTGGAGAGATGACTGAGCCGTCAAGAACACTGACTGCTCTTGCAGAGAACCTGAGTTCAGTTCCCAGTGCCTGTGGTGAGTAGTTACAACCACCTGTAAGTCCAGCTCCAGGGAATCCAGTGGCCTCGTATTCACACAAACACACAATTAAAAAATTAAAAGGTAATAAATTGAAGATCATGAAAGTAAGTCTTTTGTGCTGTATAAGACATCTTCAGGAAAATGAAAACAAAGACTGGAAGAAATGTTTGTAATAGAGCATGTATCTTTTTTTTTTTTTTTTTTTTTTGGTTTTTCGAGACAGGGTTTCTCTGTGTAGCTTTGCGCCTTTCCTGGGGCTCACTTGGTAGCCCAGGCTGGCCTCGAACTCACAGAGATCCGCCTGGCTCTGCCTCCCGAGTGCTGGGATTAAAGGCGTGCGCCACCAACGCCCGGCCAAGCATGTATCTTTTAAAAAGAAATTATATATGGAACATACTAGAAACTGTCAAAGCTCAGTAGTAAGAATATGGCCCAGGACGTTTAAGTAGATACTTTACCAAAGAAGGTACACAAGTGCTCAACAGTATTGCTTATTAGGGAAATTAACAACATACTTTAGGGCTGCAGAGATGGCTCAGTGGTGAAGAACACCGACTGCTCTTCCAGAGATCCTGAGTTCAATTCCCAGCAACCACATGGTGGCTCACAACCACTTGTAATAAGATCTGGTGCCCTCTTCTGGCCTGCAGAGACACACACAGGCAGAATACTGTATATACATAATTAATAAATAAATCTTTTTTAAAAAAAAAACATACTTTATAGAATGTCTGCAATCAGAAGATGATTGAGGATCAGAAAAGCTGCAGTTCATATTGCCTGATTTGTGAGAATGTAAAGTGGTATAATCACTGGAGAATTCTTTAACATCTTCTTTGTAAGTTAAAAACATAAATGTATCATCCAATGAAGCAGTTTCCTTAAGAGAAATGAAAACATACTCACACTATAACTTTTGCATGTGTGTGCATATTTATAACAAGCCCAAACTGGAGACAAGCAGAGCCCACACAGCATATCTGCACCACTGAATAGAATTCATCCTTGGAAATCTAAGTGTTGTGAAACCTTGGAAGTAATAGGATAAGATGCATAAAATTACATATTGTTCAAATCCGTGTATGTGAAATGTCAAAACATAATGCAAAGCTATGGAGACAGGGTGGCTTGGGAGGTGATTACAGGCAGGCATGAGGGAGCTCGGTTTTTGCTGGTGCAAGTGTTGCAGTCTGGATTGTGTGATAGTTAAAGGACTCTGGAAATTGATAAAAAGTTATTGAACTTTACACTTATATTGGGCAAGTTTTGTAGCATATAAGTCATACTTCAATAAGCTGGGGGGGTTTTCCCCAAAGGGAGGAAAGGGTGGAAAGCAAGAGGAAGTACTAGGTATCCTCCATGTGCTTGGCTCTATCGTCTACTGAGTGCCCTGTAAGGTGTGTGAGAGCATCTTGTTAAGCCTGCTTCTCCACATAGAGTGCTTGGGTAAATTAAACTGCCAAGAATTTGAATCATAAAGGAGGTATATGAATTGGAACATGACTCCATGGCGGGGAGGATTCATCTAAAGATCATGTTGGTGTTTTATGTCATAGTGGTTATATGATTCTCAAATTGGAGATGCTTACCTAAGATGTGAATAGTATATTACAACCAGGAAAAAAAAAATGCTGGATAGTTTTTGAACTCATCACTTCCAAGCCTAGATTAAATGCATTGATTTGGCTGGGATTGCCTTAGTAAGCCTACAAGACATAACAAGATGCTGATTTATTTGATTATACAGTGAAGAAGAAAATTTAATAATCAGTGTAAGCCTTTTTACCTCAAGATTTGAGGTTTTGTGAAAATGGGCAATTTCAGGTAAAATCGGGTTTCATAAAATGAAAAATAGATCAAGAAAAGATTGAGGGGGGGCCGGGAGGGGGGAGAACAAGGGAATCCATGGCTGATATGTAAAATTAAATTAAATTATAAAATTTTTAAAAAAAAAGAAAAGATTGAGAGTATTTGAAACTTTTTGTCTGTAGAAGAGAAATAGGAAAGTACATTTATCTTCCTATAAAACCAAGGGGCTAGATCTTAGAAGAGGATGCATTGGGGAAGTCCTTTTGAGTCTACTGGACAGGTTCGCCACAGCAGCAGGTGTACAGGGCAGGGTGTGGGCCAGTAGATTTACTGAAGAAATAATGAAGGGGTGGGCTTAATAATGCCAACACTGGTGTATTGTGTCTGGTGTCCATGGAGGCAAGAAGAAGGCCTCAGATCCCCTGGAACAGATGGTTGTGTGCTTCCATGTTGGTGTTAGGATCAAACCTGGGTCCTCTGCAAGAGCAGCCAGTGCTCTTATCCACCAAGCCATATCTTCAGCCCCCATTTGCTTTTTTTTTTTTTTTTTTTTTCCAGTAGAAAATGGATGCTGGGGGGGGGAAATTGTTTCTTTCAGAGTTGTCTTATTGCTCTTGTCTATTAAAGTAGGACTCATAGCTTTGGCTTTTAAATTGTTTATTATTATTATTATTATTAATCATTATTTTCTGTAGAAGTGCTAAACTAGGTTACTAAAAAAAGAGCAGTTAAAGATTAATGGACAGGTTAATGATCCCCTTCATTCTAGATACTGAAATGACTAGTTTTCTAAACCCATTTACAGGAAATTAGGTCATTTCCTAATCTGAATCTCTTTTCAGGCACTACAGACACCACATCCAACAACACAGCCACCGTGATTTCCACAGCACCCCCTGCTTCGTCAGCAGTCACCTCTCCCTCCTTGAGTCCCTCCCCTTCTGCCTCAGCCTCCACCTCTGAGGCCTCTAGTGCCAGTGAGACCAGCACAACACAGACCACCTCCACGCCTCTTCCCTCCCCTCTCGGGGCCAGCCAGGTGATGGTGACAGCATCTGGCTTGCAAACAGCAGCAGCTGCTGCTCTCCAAGGAGCTGCACAGTTGCCAGCAAATGCCAGTCTTGCTGCCATGGCTGCTGCTGCAGGACTCAACCCCGGCCTGATGGCACCCTCACAGTTTGCTGCTGGGTAAGAAGCTTTCCCATCTCATTTGCAACCAAAACAGAATGTCTGTGAAGAGACATCATGACCACAGAAACTTTTGTAAAGAAAAACATTTCATTGCAGCTAGCTTACAGTTTTAGAGATTTAGTCCATTGTCATCTTGGAGGGTAACATAATGGCATGTAGGCAGACATGGTGATGGAGAGTTCTACTTCTTGATATACAGGAAACAGGAAATGAACTGTCTACCTCACTGAGCATAGCTTGAGCAAAGGAGACCTCAAAGCCCACCCCCACAGTGGTACACTTCCTCCTACAAGGCTATGCCTGCTTATATAAACCACACCTCCTAATAGTACCACTCCTGCTGGGGCAGGGAGGGCATTTTCTTTCAAAACCCCACACACAACTAGGAACCCATCACTACAACTCATAGGGAAGATTTTTCATTACTATCTTAAATGAAAAGCAAATCTGAGATAGGCTCCTTTGATTATAGATTTCTAAGTAGCCACACTACCATTTCCACAGGATGACACAGGACTGAGTCAGTGAGTAACTCAGTGATGAGAGCCAGGAGAAAGCTCAGAATCCTCCTTAGTCTTCATTTCTTCAGTAAAGTAGAGCTTACCTACTCTAATTCTCAAAAAAATGGGTAAAACTTGGAGTGAAGTCATTCTGGTTTTATGTATTTTTCATATAGTTTTTATTCTCTGATAATTTCATACATGTATACAATGTATTTTGATCATATCACTTCCCAAACTGCCCTGAACTCTCCCACACACTTCATGTTTCATGTCTTTTTTTTTTCTTCTTCAAGTAACCAGTCAAATTAGTGCTGCCTCTGTGCATGTGAGTGTAGAGACGTCCACTAGAGCATGAGTAACCTACCAGTGTGACCCCCCAAAGACAAATTCTCCTCCCTCTTTCAGCACCCAGCAACTACCAGTGGCTCCTCAGCTAGGGATGGAGCCTCTGGAGCCCTTCCCTATCCACACTGTAGTTTGGCTTGATCTTGTTCAGGTGGCCACAGCTGGTTAAGCAGTCATTGAGTGCAACTGCTGTGTCATGTCTAGAAGAGACTTCTGCAGTAGTCTCCCCAGCCTCCAGCTCGTACATCCTTCCTGTAAGAAACAGCTTCCTCAGTGTTCTATGAATCTTGGTACTAGGAAGATGGGCTTAATGTAGATGTCCTATTTAGGGCTGCATACTCCACAGTCACTTACTCTTAACAATTTGACCAGTTTTGTGGATCTACATTAGTCTTATCCATTGCAAAAAGAAACTTCTCTGACCTGGGTTGAAAGCATCCATAGATCTGCAAGTATTAACATAACTACTTAGAAGGCAGTTCACTGTAACCATTTAACAAAACAACAATAGTTCGTTTCTGCTCCCACCCTCATCCCTTAGCCCATGACCTCCCCATCCATGGACTTTTGACTAGATTTATGTACCAGGTGTAAATTTCCTTCTATAAATAAGCCTCAAATCAAATCAGAAATGAGTTGTCGACCCTACAACAGTCATACCACTGTTGTACCAATGGATACATCTTTCCTGATTGGTTAGTATTGTAACATACAGGATCTAGCATTGAGTAAGACTAGTGATATCTTTTCTCCCCCAGCTGCCTGTCTGTGTAGCACCTCTTGGCACTGTGAAAGCTAGCCAGCAGGGAGGAAGTTTCCTGGTCAGTTCCAGATTGTTGTTTCTATATCCTGCAACCTAAGTACATGTGTGTTCAGTAATAGGGTCTTATAATCTAGTTATGATGGACAACTAAGAGCAATGGCAATATCCTATAGTGTTTGTTTATTTTTTTTAGAGGGTTGGCCTCTGGAGCCTCCCAGACTGATAACTTGTCGGGAAGGATCCCATGAATGGCACCTAGATTTTTGTTTAATTATCCTCTGGGGACAACATTGTTCACCCATGTAGGGTAACCTCTGTTCAAACTCCTTCTGTTTTGTTGTTGTTGTTGTTATTGTTGGGGGTTTTTTGGGAGGGGGTGTGTTGGTTTTTCAAGACAGGGTTTCTCTGTGTAGCCCTGGCTGTCCTGGAATTTGCTGTGTAGACCAGGCTGGCCTCAAACTCACAGAGATCCACCTACCTCTGCCTTCTGAGTGCTGGGATTAAAGGCGTGCACCACTACTGCCTGGCTTTCTGTTATTTTTTTATTGTGTGTTTTAATTAGCTTATACACAGAGGATTTCCATAAGGCTTTTCATACATCCTTAGTTTTTGTTGACCTACTTTCCTTCTCTGCCTCCATCCCTCACTCCATCTATGCTCAAACCTTCAATCTCCATAATTCTTTCCTCTTTTCATACCACACACATATCTCCTACCCCATTAAGACCTCTTGTCTTCTCCCTCTCATGGACCCTTTCAGGCTTTCTGACCTACAGTTACTCCAAGGTAAACATAAGCAACAGATTCAAAGCTAGGAGTCACATATGAAAGAACACACGGCCTCGGTCATGCTGGGCCCACACTGTTCACTTGATGTTCTCCAGTTCTGTCCATTTACCTGTGGATTTCAGTTTTCTTTACAGCTCAATAACATTCCGTTGTCTGTTTGTACCAGTGTCATTATCATCAGTCTATGTTAATGCCATTTATTTCCTAGCTATTATGAATAGAGCAGCAATGAATGTTTTTGTTGTCAAATAGAAAGATTACCCTTTCCAGTTAAATGAATGAAGTAATTCAAAGAAAAGTCAGAGTGACTGGAAGTTTTATATTTTATGCAGATCATAACCTTGTTTGTACAAGTAAACATCAAAGAAGTAGTAACTTGGAAGCACTCACTGAACCATATGAAAGTATACGGAAAGTAACAAAGATACCGATATTTTTCCTAAGCTGAAGTTTTCTTTATTATCTCTATGATGTTATTATCGATCTGGGTATGCTGTCAGACTGACAGGGGTGTCTGCATGACCTAGAGTGACTCCTCTTTTCACTTGCAGAGGTGCCTTACTCAGTCTCAATCCGGGGACTCTGGGCGGTGCTCTCAGCCCAGCCCTAATGAGCAACAGTACACTGGCTACCATTCAAGGTCAGTAGCATTCTTTCCGTGTGTGTGTGTGTGTGTGTGTGTGTGTGTGTGTGTGTGTGTGTGTGTGGTGGAAGCTACCTGCCTTGCTAGAGATTAAGGTGAGAAGGAGAGAGAGTTGAATGCTGACTTAAGTTATTCCTGAAGATGAAGAAAATGTCCCTGTAAAAAAGTTTTGTAGAAGAAGAATGTACAGGTTCATTTGTTAGAACAACAAACAGTGCTTAGTTTGGTATATTCCAAGAAATCTGGACTTTACTTTCTTATGTGAACAGAGTTGGAGGTAGATTTCTTTTCCTCTTGATGTTAACCTAGCTCAAGGCAAAGTTCAAGTCAAACTCCCCAGTTCTATCCCCACCTGAAGATAGCTGTGTGAAAGGGTAGAGTACATCCCACAGATCTCCAGGATATTTTTCACTCTTGTTAGATTTTGTCCCCTATATATTCCTATCAGCGTAGAACATATGTTCTTGGGTTATAATATCTTTTCCAGTCCATTTGGGTTCATGCCAGCCCTTTCTCATGTTACTTAAGGTGATATTTGCTCATATGATGAAGGATCTGCCCTGCCTTGTTCAGGATCTTTTTGCCTAAAGATGCCTATTATTATATGATTTGGAGAAAATTCCTATTTTGAATGAAAGAGGTTTTTGGTTTTTTGTCTTTTTTTTTTTTTTTCTTAAAATACTTTGTACTTAAACAAGAATTCTTGGGGTCCAAAACAAACTGGCAAGTTCTGGCACGTTTCAGTGAGTGGTATGTCTAAACATCTACTGTAGGCAATGTTAAACTACAGACAAAAAATCAAATTGTGGCCTAGATTGTCCTGCTGTTTTGTTGGTTTCTTGTGTCTGGACTGATGGTTAAATGGATGTGTGGTGCTTTCATTGTGCAGAGGCATCCTTTAAAATATTTAGTATAAGTCCCTTTTTCCTGCACGGGGGACTATCTGGCCTACAGGGTTATCACAAAGGCAAAATGCCTTTCCCAAGGCATGAGTGACTATAGAACATTCACCAGAAAGATATAGAATCAGTCTGTGACCCTGAGCCTTGAGTCCAAGAATGCTTTAGTCTGCACCAGGGCTCAGTCTTATGTATTGTTTGTATGTTCATGTTTAAAATTAGGTATTCCCTTCAACTAGAAATAAAATTTTAGTGATTTGTCCTGTGGGGAAGCATCATAGAAAAATTGTGCTCCATTAATTACTAAATCCTAGCCTTAGATCACTCACACAGTGTTGTATGTTGTATCTCCTTGTATAATAAACAGTATTCTTTGCACAGTTCCTAAGAGTCAAATGTTCCACCTCTGGAAGTACAAAAACAAAATGTTTAAATCATGCCTTTTTCTTTATTTAGTGATATATAAATTTTCATGACTGAAGTCTTTGGAAAAATGGCTTTCATCTTATACGAAGTTTTGTCAAATAATGTCACATAATGGTAGTTGAGTTGATAAAAGCGAAATATATTTTTAACAATCACTTTAGTAGTCTTTTGAATGGAGGTAGTTTTAAATCAATTCCATTGGGGGGGAAAAAGCAAAATTATTGGGTTTTAACAAATACTGTAAGTAAAGGAAATATATAAACTTGAGACTTAAAAGATAGAAACATGATTGATTCATTACACAGTTCTCATACCTCTTCTTTGTAAATTTGTCCTGCTTATACTCATTAAACTGACTTTTCAGTTCTTTAGATGCTTCAAAATTATAAATAAACTTGATGTCTGAAGTGTAGCATTAGAAGTGACTATATAACCAGTGAAGGGGTCTACTCTCTGCTGCTGAGTAGAGCTTTGCTGATGTGTTAGTGGCTTCTCCAGGATGAAGTTTAATGTTCTTTCTGTTCTGGGGTCTTTGTCTATAGCTCTTGCTTCTAGTGGTTCTCTTCCAATAACGTCACTGGATGCAACTGGGAACCTGGTATTTGCCAATGCGGGAGGAGCCCCAAACATCGTGACTGCCCCTCTGTTCCTGAATCCTCAGAACCTCTCTCTGCTCACCAGCAACCCAGTAAGCTTGGTTTCTGCCGCCGCAGCCTCCACAGGGAACTCTGCACCCGCAGCCAGCCTTCATGCCTCCTCCACCTCTGCTGAGTCCATCCAGAACTCTCTCTTCACAGTAGCCTCTGCCAGTGGGGCTGCTTCCACCACCACCACTGCCTCCAAGGCACAGTGAGCTGGGCGCAGAGCTGGGCTGCCCCTGGCCTTCAGCACCACAGCGTGATGGGCTGCCAGCTGTGGAGAAACTGACAAGTGTGATCGGCTTCCTCCCACCGTGTTGTGAGGATGAGGGAGACGTGGAGAGAAGAAAAAATACACATACCAGGAAAAAAAAAAAAATGGAGACAGGACATCGTTTGCCTAATTTTATAATAAAACAATGTCTTTTCAGGATTGCTTCATGGATTGGAGAACTTTCTAACCAAAAATTTAAAAGAAAAAAAAAACAGAAACAAAAAATCAAAAACAGACAGACAAAAATAAATGAAAGGACTACTTATCATTTCCAGCAGTCATGATGACAAGCTAAGGTGGGTTACCAGTTCCAATAGAGGAAGGGGTTTCTTATTTGTTCTTTCTTTTTTTTTCTTTTTTTTTTTTCTTAAAAAAAAATCATTTTTATAGGTCTGTTGTACAGGCCATTAAGTCATAACAAGGTGTTTATAATCGTATCAATTGTGTTGGGGGTTCCTTTTCTTAACTGGTACAATTTAGGCAGGCCTGTATTACTGTATCTCTGTTATTGTTTATATATATATATATATATATTGGACATGTTTATCTCTTGCTCCTGGATCCTATTTCAGTGAGCTCCCACACTGTGGGGAGGGAGGGTTGGGGGTAAAGGGAGACTTGCGTTCTTCACTTCCAGGAATGTCCTTGCTGGTTTCCTTATCCTTGATGACTCTTACAGAGGTGCTAGAAAATGGTTTTCTTTTGCCACTTATGCAAGAGGCTTGGTGCAGAAGCTGAAGGCAGTGTGTGCAAACACTCCCCTCCACACACGCCCTCCCCCATCAGGCGGTGCCTTTGGAGCACTTGTGTAGGAAGGAATTCCTGCTGCACTGGAGCGCTCACTCCCTAACCATTGAGCAGCCCTGAGGCCCAGCCCTGAGGCCCAACAGTGCTGCTTTCTGCTACTTTGAATGGGAACGGCTGTGCCTGTTGCAGGGCAGGGGTTGGTTCCGAAGAGCAAAGACTACTGCAGACACCTGACTTGGTGGTTCTCCTCATTTCTGTCTCTTCAAAAAATGCTCCTACTGTTGATGTTTGTTTGTTTGCTTGTTTGCTTGTTGGTTTGTTTTCATTTATGGAGGTTTTCCATCCAAACTTCCTTTGACTTTCTTAGTCAAGACCAAATTGACTTACTGAAATTGGGAAAGAATTCTCTTCTTTATTTTCTAAAGAACTTCTGTTCGACTGTTTTCTACTAATTACATATCCCAAAAAGGTCAATATAGAGTCTGAATTTGCCACCTTTACCTCTAGAGCAGCAGTTCTCACCTGAAAGTCTCCACCCCTTAGGGGGTCGAACAGCCCTTTCACAGGGGTCACCTAAGACCATCTGCAAATCAGATAGTTACATTACAATTCATAACAGCAGCAAATTACAGTTTAGAAGTTTCAGTGGAAATAACTTTATGGTTGGGGGTCACCACAACATGAGGAACTGTATTAAAGGGTCACAGCCTTAGGAAGGTTGAGAACCACTGCTCTAGAGTCACAAGACTTCCTGTCCACTGAGTGGCTCATAAGCTCCTCTAAGCCTCAGATTTTCCTCAGTTTTCTGACTGACAGGTACTTTCCTGACTGAACAAGAAATCTATAGACCCTCAGAGAAAGGCTGAGCAGGGACTTGGCGGCCTGCTAGTGTCTCCTGGTTTGTTAGGACGCTGCTGCTAGGTAGGTTTGGTATCAGACAGCACACGTCTCTTACTGGATGTAAAAAAGTGATTTGCTCCTGTAATTGTTTTCAGGGTGTTTCTAGACTACATAAATGAGCCCATTGAAAAGGAAGAGCTTGTGAAAATGGATGAAGATGGATGAGGGTAATTTAGAGATTGAATTCCCCTTTTGACAATGCCCTGTTATTATACTATCTGTACCAGAATTTTCACCACTGGCTGGGTCGCTGCAGTGAAGTTCATCTAAGTTGCCCTTCCTGGAGTTAAGGTCCCCATTGGTGTCAGAGGCGCTTGCTTCGGTCTCTGGTGGTCTGCACTGAGCTGGGGTGGCTTTCCTTCTGATTGCTCTGCTTGTGTCCCTAGGAAGCTTGGCTTCTGTGCATTTGTCCCCACTGTTGCTCAGAAAGACAGGGACACAGACACAGCTGGGTATCTTTCCCTGTGAGTCAGGTAGAAGAAGGCCATGTTAACATTAAAGTCAGAAGCATATAGGTCCCCCTTTAAATTTGTCTTTAGTTCCCTTGGTTTCTGTCTTGGATATTTAATTTTTACACCCGAATTTCTCCTACCCTTACCTTTTCTTAAACTCCCTCTAGAAATCAGTGAACTGCAAGCAGGGGAACTAACACGTGCTCGGCACCTGTTCTGTATGGGGTGGGTGTTTTGTTTTGTTTTGTTCTTTAAACTAAGCTTGAACCAAAGTCAATTTTTAGCAAGCTGCTGTACTAATGGACTAGTTATGATGTGCAGTTCAAACACATTGAGGAGATAGATGCTACTGACAATTTCTTATTCATTTTCTTTGATTAATTTTATGTGAAAGTTGCTGCTTGTTTTTAATCTTTTATGTTGGTAAGTTGTAATATCCTCTGGGCAGACGTTACCTTGATTTTTAGCTAGTTTGTCTAGGTCAGCGTGTAAATAGAATGTCTGTGTCAGTGAATAACTTCTCTCCTCCCCGTCGGCTCTTTCTTGTTAATTTAATCTTTTACCTGGACTTAACTCTAACCTTAGTCTGTGCATGTGATTATAGGGCTGTCAGTACTATTTCTGCTCCTAGCAGAGAGTCCTCTCCCTTGGGAGTGATGACGTTAGGAGGAAGAATTCAGGGAGAGAAATATTGATTAGCCACCATACCAGATTAGAAGTTATAGCATTAATTCCCAAAATTGCTACCAAAGGAAATATAGAGTCTCAAGGGACCTGGCCCAGGGAGTTGAAAAGGACAGAGAAAGACTGTTTTGCTTAGTCCTATATGGTGAAAAGAATCTTTTTCCTAACTAAGATTCCCCACAGACTTGGATTTTAAAGACGATACTAAGCTTTAAATGGCAGCCCAGTGGTTGTCAGTCCCTCCTTTGTCTGTAGTTTCTAGCTGGTTCGAGAAAGGAGTGCTGCCTTTTTATGTAGTTCATTTGAGGATAGACCTCAAAGCCAGCATAGATGCGTATTGAGAAGAAATGCGTATTGAGACAAAGATAACTTTATTTTTTCCTCTCCTTTTTCATATATTCCTAATGAAGTTGTCAAGTGAAAGGCACTTTCTCCGTGTATACATGACACACTACTAACACCCGCTGGTGGGTGTTGAGTTGAAAGTCCATCACCACTCGTCAGTGCTCTGTCGGGCACACTGCTTCACAAACACCTTGGCTATTTTTCAGTTGATACCACCTTTTTTTTTTTAATGATCTCAAATGCTTTTTGAATTAGCAAAAAACTATCTTTTAAGCTAAAGTACTCAGACTTAAAACATTTAGCTGCCTTGTACGAGGGTGTCTAGAAACTAAAGGGATCATTTGAATAAAGGGCATTGGGTTGAGTTTCTGCATTTCCAGAAGAAACACCAGATAGGTTGTTACAACTTGTTATTTCATTCTTCTTTTTTTCCCCTTGACATTTATGCACACTTTATTTCAGCCCTGAATTTAGTTAACACATAGTAAGCCAAAGACTAATTTTTAAATGCATTTTTAGGGATACTGTATTTGCCTGTAATAACGGGTCCTCCCTGGAGAGTAGTGAATGTAATTGTTTAGTCCTGTTTAAGCAATGCGGTTTGGCATAAACTTTATTTATTCCCTATGTAAATCTGAATGACAACAGAAAGATCTATAAGGCTTCTCATAGGAGCAAGATTACTGTTCTAGGAATCAGTAGAGTGCTCTGTTAGCTTGAATGTCTCTGAAGTCCTATAGGCAGCTCCTTAGAATGAGGAAACATTATTCCTACCCATTAATTTCCTTTTATCTGTTGTCAGGAAGGTCAATACCATCCTGTTTATGTAACTTATTACTCCAGAATGGAACCAAAGGAATACAGCTTTTATCTTGTGTAGGACCAACCTATTTATACTTCATAAACTTTATTAGAATTTTTTTAAAGGGACAATATCAATTAAAAGATTTTGGGTGTGATCATCTTGCCAATTTGTTCTATATCATCATTCATTTGTTTTAGGGGGAAAAAGCACAATTATACCTCTTTAATATTGTGTCTAATATCTATCCCGCAATTATTTGGGAAGATAGGGGAAATAATCTCTTATTATCCAAGAAGCACAGGTTTTTGCTTGACAGTATTTCAGTTCAACTTAAATGATAACATTTAACTTGCTGGAAGCGCCAGGTACATTTGTAAATATAGGGATATTATGTTAGAAAGAATACTGTAGTTCACAGTCTGAAGTTCTCAAGCCATGCCATCCTCACCAAACTTCCTTGACCAAGAGAGAAATAAGGTCACTGAAATAGGAAGCCATTAGACACCCATTTGTGTACCTCCCAAGCTGGGAGAAATGCCACCCTAGAGTGCAGAAGACAGTTTCCTGCTGGCAGCCTGAGCTGGCCCTGGCCCTGAGGAACTCACAGACCAGTCTACAACCTGAGCACTTGGTAAGAAGGAAGGAAGGGCCTTAGCAACTCAGCAGGAACCTTAAATTAGTTTCTGAAGTTGATGAACATGAAGTGTACTTATTAGAACTGAAAACATTAAAGATTACAGTACTAATGGGCAGAAAATACTAAAAGACCTGAAACCCATAATTATCCAAGTGGGCAGAAATTGATGTAATAATTTATTCATAACCATTATGAGTTCACTTTGATTTGTGGGTATGAACAGCATTTACCATGTTATATTGTTCATATAAATAGATCCCTGGCTACTTTGAAATCATTTTCAGATACTTGTAAAAATAAGACTTAATATTATTTCAATTTTGAGGAGGAAAAAATAATTCTCTGCTATTTTTCTGAAACTAAGAGCCACTGTAAGTTTACATGATGCACCCACAATGTACACACAGGCCTAAATAGAAAAGGCATAACTAAGTTGCTTTCGTTATTAAAGGCCAATGGGATCCTCTTTGCCGCCTCCTCGTCTTCATCCATGGAGAATAGGTAGAAGGTTCTACTAGAAGTCAGGGAACCTGTTCCTTGGAAGTTGTCCAGGCTGCATCCAGTATCTGCCATCTTCTCTAAGATTTGTGACTAGGATCTTCTCTAAGCGGCATTCTAGTCACGAAGTAGTTCCTTATTTTGACTTTCCTGCTCTTGGCCTTGACTAAAGCAGTGAGCTTGAGTGAATCATGTGTCAGCTCTGTGATCTGGATCTCTCTCCTCTTTTCCTTCCCTTCTTTCTCTTTTTGAATGGTGGTACCTTAATCTGTGAGAATAATGCTCGTGGGCAACAGCTTCTGGCACCTTCATAAAATACCTCAGCGTAGCTTAGCATTGTTGCAGAACTGGTTTTAGACTTTAAAAACCAAATAAGTAAAAGGAAAAAAAAAAAACTTTATAAATAGTGGAAATAATTCTAGCTGTAGTATTTAGTTGAACTAATGTTTATTATGGTTGATAAATATGATTGATGCTGTATGTATTTGGGATCCTGTTTATAGGGCTAGGGAGGGTTGGAGTAGGAGAAAGGAGAAATTGATTATGTTAGAAGGAAAAGATTGCTCGTATGTATTTGTTTTTCTTTATATCTGTCTTGCCAAAGGAAATTTGATCTTCCCTATGATTGGGTGGGGTTTGAGGCCTCTCTGTCATCTGACATGCAGCATAGTATGCAGAAGCAAGAAGGTGACGTGTGGAGTATCCAGTAGGTTCAGGGTGCCCAAGGGCAGATGTGCAACCCTTCCGTGTCTGTGGCTGCCATGCCCACCCCCCCCACCCCCGTCCAGACCTGCCGACCTCTCCTGATGATCCATTACCTCCGTACATAGCTAAAGCCTAGGCGAAGGAAGGATGTGTGCATGTCCAGTGTGCAGATGAAAGGAGACAGATAGAGACATGTACCCAAGGAAGTGGGAGAGGAATGGAGCGGTAAGTGACAAATCTTGATCTAGGAAAAAATAAGGTGAGATGAGTCGTCCTCTGTCACGTTAGTGAATGCTGGGCTAGTAGTCGCCCGTTATTTTTAAAACCTTATTTCCTTTTCTTATACCAAGGATAATTCTGTCTAGACCAAAAGACAAACGAAAGAAAACTGAAATCAAGAAGTTGAAAGCTAGCCTCACACTTGGCCCCTGTAATAAGGTGTGGCATTTAAGGATCGGTTGATGAGGCAGAAGTAAGAGACGATGCTGGTTTAGGGAGAATGAAAAACCTTCCTGCCCTCATTCCGAGACAGACGTTCTTGTCTCCCTGAGTTCTGATACAAACTATATCTCAATTATTTTTTTAATAAATGTTCCATCTCACAGAACTTGAGTGAGATTTGATTTTGATACCAAAGACACCGCTATACCATTGCTTATTGTAACACTTTCCAAACAGTCAGAGGATAGAGCAAAATGCTAATGTTGGGAAAAACTTTACCTTGTCTCTGTCTTCCCATTTTCTTCACTCCTTCCTCACTCTTTGAAAGACGTCTTATTGGTCATTCTGTCTTTGGAAAGGATTGATTTTATCCCTCCCTGCTGCTGCTCTGAATGTGGGTAGAATTGCTCAGCATTACAGTGATATTCTTGCCGAGAAAGAAACTAGAGGGGTGCAAAATTAGTAGTAGATTTTTTATTTCCCTTTATCTAATTCTTACAAATCAAAGTAGCCCATCCAACCTGTTAGATCACAGTCAATATTCAGTTAGGAAGACCAGACTACATGAAAGCCAAATGATGTTTCCTCACTCTCCAGTAGAGCTGTTTGCTCTCTAGTGTTTTTAGGATATGGCCTCTGGGAAGTTAAGAAGTTCATTATTTAGGCATACTATTGATAAATGTAGACAGGGAGAGAGGGAAAAGACACGTGTTACTAATAGTCCAACAAGCGCGATCGGGTTGCTAAACTTGATGAAAGCTTTACTTGTTATTATTCTGACATTATGTAAAAGTAGTGTTAATGTTGTGTGACTTTTCAAAGCATTAGGTAGGTTTATATGGTGATAGGGATATTAAAAGTAAGAGCACTTGAAACAAATGCTGTGGGAAAACAATGTATGCATCATGAACATCATTTCGAAAGACTGAAAGTGAAGCTCCCGGGTTCAGGGAAGGAAACAGTTTATGATTCTTGTGCATCCCTGAGTCTGCCCACACTGCACAGGACTCCACCACCCTTGCCACCTTCTTGTTCAAGCCCAGGGCACTGTCAGAAAGTTAAGAACCCCAAACTGATTCACTGGGGGAAAAGGGAGAAGCTGAGGTCTGCTGTGAAGTTTTCCCATGTTGTCTTTACTCCGTCACTGTTCAACGTAACCACAACCTCAGAAAGCAGATCACAGCTTCTTTCCGACATTGGCAGTGGTGGTGGTCTCCATCGCCGTACCCCAAGGTGTACAGGCACACAGCTACCTACAGTGCTGTTTCAACAAGGAAGGGTCTGTGCATGGGAGCTCCTTACGTAATCTTGTTAGATAAAAATGGGCAGTCGGTGCCCATCCATCCCTGCCAGTGGCTCGGGGTCTGAGAATTAAAGGAGGAAACACAATGCATTTTCCCACGTGGGTGTGGCTGTGTCTCTTAGGAGCACTGGTAGGTTGGCTGGGGTTCCATTGCTACGTGAGTCTGCAGAAGGCACATATTTTGTAAGAATGAAGTGAACTAGTTAGTGCTGGCCTGGTTAGGTTTAAAATGGCAAACGTGTAGGAATGGGGTTGGCATGTTTGCCAAGACTATGGCCATATTACAGCATTGACTTTATACAATATAAATGGTAAATGGCGTCTCCTCTTAAGACCATATGGGGAGAGAAAGACTCTTTCCACTCCTTACCTCTGCTTCCATGGGAATGTGTGCATTACTCAGTCCACAGGAGGACTCACCGAGGGAGGTACCCTCTTCCTAGAGTGGGCCTCAGCCATTCCTCTCCTCTGTGGTAGTAGTGAAGGCTAGGTGAGTAAGTGTGGGGTTTTCTGCCCACCAGTTGTCCAGGAACTGTCGTATACCTCATTTCTAACTCGTGACTAAGTAACTTGCTTTAACTTCCTCTCAACCCTACAGAGTTGCCAAGTCTGCCCTCCCTCTTCTCAGCAACATTGAACTCTGGCCTATAGCATCATAAGACCTGTCGCCTAGGGTGGGACGCCCCCCCACCCACCCTAAGCCTCTGAATGTCTCTGCTTTGAAGCTACTACAAAACTGAGGGCAAATTGCAATCTCCTGTCTGTTTTCTTGTCGGGGATCTCCCCGGGTCTCCTGTGTCCCCACCACCTTGCCTTCAAGGACTGCCAGCTATCCCCCCCATCTGCCCCATGGTTCCAACTGCTAGACACATAACAGCTCTGTCCTTGCCTTTGCCAAGTGGGGTCCAGGCTGACCTTCCCCTCTGGAGCCTTGCGGTTCTGCTCAATGCCAGGACTTACTTGGTAGAAAGGACACCAAAGGTTCATTTAAGCTGACTGCCGCATAGACATTTCTCTCGTTTCCTGTGTGACGTGACCAAAAAAAAAACATATTTAAGTTTATTATTAATAATATTATAATGCTAATTATTATTATTTGACAATCTTATATCCAATGGGTTTTTTGGAAGCTGCATCCCTGGCCCTTTCAACCTTTTCTTTGAATGTAGTTCTCAACTTGTAATCCCCACCCCCAAAGTTGGGGGAAATAAAAAGCTTAACCAGGTCAGGTCATCACACTGCTGCTATAAGCCAGGGGAGGGTGGTTTCTTTGTTTTGTTTTGTTTTTCCATTTCCAGCCAAAACCAAAGATTTCTTAATGATTGTATAGACTCAAAACAAACAAAAAAACCAAAGAAAAGGGAAGTCTTCGGCCTCAATCCAGTCTGTGGCGTCCTGGCACTTAGAGACATGCCCAAGGGCAGGAGAGCACCTCTGACCAGCTCAAACGGGCAAGCAAGCTGTTTTCCAAGTTGAGAGTTTTGTTCGGGTGCCTGCTCAGTAGTTTTGGCTCTTGCAGCTTGTGAGCAGAACGTACATGAAAAATACTGGCAACATGAGATTTTCCAAAACCAAAGCCCAAAGCCCATCACCACGACAGCCCCTCTGACAGCAACCAGGGTCATCACCAGAACTTAGCAGAGGGCCTTAGAGCCGGGAGCTGCTGCAGGATGGCCACGGACTCCACAGAATGGGGGCGCTGAAGACACTGGCACAGGACTGGCTGCTCTGCTGGGTGCTTTCACCTCTGGGGCTGGGTCTCCACCTCCTCAGGGGCCCTTCTGAGCCTTCTTTCTCTTTTCTGTCCTGGAACTGCTTGGAAGTGGCTGTCCCGTCTGTGAGGAGACACAGAGAGCGGTTCGCAAACTTTCCCTTTCTGTTTGTAGTTTGGTTTCCTGTGCAGCTCTCCACTCTGCAACTATGCATTGTACTCACAACCTTTGTGCTAGGTAGACAAACGCCTGCGACTTTTTAACCTGCGGGGGCGGGGGGGTGGGGGGGTCGAAAATGAAGGAGATTTTTACATGGATCTTTTTAATCTCAGTTGATCGGGGGAGGGGGGTATTTGGTTCTAGGGTCATACAAGCTCTATCCCAAAGCAAAATCCAAATGTTAATAATATTAGCCTGATGCAGATACCAAAGACAATTTCTTTCCTGCAGAACCTTAGACTTGTGTATTAAGTACGATTACCCAGCACTTGCATTATTAGTCTAACCTCAGTAATTCCAAAGCTTAGATGTATATTTTGGTATATTTCCAGGATATTAAAAGAAAAATGTCGTTTAACTTCTTGTCTGTTTCAGTGTAATGCTCTTAAAGTCATAGCATGAAAAACTTGGCTGTCCTATTCTTGGTAGTTTGAAATAATAGTATTTTTGTATGTTTTGGGTGTGTCTGTATGTATTAACATAACAGTTTTCACTGCCTAGGTGTTCGTAATAAAAATGAAAGGTTCTGAGTGTACATACTAGTCAGTAATAATCTCCACGGTGTCCACTTGAGCGTGGAGTCACTGATGACTGCCCAGCTGGGGTCTGGTTTTAAAGAGACAGTGATTGTGTTTTTCTAAAGATGTTTATTTCTGTCTTTAAATACCTTAACTTCCCCACTCCCCCCCCCCTTTTTAATTAATATTGATTCAGGGGTGTTTTTCCACTGTTGTCAGGGAGGAACACAAGGGGAATTGGCACCCTGACCTCCCAAAATGTTATTTTGTGTTCTTTAGAATGTGACTTTGAGTTCTGCTTGTGGAAACTTACAATATGATGTACATGATTCTTTCCAGGATTGTCCAACAGCTGTACTGAGGCAGTGGCAATTCCTGGGTAGTTTATTGGGTGTCCTCTTGCATTTCTCCTTAAGATGGCTCTGCAGTCTGGGTGGCTATTGTGTAGCCTCACTGCCCCAGGGCGTCTGTAACCATTTCTCCTCCAACGGGAATATTTTCTAAAAATCAACCGATAATTCGGAGCGCTGGCCCTGGGAAACCTGAAACACAGCAATTGTACTTGTTGGGGTTAGCTGGTCCCTCCCGAGGCCCGGGAATGGTGGGGACTGTGAGCAGTGCTGTCTCTTTAAAAGTGCCCTTGATGTGATCCCCCCTCCTGGGGCTGCCAGAGGGGCATGGGCTTGGGAGAGGGTGTGTGGGTGCCAGTGAATCAGAATGAAATGGTGGGTTTGTGTAGATGCATTTGTCTGCTGTAATTTTTATATATATTAAACTTACTGTAACTGTACAGTTCCATTTCTGTTGTAAAACATTAAACCATTTTCCAAGTGTTTTCACATTGTCGGCATCTCTGTGTCTTGGTGTTCTGGCTGTTTTACACACAGGCCGTTGTTGCACAGATACTCGCGTGGACCTTCCAACTCATTTCTCCCCCCAGGTCTTCCTGGGAACCTCAGAATCTAAGCACCTCATACTTACCCTCTGGCTTCCTTAGTGAGCTGTAGCCAGAATCTCAGCGGAACCCTGAGTTGAGGAGCGTAGTTTCCTTCAGACCTGAGTGCTCTCTGTGATCAAACCCACTGGCCCTTGATTGATCCTGCAGGGGAGCTCCTCAAAGCCCGTCTCACTGTGTGTGTGACTGCTGACGGCGATGGAACTCCATCTGTGCGCTCTGCCCTTGGACTGACAGGCCAGGTCCTTCTAGCATTTCTTAGCAGGCCCTGAACCGGGGGTGGTGGGAGAGGGTCCTCTGAAGGTAGGGCATCCCGAACTGGCCTCTGGCCCTGCTGTGTGCATAACTAAGCCTCTGCTTTCTAGACAGTTGAACATCTGGCACCTCATAGAGCTCACCGGCTTCATAAGGAAAGTGGAAACCTAGAATTTCCCACAGAGAGAAGACTTGAGCTTTTGTAGAGCTTTGGGAAGTGGCCCTGACAGGTGAATGCTGACAAGAGCCCCTCTCAAAATGACAAAGTGCCAAAGCCGAAAGACAGATATGGGCCCTCCCTTTTGTTCCTAAGTCAAATTAACTTACTCTTTTCCATTCTTTTTCCCTTCTAACATTTATGTCTTGCATGTAAGTCTATAAAGTTATTTTTAAAGTAATTTCAAAATCTTAACATCATCTTTGGTAGAGACAGTGGCAGCTTCTTACATAGAAAGACTAACAAGCAGACCCGTGTGAGCTCTGAAGGAGTGAAACTGGGACCCTTCCATCCTTTTATAAACTAGCTATATTCTAGCTGCTCCCAAGACCCCATCGGAAGCATTTCCCCACGAGATGAGCCTGTGCCCCGGCTCTCTGTGAAGAGGCTCTCTCCATTCCCAAGACCAGGAACTAAACCTGGGGCCTCTGCAAGAGCAACAAGTGCTCTCAACCACTGAGTCACCTCTCCAGCCCCCAGGATTTTTTTTTTTTTAAGTCACATGGCTTTCCATTTTAACCACAAAATGGGGATGTTTATGTTTAACACGTTTTCAATCCTCTGAAACAAGCGATAGTACTCGTATCTTACAGCTGATAGTATCCAGAGTGAAAGACTGTGGTTAGAGTCCACTGCCAGGCCTCAGGCAGGGCGGGAGTCCTGGCTGTCCCAGGAGTAGCCAATGTTGCCTTGACTCTGGAGCGCTCCTCCCAGGAACTCTGGTTCCCCAGCTCTGATGCGTGGACACATCTGCTCAGCTCTCTCATGCTTGCTTTCTCTGTAGCTCCTTTCCAGGTAAGGCCTCCTGCCCTGTAACTCACCGCCAGTGCTCCCCTCTGCCTGAGAGACATGTTCTTAACAGAGCTGGGTCAAACTCTTCTTTTCCAGCCATCTCTGCTCTGCTGGTCTTGAAATGAGGCCCAGAACAGGCCTGGAGACGAGGCCCTCTGTCTAAAGAGCTCGATCTCAGGTTAAAGGTGAGTATATAGCCCCCCTTGGGACTGACTTACATCGAAGGCCTTTCTGTATGTGCTGCGCAGGATTGTTGTTGGAATCCTCAATTTTCAAGGCCTTTTAATAGATAACCTTGGATTTCTGTTTTGAAAAGGCCAAGGTACAAATTTTAGTCTTTTATCCCTTATTAATTGGGCTCCGGGACCTGAGAAGTTAGGGAGAGTCACTAAACTTACAGAGGTACTGCTGAGGGAAAGGTCACTTGGTGAGGGAAGCTGACCTGGAAATACTGTCCACCCCCCACCCCCCATCCCCTGTGCCCACATGGCTCCTTGGCAGCTGCTGTTCAGTCCTGGACGCTCTGCTCAGAATGTCACTGCCCTGGGCTGTTCTGCATTCCCTAGAGAGGCTCGCCTCAGGAAGCCTTTCCAATATCCTCTTCCAGTTCAGTCAGAAGGCCAGGCCCCCACTCTTCCACTAGGCATCTCCCTATCTGGAGGCACAACCACCAGCCTAATGCCGAATCCTACATGGCCGCTGCCTCACGGCAGCTTTCCAGGTGGCTTTGTGTACTGGTACCTACCTGCCTACTCCCAACTGAAAGTAATTTTTCACTTTCTGCAGAGGCAGCCTGCTGATTTCCTGTCTCCATTACTACCCCAGGCTTCACCATTGAAATAAGACTTCAAACATTTTTAGCAAAGCATTTATTATGCAAAGCAGTGAGGCTTTATTTAGCAAGCCAGTATAAATTAAAACCCTGGAGATCAGAGGGTCCCCCATCCATGGTCACAGGCACTTTATACCGTGAGCTTGCAGTCTGCTGACTGATTCTCAGTCACTGCTGTGTGAGCGCTGCAGACCTGGGTGGTCTTGGTCTTCTCGCCATTCAAGAAGGAATGGACCAAGTTCCTGGGAGAAGGCGGGACTCCCTTTTCACTCACCCCCTGGGCTTAGTTCATTGTCATGACATAGCCTGTTTCTCTGCCAGTTTGGGCACAAGTCATGTGTGTTCGCCATGAAGGGAAGGCACCTTTCCATTCCTGAGTGCCTGGCACAGTGGTTGGGAGATGCAGAGAGGATGCTTGGTGGGAGGAGGTCCCTTGTACCTGTGCTGGGGACCTTCCGGGCATGTCGCTTCCCTTCCTTCAGCCAGTCCCGGCAGACACTTGCCTAGGCTCCCTCTCTCTCTCTCTGCCTTTCACCATGTGGCCTAATTACAGGTTATCTTGGCAGTGGGAAGGATGACAGCAGAAGCCAAATTTAAAGCAGGAGCAAAGCAAGTCCACACCAGTGGAACAATCCAAACGGTACCCAGGCCTTCTCTGGGGCTTTTACAGAGCAAACTGAACTCAGCTGTGACAGGAGGTGTGTTAGCGCCCCCACCCCGATCCCCTGGCTAGGGCTTGCCTCTGCTGTGACAAGGGCCTGCCATAAGACCAGAGAACCAGGCTGGGCTATGAGAGTGAGTGGGGGGCTCTCCCTTTAAAGCATCCAGGGATGACATTCTGTGGACAGTACTTTGGAACTGGAGAAGACAGATGTGATGGCTGGAAGCATCCTCTTCATCAAATGGTGGCTGTGAAATGAATGGACTGAGTTGGAAATGCGTTGTCCTTCACAATCAACATCATCAGGTCAGGCCGATGAGTGGGAAGTTCGCTGACTGTTAGCGAGGGGGCAGGGTCTGCATGTGAAGGGCGTCATAGGTGTCCTTGGTGGCAGCGCTGAGCCCCTGGTGAAAGCAAGTCACAAAGAATGAACAGGAGTCCACAGAAACAAGTCTACTGTCTGTGGCTCAACCATGGATGCCACTGCCTTCAGCCCCCCAAGGTCCCCTCACGCCACAGGTGGGGAGTCTTGCCCGAGAATGCTGACAGAAAGATGGATTCTTGGTCCTGCTACAAATGACTTGGAAGCAACTCTTTTTCCAGCTTGATTCTCACCCCTTTCTCAACTTCTCAAACGCTAGGCCCTGCAGTACCAGGGCGCATCAGACTCCCCATCCAACCAAAGAGGAAGGCAGCTTACCCATGTCACATACTGAGCTGGAAACTGGGAGGTGCCAGAGAATCTGCTACCTGAGCCCACAGAGAGTCTGGACTAGGCACAGGGAAAGCAGCAGATCCATGGCCTCGGTCCTCAGCCAGGAAAGTCTGGTCTCTGGCCAGTGTGGTATATTTGGACAGGCAGACAAGGCTAGCCTCAGTCTCGCTGGAAAGTCTCTCTGTTCCAGGGACCGGAATGGCAATGGGGCCTCCAGCAGCTTCCAGTAAGCAGCTTTGAATATCATCACCACACTCAGGTGAGCCCAGCGACAAGAAAGATGAAGCCACAGGGGGATCCCTTTTTAGAAAATTAGGTTCTCTGCACAGTTTGCATAATTTGCACTAATTTACATAAACCAGGCACCTGATTATTACAGTGACATTTCCCTTTTGAAGCTGCCTTTTTCTTTCTTCAATCTTCCCACCTACTCTCTTAGATAGAGCTGAGCTAACACAGTGGACCAAGAAAACAGTCGCCTGGGTAGGGTCCTTTACCTATTTCTGCCTCTGGGGGCTCCCCTCCCATCTTTCAGATAGCTGCTCTTGTCCCCTATGCCCAAATGGCCTGGGGCTCCCACAGCCCTCTGGTTAGAGCCAAGTATCTGCCTCCGCAACTGAGTCTCAACCCAGCTGTGGAGACACAATGGCCGCGGAGTGGCCTCCGGTCTGCTTGTGTGCCCCGAGTTGGCGCTCCCGGGCTGTTGACAAGGGCTGGTACCACCAGCAAGCAAACCGTGGTGGCTTCAGCATTACCCCGTGTCAAAGCAGTGCTGCCGGGGGGCAGCAGCTCTCACCTGGTAAAGGCCATCGTGTCCCTTGCCTCTCCGCCTCTGTGAACGAGATTAGAACGGAAGGGCATCAGTAGCGGCACCCTTGCTCAACTGCCCCCACTCAAGGAATCAGAAGGGACTCTTTCCCAGCCAGCATTCCCTCCCCCCGGGGACGGAGGGGTCCTTTGGCCCCTGTCCAGACCTTCGCCTCTCTAGAATAAGATGACACGTGGCTCAGATGGGCGCCAAGTTCACACTGCCCAACCCAGATCTTTGGCATCTGGGACATAGGACCGGCTGCTTGGAATAAATGGTCCTCCGCACGGATCCAGCGCCTCAGAAAGGCTCGCTGAGAACAGCAGCTAGGTAATGGTTGAGCTCTGACAGAGTTAGCCCAAATCCTCTTCCTCCCAAGGGAAGTTGATATCCTCTCCAGGGAAGGCACTGACCACACATGCTGGCCGGTCGATTGCACAGGGTCCCCTGCTCAGAAGAACTCAAGGCTCTGCCCTTGACATTTGGAGATTGTCATGAAATCATGAATGAACAAGGAAGGAGCCATCCACTTGGATTCTCCCCTGGGACCCAGTGTCAGGGCACAGCAAGCACCCAGCTGTGCTGTGAACAGTGACTGCCTGCAAAGGTTCCATCTGCGTCCAGCAAAGCTTAGCCGCGGATGTTAGATCTGCCCTTCAGCCCCGACACCTCAGCCCATGCCTGGTCTCATGTACTGTCCAGGGGCTCCTCCGCGTCTGTCATGCGTCACACGGACTTTTCTCAGTTGGAGGAGGAACGGGTGGGAGAGGAAGGCTGTGGCAGGAATGTCTGCAATACCATAAGGAGCCCTCCTGGGCATCAAGGAAGGGCAGCACTCACCTCGCCTTTCATTCCAATCTCGCTGTAGGCCTCCGCCATCTTGTCTTTCTGCAGCGCCTGAAGGAAAAGAGGAGATGTGTTGTCCTAACTGATGGAGAGTGGGCCTTTCCCCCGGAAGCCTCTGGATTCCCGAGCTGGCAGGCTCCAAGCCCTGGGCTTGCGAACATTGTTGCCCACAACCAAGTCTACTGTGCTCCTCAGCGCGACTTCAGAATCTTCTCTGATCTACCTGTTCTATACGTTGAACAGTTGAGGTGAGATGAAGACAGCTGAGACTCGGAGCTGTAAAAACCGAGCAGGGAGATTGCACGCCGTAAGGGCTTAGGGGAGCAATGAGTCATTGATTGGAACAAGTCATCTCTTCCCAGCCACAGGCTGTGCATCAGCCGATTGCTGTGGGGCACCACCACTTGGTCGCCTAATGCTATAGCTTCACACCACAGTGGCGGTGGCGTGGACTTGGCATGGAGAGGAAGTGCTCAGAATCCTCCAGCCCCTGGGGTCAGCATCCTCTCAGGCCAGCCAGCTCCACCTTCCTGCCCAGCATTGCCTGCAGCTCCTACCCTGTTCCCCAACCACGGGCTCAGAGCCCACGAACAATAACAACAACAAAAAAGTGGGGCGCGGGGGGGGGGGGTGAGGTGTCGCTGCTGAGCTTAAAGGGATGTTCCAAAGCTACCAGCAGGTGACATATAACCATCCAGGGAAGGGCTGGCCTAAACAGAAAGACTGGAGAGAGACCAGCCCTCCTCCAGCCTTCTTCCAGCTCTCTAGGGTGAACGGTGAATTCTCTTATACTTACGTTGTACACGCCTTCCTGGGGGTTCCTCCTCCTCTGCTGAGGAACAGAAAAGGGCAGAGATTAGACGGTGAGAATCCAGGCTGGAAAGTGACCAACCCCACGCTGCCTTGTCCGGTGGCTCCGCTGCCAGTCTCCTCCTCAGTCCCTGGCCTTACTCAGGCCAGCCTTCCGCAGCTCACGCTCGCTTATGCACGCCTGCACACACACTTCACATTCCCGCCTGGGCAGGCAGGCCCCAGGGTTGTCTGTGGGCATGGTCTTTTAGCCTCTTTGCAGATGTATTCCCATATGCACCATAAACCAATATGTGGGCGGGGGTCCCCTCATTCAGGGCAGAGCCAAGCCAGTCAGTGCTGATCAGGTCCTACTGAGGTGGGGCCCCAGAAAACTGTGGCCCCCTCCCTCATCGCCCTTCCCTCACCCCTTCCTGGTCCTAAGGAGAAGAGCTGAGGTGGGAGGATGGAATAGGGGTTAGGGACTTGCCTGCTTTCCACGTCCTCTAGCACTGCACACCCAGCACAGAATTCAGAGGACCTAGGTCAGGCCTGAGTGGATAGGGATGACCAAAAACACTGAGGACATTGGGTAGCTCTGAGCAGTGCTGACCTGAAACTGGACTTTTGTCCTGAGTCCTGCTATTAGGAGGCCTCTAGTCCAACAGAGGAGTCATCTGGCCCTCCCCCCCCCCCCTTACAGGAATAGAGTCTACAAAGCCAAGAGGTCACAGGCGCCTGGAGCCTGATGTGGCCATGTTCTTTCTAAAGGGTGATTCAGAATCCAGGATTTGTCCTCCATGGCCTTAGCCCCTTCCTGGGTGTATCTTGACATCAGGGCTGTCCTAGGGAGGCAGGTGATTCTACCATGTGTGCATCCTGGGTTGACTGGGAAGCAGTAGAGGGGAGGTAGACAGAGTTTAGGGCACAGCCTGTGGTGACACACTCGTGTGCAGGGCTTCTCATGGTGCAGAATGGAGCCCGGAAGACAGGGCAAGGTGGCGGCAGGTGGCTCTTTGTCGTGCCCTCGTCCCGGGCCCTCTCCGTGTTCGTCTAGTGCCCGCTGTCCCAGGGTGAGCAGCCCTCCCTCAGAGCCCACCCACCCCATCCTTACCTGTTTGGCCCCCATCTCAGGGTCCCGAGCCAACTTCTTGTTCAAAACATCATATTCCTCTCTTCGTCCTAGATTGAGCTCCTAGAACAGGAGAAGGGACCTTCAGGAGAACGAAGCCACATCAACTGAAACTGGGGCTTGGTTTCCCGCCTGGTGGCTCCACAAAATGCAGCATGGGGAAGGTGAGGTACTTGCCGCAGAGCCTCAGGATCTGGGTTCAATCCCCAGGACCCACATGGCGGAAGGAGAGAAGTGCTCTGACCTACACGTGTGCACCATGTCTCACAACAGCACAATAAAAAGTAAAAATAGTTGTACATTTTATTTATGTTATGTGTATATGTGTGTGCCTGCTGTATGCCTGTGTGCCACATGCCTGCAGAAGCGGCCTCAATCCCCCAAAATTAGAGTTATACGTGTTTGAGAGCCACCCTATGGGTGCTAGGGGAAAGCCTGGGTCCTCTGCAAGAGCGCTAAGCACCCTTAAAAAAGCATGAACAGAGGCAAGAGATGTGGTGGGAACGGTTTCATCTCCATGCCAGCACCTCAGAAAATATCTGCTACCAGGCTGGTGCATGGCAGGAGCCCCAAGTCACCATGTGCTTTTCCTTCCACCGAGCTGTCTAATGGGGTTCATAACAGCGTTTTCAACCAAGGCTCCCGGAGAGGAATCACACGAACCAAAGACCTACTGCATTTCTGTGTGAGCCTTCCCCCTGTGCAGTGGCCCCGAACCTATGCCAACTGCTGGTGGCTGGCAGTTCACTAGAGGCAGGGCTATATATACCACGCATCTCGTCATTGAAGCTCCTGTCCTCACAGCAGCACTGAGGGCCAAGCATGACTGCTACCCCAGTCTTAGGGTTCAGACACTGAGGAACCACACCTTGCCCCCAGTCACCAGGCTGATAGCTTTGGACCAGACCTCCAGCTGAGCCGAGTCCTAGGACAAGACTTTGCATGCAGGTCTGCACAGTGGGAACTTACGTTGTAGAGCTGGTTGGAGCCCTGCTGGTAGGCGGCAGCATCCACAGTCCCGCTGAACTGTAATAGAGCAGAGAGAATCACAGCTCAGCACCATCCCCACGAGGTCCAGAGGGCTGGCCACAGTGCTGAGCTGGGCGACAGCCCCTCGGTCCTTGCTGACAGCGAACCACGTGTGCCTCGCTGCTGTGGCTGTCCCTTGCAGGGGCTCAAGGTGTGTCAGCTCCCTCTGAACTCAGTTGTCCTTTCTCCTGCCTGCCCAGTGTCTGCAACTTTCGTCTTGGGAGAAGCTAATTATCCCAAGTGAAGGCCTTGGCCTTCCCCCTGTGTGAAGAGGGCTGCCAGTCTGTGTGCCTGCTGGGAGCCAGGGGCACCTTCCTGAGCTCCTTCCTCCAGGGACTCCAGGACACTCAGGGTAGACAGCGGCTACCAAGTTGGCCTGCTGGCACCGTCACCAGCCCTTTCCTGGGTGCTTCCTTGCTGTTGGGAGCATGTGTCCTTAGGCTGGCCTAACCACACGTGCCACCTAAGCTGAGAGGAACTGCAGACCTGGAGCTCTGGAGAGAATCTTACAGATCAGCTGGGTATCATTTCCAAGTAAGTCAATAAATAAGACTGTCTCAGGTAAAATCTTATGTCAGGAAGGAAATGGGTTGTGGTGCCCTGAAGAGATCAGACTTCTGTCTGCCCCAGATGCGTTCTTCCACAAAATCCACGGTTTCAGGCACCTGGTGAGGATGAAGGTGCTGTCCAACACTCCCGTTGCAGATGGGGAAATTGAGGCTTGGAGAGAAAGCCGGTGTGGCCTTGATTAGCAGCTCAGTGGCAGACCCCAAGAGGGGGCTGCACATCTTCCACTTTCTTGTCCTTAACTGCCTAGCATAAGCCTTCTGTTTGCCAGCAGATGCTGTGGGACACTCTCACATCCAGGCTTGGCACAGATCCTCACTAACGGGCCTGGCATTAAGCTCATTGTCCTGCCCTGTCTGCTGTAGATGGAAACCCCACCTTCTCAGCCCACCCACTGTGTACACCGGGCATAGCCCAGGCCTGAGACTCCCCAGTGCCATAGCCCCACCACGCATCCTCCCGATGGAGGAACCCACATCCTCCCCCAAGAGCCCAGGGAAACCCACCTTTGCTCTCAGGTACAGGGCTGTGACGATGACCCCGTAGATGAAGAGTATTCCATCTAGCAGGTAGCAGAGTTTGGGATCCAGCAGACCAAAGCTCTGTGCCTCTGTGCCAAGAGAGAAAACTATTAGCTATGTTCAAGCTTACAGGAACACATCCCCCCTACCCCAGGTGGACTTTATGACAGATTGTAGCCAAAGAAATCATAACAAGGACACCAGATCCGATCCTCAGACCTCACACAGACCACAGGTATAGCCAGAGAGCCTGGGAAGAATGGAGCGCGGTTGACTTGGAGAAAGATAAAACTGTCCACGGTCCACAAAACTTCTGCTTTGGTGACATGAAAGCCCAGCTATAAGTGAGACCTTGCATAAACTATGAACTCTAAGCTTCAGAAAGGTACCTAGGTCTTGGTAACTAAGGTCCACCTACAGAGAGAGCCCTAGGGGCTAAGAAAAGTGGGGCTCAGAGCCCTAGGGGCTTAATAATTGAGTCAAATCATCTCAGTATCTATTCATTGTCAGTGAAGTCTAGGTGTAGTGGCACACATCAGTAATCCCAGCACTGAAGAGGCAAGAGGATTGTGAGTTCGAGGCCAGCCTGGGCGATGGAGTAAGTTCCAGGGAACCTACACTTTTCAGCTCAGATCCTCAGTGTATTTAGCCATTCTCACTAATTCAGTGGGTTCCTAACTCCTCTCATCTTGCTGATGTTTGTCACTGCGCTTAAAGCGTGTGTGGTTAGCACTGTCGCTGGATAAGAAGGGTTGGGTGGGAGGCGTGAGGGAAAGGAAAGACGGTAGTTAAATAGAAGCTAGCTTTCCTATTTGAAATACCACAGTGCAAGCAAGCAAAGCTTGACTGAGCTCCTACTGGGTAAGTGGGCAGCAGCGGGACCTGAGGACCTACCCAGTGTCACAGTCACAAAGCCCTCACTCGGGCCCTGCCTGAGAACCACAGAAGCAGAGGGAGGTCGCTATGGCTTTCCAGCATGTCTCCAGGGGCAGGAGCGCCCTCTGGTGGCTGCTAGGCAGCCATGTTGGGGCAGAGACGGTGGGGTAAGGTGAAGAGAGGCGCTGTCTGTCCTAAGCCTCGGCTGTGTGATTTTGGGGGCAAGGTATCCTTCCAGCTGCCTCTTCTGTGAAACAGGTTAAAAGTTAAAAGTTTGTTCTGCGTTATGGCTTCGAGTGCAATCACTACGGCGCTGTCGGATCGCCGCCACCGCCAGAAACACACGGAGAACTGCAGGTATGGATCACTTGCAGCTGCCCACACGTGCCGCGGAAGCTGGAGACTTAACTCTCGTTCACTGTCCCTGTGCCCACCTCTCTGAACCCCTCCATCTTCAGCCTTTCACGCCAGCTCTAGTCCAGGATCCCTCCTGGCCCCAGACAGAAGATGTCTTTGTCAACTTCCCGTAGTCCCTGCTCAGAAACCGTTGATGACCCAGACCCTTCAAAGAAGGCGGGAATTCTGTGCAGCCCCAGGAAAGCTGTGCCTTTCCAGACCAAGCTGAAAAGAACTCGCTACCACCCGGTCCCTTCTCCAGCTTCCCATGGATTCCAGGCTGGCCTTGAGCTTACTATATAGCTAGAGACAACCTTGAATTTGTAATGCTCCTGCCTCCACATCTGGAGGGCTGGGATTTACAGGTGTGTACCACCATGCTTGGTGGTTCAGGGGATCACACCCAGGGCTTCATGCTTGGCAGGGAGACCCTGGACCTACTGAGTCACATCCCAGCCCGTCCTGTCCTGTATGCCCTGTGCTCCGTTATCCTCACAGGTGCTTTCCTCTGCCCATCATGCCCACCTTTCTTCCCCTGGCTCCGCCTCTGGGCCACCACTGCCAGCTCTGCCCCACACCTGCAGACATCAGGCCCCTGTCCGACCGCCAGAGTCCCCCAGGGACAATCGATGGGTGGTGGAGGTTGCAGAGCCTATATTCCCGTATAGTCCTCTGGAAGTTCAAACTTCCCTTCTCGGGCTGTAAGCACTGGAGGCCAATGGCTGCATTTCATTTTGCTTCCTGCCCCACCCCCAACACCATGCCCAGGACGGGTATTCATCAAATGTCCTACAGTTGAGAGGAAGGTATGTTCCAATGACGGGCAGAGGCTAGGCCCCAGCCCCAGGCCGCTCTTTGCTCTAATAATGGTCCAGGAGCCCCTAAGAAGCCAGTCACCCTCACCACCCCCCCAGTAAAGGCTCCCAAAGCTGGAGTGACATTTTCTTTTAGGGCTGGAAAGATGTCTGTGGCGATTTACAGGGTGGTTGAGATTCATAGAGAGAGCCAGGAGAAAATCGCTCAGGTGCCTGCCGTGTGAAATGAGAACAGGAAAAAAAAAAAACGCTGGACAGTAAATTTAGAACAAATAAGAAGAAATATCTCTTTGTGTTGTGCAGAGTCAGCACAGTAGGGGGGCAGGCAGAGAGTGGGGCGCCCTCCCACCCCCGAGGATGAGTAATAGGAACAAGGGTTCCTACTCTCTTTTCAATGAGCAGCTTAATTTTATGGCCAGCCATGAAAGTGCAGCGTGTGGGGCTGGCCAGGAAGGGGCCTGACCCTTTGTAGGGACTGTCACTTCCCCGGGTGCTATAGTGTGCGTACTAAGAGGGGTGGGCCTGGAGAATGTCGTGATAGCCCAGAAAATCCCACACAAAACTGGGGACCTGTGTCAGTCACACGGTTTATTAATGGTTTGTTGGGCCTTGGCTCCGTGCCAAGGGCTGCAGCCCTAGAAAAGAGACTGGGTTGGGGGCAGGTGGCCTCCACTGTTTCGCCTGCCGCTCACTAGCTGTGTGGTCCCGGAAAGTAGGGACCTCGCTTCTCTAGGCCTAAGGACCCCTGTCCGTAAAGCGGGGTGGGGGGCACTTTCATTTACCTTAAGGGCTGTGGTGAGGATGCTTCGGCAGGTGTAAATGGCGGGTTTTCGATTTCCCCTAAAAGGTCGATGGTGTCGGATATTCGGGCATTCACCCCAGCAACAGCCCTTCACAGTGCCACTTGTCATAGTGATTGTGATATCGGCCAGCTGTGTCCCTGTCCCCCTCCCACCCGTGACCACCTCCTCCCCTGAGCCGCTTGTATACCCTAATTCACATCCCTACTCCATCCCACGGCACGCACAGCACTCCTGCTTCCCAGGAGGTATTTAGGGAACTCCTTTCCTGTACAGTGGGAAAGCCATTTTATCTTCTGCTCCCACCCATACTCCAGATCCACAGTCCCCAGGAAAAACCCAGTGCCTGAGAGAAACCCCAGGGTTTTAGAGCCCAGACCTGTGAGCCTTCCTGCCTGTTAGAAGGGCTCCCTGGGCTCCCTGTGGAGGTTGACTGAGCCAGCCTGGGCTAGGGCCCGGGTAGGAAGACTTCAGTGCTGGCTGGGGAGAGCCAGCATCCCACGGAGCTGATACAGCCCAGAATAGGAAGAGGGAAATTTGGCCTTCCAGAGCTGTGCAGCCATACCATCTACACAAGAGAAAATGTCACCCATTGGAGAAGAGAACCACACGCATGCTCTGTCCCTCTGCTCTAAGGCAGTGGCTGCATGCTCCTGCCTCCGAGCATCTCAACCCTCTGTTTCCCCACTGTATGAAGAGGGTACGATTACATATCCCCTTGTTGATGGAGGATTAGGTATTGCCATACTTACCAGGTGAGGGACCCATTTGTTCCTCATGATGCCAGCTAGCACGGTCACTTCTATTTAAGACCATGAGTAAAAGCTGGTGTCTCTGCCTTTAGGCAGGACACCTGGAATAGACCGTGGGAGACACCCACTCGGTGGAGGCCCTCAGGGCAGCTAGCGACAGCTCCAGAAGTGTCTGTCAGAGCACCTGTCAGCTCAGATACTAATGTCCTGGGTCATTAGCAGGCGTGAGTCTAGCCATCCCTGAACACGCTGTAGTCACCCTCACAAGAGCCCTGGTTCAGGTGCCGTGGCGTTGAGCATCAGCGGGAAGCTTTTAAGGCCCAGAGGGCAGCCTGGGGAGACAGGAGTCCTAGGAGAGTCTCCTTCCTCCCGTGGCATGTACTTGTATCGTGATGTCAGGGTCTCTCGGCCGGGATCGTGCTTCCGACATCAGGAATTAGGTTTTCATAAGCCCGGCCTTGTCATAGCTGCTGACACACCCTGCTGGGTCCTCACACCAAACTCTTCTGGTAGCAAATCCTGTTGAGGAGCTGGGTATCTGCTCGACTACCTCAAACCATTGGACCACAGCTTCTGCTGTTAAAAAAATGACTTCCCCCTGAGTCTGCTCAAGTCTGACTCTGAGAAAGAGTCCAGAAGGCAGGTAGAAAAAAAAAAAAAAAAAAAGAAAAGAAAAAGAGCTTTTGTTGGGCCCAGTTCACAGCTTGATAAACTGAGACCACCAGAAGGTTGAAGTTATTTCATCAGGAACACCTGCCAGTTAATGGCAAAGCTGGAGTGTCCCCTGACTCTGGACACTTCCTTGGCCCTCTGTCAAGGATAATCTCGTCTCTGGTGCAGGCTCCAGAAGTCCCGGCAACCTGTGAATGCACAGCCCTTACTTGGACACTTAGTCACAGCAGTGTGTGAGCATGTCACTTGGTGCATTCCTCTTCAACCAGGCTGGTTCAATCTGGTTTTCCTCACCTGGTGCATCTCTAGCCAGGAAATGTGCGGAAAGAGCGTAGGCCTCCGAGGTAGAAAGACACTCAGAGACAAGGTTGGAGTCTATTTCTCGTTGGCTTAGTGTTTGAGAGATTTCTTAACTCTGAGCGTCAGTCCCTGCCTGCAAAGATGATTTAATGAGACTGATACCACAGGGCAGGGCTGAGCGAATGAGGCCAAGTGCATGGAGAAGGTCCCTGCATGCTGGTGTGTGCCCACCTTGCAGGTCTCCAGCAGTGTCCTTGTCACACAGAGGCTCTGTAGGTACCAGCGGCAGAAAGAACAGAGGACGGGTCCTCTCTTCCCCTTCATGCTAGGTTTGGGAACAGAAGCCGGGCAGACTTTCCATCACACAGTGGTGAAACCTGGCTCTCAGGAGCACGTGAGGATAAAGTCAGATGGCCAGTGTGTGTGGAGGACCTGGCCCACAGAAAGGCGCCCAGTGTCAGGGCATTCGGAGGACTCCTGGCTTCACAGACCGACCATGATGAGACTCATGTCATCTGTGCTGCTCTGCATACTGTTTAGAAAACTCACTCTCCTTGCATGGTCTGGTGGAATGCTCAGAGATTAATGCTCAGAGCCATTTTGTACAATCCTGGCAGGTTCATAGTTGCGTTTTCACAGAAAAGAAGCAGGACTCCCAAAGGTCACCCAGCTGGAAAGTCCCCAAGTGCACATGGAGCAAGCTCCTTCTCACCCCCACTTTGTCCCAGTCCCTCAGGGGTTCCTTTCATCTGGATAGCTCCAGACCTTCACAGGGACTTTTTCTGACCAGTGCCTCTGGCCTCTGCTTGAATACATTTGGCGGTAAGAAACTCCTCACCCACCAACCCCTGGAGGAGATCTCTAATTCTCAGTCTTTCAAGTTCCACTCATGTCCAGTTTAGAGGAAGCACTTCAGTATTGCAGATAAGAACAAATCCTTGGAGGGGAGCCAATGTGAGACCAAGGCCTGGTTCTACCATGTGACCATGGAACCATTCTAGGACCCTCCCAGGCTATATGGTCCTTCAGACCTCATAAGTACTCAGCACAGAGGATGTAATGTCATCCCCGCTAATCAAATAGTTCACAGCCTAGGTAGGAACAGACACCTTCCCAGCCCCGAAGCTTCCCCCCACCTTCGGAAGCCTAGCTTGGAACCCAGGGTCTTGCTCACTTCCATCCCCACCCCCAGTCTCAGATTCAACTGACGATGACATTGTAGGGTAAGAATTCAGAAAACAGGAAGTCACATGTTCTCAGGAAGGCGGTGGCACCAGCAGTGGTGGGAGGGGGGGGACGACTGTGTAGGTCAGAGCACTGGACATGGTGCCAACCCATCGACCACAACATGGGGGCACATAGGCTTCCCCACCAGGGGCTGCTACCTTTTATTTTCATTGCAACAAGAAGGATACAAGCTAGACACATGGCAGCACAGTGGTGACAGCCACTAGCCAAAGATGGCTTCGGTGACTAGAACCACAGGGGAGTTTTCTGCAGCCATCACAGTGACTCTTTCTCTACAGCTGGGGAAACTGAGTCTCTGGGAGGTTTTGAAACGCCACTTAGTGCTGCTCTTGGGGGTCTTGGGGGTCGTCAGGACTGAAGAGGAGGGTTCCAGAGCCCTTTCTCCCCCAAGGGTCAAGCCTGTGTACCCTCTGTTGTCCCCTGGTTGTACTGAGGCCGAGAGGCACACGGAATTAGCTGTCTTACACAGACGGCTACCAAAGGCCAGGACACGCGCTGGCCAAGTCCTCAGTGCCTGGCTTCCCCGGAGCTACCCTGATCGCCCTGGCTTTCACAGCAACTCTCCATAATGTGCAAGGGCCACACAGCATGTCATTGCCCACTGGAAGTCGCTCCAGCCTCCTCTCCCTTCCTCCGTGTATGGCTGCACACATTCCTGTTCTGTGCGAAGCCGTCCACCTGCTCACAGCTATCCACAAACAACACGTTCCTAGAGCCAAGATTCCAAGTGGAGAAAGAGACTATTGTATTTCTTAGACTTAGAGTCATCGTGGGTTGTGTTTTTCCCCTTCTGTATTTTTATTTCCATTAAAGTTGGGGTTTGTGCAATATTTTTACATTTTTCCGTGATTGTTTTTTCCTGTTTTCAAGTAAAATGAACTCATTATAGAAGTGCAGAAAGGTAAGAAAAACTACCAAAATCTCTCATGGTTCTGTGTTCAAACACAGCCACTTGTAACTACAACAGCAGCTTGCCCCCCAAAATGTCCACTGTTTGTCACTTGCAATCACCCTGAATCAAAACATTTTTCCTGGAAAAAAAAAAAAAAAACTTTTCTTTTCTTCAGAATGTACTGTAACTTCTCATATGTTATAACATTTCGTGTTTTATATAATCACACTTCATATTTCAGATTACTTCATGGTTTTACTGAATATCTTTATTTTTGCATCTGGTTTTGGTTTGGTTTGTACGTGTGCGTGTGTATGCGTGTGTGTGTGTGCACGTGTGTGTGTGCGCGCGTGTGTGTGTGTGTGTGTGTGTGTGTGTGCCTACACTTGGGTCAGACAGAAGCTTCCTGAGTTGGTTCTCTCTTTGCACCATGTGGGTTACAGGGATGAACTCAAGTCATCAGCCTGGACAGCAGGTGCCTCTCTCTACCGAGCCGGCCCCTAAACACCCTTTTTAATGGCCTCCTAACAATCCTTTCAGTATTCTACAGGTGGATATATACACATGCAAAACAATGTACACAGAGCCAGGTGTGGTGGTACATTCCTCACATGAGAGGCAGAGGCAGGAAGGTCTCTGAGTTCGAGGCCAGCCTGGTCTACATATGAGCTACAGGCTATTCAGGGCTGTATAGTGAGACCCTGTCTCAACAAACGTACATACCAACAAACCAAAACTGTATATATAGAGAACAATATATACATATGGTGTGCATACCTCTGCAGAGACAGAGGGAGACTCATTCCTTCCTCTTGATGCCAGTTTGGGAATACGGCCACCGACTGTCACGGTCACGGTCATACTAAACACCGGCTCCTGACTTCCAGTCTAGAAATGCTCTTCTCCTTCTGTTTCATTGGATGGTAGCAACTGGCTGGGGTACACTGGCGGGCAGTCCTGATTTGCTCCACTATGCAAGCAAAGAGGCTGAAGGTCACGGAGGTGAAGTGACCATCCTGTGGTCTGCCAGAACACATGTGGCAGAGCCTGACAGAGAGACCAGGTGTCCTCGGGCCTTTGTTCTTTCTCTCACATTAGACGACTTAAAAGAAATCCACTCAGCCGGGCGGTGGTGGCGCACGCCTTTAATCCCAGCACTCGGGAGGCAGAGCCAGGTGGATCTCTGTGAGTTCGAGGCCAGCCTGGGCTACCAAGTGAGTCCCGGGAAAGGCGCAAAGCTACACAGAGAAACCCTGTCTCGAAAAACCAAAAAAAAAAAAAAAAAAAAAAAAAAAAAAAAAAAAAAAGAAATCCACTCAGGTCACAGATTCTATGTCAAAATGCTGAGCAGGATTTTGCCACTTCTCTGAGCATGTACCTTATTCTCTCTAAAAACTCTTGATATACAGAGGTGTGTTTACAAAAATGTTTACTGCATCATTGTCTGCAGAAGGAAAAAAAAAACTGTGAAAATAACAAAGATGTCCACTGACCAGGAATCTGATAAATTATGGTATATTTATGTAGCAGTTTAAAATGCCACATAAGACTGGGGATGTAGCTCAGTGAGCAGACTGCTTGCTTAGCATGCGTGAAGCCCTAGGTTTAATCTACAACACGTGTAAGCCCGGCATGGAGAACTGAGGGACCAGGTGATCAGAAATTCAAGGCCAGTTTAGGCTACACGAGACTCTGTCTGGGGAGCGGAAAAATAAAAAAAACATCACACTGAAAGCAGAATTCTTCATCTTTGTTACTTTGGAAAGATCTCTGGAATAATTAGATTAACAATAAAAGAACAAAAAGCAAGCTCTGGAGTGGTATATATAGGATTTGTAGGTTAAAAAGGGGAACATGTAGGCTACGTATGTATGTGTGCATAAAAAACTATCGCTACCTAGAGTTCAGTTTTGTTTAGGATAGTGGAAATAAACAGTGGTGTGGTTGTGTGGCCTTGTGGGTATTCATGCTACTCTGTCACACTTACAAATGTTAAAGACGGGGCCAGACATAGCTTTGTAGTAGAGTATTTTCCTAGTGTGGGCAGGGCCGTGTGTAAACCCCAGCACTGCCTCTTCCCCCCAAATACATATGATTTATCATAATAGTGAAGCTAAAATACATTATATATATATGTGATGGACTATACATACATACACTCAGAAATAATTAATCATGCAGGCGTAGTAGGGGAGAGAGCTGGGAAGGCAAGCACTTGCTGCTTGAGCATGAGGACTTGAGTTCAGACCCCCAGCGCTGGCATAAACGCCCTGCCAATGGCCTGCATTTATAATCCTGGAAGTGGGTTGGGGGAGCAGGAGGCAGATGGATCCCAGGAGCTCCCTGAGCCACATTGGTGACCCTAGGCTTAGTGAAGGGGCCTGCTTCAAAAAGCAAGGTGGCATGGGCCTCCGCACTGCACACACAAGAACAGGTGTACACGTGCGCACACCACACACGTTTTTTATTATGTACATTTGTACGTTTATAGAGAAACACCGAGTGCCGGCCACTGTTGCTGCTGTCCAAATGCTGTAGAAATGAGACGCGTTCACTGTCCAAACCCCCAACACACACTTAAGCACCAGTGGGGTGCGGCAGGTGAACCAAGAACCAGTCTTTTAGATCCCCAAGTACCGTCAGCGGTCCCAGCCTAGCCAGGAGTTAAGGCTGCCTGGGTTACCCAAGAGAATCCATGGGGCCAAAGGAACCAAGAAGGCTGCACCTTGTCACCTGAGTCTTCCTGGAGCTGATCTTGGTGGCCCAGTTGTTCAGGGCACCGGGTGGGGAGAGGTTTTACAGCACCCTCAGCCGAAACCCAGGTTTCTGTCACCTAGCTTGCCTGCTTGCGGCTGGCAGCTCCCGGGGGCGGGGCTGTCGGTGGCCCCGCGGGGACCCCCTCAGGCTGCAAGGCGCTTGGGTTGGCAGCGCACAGCACGGATGAATCAGGCTGTGGGTGTGTCACCCCGCCTCGTCTGGATTGGAGGCTGGGGGACGACGTGCCATCCTGATTTCAGAGCAAACCTGGACTGTAAAGAGGGGTCCGCTCACTGCCTGCCCTGGGGTCACCTGCCGTGAAACGTCCTGCGGCAGCACTTGAAATTGGGTGCTGTGCTGGGCTTCTCTCTCCAACCCCACCCGGAGCCCTGGCGTGAGGGAAGGCAGCCCGAAAGGTGAAGGGCAGTGAGCAGGGAGGGGACAGCAGGCTTGAGGCCGCTGCCCCCACGCGAGCCGCGACTGTCCCGGCGGCGGCGGCGGCGATGCGGTTCCCGAGCGGCGCCCTCCCCCCACCTGGCCCGCAGCTGGCTCCCTGCTCGAGGTTTCCTGTCGAGCGACACCATCCTGGGCCGGGTTATCGCCGGTGATCTCCCATCTGAACCGCTCACACTCCGCCACGGCCGCCCCCACTTGCGGTCCCTGCCCCCGGAACCGCACCGCCCCCGGCCGCCGGATCGCAGCGCCGCCGGCCGGGGAGAGAGAGCGCGTTGGGGGGCAGCTGGGGGCTGCTTCCTGACGTCGGAGGGCTGCCCGGGCGCCTCCCGCCCTGAAAGTCAAGGAAAGGGACAGTCCCAGGAGCTTTTCTGGGTTGGGGACAGTGACCAGAGTAAGGCCAGCCCAGGCTCACGCCTGTCCACGGTGGCATGGGGGTGGGGGTGGGGGGCAGGGGAAGGGCAGGATCCTCAGCTCAAAGCCCCGCGGGCCGAAACTGGCAGATGGGGCTTGGTCCCCGCCCCCAAGTACCCTCCACCTCCCTCTCAGAGAGAGCGGGGGTGGGGGGAAGCAGAAGGGCTCTCTGCTCTCACACAGGGGGACTCCAAATGTCGTCAAAACTACCACTCAGAATCGAGAGCTGCTTTCATTGCGAAGCGCCGTCAGCTCGGAGCGCCAGGGCTTTCCTGGCTCACATACCCAGCAGGTGGAGAAACGCCGATTTTATTCGCCCCATCGTTCATGGGACATTCGGACGGCCGTGGCTATGAGCTAGAATATGTCCAGGGCTGTGTGGCCTCCCATTCGCGGCAGGAGCGAGGGGCCAGGCGCAGAAGGGATGGTGGTTACCGGCCTATGCTGGCATTCTCTGAGTTGAGCTAACCAGTTCTCATGAGAAAGCACTCAAGAAAATTACAGATGCACATACTTTCTCTCACAGGGGGGAAATATATATATGGGGTAAGCTAGCTCCAGGGTTCGTGGAGGGGGTTCCTCACTCTGTCTTTGAGTAGAGCCCACCAAGTGAGCAAAAGGGTAGCAAAGTCTGGTTGGAGTCCTGTACAGGAATCATTTGAGCCTCCAGGGTGAATGTTTAAAACTGTTCTCCGGTGTCCGAATGCCTAATACTCTTTGGGAAACACTGCCTTCTGGGGTTGATAATCTGGAAATTTCTATATCTATAAATATATCCGTTTCCCTAGCATTTGCCAACATACCACTCTCCGAGGGAAGGCAGCCTCGGCAGTCTCTCAATAGGAATTGAAGCCACAGTGTGTCTCTCTGTTGTAGAAACTCCCAAGAGAACTGACTTTGGCATTGTAAGGGTATCTTGTGTTCATCGCTCACATTTTGTCCTGTCAATGTGGACACCGTGCAGTGCATACCTTTATTCAAAACACACACAGTGTCCGAAAATGTTCGGTTCTCCCAGCCCTGCTCCCTCATGAAGAGGATGAGCTGGGAGGCTGCTGGTGACTACCCTGGGGGACCTCCCACCCACCTGTGTCTTGGGGGATTCTGAAACAGGTGCAAGATGATGCCAGCCTGCGTAGGGCAGGAGTGGTGTCCTCAGCCCTGCAGGCGGCCACTATGGACAATTTAGAAACTCAACAGACTGCTGGGGCTGAGAGGTGGGGTGGAATGGGGTGGGAGACCTCAGTCTGTAGCGTATCTCCAGTCTTCCTTCCACAATTTGTCAGAGAGGACAAATCTAAACCCCCTGCAGACCAGAATGACAGCGAAGGAGAAAAGATTGGAAAAAATAAAAATACTACAACCAAAACGAAGCTGGAATCTTTCCCCTGCCTAGACCCGACTGATTTAGGATGGACTAGGGGCAAACTCAGATTCCTCTAGTGAGCCTGGAAGGAGAGCCTTGCTGTGACAGGAGGTCAGGAGAGCACACAGTGGCGCTCCTAAGTGGTGCAGAGTGCTCCCCTCCCAGATACCGCCTATGCCCTCCACGCTGAGCTTTTTCAAGCCTTTCTCAGCTTTCCAGTTCCATGGAGGCTTCCTCCTCCAGGCGCTCCAGCCCACACCCACCTCAACCATAGCCATGTCTTTTGTTTTGTTTTGTTTTTCAGTGCAAAGAGCACACTTTATTCTGGGCTGTTCTTTCCTAGTCAATGAATTCCATGTTGCCTCGGGACAAACACCATGGTTTCTAGTTCTTCTCTACCCGGTGAGAAGCCCAGCTTTAGGCAGCCCCCTCCCACCTCATTAATAACATAATTGCTTGGATAATTAGAAGACTGATTGGCTAAAGGTCATTAATGCTATAAAATAAATGAATCTTGTGGCTTACATTTCAAGAAGCCTGTATGTGAGATTCGAAAGAAACCTGCCCCCGGCCGCCACCGCCACCACCGCCACCCCATCCCTACCCCCACCCTATGGGAGCTTTAGCCACGCTAACACCCAACCTGTGGTGTGAGACCTTTGTAAAATTATTTCCCCCTGTGTTCTTTGCCTCCTAAATATGTTGTTAACCAAGTAACTTCTCTGGTTCTGTCCTGTGGGGTTCCACTCTGGGATCCAGGGTTCAAAGCTAGTCATCAAGAGAAAAACTGCTTATGATGGTCTCATGAAGCGGTTACAAAGGGTCAGACTCCCAAACTGCCCTTCTTGGTCCCTTTGATCCCGAAGTTGCTGGCCTTGACAGGGGCTTGACAGTCCGAGCTTGTATATTACAGCCCTAAGGAAGGTTGGCCCCTTCTGTTTTCCTGGGTCAGGCCCTGGCGGTGATCAGGCCTCTGCCCTGCGTTTGACACAGACCTAGGTCCTGTTGGGACGGGAGTAGCCTGGATCAGCACAAAATGATTAAAAAAATAATAATACCCTGAGTTCATCTGGAAGGGGGTGCCAGCCTTCTAGGAAGACCAGCCAACAGCTCTCAGCTCCAACTCACCCTTCCACTCCAGTTCAGCTCGCCAAAGCTCTCTCCTTTCAACACTCAGCACAAAGGCTCCCCCTCTCAGCACATGTCTGTGCTGTGTTCAAGCAGAGTGGCCTCCAGTGGCTTCTAATCTACAGGGTGACCTAAAAGTCAGAAATCACGGGGACATTTACAGTTAAACAGGATGTCGGTTTGGCTGCCTGGCCACTGTGCACCTGGAGTCCCAGCAATTAAGGTGCCGAGGCAGGAGATCACTTGTGTCCTGCAGTCAGGACTGGCCTGGCCAACAAACACAGTGAGACCCCAGCTCAAACAAAACATACCAGAGTATTTACAAATAATATATTCAAACTTGAATCGCAGGAACATAGAACGGCTGATCTTTTCAAAACAAGTTAAAACACAAAACAACCCACCCATACGCTATCTCCCCTATATGTCCAGTTCTTTTGGAGGCCTGTAGTTCTTGTAGTTTTTTTTTTTTTTTTCGTATTAACAATTGTGTCCATTATTTTAAATTTAGGGGTCCTAAGAAAGTGTCTGGAGGTTGGTGGGAAACACATCAGGCCTGTTAATCAAACCTTAGCTAAAGTCCTATTCATCGGTTTTTAGCTCTGAAGATTGGGTCTCCTGTGTGCCCAGCTCCATTTTCAAAGTAAGTTTGGTCATATTTTATGTTTCTGACACTCCACTGTTCAGAGCCCATTTTCACTAATTATTTGATGAGAACTCTACCCTTGTTAAAAAACAAAATCAAAACAAAACAAAAAAAAACCTGAGAATTCTTGCAAAGTGGGAGACATTGTATTCCCTTTCCATCACTCACTGGCCACACCAGGAGGCCACAGTGGTGTAATAACGCCAATGGAGGCCCATGGTTTGCACCTCTATCCAGCGGAGCCTAAAGTGACCACCTCCCATCCTTCCTGAGCTATCGGATCTCTGTGCCTAGTCTCCTAAAATGTTTGACACGAATAAGACGGAAAAGAGCAATGCAGCCTCAGAAGAATCCGCCCGGTGCACAGCAAGGTGTAGAGAAGAGACTACATTTCCTCAAGTCCTGCCTCCTGGGTGACTGTTTTCTGAGTTCTGGAGGCTGGCTGCTTCTCCGAGGGGACAGGGCATTTGCATTTCCCAGCCTCGGGATGCTAGAATGAAGCTGCCAGAGCCCTGCAGCATCACAGTCCTTTCCTGGAGGTGTGTTTGTTTGTCAGTTTGGCAACCCTCGGGTGCCCAGCCCACGCCCGCCTAACACTCGCCTATGACGTACTTCGCGTGGATCAAAGGCCCCCAGAGCCCGCGGCGCCTGCAGCTGCCAAGCTGAGGACTCGCGGGGAGCGCAAAGCTACGGTAGGGGCGGTGGTGGGCGGAGGGCCCGCCTTTGTGGCTGCTCTGTCCCTGGGAAGGAGTGCACCCTGCCGGCCGCCACACCCAGCCTGCCCCCCCCCCCCGCGCTCTGCGTGGGATGCCAGGGTAGCCTAGGTCAAGCTACGCGGCTAAACTCGTGGTGCTCTCCGGCTGCTGCGTAATCTGAGAGTCCAAGACGTCTCACCAGGGTGGCCAGGGACCCATGAGAGCGAGCCACAGGATGCACCTTAGAACTACTTCTGTGGACTCTAAGGCGCTGATGATACTTCGTCTACCAAAGAAGGACCGGGGGTGGAGGGGTGGGGGGTGACGGACATAGCAAACCCTGAACAGTGTTTTCAAGTCTGGGTTGTGAAATTATGGGTTATCTGGTTAGTCTTTGTGCCTCTTCTTTACCCAGCTTCTACAATGCATACAAATACATAATTCTGAAAGGAGAGAAAAATGGTCAAGGTGCAATTCTACGGCTTTCATCAACCAGACCTCCTCCTACCAGCATCCAGCCCTACCGGTTCTCGGTTGCACTTTAGGGCTGTCTTCGAATAGCTAAATTACACTACATTTGTACACATGTGTACACACACGTGGGGTGGGGTGGGGTGGGGTGGGGTGGGGTGGGGGGACAGCTGATGGGATACTGAAGTTAAAGGTTGGTTCTGACCAATTTGCCCATTAATACAGGGGGGCTGAATGATTAGCAGGGTAAAGTTCCAAGGGTCTGGGAGGCTGGTCAAATACCCAGCCTACATAGAAGCCAGGTTCTCTGGCCACAGGGTTCTCTTCATGCCCAGGAGGCTCATGGAAGTGTGTCTTTGTTACTCCCCCACAGCCTGGCAGTCTCTCCTCACATCCCAGGACAAGCTTTAGGTCCAGTTTGAGGCTGTTCTGACGTCCCCAGTCAGCATTGTGGGAGTTCCTCCCCAGTGCAGCATGAGGCAGAAGAGGCAGCCCCAGCTGGGGAGGCAGCCCCTGTGTGTCAGCCCCTGATAGCTTGGAGAAGTACAGTCTCTGCTCTAGACTCCTTGGCACTGAGAAGGCACACAAGCTGCTCCCCAGCCTAGATTTTGCCTATGATGTCGGGAGAATGGACCAGCCAGGGAAAGAGGCCAGTCTGATTGCCCACCTCTGGTAAAGGTCTGGCCAGTCTGATTGCCCACCTCTGGTAAAGGTCTGTCTGTCCTTACTGTGGGGCTGCTACCTTTCTAGGCACCTTTCTGCTCCTGGGTCATCTTATCTTCTGGCCTATGTATTTTTCTCTCTCTAGATTGTTCTCTCTGTTGTCTCCTCTTCGCATTTCCCCCTCCATCTTTTTTCCTCTACCATCTACTCTTGCTCCTTTAATTCTGTTTGATGAAATGGCCACAGCCGGGGGGGAACATGGCTGGACCATCTTGGCAAGCCTTCATGGCATCTTAGTGCAACTTCTCACGTGAGGTCCGTTGGACTGTTTGGCATAGACGATTATACTAGCTGCAGGAGTCATCCAGAGAACTGAGCGTTTGCAATGTGACCAGTGCCTTGGGTCCAGCAAAGCTTTCTTACTCCTCAGACAGGCCACGGGGAAGCAGCAAACTCAGAAGCCCTCAGTACATTCCCTGCCCTTTAAAGTGAACATACGAGGCTGTTCCCAATTAGTCCCCTTCCTGCCTCCAATCTGACTTCAAATGCCCAAAGCCCATCCATCACATGGAGTAGCAGAGACCTGTGAAAGTTGTTTTTTTTTAAAAAAAAAAAAAAAAAGATAATGCACATATATGTTTAAAAATTACTTGGGATTTTTAGTATCCGGGATTTATGATTTGTTTCTCTTTTCTCTTGATCTCTAGTTAGTTGGAGCTCGAACATAAGATTTATTTATTTATTTTATTTATTTATTTATTTTTTTGTGAACATAAGATTTAAAGAGTCTGCATTTTAGGAACCAAAATGGAACTTCTAGCAATTTTAAATGAACAGACCTCATCAAAATGATCATTTAGGGAGCTGGAGAGATGGCTCAGCAGTTAAAAGAGCTGGCTGCTCTTGACCTAGGATCGATTCCCAGCGTCCACATGGTGGCTCACAACCACGTTACTCCAGTCGCAGGGAATCTGATGCCCCTTCTGGCCTTCTGTGGCACTTCATGAATGTGGTTCACAGACATGCACACTGGCAAACTACCCATATACATAAAATAAATTAATTTTAAACAAAAGACTGTTAAGAATTGGATCCAAATCTACATAAGGTTATTCCCTAAATCCATTAAATTGATAGAAATGACCACTTACTACCTGTTTAAAACCAGTAATTTACCTTTAATTGCAGCACTCAGGAGGCAGAAGCAGGCATATCTCTGTGAGTTAAAGGCCAGCCTCGTCTATAAATAGAGTTACAGGACAGCTAGAACTGTTACACAGAGAAAACAAAAACAAAAACAAAAACAAACGAACAACAACAAAAACAGTGATTCATAAGCTAACAAACTTCTCCTTTTTTTTTTTTCTGTGAGTACTATGCTCCATAGATTTATGGGAGGAGGGCCAGAGAAATACGGCAAAGGGAGTTTTTTTATTTGGTTGATTTTGGTATTTTGAGACAAGACGTTATTCAGTAGCCCAGAGTAAGCCTGAACTCCTGTATCCTCCAGCCTGGGATAACAGGTGGGAACCACAGGCCGCTGTTTGTTTTTCATGTTCTTGTTTGCTGACTTAAGAAGCACACACCCCTGGAGATGGCTTTCTCATTACTTGAGAAAACAAAACACCTCCAGAAATTCCAGCACTGGCTAATCAGACACATGCCTTCGATAATAAGTGCTACAGATATTGTATTTCTGCAGAATGTGCCAACTGTGGCCAGTAGCAATTGTCTTTGCAGTGGGCAATAATAAAAACTGTTTTCAAGGTCCTTTCCCCGGAGGAGGCTGATTTATAAATGGAAATAACAAGTTTATAATTCCCCCCAAGCAGATGCCACTCTCCTTGAACTATGGTCGTCCCGGGGATTGCCATGGAGCTCGCTGAACGTTGATGCTGTGCTGGGCTGCCTTGGAGCAGTTTGCCTACCTTCCCAGCTGTATTTCTGGCAGCCTTTTTACAAACACTTAGCTCCAAATGCAGAGGCTACCTCCCCGCCGCCCCCGCCGCCCCCGCCGCAGGTGAGCTCTAGAGAGCCCTGCTTCTCTCCAGGGGAGTGCCAATTCAATTGCACTCTGAGCATGTCCGAAGGCTGCCTTCCCTGGGGTGGCTCAGACAGCCCAGGAGGGCCCTTCTGCAGCAGAAGCAGCTCTCTGGACACAGGGTTCGCTGCCTCCTGCCTGGGGCAAGGGTGCAGAACTCTCAAATCCCGGGAAACCCCCAAAGCCATTTTTCTCGTTCTCCACTCCCACTGCTTTTCTCAAAGCAAAAAGCTGAGAAAGCAAAGTGAATAACAGGAAGGGGAAAGGGGTGGATTTGCCTGAGGTGGTTCTTGCTGTGGGACACCTGGGACCAGAGGGTGACAGCAGCGACATCAAACCTCAGTCACCTTTGTTTCAGAGGCAACATTTTGAGTAAAAAAATAAAATAACATAAAAAACGAGATGGGCGAGGGAGAGGACGTTTCCTGGAAAGGTCCCAATGTTTATCCACAGTGTGTTCAGTGACACACAGACCTCTCCCATCCTTCTGCACCTGCCATCTTTTGTTTACCTCCTTTTATTGACTTCACTGTCCTTTCTTTTCTTCCCCCCACTCTCAAGCTCCTCCTCCACACATCTCCTTCCTAAGACCTGTCTGGACACAGAGTGATGTCTCTACAAGACACCCACACCCACCCCTCACCACACCAGCCTGCCTTGGGTAGCCAGGCTCTCATAAACCACAGAAGGCATGGATACTAACAGTTCAGAGGTTTCCCTGCCTCCCTTCCTCTTTTGCTTGTGGTATGTCTCAAGCTCTGTAACCAGCAAGAGAAAGAACTGGTTCCTGTAAAACATTTGGGGGAACCCATTTATTTCAGAGCAGCTGGAGTTATTTATCTGGCCCAGGCTACCAGGAAATTTTGAGCATCTAGTCGTTTGTAGGTCATTGATGACTGGCCATGCCCTCTCGGAATTTCTCTGGCTACAGTTAAAGCGGTTCTCCTAGCAGCCAGCTGGGTGATATTAACTCACTATCTCTCTCCTCTGCTAATTTGAGTGCCGAGATGATCCATGACCAGACACACACACACACTCCTGACAGCAGTTGCCAGGGAATATTGCTTTTTTGGACTTTGACACCAGTTCCAACTTTGAGAGGAATTTAAGTGATATTTATTGCATAGAAAAGCCTTTCTGGAACGCCGTGCTCCTGGTTCAGCCTGCTGACAACACACTGGATTTATTCTGGCATCAACTCGCTGTGGAGACCAGGACTCAGACTTAATTAACTTCATCGGGGGCCGGGGTTGCAGCTTTGGAGTTTGTGGCTCCACACAGATCTCATTATGGGTACCAATCAGCCACTTAGCAGACCAGAAACCACGCAAGTTAGCCGATGCCAGTGCCCTCCTCTGAGCACACTTTTTCTATTTGTCTGAGCTAACTGTGACTGACTTCAGGGGGGAAGTCAGCTTGCCTTTAAATTAACCCAAGGTAGTAGATAGGCCTGCATTTTAATTCCATCTCTATACCGTACCACATTCTGTTTTGTTTTAAATTGTGTGATGTGTAGGGGCATGCATACCATGGTGCCAGTGTGGAACGCAGAGAACAAATTTGTGGAGTTCTCTCCTTAACCCTTATGTGGGTCTGGGGGTTCTCTGGCAAGCTTACACACGAAGTTCTTGTCCTTATGAGCCATCTCTTTGGCTAATTTTTTTTCCTGGCTTGGCACCAAGTGTAGACTAGGCACCAGGCTGGCCTCGAACTCACAGAGATCCTCCTGCCTCTTCCTCCTGAGTGCTGGGATTAAAGGCATGCACTGCCATGCCAGCTGTTTTTTTTTTTTAAATTTGGAACCAATTTTGTTAGAAAAATTACCACTTAGAGATATGGTTTTTCCATCTCCATTTTTCAATTTTAGGAGGCTCCCAAATACAGAATATGAAATTTAATCTAGTTTCATTATCGTCCTTTAGACACCACAGGACTGACACACAGATAAACTCACAGAGACTGGCAGAGCACACAGGACCTGCACAGGTTCAAGCCAGAGGGGGTCCCAACACTAAGGGAAAGTAGACAAACACCAAGAAGGCATTTGCAACTGACGCCTGCTGGCCACAGTGGTCTGTCAGAGGGTGTATCAACTGCACTCCTGAGAAGGCCTCATGCCTAGTTGGCCAACGTGGAACTAACCCCATGCTTGGTTTTGTTTGCAAACCTTTTGTTTTATCTTGGCTTTTATGAAAAAAAAAAAATGTTTTTGTCTTATTGGTCTTTGGCTTGTTTCTTTTGATTTGCATTTTTTGTGGGCTTTAATTTGTCTTTTGTTTTGAAAGAGAGAAAAAAAACATAAAGTTGGGTGGGCTGGGAGATGGGAGCATCTGGGAGGGGTTGGGAGAGAAGGAACATGATCAAAACATACTGTATGAAGAGAACTTGAAATCCGATTTCATTTATGAGGGAAAACACATGTGGGCGGGTATGCAAGTGTTTGTTGATATGCGCAAGGACCCATATACACAGACTCAAACACATGTAAATGCACACACAGGCATGCATGCATATGCATATAAGAGATACTTTGCAGCTATTTCGGTTTTCAAAGTGGTAGATTGGTAATAATCGGCCGCAGAAGCCGGAGCACTGAACACTTTGGTTAGCTAGTAAACAAGCAAAGGCATCCCAGAACCCGGCTCTTGTTCCAGAAGTACTTTTCAGCTTCAAACCAGAACCCAGAGGCAACTGAGGATTTATTACACATGCTTATTGTGGTGCACTCTGACTTTTAAAAATTTATTGCGGGCTCCAAGCTTGTTAACAAAGATTTACCATTCGCTCCTGGCTAATTCTAAAGTTAACATCAACTGCTTTTTTGCAGCCCTTCCTACAGACACAAAGCCTAAAATCCTGGTGCCCCGGTAAAGAACCTGGCTGCGGAAGCATGCCTTGCTCTTCTGTCCTGTTCCCCACCCCCACCCCCACCCCACCCCAAATAATTCAAGTGTGCAGAGGACATGAATTTCACAGGAGTTCTCTGTCCAGCAGATAATTCTCTTGTAATGGTTATGACTACCTTCCAGACTGCACATCTCAGAAAAATAGAAAATGCACTCCGTGTTTACACATCTTCCCAGGGGACTGGGAAGCAGGTTGATGCTGGTTCTCATTGTTACCAGCCAGAGCAGCAAAGCTCAGACCTGTGTGTCCCACAGCATCTCCTCGGGCTAGCCTGCGTTGAGTCCTTGTTTTGAGCTGTCCTGGGGCTCTGCTTTGCGGTCTGATTTGTTTGTCTGAGTGTGTAACCCCCATCATCATCTCCCCAACCGCCCAGCTCACCCAAATGAAACCCAGCAGAGTGGCTCATATTCCAGTGACCTAGGGCCACTGTCTGGCCAGTTTAATATCTGTATGGTTCCTTGTTAGGCTTTTTCCCATCGTGGACACTTTCTCATTCTAGACATTTGGTAACAAATCGAAGTACAGGAGCCTAGTACATGCTGCAACTCTCCAATCCCCTTAGCCAATTCATAATTGACTTTTAAATCATTTAGGTGCAAAAGCAAATAATAATAGCTCCTTGGTTCAGTAGCTAATAAATTCTAGCTCATGAAAACTGAGGGAGAAGGCTGAGCCCATAAAGATTAAATATTTATGTAGATACTACACGCAGTGACATATAAATGCACACACACACACATTTTAGGCACTGTTGTTCATTTTTAATTCTTTGTGTGATAGCCAATAAGAAAAAAATTCCAGCAGAGAAAAAAAAAATGAAAGGAAGATTTATGGCCTCCAAATTAATACAAGAAAACATCGCTGTAATAGCTACCCTCTTACTGCAGGAGCAGGGAGAGAGGAGGTCCAAAAATATTGAATTGATAAAATTATCTTTTCTCTATTGCGGGAAGGGCGAGTTAATATCCATAAAGAACTTAGAACTCCCTCAGTCATGAGGATGCCCTATAAATACAAACCATCATTATAATTTATTATTGAACAGAGTCCATTTTTTTCATCGAAGCCATTTTTCAAAGCCCTTGGAGCTCAGGCTCCTCTGATGGGAGCCCTGACATTGAGCCAAAACACCTCTCCCGGGCACGAAGCAGCCATCTATCAGTTTAATGCGAGGACACCTCAAAGCCAGCCTCCTTGCAAGCCGCAAGCTGCAGGCAGGCTCCATTTCAGCCTCCTTCAGGGCACTGAGGAGCTGCGCTGAGCCCCATCACCCTGGTCCAGCCCCACGGAGAACTAGTTTTTTTAGGGTCCACGTCCGCGTGTTCCTCCCAGTGAGGGTGCACTTGGGCCCAGGGACCCTCGCTTTTCTTTTCCAACCCCTATTCAGTAGTGCCTTCTCCGAAACAGTAATTAATGAATAGCTAGTTGTGAGAGTTCAACCTCAGCCAAGTCGTGCCCCCATGAATGAGGGGTGGGGGGATGGGGGTCTCTTTCTTCACAGACAGGGAAGGAGGTCTCATTTGCAAACCTAGAGAAGCCGCAACTGTGCTACGGCACGCAGGAGTACAGCCGGAAGGTTGGGATCTGATCTTGAAATAAACCTTTACTGTAAACACTTAAGGGCAGGTTGTAGCTCAGTGGTGCTGTGTTTGCCGGGTGTAAGAAAGATTCTGGGTTCAATCCCTGGCACCACCAAGTGATATCAACAACAAAACGAAAAGGAGCTGACAAGTTCGATTTATTCGTTCGTGGGGCCGAGCCCATTTAAGCAAACGTGGCCTGGCCAACCTGAGCACCTGCAAGGCTCCTGACCATGACTGGAAGGTGGACATGAATCCGATTTTTCAGATACAAGATCCGGTTAAGCATTTTATCAAGGAGAATACCGGAAGAATAGGAAGGAAGTCGGACCTCTGCCTGTCGCCTCCTGCTACTCTCCTTCCCAGTGTTGGGTGAGTGGTTATTGTGGCGTCTTAACACGTTCATTAACTTTAAGCTCTTCTCAAACATTGAATCTGCATTTTCCAATCTTTTTTTGTTATCTTGACATGTTTCCCCCGCAAGAACAATTCGTGCGCGCGCACCTCTTACCCATGAGAGCTGGGCCTGAAAGGAGAGAGCTAGATGAAGGGAAGCGTCCGTGCCAAAAATCAGGGATTTTAGAATAAGTAATCCCCAGAGTTCATTTGTTTGATCCGACCAATACTGCCGAATGTTTACCCGGGGCCCGGGGCCGACCACATGGAGCACACTGGGACCCTTCTTATCAGCTGACAGTTTTGCCTCTCCCAAATGTCTTGGAGACACTTGAGAGTTCATTCCTGGACCCATTTTCTAATCTGCTGAAACTCACTCCTTTTGTGATCTCATCCACTCGTTCTCGAGGCTTTAAAACACCTTCTGTGGGCTGTTGACCTCAACCTTCACATCTGCAGTCACGGCTCTCCCCTGAAAGCCAGCCTGGGCCAGCCACTTAAACATGACGGCCCCGCGGAGTGTTTACACACACACACACACACACACACACACACTAAGACATCTCTAGCTCTAGCAGACAGCTTTGTCCTCCAAACTTTCTCCCACCAAACTTGTTCTTCCCCGAGTCGTTGGAATATACTAGGAAGAATCTGATTTCTTAATTCAAAATTGGGGTAAATTAATTTTTTTTCTATATGGCATTTTTTCTGATTATGGAAATAAAAATGCTGATTACAGGAGAGTATAAAGGGAAACTGAAGTCTACCTGCAACCCCACCTCCCAAATATAATCACTGCTAACAGCATTTTGATACTGTCTTCTAATGTTTGTTTTAATGTATTTTTAAAGATTCGGATCACATCCTTATGGTTTCTGCTTTTCACTGTTTTGAGGTAGTGCTGTATATAAACCCTTGCCTTTAGAAATGGATTTTTAGTCCTATCTTGTTATAATAAGCAGCCTCGAACACAAATAGCTTCCTCGCTGTGATTTCTCTGCCCCACAGTGCTGAGAGTTGCACTTAAAGTTTTATTTTGCCAACTTACCACTGGGCTATGCTCCAGCCCTCCCTAATTATTTTTTCTTTCTTTTTTTTGGGGGGGGGGCAGGGGCCAAGACAGGGTATCTCTGTGTAACAGCCCTGGATGACCTGGAACTTGCTCTGTATACCAGGCTGGCCTGAATCCTAGAGATCTGCCTGCCTCTGCCTCCCTAGTGCTGGGTTTAAAGGCGTGCAACAACACCCAGCTACCCCTTATTTCTTAAGAATAAATTAAGAGGGCCAGATAGATGGCTCAGCAGTTAAGAGCACCTGTTTCTGCAGAGGATCCAAGTTTGAGTCCCAGCCCCCACATGTCAGCTCACAATCACCCACAACTCCAGTACCAGGGGATCCAATGCCCTCTTCTGACCTCTGTGGACACCAGGAATGCATACGGTACACAAACAGACATGCAGACAAAATATCCACACATGTAAAATAAAAATGAAAAAAAAAAAAAACAACAAATGTTTTTCAGAGCCCTTAGGGGTGAGTTACTTTCCAATAAATAGAGCTAGTTTACATTCAGCAGTTTTTGAAAGAATCTGACTTATTACATTCTCACTAACCCTGGGTATTATTATTAAACAAACAACAAAATAATACAGTCTACCCAGGAAGCAAAACACAGCATCTATCTTTAAATGTGCATCTGTTTATTAATAATTCTGGACAATTTCCCACATTTTCTTAACTATGTGCATTTCTTAGTTTATGAATTGGATGGCGATAAGCTTTTTTTTTTTTTTTTTTTTGGTGAGCTTTCATCCAAGTGTGCTACATGCTTAGCACTGTTCATCCCTTCCCATCATATCATATGTATTGTCAATGTTTTCTCTCTTTCCCTCTCCATCTTTCATTTGGTGTTTTTGATACATACAAGTTGTAATTTAGGAGGTCTTTGTGTGTTTTTTTTCTTCTACCTGTAGGCTTAGAAAACCTTTTCTCATTTTGAGACCAAAGATATTATATTTTCTTGGGGGCATTATTTCCAAAGATGTCCTGTCACAAAACAAAAATCGGAAAGTGGTTTCGGCAGGAGCCCAGCTTATCTATTGTTAAATGTGTTTGTGTGTTAAATGTGCGCACGCACACACACACACACACACACACACACACACACACACACACACACACAATTTCACAGAGCGTAGGACATGAGAAAAGCAAGCCTGGGAAGACAGACCTTATCTATTTAAAGGCAGTAAAATGAATAAGACAAGATGCTGGCTTTTTCCAGGGCAGAAACAGGGAAGCAGGACTGCAGTTCCACATCTGAGGCAGAGAGGAAGCCAGTGCTCTCCTGGTAGGATTTGGTTCCGGTAACCTGTGTATTTGTTTTGTTTGTTTGTTTTTCAAGACAGGGTTTCTTTGTGTTGCCTTGGCTGTCCTACAACTAGCTCTGTAGACCAGGCTGGCCTCTAACTCACAGGGATCTGCTTGCCTCTGCCTCCAGAGTGCTGGGATTAAAGGTGTGCACACAATTGTTTTTTCAATACAGGGTTTCTCTGTGTAGCCCTGGCTGTACCAGAACTTCTTCTGTAGACCAGGGCTGGCCTTGAATTCAGAGATCCAACTGCCTCGGCCTCCAGAGTGCTGGGACTAAAGGCATGTGCCACCACCACCCGGCTACACACACAATTCTAAATATAATTGTGTGTCATTAAGTAGCAGCAGGTTATGTGTGTGTGTGTGTGTGTGTGTTATAATATAAATTGCATATAATATTTATACATACATGTGAGTGGTTTGAGAGGCTTGTTTGCTTATTGGTGTTGGGTATTGAAGCCAAGACTCCCCCACGAAGGTATACCTCGGTCTCTATATACTCTTGAGAAAGACAGTCGTTCCATGTCTGTATGACCCCTTACACACTGTAAGCACCTGACTCAATGCCCTCATGGCCCAGTAACCTGCATGTCCTTAAGAGGACTCATTGTGTCCTGGTCTAGACCTGTGCCCCGTGCCCACACATGGAACCCTCTGCTCTGAGGCTTGGTTCCCCATAGCCCATGCTAGCCTGCTCTTCTGGCCAGATCACCTTTCTCTTTTGACCCACAAAAGCATCAAACAGCTTGGCCCGAGAGATGACGGACACCTACCTCTCGGGCATCTGAAGCTGTTGTTTTCTCTAAACCTTACACACACCGGCATCTCATCTGCATTACCCATCAACTGTAAAGTCTTTCCCTGAAATCACCGGTCTCCTAGGCGGATTTCTCAGATTGCCCCGGGGTGGCTCAGCCTCCTGTGAAGATCAGAAGCCCCAGTACCTCCATTGCCCCCCTTTGCCTTCTGTATCCACCATTCTAGGCCCCCGTCACCTTCCTCCTGAGAGCAGCCTGAACTCGGACACTGTTTTGAGAACAAGCATGATTCTTCCCGCCCAGCCACATGATGACAGGCGAAGCCACCCAGCGACAGAATGTGGGGCTGCTCTGGGTAGCAGGGATGTTCCCTTCACGGCAGATGTTCTAGAACGTTCAGCAGTGTTCAAGGGGAGGCTTCTCACATGCTGACTAGACACACACCATCTTCTTGCAGAATAGGTGACTCTTCTCGGAGGGGATGAGGATGTGCACACGGTGTGGTCGAGGGGACCCAGGACTCCCAACTCTGTGTGGTTCCTCCAGCTGCACACACTTGGTCTGGCCAGTTCCTTCCTGTCTCCTTTTCAGTCTTGTGCTTATCTCGGGGGGGGGGGGGGGGGGGACTGGGCCAGCATTGTGCAGCCCACCCTACCCCAGCTGATTAGGAAGAGCCATATGAACCGGAGATAGCCTACTGCCTGCTTTCTAAGTTCATGATTCGGTGTGTGAGATAAACCTGCCTAATTCTAGATGGATGAAGATAGGACACTCTCACTGCCTCCTTCTTTCTACTGGTCTGGGGGTGAGCCTCGGGCTGGGAAAGGGGAGCCAGTCTCAAACTAGCTAGTGCCTGAGCCTTTAAAGTTAGATTTTAATCTCCTTTCTCTCCACCCACCCACCAGCAGTCAACGCATCCTGACACACCTGCTTGTTGGGGGTGGGGTGCTGTGGTGGTGGGGGTGGGGGTGGGAGGCAGAGAAACGCTTGCTTGATATGTGGGGAGAAGAATTCTACTCCTGACCACAGAGTCTAACTGGAGCCTCAAAGATATCTCCAGGTAACGATGGCCAAGCAGAAACAGTAAGTCCTATACACGAAGACCCTTTTGAAGACAACAGCCCTGCCTTGGAGAATTGGCCGAGCCCAAGTTTGAGTGGGAAATACTCCACATTCATATGATAACCACATTGCCTTAGAGCACAAACACTTCTAGAATCTTGCTAAAAAGAATCTGGGGCTCCAGGGAGACAGTGCAGTGCTTGGTTACAAGCACAAGGTGCCGAGTTCAATGTCCAGGGTGCACATGTAAAAGCCCGGCATGGTGGCACATACTTATAATCCTGGAGTGCTGGAGTCAGGTGGATCCCTGGGGTGTGCTGGTTATTCAGCCAACTTATTTCATTAGTTCCAGGCCAGCGAGGGACTCAAGAAGAACAGGTGGATAGCTCCTGGAGAAGGACATCCAAACTTGTTTTTTGACCCTCACACATACAACTATGCATACATGCACCCATATGTGCATGCCCCCAGCACACACACAAGCATGCATACATGCACCCATATGTGCATGCCCCCAGCACACACATACAACTATGTATACATGCACACATATGTGCATGCCTTCCAGCACTCATGTACAGTTTGGGAGCCAAATTAATGCAATGATATTAAAACTGAGGAGTCTTCCAGTAGCCAATGATAGAACAACTCATGCATTCATAAGATGAGGAACTGTAATATATTAAAAGATATAGGTATGTTTAAACCCACACATTCATCATGATCCTAAAACATCACCTTTGAGGATGATGGGGAATTTTTTTTTTTAACATTTTCACAGAAATGTATTGCCATGTAATTCATTCTATAATGATTAGGAAATACAAAGACAGCAAAGTCCAATCATCCACGCAGAGAACTGCTTTCTTGGGATCTGCCTCCTGAGTCCATCCATATGGCCCTATTTTGTCTGAAGTGACAGACCCCTGAGTGCCCACCGGGGTCTAGCCTCTGGCCAGCTGAGCGCAGCTCTGCTCTTATATATAAGCTCATCTCAGGCCACTTTTTGGCTGCAATGCCGAGGCGGTCCCAGTGATGCCCGCTTGACTCCTCTTCTGCTCAGTCCATCTAAGTGTCCTCTGCTGGGCTGGTCCTGACCTGCTGCAACTGCCCTGTACATGATGCTGGCCTGTGGAATTCTCTCCCGAGTAGGACCCTGAAGGGTGGTCCTAGGTTCTCCGGCAGGCATCATGAAAAGGTGCTAGCCATGGCTAGACCGGACTCATTTCTAGTTGCATCATAGCCGAGAGTGGCGGCGCACGCCTTTATTCCAGCACTCGGGAGGCAGAGGCAGGCGGATCTCTGCGTGTTCGAGGCCAGCCTGGGCTACACAGAGAAACTCTGTCTCAAAAAACCATTAAAAAAAAAGTCACATCACAGAAACCTCAGTACAGAGCGTGACAAAGACGGGGAAACCTTCTAAGTCACACCAGCCACACTGCACAGCACTTGCCGCACACATGGGTTTAGGCACACACCGTTTCTCTTAAGGAGACCCTATTTCCCCCAGCAAGGCAGCCCCAGTGTCTCAGTAGATGGCTGAAATGGCCTCTGATGAAGGCAACTCGAGTCTGTGTCCAGGCCTGGTCACTTTTTTTTAAAATTTATTTTATTTTGCTTTTTGAGGCAAGGCTTCTCTGTGTAGCCCTGGCTGTCCTGGAACTTGCTCTGCAAACCAGACTGGCCTTGAACTCAGAAATCTGCCTGCCTCTGCCACACCCAGCTTAGGCCTATTCACTCTTATCCACTTCCATTCACTAAGTGACCTATGACTGATGGGGAATATTTTTTAATAAAAAAAAATTAAAGATTTTTCTGACAAAAATTAAATTATTGTCAAACAGTTATACGAGTGAAACAATATAATACACCTGCCGCTCAATATCAACAATGATCAGTTTGTGGCTGTTCTCATTCTACACTCATACAACAGCCCCCTCTCCACTGTATTATTTTGAATTAAATTGCAGGTGCCGTATTATTTATATAAGAAAGTCATTGTAGATAAAGGAAAGGAATCTCACATTTATCCGGAGGATGTATCAGGGTAGCCAAATAGGTGATGAGGAGACATCTCTCTATAGAACTATTCCAACCCTAAATGAAAAAAGAGATCACTCCTAATGAAATAGCTCCTCTTAGCACCACCAAGGAAACATGTGTGAGATGTCATGAACCTCGGGAGAAAGTGTTCCAGCCACCTTCTCGCATGACAGCAGACCTGAGTCCTCTCAAGTCTCCACGTGTATATACAAGGGAAAAAACGCTGTATTAAATAACAGCACAGGTGTGTGACCAGTGAAATCCAGACTGTGGGAAACTCGGTGGGATTAACAACTTGGCTTCCTCAATGAATACGATTCAACAAAAGGGGAGTTAAGTGAGGGGGGAGGGGGGCGTGCAGGAAGGAGCCTAGAGATTCAAGAGTCAAAGAAACATATGTCAGTTGGGTGAAACAAATTGTAAAATAAAAACAGAAAAGAGTAAGATGGTTGGAGAAATCATTTAAACATCAAGTAGATATTTGATGATATTAAGAAATTAATGTAAATTGTGTGGGTGGGACAATGGTGTTGTGACATTTTTGTTGTGGTTGTTGTAAAGAACCTTCCCTAGGTATGTGGCTTGTGGCTGTAATCCCAGCACTCAGGAGTCTGAGTCAGGAGGCCAGTCTGGGCTACCTAGCAAGATCCTATCTCAAAAAACAAAAACAGAATGAAACTTCTTATTGTAACAGGTACTTTGGACCTCCACTTGCTAAAAAGCACAGACTCTTCCCTTGGGCCTGCGAGGTAACAAAAAGTCGGATAAAACCCTGAAATCTCTGCCTTCATTTTATATCTGTCTCCTTCCCTCAGGACCAGATCCCTGATTAACTCTGCACACAGGTGTGCTAACCATTTAAGGAATGTCTGTCAAAGCCTGGCTGATGATACCTGCCTAGCTGGAGTCTGGTCTCTAGTTCAGGACTCTACTTATAGCACGTTACATTAGAGTGTACTTCTAGAAATACACACTAAAATGTGTTTATGTAGTTTATTGTATTATTTTCTCTACTTTTACTCATTTTTGAAACAAAGGAAGTTACCCTAGAAAGTTGCCCTGGGTTCCTTCCTTTTAGACGATAAGTTTTGAAGCTAAACATGTTTAGAAGGCAAACATGGTGGACGGACCATCTAGATTGAATTTTTCCAGGTACCTGACTCTGCCCCTGAGATGTGTGAGCATCCTGATGATGGGCTCTGATTCTCTGCCTTGTGTTGTCCCTCTGTGGCACCTGGAAAAGATCTGGTCCACTGTATTCCCTTCTCAGTCCTTCCAGAGCACTGGGCTCGATATCAGTAGTGTTGAGCTGCAAAAGCTCCTGATTCTCAATCAGAAGCAATAACATAGGGATAACGTAATCAGGGATGTTGTCAGAATAAAATAACATGATATCTGTGAATCCATCTGTTTTAGTTACTTTTCTAATGCTGTGAAGAGGAACCATGACCAAGGCAACTTATAAAAAAAGAAAGCATTTAACTGGGGACTTTCAGTTCCAGAGGGTTAGAGTCTATGACCATCATAACAGGGTGCATGGCGGCAGACAGACAGGCATGGCGCCGGAGTGGTAGCTGAGAGCCTAGCTCTGACCCACAAGCATGAGGCAGACAGAGAGCTAACTGAGAATAGTGTGGGCTTTTGAAACCTCAAGCCCCCCACCCCACATGACACACCTCCTCCAACAAGGCCACACCTCCTAATCCTTCCCGAACAATTCCACCAACTGGGGATCAAACATTCAAATATATGAACCTATGGGAGCCATTCTCACAAACCTTCACACCATCCTATAAATTAAATAACTAACTCCCAGCAATAATGACTAGGAACTGATACATATTAAGAGTTACACTTAACCATATAAGCTTTACATGCATTATCTCCATTCTTGAAAAATTGTTGGAATCATGTGCTATGATTATTCTCATTTCACAAAATGTGGAAGTTAAGGCCCCTAGGGTAGTCAGTCAGGCTGTGCTCTCTCTCTCTCTCTTCCTCAGTAACTCTTCCCACCCACTCAGACTGTTGCAGACTAGCCTGTGACTTTCAGTGACACCTTAGGACACGTTAGTGCCAAATCTAAAGGCCATCTGGACAGCCATTAGCACCGCCGAGACAGCTATTAGACCAGCTGCTAGCCTTGAGTCCCCTTCCTGTTCTAGTGAGCAGGTGGGAGACGCTGCCATGCTGGTCTCCACCAGGATGTCACGAACATTTTCAGTGGTGCCGTGACCCCTGGAACATTTTCAGTGGTGCCGTGACCCCTGGAACATTTTCAGTGGTGCTGTGACCCCTGGAAACTCTTAACTTCTCCTCTCATAGGCCATGCTTGGCAGGACCAGACAGAGGCTCAAATGGCTGGTGGAACCCAGCCATGGGGCTGTGGGAACAAGAGGATGTGAAGAAAGCATTCTAGCGCAGCTCAGCCACTGCGTGGAAAGCCAGTGTTGTGTGGACAGGCACTTAGGGTCCAGCACACGTGACAGAGAGGCCAGCTCCAACTTCCTGGGCCATGCATTTATATCTAGGCACCCACATACAAGACAATCATGCCTGCCCAAGAAGCCAGACCCTTGGAGAAGGATCTTTGAGCCGTGGACACCAGATACAAAGCCTGTAAAGGACTTGGAGATTTCAAAGATGTTTACCTATTTGAAAGACTTCTCATAGAGAAGAGGTTGGGCATATGTGTTGTGTGTGTTATGTGCATGAGCATGTGTATATGTGATGTGATGGTGGAGGGGGCTCCACAGGGTGTGTGGGGACCAGTGGAACAGAGCTGGGGTGTGTGGAAGGAAGCACCCCTGAGATCCTGCAGCATGCATATGGGAAGGCAGGCCTGGGGTTAAAGGACCTGGCTCCAAACCCTACCCCCCCCCCCCCCCCCCCCCCCCCGCACCTCTCTGTCCATCTGTGAAAGGATGAAATGTGGCCCTTTTGTGGAGAGGTTGTTGTAGGGATCAAATGAGTTAACATATGTCAAATGCTTTGAATGGCCTGGCGGGAGCTACCTAATCAATAAATGTTAGATTAATATCATACACACTGCTGTGAGAAAATGGGAACTTCTATGGTTTAGCATTAGACAAAAATAGCAACATCCAAACTGCACACGCCATGACTCTAATTTGGTTTAATTTTTTTAAAGATTCATTTTTTAAAAAATGTATGTGTATGTGGAGCTGGGGTGGAGATGGAGTGCATGCCACATATGTGCATATGCTCACAGAGGCCAGAAGAGGGCATCAGATCCTCTGGAGCTGGAGTTACACGTGGTTGTGAGCTGGGTGCTGGGAACCACTCAGGTCCTCTGGAAGAACAAATCTGTGAACCACTGAGCCATCCCTCCAGCCCCAGGTTTCTATTCAGTTATCTGTTTTTGAGATGAGTTATCACTATATTGCCTAGGCTGACCCCAAACTCATGGGATCAAGAGATCCTCCTACCTCAGTCTGCAGAATGACTGGAACTGTACATGTGTGCCACTGTGCCCATGTTTTCTAGTTTTTTTTTTCTCAAAATGAACATTACTGTGAAAGAAAATATCCCAAATATCAACAGTAATGATTTCTGGATGATAGGATTAAAGAGACTTAAAGTTTTAGTTTTTAACATTGCATGCTTTCTAGATATATTGTTTCATAAGTGGAAAAAGATATTTAAAGTGATGTCTAGGTAAGCAAGGCCTACTTAAAAATGTCCTGTGATCCTAGTTACTAAAAAGGTTTAAACCATCTGGCACTAAAAATTTTCATCCCATATGGTTAATGGCCAATTGCGCTGCTTAGTTCCAACCATGTTTTGTTTGTTAAAGTAATATATAAAAATGAAGTCTGGGAGGGACTAGGTGATTCTGGCAGCAGTGGTTGCCCTCAGGGGATGGATGGATGGATGGAGGACCAGGTTTGTTTCCATATTCTTTTCTGCATTTTGGAATTTTCTGAACTGTGTCTGTTGCTTTTAAAATGAGGGTGTAGTGTGGTGAGACTAACCAGAAGTAAGAACTAAACTAAAAAGGCAAAGGTGCCGGGCGGTGGTGGCGCACACCTTTAATCCCAGCACTCGGGAGGCAGAGCCAGGCGGATCTCTGTGAGTTCGAGGCCAGCCTGGGCTACCAAGTGAGTTCCAGGAAAGGCGCAAAGCTATGCAGAGAAACCCTGTCTCGAAAAACCAAAAAAAAAAAAAAAAAAAAAAAAAAAAAAAAGGCAAAGGTGGTCAGTCTAGATTAGCCAGAAGCCCCCAGACGCCTGCCAACCCACTTCCACACTCACAGTGCTGTGACCACAGGATAGTGGCAGTCATTTGAAGTGACACTTCTACTTGGCGTCACTGCACAGCTTGGTCAGATGGTGGCTGTGCCGGCCCCCTGCGCTCAGCCCACCCGGGAGCACGGGTTTGGTTTTGCACACATTGAACACCTACTCCCACCCCACCATGTGGCTTCAGGGCCTCACTCTGTGGTCAGCCTATTTTCCACCTGTGTCAGCCGCCAATGGCCTTTCCAGCCGGTCACGCCTACGTCTTTGGGGACCCAGTGATACCTGCCCTCTCCATGCTTAGACCTTTTCCGCTCCATCTCCTGGAATGCCGCCCCTCCCTCAGTCAGTGTCCCTCAGGAAGTCAATCTATCTCTTCTCCCCCTGTGCAAATGTCCACTCTGAACCTGCACCAGATTAACTCAGCGTGGCTGAGTCGTTCGCTTTTTCCTGGTGCCGAGTCTCACCTCTCTCATCTGGATTTCCTGACTGTGGCACTACATCTCCTACTGCTCTCTTGTTGCTAATGTCCCAAGCCAAGACATCTAGTTGGGTGCTGCAGCTATGTTCAGAGTCCAAAGCCAGCTCCCGCTGGATCACTGTCACCCAATGCCCATCTATAAGGTCTGCTGTCTTAGACCCAAGTTGTCAGAAGCCAGGAACTGCAGAGGTGACCACTCAGTGGATGTTCGAATTCAGTAGGGCCACCAGTTAAAATGGACTTGTTGGTGGAACCCTATCAGTAAGACACAGTTTGCTCAGAAGCAAAGGAAACAGCTTCCTCACACTTTGCTGAGAAGAGAGTGAGGCAGCTACAGGCCGGCTGATACAGGCCCCCACCAGACTCCATACAAAGGAAAATTGTCAGGAATGTGAACATTGGATGCTACTTCAAGACCACGTCCTCTTTCCACCTGTTCCCTGATAGCCGAGAGATCCCTTCATGCTCAATCAGCTAAACAGCCAAGGCAGGACCTTATCGAGTTACAGAAGCTCAGCTTGGGAGTTCTTACAGGCAGCTGGAGCAGGTGAACAGCGGCCACTGTGGGGTGTCCTCAATCGGTTTAAAGACAACAAGGGCATTTCAGAAGACAGTTTAAGCAGGACCCTTTAACCTTTCAAGTCTTCAACCCATTCCACATTAAATAAAAATAAAGATACAAGTTCCACCCAGCTATTAAAAAAAAAGAAAGACTTGAGAGCATTTTTATAATTTTGCCGTTGAAATGATCTGGTTATGAGGCGTTCATCTGACCTACGGTTGTCTGTAATTTCTTGGAGTGTGAGTGCAGGGGCATGTGTGCCATGCTCTGTAAGTGCAGGTCTCGGGATAACCTTGGGTATCAATCCTCAGCCTTTACCTTGGATGTTTGTGACTGGCTCTCTGCTGCATACACCGTGCTCTCGGGCTGGCCCGTAAGCTCCTGCGGCCTCCGGTCCTCCTGTATCGGCACAATGGGATTACAGGTGCTGGCACATTGTGCCTGGCTTTTATATGGGTTCTGGGATCCAAACTCAAGTCATCAGGCTTGAGTGGCAAGCGCATTATGCCCGAGCCGTCTCCGCAGTCCGATTTCTTGTACATTCTTGGGCTATGAAAAAACAACTTGTCCATAGCTGGTAAGATTTACGTAAAACTTGAAATCAACAATAAGGCTGGTCGAGAGCATAACTGTAATCCTGTCTTAGGCCTGATTTCTGGTCTATTGGATCTCAACCACTGTCTGCCCGGAGATATTAAAGATAATTGGTATTTAGAGTTAGCGCACACGCCTTAGGAGCACTTTCTATTTAAAGTGTGCAGGTGAAAATGTGCAACAGAAAAAGCCTCTGCTGGAACCATTTTCACTCATTTGCTTTCAAAAGCTTTTTAACTTGGAAGAAATTTGTTTGTCGGGTAAGAGTGAGATTTCAGCAAGCAGACCTAGAATTCTCATTTAGTGAGGTTGAGGTTGAAAGGAAAACTCAGAATAATTGTTCCGATCATTTTGCGTGAAGGGTCTTATTTCTTTTTAGAACTGTAAGCTTCATAACAAGTACAGCGTCCACAAGACAAATAACCGTGAGCACAGGAGCTTAAGAAATTGACAGACATTTGATATTCCAGGTGGATCAAATGGCACCATGATCCCAGCTCCCCTGGGGGAAGGCAACGGAGGCCACATTACACTCCTCACTCTATCCGGTCTTGTGGAGACTGGCCAGGTATTCCTATAGCTTTGTTTACAGGAAACACGGAGGCACAGGGCAGCACACACATGCATACCTGCCTACACGCGCGCGCGCGCGCGCACACACACACACACACACACACACACACACACACCAGGACTCTCCATTGTCATAGATTCTCCTGGGTTTGTTCTGAATTGTGCCTCTGTAGTGCGGGTTAATTGGGCTTCTCTCCTCTCAGAATGCTTCTCCAACACCTTGCCTTGACTATTCCCTTTCCCCTTCTTCTGGTGTCTCTTTCTAGCCCTCACTCGCTCCTGAAGCACAGGTTCTGCAGCTGGGCCAGTCACTGACCCTTAAGACCTAGGAGGAAGGACACTACATTAGAGGAAACCCAGCTGGCACAAAGGAGGCAGCAGCCCCCCGGAGGCTGGGTGGGAATCCAGGCACCCACTAACAGTCACAGGAACACCTTAAGGAATCCATCTGGACTCAGGTCCCACGGCTCTGGGTCTCTTCTCCGAGAGGACCCATGCTTCCCACCAGGGAAGGGAGGAGGATGGGAGGTGATTTCTCTTACATATGGTACCCCCACTCTCCTAGGACAGAGCTAGCCTCAAGGGGAGATACAAAGCTGAGCGGTCCTGCGTCCCACTATTTCCGAGACGTCTAATCCAATCACTACTTCTGCAGCCTGTGCTTCAAGGACCTTAGTACCTTCCTGAGGCCTTTTAGGTCATGCACTGTGGTACCAATAACGACGATCAGGGTCCCTCTCAGGGACCCAAAAAGTATCTGCTCTTTCCTTCCTATTTTCTCACCAACCTTACATACCCTTATGGCCTTTAGAAAACTCATGCTAGTCCTTCCCATGAGGAAGCTGGTATTTATTACTGCCTTGCGTTCCCAGTTCTGGTCATAAACATTTGTCTGTGCATCCTCAGAGCTTGCTTAGAGAGGTGGACCTTGTCCTCATCCATACTGAGGAGAAACTGAGGTTTGGAGCAACTAAGTCACTTGCTCAAGATCACATAGCTAGAAGACAGAGACCTGTCCAAAGAGCGGCAAGGTCCACGTCCCCCAAAGAACAGCAGAAAGCGTGACGGTCAGTCTCTTGATGGCACAAAGTATTGTTTGTACGACCCACAATATTCTGTGCGACACTCCTTTTAAAATCACATTCTAAAAATGTATTTATGGGTGGGGTCGTGAGCATCCTCAGCACACGTGCGGCAGCCAGAAGACACTATGTGGGTCCTGAGGACCGGACGCAAGGTCATCAGGCTCGGCAGCTTACCCACTGAATGATCTCGTCAGCCTGCAGCAAGGGTCTTTAGCTCTGAATCTGAGGCACACACTGAGGCCAAGAAGAGGGGCTGTCCTCTCTCCCTTCCCTCCCCCCCCCCCCCCCCCCCCCCCCCCGCCCCAGAATTCCTTCAGCCGTTTCCTGAGAAACAGAAGAAGTGGTGGCCACCAGGGCTGGCCACAGTGACAGTGAGCCACTTTCTGACAGGGGCTGCCGAGAGCAAGCAGCCCATGGCTCTGCCTCAGTGCCACCTCTGTGAGGAGCCAGAGCGTTGAGCTAGGCTGGTGCTGGAAGGGCTGGAAGGGCTGGGAAACTGGTGGGTGTAGCCTTCCCAGACATCCTTCTTGGCATCAACACAGGCAGGGACCACCTACCCCTTCTGATTCTTCCTTTCATTGGAAGCAGCTTGGACTTTTAGAGACTGATTGTTTCACCTTGGAAGAGCTGACACCTGTCTACCTTCCCCCCACCTCCCCCACCCCACTCCCACCCCTGCTGCTTGGGGGGGGTGGGGTGCGGGGCGCTACTCGCAGCTAAGCTGGCTGCTTCCAGCTCAATTTTGAGGACAGCAGGGCTTCTCCTGACTCCCTGAGAGGTCCTTCTGCATCCCTTGGCCCTTGATCAGAGCCCAGGATGAAGGTTCTAGGGGATAAGAACTTGCTGGGAGCCTCTAGTTCAAACATTTCAAAAGCCACAGGCCACAGTCAGTGGCCCTTGTCACTTTATGAAAACTGAAGCGGCAAGTCTTTGGCTGCCGAAGGGGTGATGTCCCTGCCCGAGCTCCCGGGGCACATGCAGATGACCCACAGTAGTGGTCAAGGACCCAAAGGCGGTGCAGGGGGGAGCTGCCACCCCTCCCCCACAGAACAGGTGGGTGTTAACACCTATTAGAAAGATTTGGAGTTTTAAAAGGATGCCAGAGACAGGTGGTGGTAGCACATGCCTTTAATCCCAGCACTTGGGAGGCATAGACAAGCGGGTCTCGGTGAGTTCAAGGCCAGTCTGGTCTACAGAGAGAGTTCCAAGACAGGCAGGGCTACACAGAGAAACCCTGTCTCGAAAAACAGCAATAACAAACAAAAAAAATAAACAAAAAGGATACCAGAAAAAATAAAAAGGTTTAGACTATCAGTCTCAGCCTTCTAGACGAGACCAGGTGGAATGGACTTGGGCGCATCTCAGAGGCCACCACTCTTCCAGGCTTTGTCCCAGTGTCCTTAAGTTGGTGGAACCTGAATGTCAGGTGTTTGAGCAACCCAGAAAATAAGATCTGTAACCCAAGCTTTCCCTGTAAATGACAAGCAGGAGAGTCCCAGCCTTGATGGGAAGAGGAAGGAGCTGGGCTCCTTACACTCGGTCTCAATCACTCTCGCCTTGGGTCTTTTCTGCTGTGTGCGCACCCATCTAAGACGCTGAGGAGGAAGAGCACCCTCCCATCCCAGGGCAGATAGCTGTGGCCTGTCTCCACTCTGTCTGGGTGCTGCATGGGCTGAGTGCTCGGTCACCAATGCTTGCCACTCACCATGGCTGAAGGAGAAAGACCAAGTGGGCAGGCAGAGGTTGGTTCTGGAAGAAGATCCAGGAAATGGCTTGTCCCGGTCCCCTGCTCCCCTGACCACCCGTGAGCTCTGTGTCGGCAGCTGGCCGGCACCCTGGGGACGGTCTCTGCCTGCCATGGCTTGCTTACAAGGTGGTTGGAGCAGTGAGGTAGGACAGACAAAGAGGCTGGAGTTCCGGGACCCCTCTTAACAGTCCTAGCCCCAGCCCCAAATCCCACGAGGCCCTTCTTAGCAGGCATGGTCATCTTCAATCCTTCCCACAAGAACATGGGTGTAACCCCACTTCCTCCTAGTTGAACTCCAGAGAAGGCAGAGGGATGAAGACGAGGCTGGCAAGCAGCTGAGCGTGGGTCCCACAGGATCAATCCGGTTATAACCAGGACGACTGGAAGGCTGGAGAGGACTAGTAGTCCCCTGAGTCACCTTCTAGAAGCATCCTTCCATGTCACGCTGCTGTCTACACTGCCCCCTCTGACCCAGGCATGCTCTGAGGGGCTGAGGCCCTCAGCTCTCCTCCCAAGACACAGCAAGAGCAGAGGCGTGGGCAGGGTAAAGCGAGCCGCTTGGAAGAGCCGGTGGAGGAGACATGTTCCAATCACAGTCCAAGAAACTCTAGGTTCCTACATCGGTGCCCTCAGTTTTCAAATAAGAAATCAAATTCAAACATGGGAGATACAAAGCACCCTGCTTGCTGCAGGTGCAGGGAAGGGGCTGTGGGACTCAGTCAAGTCACTTCACATCCCCAGCACAGCAGGGATAGGGCAGCTCAAAGGTTGCCCCGAGGAGCAGCTCAGGCTGCTTGTGGGAAAATACAGCAAAGTGAAAACTAAACATTAAATGAATGAAGATGGCCTAGGTGTCCTCAGGTCCTACCCCCACCCCTCTGGCCAGTGCCCTGATGGAGCCCAGCAGCCAGCGTGTGAGGTATCAGGCACCCGGATGACGGAGTCCAGCGGCCATCCGTGAGATGTGTCAGGCACCCGATGGAGCCCAGCAGCCAGCGTGTGAGGTATCAGGCACCCGGATGACGGAGCCCAGTGGCCATCCGTGAGATGTGTCAGGCACCCGATGGAGTCCAGCAGCCAGCGTGTGAGGTATCAGGCGTGCCACCAATGGCACGCAGATCACTTTCCCACGCTAGAAGCTCGTCTCTGCCACCACATCCTTTCTTGTCTGGCTTGCTGCTCAGAGGGTCTGCACAGCGACACCCCCACACCCCCTCATGAGAGCTCTCCGATGCTAACCCTGACCGCTGGGATCCCCCTCTTCTTTGTGTGAACAGAGGAAGGCAGTGCCGTGGGGAGAAGACCAGGCCGGTCAGAGGCCCTTCCTCTGGGTGGGTGCTCCTCAGCCACTCTGTGACCCCAGACCTGCTGCCCTTGCCCAGGGGAGCAAACTAATTGGCTCTGCTTGGAGGTTCTGACCCACGGGATCCCTGATCTCCCTCTGTGAGGCGGGTCTGGCACACTGTCCGACCTTCCATTGCCATGATGGAGTCACGGCAAGAGAGCATGGCTTGGAATGAGCACCTGACTAGGTGTTAGAAAAGGTGGAGTCCGAGCCAGGTGGTGCACGCCTTTAATCCCAGCACTCGGGAGGTAGATCTCTGTGAGTTCAAGGCTAGCCTGGGCTACAGAGTGAGTTCCAGGAAAGGTGCAAAGCTACACAGAGAAACCCTGTCTCAAAAAACCAAAAGAAAAAAAAAAAAAAAGAAAAAAGAAAAGGTGGAGTCCTCATCCCATAATAGTAATCTTTGCTTTGTTCTCTTATGGAGCTCACTCACTCTTCTAGTGCCTCAGTTTCCTGATGCGTCAGGGGGAAGTGACAGTCACAATCTCCGTGGAGTACAAATGACATCATAATGAGAACCCCTTATAAAATGGCCATCAGAATATAGCTATCAGAGATTATCATCATACACTGTAAAAAACCATTAAGCATGATTGACAGGAGGAGTTAGAGAGAAGTTACTCAGAGACCCTTGTTGAAGTACAGTAAGAGTGACTGTCCCCCGGGCCACCTAGATAGAGAAAGAATCACTTCAGCGGGATGCTCAGTGGGAGAGGGCAGCGGGGCTCAGCTTGAACACAGCATGGGAAAGTGGGCATCTGTAGCCAAACATCAGGTGGGGGCCAGTGGATGGAAAACTGCTAACATATATTAGCAGTGAGGGAGATTCTGGCTCAACTGATGTCACAGGACCCCAGCTGAGGACAAACTGCAGAATGAGGCATCCCTGCCGGACAGTGGAAGACAGGACTCATCGGATTCTGAGAAACCAGGGGTGACCAGGTGTCAGGTGGGAGTTTCGTGCTGAACTGACTTAGCAAGAATCTCAGTGTTTTATGAAGCACACATGGACCTAGAAGGGGTGTCCAAAGCTTGACTAAAGCTGCTCAAGCAGAGACGGTCAACTGACATAATGGCAATTCTTACATGTTTTGGAAAAAAGAAAAACCAAAAGACCTGTGCTAGAGCAAACCAACCATCTCTGTGTGTGCTCGGCTGTTGTCGATACCACAAAGACAACCACGTCCTTACAGTTCCACAGCAGTGGCCGCTCAAGGAAGCCAGGGTCACTGAGCACAGGGGAGGTTTCTGGGGGTGGGGGTGGGGCTGACTTCTGTGTTGGGGATCAGCTTCTTCTGCCCGGGGAAGGACAACTGCTTCCCAACCATTTCATCAGCCTACATCTCATGGCGAGGCGGCTGGCAAGGCAGGGCTGAGCCACAGGCTGTATTCATGAGGTTTTAATTCCTGACGCCAGCCGACAAAAGGCTAGTAAAATCTGGGCCAGGATTTTCCCAAGAGGGATGTGTCACCATGGACTAAAAATGAAACAGAAAGGAGAGCTTTTGGAAGAATTTCTCCCTCGTCCTCGGTGCTTTTATGTTGACAGTTGAAAATAACATGTGGCGGTAAATTAGTGCTCCCAGAGCAGGAATAAAAGTACTTTCACGTCCCTTTCTTTGAAAATATTTATTCAAATAGGATGAAATGTTATGGGGGCTTTGTGTCTAGAAACAGGGTTAATTAAAGATTTCCTGCCGGCTTTGTGAGGAGGTGACGGGCCACTGAGATGCCCCGTCTATTTAGTCCGCTCTGTTCGCTTTTCTTTCTATTCATCCACTGGGTGGTGAAATGCCGTGGAAACTTGACTCTCTGCAGGGATGTAAGGGAAAGTGCTGTCATCCCCCTACATGCTGTGTTTACCAAGAAAAATAGGGTGTCGGAGAGGAGGACCCACACCCAGAGTAGCTCAGCCCCGGACCTGGGTCCCCTTGGTGGAGGTCTGTAAAATGTGATGTGGCTGGCGTGCAGAGGAGAGGCTCAGGGCTCCTGGGCAGGGGTTTTCAAAGGAAAAGACCGCCTGGCCCGCCGCTGTGTGCAGCCTCCTGAAACAAAGGCCCAGGGCAGCCCCTCCTGAGCTCAGCCTCCCCGTTCTCAGAGGCAGTCTCCCTGACATCAAAGGGCCGGGACGCAGTTGCTCCTTCAAAAGCAGATTTAAAAAACGCGTGTGAAACCCAAGACTGAATGCCACCCACTTTGGCCTCTGCCCCAGCCCTACAGAGGCACAGGGGCACGAGTGGGGGAGGGGCGATTGACCCCTAAACGGGGTCGGCCTCGGGAGGCAGAAGGCCTCTCCTGCTGTGGAAGCAGTTGGTGTCCCCAGGCAAGGTGTACAGGACCCATGACTGAGAGCTGAGCTGCATCCTTCTGCAGTTAGAAAGCTGGCCTCAGAGCCTGGCACCCTCCGCGCGCCATCTTGATCCACTTTAACTTTTCTCTCCAATTCTGGACACTCTGCTTTCCTCCCTCCCCCCCTATGAGCATTGTCTCCGAAGGACCACATGTGTCAGTATTATATTTTGACATACATTAAAATTATTAGCTTGTTAAAATAGCATGCCACATTTAAAGTAGCACGCGTTTGCCCGTCCTTCCTTTTGATAGGCTCTCACTGTGTAGCCCTGGCTAGTTACAGTTCACTATATAGACCGGGATGGCCTTGAACTCATAGAACTCCTGAGTGCTGACGTTAAAGAAATCTTCATTTTGGGTGTTTCTGTCCCTTCAAAATTCAAATCACGTCACCCCGGTGAGAATGGCTACGATGGAAAATCAGAAGTGTTGGCGAGGACGTGGAGAAATCGCAGTGTCGGTCGGACCCTATTGGTGGGAATGTCAAGTGACGGAGTCGCCGTGGAAGACAGCTCCGTGGCTCTCGCACAAAGCACACGCTCAACGATGACACGATCCAGCAATCCCACTTCTAAGTACATATCTAAAAAGCACGGAAAACAGACTCTCCAAGGGGCCTCAGGATGGCCACGCTCAGAGCACTCTACTCGCAGTACTGGGAGGAAACAACCTAGGTGTCACCACTCCGTGCATGGCCAAGCAAGATGGGGTCCATACACACAATTGGAACGCTAGCCAGGCTTTCAAACGCTGTCCGATCCTGTTTATATGAGGTACACAGAGAAGTCAAAAACCATGGAGACGGAAAGGATGGTGGTTGCAGGGGTGGTGGCTGGTGGGAGGGGACTGGGAGCTGGAGGTTAGTGGGTATTTGGTTTCAGTTTTACAAGATGAAAAGACGCTAGAGATAGACGGTTGCTCAACAAGACGAGCGAACTTAATATCACTGAACTGCACGCCCCAAAATGGCTAAAGTGGTCAATTTTATGTTGTTTGTATTTTACCCTGAGGGAAAATATTAGAAGCGCATGTCGTTGTCTTAGGCACCAAATAACATAATAAATCAGTATTCTAAGATGCCCGTGGTTCACTTGTGGGGGGACTAAGAGAAGCAGAGGAGGTAGGAGTCGGTGATGGGCTTCCCCCCTGCAGCACCAAGCATAATAGGTACCCACAAATCTCTCTCATTCTCCCACTGTCTGTTAGCAACTTCTGCAGGTCCAACAGACAGTTTCTACCGCTTTCAAGCTAAAGGTTGGTGCCAACTGGTACATTTCAGAAGCTCACGTGTTCACGAAGGGGTGGGGATGGAAGAAAGAAAGAAAACAGCAGATGGGTGAACTTGCCAGCTTCTGAGGAGCAGGGAGGGGGCTTTTCCTTTCGTCTTCAGCTTCACTTAACCAAACCTCCTCAGGAGCCGGAGTTAGCCCCAGCTGGGGAGACCTTTCCCCAACCTCCTTCCTGAACGGGCAATTGGCCCCTGGCAGGAGGTGGGTAGCCACTGAGATCCCGCTCACAGGGATCCTTTGTGGGTATAGGGGAGAGAGGCAGAACCCGTGCCTGCTTTGTCCCAGGACACCAGGGTGGTGGTAAACTCAGAAAAGCGGGTCCTAGAGTGTGCAAGGGTGCTCCGGAGTCCCCTGGGGACAGCGAAGCAGGCAGGGCCATGGGAGAGGAGCAGAGTACCTTTTGGAGTGAATACTACTGTTCTTCTTCCTAGCAGGTGGGAAGTATCTCCTGGTGTTCCCCATGCCCCACAAGCCCCACAGTTCCTCCGTTCTCCTTTCTCTCCATCTCCTGACTTCCTCCATCTGCCCACTTTCTGTTTCATAGGCACAGCCTACCAGGATCAGCTGTTCATCCAGCCTGGCACCTTCCCTGCTCCAAGCAGGAGACCAGAGCTAGCACTGAGCCTGTGGGGCGGTGGGATTGTGACCATTTTACAGAGGCTTAGCATAAGGTAGCTTGTCCAGGTTTGTACACATTTGCAAATGCCAGAGCAAGAGCTTGGATTTGAACCTTGATAGTCTAGCTTCAGAACCCAGGTGCATGACTAAGTTACTTTGCGGGATTTGTTTTTGTTTGTTTTGTTTTGCAAAAATTCCTCTTTCCCCCGCTCATTCCCCTTCCATAACTTCTTCCTATCATCCTATTCTGATGTTCGACCATGTTGGCAGGAGATTGGATTTGCAAGCATGCCTGGGCATGGGGCAGATGGCAACGGATGGGCAGAGAAGAGAGCTACCAGCATTTGGCTCTGACAACATTAATGTAGAGATCCATATTTCCAGATTTATTTCTTGTCTTCTTTTCCAGAGGGATCTGACTGACCATCTCTACCCAAAGCTCCCATGACACTGAGACTTTAGCAATATCAGCAGCATCAAATGATGTGCTCACAGCCCCACCCAAACAGACCTCATAATCCCAAGATTCTTCCTGTTCTGGAGTCTTCTCCATAGGTAAAGCTCTGCTAGGCTTTCCTATGTAGAATCAGCAGATCCAGAAGGCACCTAGCACACCCTCACCCCTAGACTCAGACAACATCCTCATGAGTGCACATAGTTTTACATGTTTGCACTGTCGGCAGGAGCAGCCCTGGGAAACTGATCCTTCTCCCTGGCCTTGGAAATAGGGGCCAGGACTGTAATAGATCATCACCAGCAGCAGCAGCAGCAGCAGCAGCAGGGGTGACTTGTGAAAGATGGGTGGGTGGGATGGATGGGACTAGCCAGCAAAACCTGATTAATAACTCTCTCTGTGGTAGCTACAACCAGGTGGAATTTTCAGGGCCAGTTCAGCAAGATGCTGGCAAGGATCTCTTTCACATTTTCTGAAAGGGCTCAAACAGCTGGGAGGCTGGATTGTTCTAGAGAACTCTGTTGAGTTGGTGGTGGATTTTGAATCAAAAATACAGTGGCCCCTCTATACTGGAATGAGTAAGACCTTGGAAGAAATAACTGAGCTGCGGTTTTCTCACCTGTACAAGAGGTGGAGGATTCTGTAGCCCAGAAACTACCTGAGGCTGTCGTGAGGGACCAGTGAAGGACTGGGTGGGGGTATGGACTGGGTGGGGGTACTAGCTACTGAACAGCACCATTCAGCTGCCCTGTGGTCATGTATGTCTCTCTGATTTATTTTGCCCTTGGGTCCTCTACCACTCACATCTCTGAGTTGTTATGTGGGTCACAAATGATCACAGACCCGTGTTTCCAGGAGACCGGGAACTTTGTTCTTTTATCTCTCCTGTAAGACCTGGATTTGGAGGAGCATTAAGTAAAATAACAGAAGCTCTCATCAAAAACTGAACCCGGGAGATGACTCGGCCGCTAAAGTGCCTGGCCGGCATAATAACCTGAGAACACCAGAACCCATGTAAAAAGGCCATGTGTGGTAGTGTGTTGTGCATCATCGACCTCGGCACGGGAGAGGCAGAGGCAAGGGGATCCCTGAGAGTGACAGCCAGCCAGCCTAGCAGGCTCAGAGAGCTCCAGGTTCAGAAAGAACCCGAGTCTTAAATAAGGAGGAGAGAAATTGAGATTGACGCCCAACATTGACCTTTGGCCTGCACATGCCCAAATGTGCGCTCACACACACATATACAAACATTACCACCAAGTAGTGATTACATCAGATCATGACTCACTGGCTTTTAGAGCCAGGTTTAGAGACCAGTTCCAGGCCCTTATTCTGCAGCAGGGAAATCAGTGTGTCCGAATGACTTGTCCTGTTACGGTTCTTGTGTCCCAGGGAGGGAGAGTGGTGAGCCCTCCATTTAGATGCTTCTGGAAGTAGAACTGTGGAAAGGGGTGGCTGGTGGCCTCCGAGGCCACCTGGAAGATTTCAGTGGACTTTTTATTCGGTTGGAGAGGAATTGTCCAGTTCAAATGTAGGAGAAAGCTTCTAGCAGCAACACAGGACTGGTTTAGAGACTTTGGACAGCATTGTCCAGGGCTTACATCCTGACTGGGTACTTACTAGGTTTGGCTACATTGTCTATCTTCTATGAGCCTCAGTTTCCTCCCCTGTAAATGTCAATATCATGGGATTTGCCTTCAGGATTTTTTAAAGGAGTAAATGTGGTGGCAGATGGTGTGTCCAGTGAGCAGCTGGCACCAGTAACTGCTCATTACATGATGTGGAGTATCCGCCATGCTGTTGGGATGGAGGAGAGAGCTTGCTCTCGGTCTCATCCACACCACCATACAGTGTGGGCAGATTGGAGCTCAGTGAATATGTACTGAGCAAACGCCACTGAGTACATGGCCAGTCTGCCATGGGACGTTGCTTCAGAAATCCCTGTGGAAACAAGATCTGAGGGCGTTCTAGTCCCTTTCAAAAATGGCAAGGTGCTTGCATATAACCTACAAATACCTTCCCGCTCACCTGGCTGTCTTTAGATGACTGGTAACATCTAGTATGACTGTGTTGTCTAATGTTCTTTAGGAAACAATGACATTTCTCTTCAAACAACAACAACAACAACAAAAGTACATTTTAAGACAGACAACACCACCACAGGCCTGACTCAAACAGCGGACGCCAGAGGGAACCTGAAGACTTGTGAAACTGTGGGAAGAAGCTGTGGCAAGCTGGCTCACACATCACCCCATTTGCATGGATTCTGTGCAGTGTTCCATGTGCAATGGGTCACGTTTGGCTTTTTGAAATGTTCTCTAATTAAAAAAATAGCTTTGAATTTGGTTGATTGCGCGGAAGCACCACCCGCAAGTACAAAGAGCTGACTGCATTTACTCCGGAGATATTTTATTTTTTGGTGGTGCTGGGAATCAAACCCAGAGCCTTGGGCACGCGCTACCACGGAGCCACAAGCTCAGCCCACAGCCACGTCCTTCTGTCTTTCCCTCTCTGTGTAAAGTGCTTGAACAGGCCTGCCACAACATAAAATCATGTTTCCTGGCCCCGGGTATCGGCGTCCATCTCACGTAGCGTCACGTGTTTTCAATCCTGTGGAAAACTGCCACTCTCCAGGCTCCCCGGCTGAGTTCGGAACCTCTGAGCCTGCCTTCTCCAGGCCTCCCCCACATTCTGCCCGTCTCTCGGCAGCTCTCGGAGCTCGGGACATAGGCTGTCTCTGCACGGCAGCCCTCTGCCTTCTCCCACACAGACCGGTTCACCCAGGAACTTCCTTCCCAACTCTGTTCTGACGCCACCAGCAGATGAATCCCTGCACACCCCCTACTGACGCCTGCCACTTTCCTTGTCCCCACCCCACCCCGTCTTATCTCTCTTCTTAGCATTTATCACTATTTGTTTTTACATATTTACTTACTCATCCTGTTTTATTGCCTGTCTCTGTCTTCAAAATATTAGCTCTGTAGGGTTTTGGATCTGTTGTTTTATTTTATTTTGTTTGTGATTGTTTATAAAGTCCCTCTGGCCTTATACATACTTGACAAGTATTTGTTGAATTAGTGAATGTATGAATAATATTAATGGTTGTTCTTGTTTGTGTGCATGGTTTGAGTGGCAGGCATTGTGGGATAAAGCGGAGTAAGCTGTGTCTTGGATTACTCATCACAGCAGCGTTCTCGGGAGACTGGATCTGCACCTTGGGGCGAGGCCATTGAGCGACAGTTCAGTTGGAAGAGAGGTAGGACTAGACACTGTGGAGGTAACTTCAGTTTTCTGACTCCAGGAGGCCTCCCAGTTGGCCTGGGGTCACACCTGAATCCTGAGAGCCCTGCATCTCCTCTGATCCCAGAGGTAATACTTGTGCATGCCTCGGTACAGGGCTGCTCAAATCAACAGCTTGCCACTGAGTCCAGAAACCACGAGGCTTTGCTTCTCACTCTGACCATGGAGCTTGCTCCAGCCTGTGGAGGGCCTGGCTCTGCAGCAGGGACTAGAAAGAAGGAACCTGGTAGGAACAACTGAGTCTCGGGTGGGCTGGACTAAGAAAGATATTGGCAGAGCCGACTGGTAAGTAAGGTCTTCTGGGTAGAGCAGAAAGTGGGCAGGGACTGGGAAGGAAAAAGTCCGACCAAGCACATTATCATGCAAGGCTAGAAGTCTAAATGGTGTTTGAGGTTGGGCAGCAGGTTCTAAGTGCCCATCTGCTCTCTCAGGGGACAGTAGCAAGCCAGGTGTGTGACGTACCCATGTCACACACTGAGAGAGAGATGCCTGAAGTTCAGAAAACTTCACAAAGGAAGCATGTGGCACAAAGTTGGGGCCCCGCAGAGCTACCAGAGGCGGCCAGGAGAGTGACACCCGGACTCTCTACCGCCAGGCACGCATTCCAAGGCGATAATCACACAGCGGCAGCGGCTGCATTCACAGGAATGTGGGGAGTGTCTGCAGTGACATTATTCACAATGTGTCAAAATTTGAAGCCATCTAAATGTCCGGTAGGCAGAGGTAAAATAAATTACAGCCCTCTACAGGGACTAAGACTGAAGAAGACGGGATGTCTGTGATTTACTGTTTAGTCGAAAGAACAGTTACAACGTTAAATGCATGTACCTCCTCCCCGCCCAGGAAAATAGCAACCAGACTCAGGAGTTGTGGTGTCTATTTTTTTTTTAAAGAGTAGTTTTTGTTCTTTCTTTTTTTCTCTTCTTTCTATATTTTCCAAGCTTCCTGTACTAAGTATGCTTTGACCTCACAAAATATTATAAATCATATCTCTTAAAGTGTGTATGTTCGGGTTCCAAATGCAGAAAATGAAGCCTATTCAATTATAATTGGGATGCAGTGGAGGTGCTGACTTCCAGATCGATTCCCTGTGCTTAATTCTCATTTCCTTTATGGTTCCAAGGCAAGGGAGACTTTTAGGGGCATCCATGAATAAACGCGGACATAAAGATTGCAAATGTAGTTGGCGTTTGGTATGAAAACACAATAGTTAAGAGGTAAATCAGAAGGACGGCCCGGCCCAGCAGGGCACCAGGCTCAGAGCACACCTAGAATGGTAAAGTCCCACCAGGAACAAGCAGTACTCTCCATGTCAGGGGCAGCCAACCCCAGATGCAACCTCAAGCCTGCCTGCCGGCCGCATGCCTGGCTCAGCTTGGCCAGGCTGCCACTTTCCTCCCCAGGGCCACTGAAATAGAGGTAAGACCAAGGATATTCAAGGTTCTTGATGGAGCACAGATTCCATGATGGAGAAGTGGGAGAAGAGAGGGTATTCAAAAAAAAAAATGTCTGCCTCATGCCTTTGCTTCCGGCCTTGCTGACCAGATCGTTGGCTGAAGTTTGGGCGCTTTCTCCCTGGTTCTTCACATTGACCCTACTGTCACAAGCTATGGATGCTGGTGGCTTCTTCTTGGGTACCCGGGGCTGTGGTAGCCTTCTGTAACCCCTCCTGTCCTCTGGCCTCTCCTCTCCTCTCTCTCTCTTACGGAGCCAGGAGCTCCTGCTCACTGCTGGCAGCCCACACTGCAGGGTCTGCTTGTTTTTCCACATTTGGGTCCAGATGATTGTTGGCCAAAGCCAACAATGCCTTGACTTTCTACCCAAACTCACATCTTTCTAACCTTCCGTCCTGGAAAACTCAGGTCCCCCAGGAGCCAGAGAAGTAGAGGCAGGGAGGGGAAAGCCAGGTGGAGATGGCTTCCTGCAAGCCGAAAGGAAGAATGTAATTCAGAGACTGACAGAAAATCTGGAGATCGGCCACAGACAGACAGACAGACAGAGCCACCGGAATCACCATTGATATTTCCAGTGTGCCATCTGGCCCTTCTACTTACCCAGTCACTAGTCATTCATCCCTTTTCAATTCATAGTACTAGAACACGTTTATTATAGCACTACCGTGTGCCTATTCCCACCTGGGCTCTGTATATGCAATATCTTTAATCCTGCCAGCAATGCCTCAAGGTAGGCAAGGTTAATTAAGAAGATTGTTTCAAAGAGGCCAAGGAACTGACCCGAGGTCGCATAACTAGCCGTGATAAATGCAGAATTTTAATATGGATCATAAATCTATTATCTTTTCACTCCCGCGAAAACTGACCTCCCTCAACCCCATCACATTGTCAGAAACGCAGATGAAAGACAGAAGGAACCGCCGGCCGGCCGGGGGGGCACCTGAAGTCAAGTGGTTGCCCGGCTTTGGTTGATGGCTGTCCTTGACAGAACCACTTCAAAAATCAATGCTCACATGCATGTGACACCTCCAAAATCATCATTTCAATGCATGCTGGGAAAATGCTTAGTACCGGATCAGTGGCAGCCTCTTGGGCCATTTGATGACCAGATACACTGAGAATTGCCTGTCATGGGCTAATCATCACTGAGCAACTGAACCAAAGTCACATTCCCTCTCACTGATTCTCAGCCCCCAGGGGACATTCTGTGACATCCAAAGGCACTTAAGCTTGTCACAGCTTGGAAGTGCTACTGGGCATCTAATGAGTGGAGGTCAGAGGTGCCAGCAAACATTCCACAGCTCAGGGGACAGGCCTCAACAAAAGATTATTTAGGTCAAAATATCAACAGAGCTCAGGCTGAGGTACCCTGTTTCCAGCATTCAGTGGAGAGGGACTTGATTCAGCCAGAGACGGACCAAATACAAAAGTGATTCTTGTCCTCAGAAAGGCACAGGGCTACGTTGTTCAGACTTAGCCATGGCTGAAGTGTCCACATCCTGTTAGGCTAGGCTGTGGCCCTTACGTAGTTTTTCCAGCTCACCTTGTTCAAGAGTGGCCTATGGAATTTACATAATGTTTCTTTGGGTTAAAACCAGGACTGGAAAATGTAACCTCTAAGAGGAAACAAACAGAAAATGAGAGATCTGTGTAATAATGGAAGCTGAGGCGTAAGGTTTAGGTTTCCTATAAAGCTACTCGCCCTGTCCCTGCCATGTCCCGCCTCTCCAGGCCAGCAATAGATCCTAAATGGCCCTATGCAAGTGTGTGGAGAGAGAGAGAGAGAGAGAGAGAGAGAGAGAGAGAGAGAGAGAGAGAGAGAGAGAGAGAGAGAGAAAGAGAGAGAGAGAGCACTTGGGATTCACATCCGGACTTCACTCAGCACTGTCTGGAGTGTCTTATCTTCTTTAATCTTGTCTCTCCATTAGTGAAAGCTAGCTAGCCATGGCCCCACATCTTACAGGCTGTGGACTGTTCATGAAGAATGTCCCATAACAGTCCCCCACATAACTCAGATGTGTTCTGAGTACTCACCTGATAATGCTTTTACACACAGTGTTCCCCTCCGTGAGGTGGGGGGGTGGCGGAGTGGGGTCTTTATTGGATTTCTTCCCATTACCTCTGTGTATGTGAAGCTTCTCTTGGGTGAGATCCTCTTTCTTATGCTACACTGGAGAAATATTCTCTTATATTATGAAAGAGAACCATTGAACTCGATTTACTTTACTCACAACCCAAGGAGGTGATTGCTTCCAAGAGGATAATATACCCCATTAAGAGGAGAATGCCTAGGACAAGGAGGCAGACCACAGCATGTACCTTTCCATTTTCCAAGCGGGAAAATCCTGAGATTAACCAATACCTTGGTGTCTGACAGTACTTTATGCAGTTTCACCCAGACTAAATTTGCTTTTTAATTCCAGTCCGGTTTTCATCTTTTCTGGATTTTTTTACACTCAAAATCAAAACACCGTCAAAGATTATGTAGAAGGTTGAAATAAAATACGTCATCCTTTGACTGACATCGGAGTTTCTGGTATGAATTAGAGAGGTGGCCTGTATACCACATATGTGCTGTTTATTAAGTTTCATCTGATGATAGACAGCTATCATAGCACACATGATTTTTCATAATTGCGCCCCCCCCCAATTATGTGGAGCACACTATTTTGAAGGTAAGTGAGCTGTGTATTGTGATGTGCTATGAGTTCCCGAGAATAGAAAGTCCTATGAGTAAACTCTCCATGAACACAGCAAGACTGAGAACAATAACAAAAGCTTTTATCTCCGGGGCCAGTGGAATCACATTTGATTTTCCATTTCACTTCAGCAAGACAGCGATCTGCCTGGAGGAGGCTCCCCCCAACAAATGTATACCGTTTTCACTTTAAGCTTGGGCCTTGTGCTCTCTGCTTGGGGAGGCAAACCATCCAGTCCAGCTGTGTGGCTGCCTGGGGGTGGTCCTTGCCAGGTGTCTACCTGGTGCTGTGTGATGGGAACACTCGGAGGTGGGCTTACCGGAGGGGCTACCTCCTAAGCAAAGATGGCAAGCCAAGAGGTGGAGGCAGACGTGGACCCAGGTATCTGTCCTCTGTTCCCACTGTCCTCCACCAGGGATGTGCGAAGGATGACCCACAAGCCAAAGAGTATAGGCAGCTGCCTGGTTTTGCAATAAAGTTTTATTGGCATATCTCCTGCTCGTTGGTTTGCATATTTATGTGGCTGCTTTTGTGCTATAGTGATAGTGTTAAGTAATCGGGGAAAAGCTCATATGGACCATAAATCCTACAATATTTAGGTAGTACCTGTCCTTTGGCCTAAGCACTAGGTTATATTTTGAGAACATCCAAAGATTGACTTTAGGCGTATAGAGAATAGAGAGAAATAAAACACCAGGGTCTTTGTTCACCGGTCTTTCTGTTGGCAAAGCAAAATATAACTACCTGGAAAGCTAATGAGTGATACCACAGTTACATGATGACGTGAGTCTGCCCTCAGTTCTAACACAGTATGGCTGTCCCTTATGAGCCGGCACGTACTCAATGCATGTGCTGGCCGCCAAACTCAGCACTTTTTGTTTGTTTGTTTTGTTTTTCGAGACAGGGTTTCTCTGTGTAGCTTTGGTGCCTGTCCTGGATCTCGCTCTGTAGCCCAGGCTGGCCTCGAACCCACGGAGCTCGCTGGGACTAAAGTTGCGTGCGCCACCGCCGCCTGGCTTCAAACTCAACACTTCTCATGCATGGTAAAGTTAGACCTTTGAGTGGATACTAGAGAGCTGTTAGCAGACAAGGAGCTCCAGATCTACAGAGCGCCTGAGGATACCCAGCTGAGAAGTACAGACAGTAGGACTCGTTGGGTCCAGAACCTAGGCTCATCGCCATGCGCTGAGCAGTACAAATGGTGAGTACAGGTGGCCTGCCGCCGCCGCAGCAGGAAGGGGTATGACGGAATAGGGTCAAAGCAATTTTGCTGTCAGTCAACAAATTCTGTCACCAAGCCCCACACGGGATGCCACTTGGTCCACACGGTGTTTTCTCACAGGTGAGAGCTGCACCCTAACCCAGTTGCTCGAATGTTTACTGACGGCAGAAGGCTAATGGGAGAAACAGCGGATCCCTAGTTTCCCAAGGAGAACATGTTTGAAGCACTTCACTCAGGACTGAGCTAACGCCACCCACCCCACAGGTGGGGCCTGGCAGCTGTGACCTGGAAACCCACTCTTCTTCCCCAGCCCGGGAGACCACACAGAAGACAGAAGAGTCAAGGCCCAGCTGCACGCTGGCTCCTCACGTCAGGGTCCCTCTGCCAGTTCGCTGCTCTGTGGGACCAAGATGGCAGAGTTGGAACGGGAAGAGGAGGCTGTGAAATGGGTAGAACCGTCTAACATCCAGATCAGGCCCCACCGTTTGAATCACCAGCAGACTCATTCTGAGACTGCAGAATGTGCAGGTGATGTTTTTCTAAAGGGCAACCCCGGTGCTTCCGAGAGAGGAGGCACCATCCCTCTGACACACACACTTATTCCATCTTCCGGAGACTGTGCTCTGCAGCTGGGCCAGTCACAGCAGCATGGGTTCAGAGGCCACCAGGCTGCAAGTGCCTTGTCCTGGCGGTTGCCCAGGGGTAGAGTCCGGGTCACCCTAGAAACCACCTTGCCTGGAGTCCTCAGAAAGTCGGAGAAGAATAGGCCTACATTTAAATGAGACACTAAGATGTTGACTCAAATCAGGATTTCTGTGACACTTGTTACCTGGTGTTAGCAAAGCTTCATGATACCTCTGAATCCCCCGAGGTAATATCCTTGACTGAACTCAAGGCAAAGATTGGAATCCACACAGTGTATGTGGAAGATGATCCCAGGAAACATTGGTAGATGATACGCATTAAATTGTGTCCACCAAAATAGGCCAGAGCGCCGCCCCCTTAGCCCCTGTGAACGTGATATGTGTGGGGTTTATTCAGATGGGCCTTAACCTAACTATGCTGGTGTCCTTATAAAACGGAGATAGTTGAACACAGAGATACACACGGGGAGGACACCTCATGAAAACGAAGACGACTGAAATGCTTCTGCAAGCCAAGATCTGCCAGCACCCCCCCAGCACACTGTCAGGAGCTGGGGAAGGAATGTGGGCGGAATGTCCCTCGCAACCCTCAAAAGGGACAAAAGGGACAGGCCCACTGACACCTTGAGTTTGGATTTCTAGCTTCCAGAACTGTAGAACAATAAATTTCTTGAGTATGTGGTTTTTTATTTCTCTCTCTCTCTCTCTCTCTCTCTCTCTCTCTCTCTCTCTCTCTGTATGTATGTATGTATATGAGGGGTGCACATATGTGTATGCACACGTGTATGTGGAGATCAGAGGACAATCTTAGGTATTGTCCCTGGACACTATATACTTTTTTTGAGACAGCATGTCTCACTGGCCTGGAAACTCACAAAGTAGGCCAGGCTGGCCAGCTAGTGACCTCAGGGGTCAGTCAGTCTCCTGTTCCCCAGCACCGGGAAAACATGTGCACCACCATACCACGCATTTTTAAAAAGTGGGTTCTGAGCTCAACCTCAGGTGTTCACATTTACCTTACCAAATGAACCATCTCCCAGTTTAAATTTCAGTTTTTAACGGCAGTTTTTTTTGTTTTTTTTTTTTTGTTTGTTTGTTTTTGTTTTTTGGTTTTTCGAGACAGGGTTTCTCTGTGTAGCTTTGCGCCTTTCCTGGAACTCACTTGGTAGCCCAGGCTGGCCTCGAACTCACAGAGATCTGCCTGGCTCTGCCTCCCGAGTGCTGGGATTAAAGGCGTGCGCCACCACCGCCCGGCCTTAACGGCAGTTTTTAATGGCACATTGTTACCGATACATTAGCTTTTATGGATGGAACACTGTTTCCCCTCAGAAAACTATGTTGAAAACCTTTTGGTTCCTGTGTATACATACATGTTCATGTTTGTGTGGGTGAACATGTGTATGCATGTTTGTGTGCATGTACACATGTTGGAGGCCAGAGATCAAACTTGGTATCATTCCTCAGATACCATCTATCTTGATGGCTTTTTGGTTTTTTTAAATTTATTTTTTTTTTTTTTTTTGAGACAGGGTTTCTCTGTGTATTCCTGGCTGTCCTGGAACTTGCTCTGTAGACCAGGCTGTCCTTGAACTCAGAGATCCATCTACCTCTGCCTCCTGAATGCTGGGATTAAAGGCATGTATCACCATACCCAGCTGTAATATATGCTTATAAATGTATGTTTATATATATTTATAAATTAATATTTAATTTATTATTTAATTAATATATTAAAAATATATATTTTAAGACAGGATTTCTCTGGGACTTGCTGATTAGGCTGAGCTGGTTGGGCACAGGCCACCCCGACATTCTTCCAGGAAGGAGGTCATCACCACATATGGACTCTGCCTAGGACCAGGACCAAGAGCCCAAGAAAACTTTTCTTTATAATTTACACTGTCTGTGGCATTTTGTTAACAAAAAAAATGCACTGAGGAAATGGTGAGGAGATGAGCCTCACCATAGCTAAATAGCTAAAGTTGCAACTTCACCATGAGGGCAAATTCTAGGGAGCCTTGTAGGAGGGGTCCCTGATAGCCCCATAACCCTGCGGCACAGATTTTCAGTTCAGCCATTGTTCAGATTAACTACAACGCGTGAAGTGGACTAAACTAGGGCTTCCCAGATGCATGGAGGCTCCTCTCCCGGCAGCCTTCCTATCTTGAAAGGATCATTTGAGGAACTGTGTGCCCTTGGTACAGACCGCCGGGAGGGAGATCGTTCTCCAGGAGTCTCTGTGAAACAAGAAAGATGCTTATCTGGGCCGGTGGCCGTGCTCTGTGCTGGGAGTAAGCCGCACAGCGGAAAGGGGCAGGACCCCACCTGGAGGAGGCGTGGCCTCTACCCCGGGTTCCGCAGCGCCCCCCCCCGCCCCCCGCCGAGGGGAGGGCGGTGGCCTCTTCATCCAAGACCCAGCCGGCAGGTGGGAGGGGCTACCAAGAGCCACTGTTGGCTGTCTGGGTTTCTGAGGGTGGGGTGTCCTGTCCCTTCCACCATATCTGGTCTTTGTTGTTGTTGTTTTCCTCCTGTCTCCAAGCAGCACACAATCCCAAGCTCCCCTCTCAAAGTCCATGGCCAGTATCAGACAGACCAACGAGCAGCTCCTACTTCCGGGTCACTACAGCACTGCATGTGGGTCCTTCACCGAGATAAAATGAGGTTCCAGTGAGGACAGGCTGCCCCTCACCTGCTGCTAGCCATGCACCTCTGGGCCTCATCGCTCCTCCTGAAATACCGGGACATCACTAACAGTGCTACAGCATTCATTGTCCTGAGCCTGTAAACACAAAAGCCACCCCCTCTTCACTGAGCGTCTGTTTTGTTCACTTGTAGCACCTCATCTGACATTTCTTTGAAATGTTTATTCCGAGGCCATCAGCTGGGCACTACCACACAGCCTCTGATGCTAAGTACTGCTTGCTCAAAAACTCAAAATAGGTGTGCTCCGTGTTTTCTTTCTGATAAGTGGTTTTTGTTGTTGTTTCTCGCTATGTAGCCCTGTCTTGGAACTCTGCGCATAGAGCAGGCTGGTCTCAAACTCAGAGACCCACCTGCCCCTGCCTCCCGTGTGCTGAGATTGAAGGATGCGCCGCCATGTCTGGGATAAGTGTTTTTGATTGTTGTTTTGGTTTTGTGCTTGGTTTTTGAGACAGGGACTCTTGTCACCCAGGCTGGCATTGTGTTGTAGGGGAAGCTGGCTTTGAACACGTCATCTGCTTCTGCTTTTTGAGTGTTGGGATTGCCATACTCAGCTCATGAAGTGTATCCTTTCCCTTTGTGTGTGTGTGTGTGTGTGTGTGTGTGTGTGTGTGTGTATGTGTGTGTGTGTGTGTGTGTGTTTGCCCCCTCCCACCATTGATGTCTTTCAAGGCACATTCTTGTGCAGCTCAGGCTGGCCTCAAACTTGTTCTATATTGGAGAATGAGCTTAAATTTCTGACCCTCCAGCCTCTACCTGGGATTGAAGCGTGTACCACCACCAGTGTGGTCCGAGGATTCACCCCAGCACTCTGTCCATACCAGGCAAGCACTCTACCAACTGAACCCCATCTCCAGCACATGAAGTGCATTTTTTCCAAGATTGATTTATTTTGTGTGGATGAATGTTTGTCTGCATGTATCTATGTGCACCCGGTGTGCCTGGTGCCCTCTGAGGTCTGAAGGGGGTGTCAGGTCCCCTAGAACTGTAGTTAAAGGTGGTTGTGAGCTGCCATCTGGGTGCTGGGGACTGAACCTGGGTCCTCTGGAAGAGCAGCCAGTGCTCTTAACCGCTGAGCCGTTTCTCCAGCCTCAATGGAAAGCATGGCCTTCAATAATAGAAAAATCACTTGTTCTTCTCTATTTGGTTTCTGTCTTTTTCCTGACTAGCTTGGCCTAGCAGGACAGCCCATCCCTATTGGAGGTGAGCTTGGTAGTCAGGTCCTAGGACCAGTGGGTCACTACCTTATCACCATGGCTCTGTTTAGGCTCAGGAAAGAATCATCATACACACAAAAAATAAATAAGTAAAATAAAAAATAAATGCTTTTCAAAAGTGTAGTATACCTGTTGATTCTGCGAAAATCCAACTAATAAATATGATCACTCATGGCCTTAACTACATTAGAAAGTAAGAATTTACTATAGCTTTTTCTTAAATGACATTCTCCTAAGTATACTAAGCATTTAGATAGTTATGTTCTCTTGCACAAAGTTTTCCAAAGGCCCCATCCAGTGAGTGAAGGTTCCTGTTACTTAGTAAATATTTTCCCCCTTTTCAGCCTAACTCCCCTATCATAATGCTAGCATCGTCTACACGTACACATGTTTATAACAAAGTACTTGGGTTACTTGCACACGTATTGAACTTCAGTTGAACATCTGCAGAGGCAAAATGCGCTTGTGTGCACGTGTGGCATATGCGTGTGTGCAAGTGTGCTTGGCGGCACTAAAGGCTGATGTCAGGACATCTTCCTCCATCCCTTCTCCAGCTTATATTTTGAGACAGGGTCTCTCACTGAGCCTAGATCTCACTATTATAGCTCAATTGGAGAGCTGGCCGGTGGTCCCCTGGGACTCCCGTATCTGTCCCCAGAGTTGGGGTTACAGGTGCACACAGCCACCTGTTTTTATGTGGGTGCTGGGGAGCCGAACTCTGGTCCCATGTTTGCGCACGTTGCCCACATAGCCGTCTCCCTAACCCAAGCGAGACGATGTGTCTGAAGAGACTGTTTAGGGACAACACTCCAAACCAAGAGAACTAGACCTTCTTCCTGAGCCAGCAACCTGGGGCTCTCTTCCGTGGTCACTCTGCCCTGAACTTTAGATGCCTGGCCAGTTGACAGACCATTGTTCTGCTATTTAAAACCAAAACAATTCCAGACTTGGACGCTGCTAGAAAACATTCCATCCCGAAGTTAAAAATCCCTACACAGCCCAATCTTCTCTGTGTCTCTGGTGTCAAGGAGCCATTTTGTGCCCTTCAAAGTGACAAGAGTTTTGTGAGGAATTGCTAGATGAAAGGAAACCAGTAATTAGACCAGCTTCAAGTTTAAAACTTTGTATTTAAAGAAAGGAATGTGCTTTTCCAAATCAATGCAATCGAGAAAGTGCCATGGAGATAAAACCCTGTTTCTTAAGTCTTCCTCCGGTGTCCACCTTGGCCCCTTTGGGTAGCAAACATTTGTAGGACTTCGCCTGCAGCTCATTTTCAAGTCTTCAAGTAGCTCCCTCCCAACACAGAGACTTCAAAGCTCCGAAAATTAGAAGCACCCCCAGCCCAGAGAGCTATTCCCTGATGAGGTGGCCATTGAAATGGAGTTTGTTTTATCAGGTCTTTCTCACGGAATTACAGACTTGAACATTTAACAAAGCAGCATTTGCAACGGGCAGGTGAGAGCCGGCCAAGATTTTCAAGGGTATTTCACAGGACAGGTCAGCAGGGAGATGGATGGGTGAACAGTGGTGGATACAATTATTTGACTTTCTGGGTTGCTCTTTTGAAGCCTCAATGCGTAATAGAAAGAAAAAGAATAATCCTCTTTGCCAACCTTTTGTAGTTCGATCTTTATTGTTCCCAGCGAAGCCCAAAGAAAACGGGCAAGATTCATTTTGTCTAGAAAGCATTTGTGTATTTTATATGGGTCTGGGCTTTGAAGCCCTGATAGTTAAGTGGGAGAAAAGACAAAGATTTTTCTCTGCTCCGAGAAATCAAAGGAGGAATTTCTGAAGCCCTCTAGTTTAACTCAAAACAGTCCTGGGTGGCATTCCATCCATACATGCTTTCTTTGCTACTGAACTCAGTGTGGAAATTAGCACAGGTCGACAGAAATGATGGAAATGAGGCCAGACCATACAGCAGTGTGCCGGAAGCCACATTGAGACTCTTTTTTTTTTTTAAAAAAAAAAAAAAAACAGAGAATATAATTTCCGGCATTGTGAATGTCCAACTCTAAGAAATGGACCTGCTCCATGAGCTGGTCGGGCCAATCATCTATGGGACAGATACTTGCAGAGTATTTAATGACTGTTAATCAATAATGGAATTAGCCAGGTAGCTTAGATAATCAGATACCAAAAATAAACGAGCTTGACCAACTGCCTTGATGGCCAAGGCAGTTCTCTAGGGGCTACCTGGTTGGAGCGCTTGCAAGAAAAGAAGTATCAAATGTACGTTGGCTATTTTGCCCCAAAACACACGGTGACTATTGTGGAAGGAACTGGTGAGAATGTGGGGAACTGGTGACATTTTCTGATCATCATTATGTGTTCCTGAAACTATCTGTGTACTGGCCTCAAACTCTGAGAAGAGCTCACGATAGGGAAACATTTGTGTGGTGTTTTTAAACTTGAGTTCCGAGAACAACAATTTTCCACCTTATTTTGCCATTTTAATGCGATATGTGTGATGATTATGTGTCTGGGACTCCTTCTGTATCTGGGCTTAGTGTTGGGATGGGCAGGGTCTCCAGGTGAGAGTAAGGTGGAGTTAGCATTTTCAATCTTGGAAACCAGGTGGAGAGAGGTGCAGTGAAGGAAATGCCAGGCTTACTTTGGGGACAGGAGTTCCAGGGGATTGGGACTGTCACAGCTCCTCTTAAAGACACATACCATACACACAAGGCCACAAGGTGATATACACATATACACATACCTGCAGATACCAGTATATGTCCATCAGCATACAGAAGAGTATACACATGGAACACATACACTAACACAATCATACCTTCATATAGAATACACCCATACCAGAATACACACACACACACACACACACACACACACACACACACACACAAAATCACCTTAGACTCTGCATCTATGAGGATGCTATCTATCCCTTTAGATTCTATCCAAAAACCACACTGAGTGAAGACATGTTTTTCGTCTGTGTATGAACACCAGGGCATAGACACTTGCGCCCACCAGAGCATGGGGATAAATGCCCTGATAGGTATGTTCACCAGCATCCACACTGAGCTTTGAACCCACAGCACTTAGGCTTATGCTATTCCATAACAAGTCCATCTGGCTCTCCCTGCTTCTCCCTGAAGCAGGCTGATCACCCTATCCCACTCCCCATATTCCCTTTGAACAATAGGATGCATTGTTCTCCGCTCCCCCTCTCCAGACTCTCTCTGCTTCTCCCTCCCCTGTGACTCTTCTCTTGGATTCTCCCACCATCACTTGGGGTCCAGGAAGAACAGGCAAACTATACCGGTATGCATGGCTGGCTTTCCAGTCTCTACAGCAAGAGAGTAGTGGGGATTGTTTAATTCTAAGCAGTGATGGCGGTGTTAGTATATGTTTTGAGCCATGCTGTCTTCCCATCGCCACAGGGAGGCTAAGGCAACAGCATCTACAGTGCCTCAGCCTGTTGCGTGGACAAACGTCCCGCTGAAGTGGTCACTCTAGGAGACTGGGATATTTGCATGTCTGGCTCTGCAAGGCTTCCTGCTTTTTGCTCCAAGCATCAGCCTTCTTAGGGGCCCTTACTTTGCCCATCAACAGCACAAAGCCTTGCTCTCCCTGAACATAGCCTAGGCAGATGCACTGCTCGGTGCTAAATGTAGATGTAATTGCAAACTGATTGAAGATATTTGTCACTCATTGACAATTTTGCCATTCTCTGGGGACTTAGTTTTGAAAAGTTCACTTTAGAATCGATGTCTAACATTGTCCTCCTATTCCTTGAAAGAATTAAATACCCCTAAAACTTTTCACTGGGTCAAGATATATTTCTAACAGATCGATTTAGTCAATTGTTTGGGACCAGCCCCTCTCAAATATGGTTTAATTTACATTTTTAATTTACTTTTCATGCATAAGGTAGGAGGGGGGTTGAGCACACATAGGAATGGATTGAACTGCGAACTGAGGTATGTCTCTCTCAAGGAAACCTCCCCAAATGCTTACATTTATTAAGACTAGAATGGAAAATATGGGTTTACTAGGTTTGGGGAAAATATGAGTCCAGATCTATAATAATATGTCAAAGATGAGCAGAGTCCTGTTCTTAACAAGCCCATATTCCCCAGTCAGCAGAAAACTGTATACCAAACCAAGATATTCAGTGTCAAAATGATTCTTTTTTACTTCAAAATTTGAAAAGAAAATAGAACGAGGCACTTCCTAAGGGGAATTCTTTAAAGTCTTGCTTCAGAACTCAGCCTTCCTGTGTGTGAGAACGCCAATCAATAGCACACAGGCAGGGCAGCCACGGAGAGTATTCCAGCACATACTGTGAACCGAGGACCAGAGAAAATACGGTTGAGGCCCAGTCCTCCTCTTGAGCAAGTCACCAGATGTTTGAAAGTAATTTTCTCCGTATTTTTATGTTTATTTTTATTTGAGACCAGTCCCAGGTAGCCCACTCTGGCTTCAAACCTGCTGTATAACCAAGGATAAGCTCGACCCCCTGGTCCTGTCCACCTCCAGATGCTAGGATTACCAGCATATGCCGCCATCCCAAGACTCATTTTCTTTACTTATAGGAAGAGAATTCGACAACTTTCTGAGCTATGGGCCACAAGATAGTCGAGATCATACAAGTGTTCTCTGTAAACACCAAGGATGGTATTCAAGAAAAGAGCCATCTGGATGAGCTTGGATCCTGACTGTCCTTATTCTAGAACTTTCTGTTTACTTTCCTCCTGGAGTCTGAAACTGTTACTAAGTAGCACACAGCCAACAGACGAGGGACCATGGGAGTGTCCACGCATGTCCACCACTGCGATCCAGTTACTTCACACATCAATATTCTTTCTCACCAACCAAGTCCTGCATGGCCCCCAGTAAATCTGCAGCCGGTATGTAAGCACAGAACAAGCCAGAAGATGTTGGCATTTTCAAAGCAGAGGCCTTGCCTACCAAGTTTAAAACAATGCGACAGGGTGGGAGTCCCAACCAGAAGCAGCATTTGGAGTTCTGGGTAGAAAAAAAGATTATGCTTCAAATTCCGACAGTCAATACCAGTGAGGTAGGGTGGGGTGAGACTAGAGGGCTAGGTGAGAAAGCCTTCCTAAAACCTTCGCAATGTCCGACCACGGGTAGTTCATTTTGTAGCTGAAGGGAATCTTCAACAGTTCTCATCATTCTTTATTGCGCATGTGAGAAAATGAAGCCTCAGAGAGACATTTCTGCCCAAGTTTACTCCGCACTTTAGTGAGAGGAAGAAAAAGAAAGCACACTCTAGCCGGGTTCCCGCCTTGCTGCGCTGGGAAAATGATATTCTACTCTGGAGACTGGGAAGTTGGGAAACTGAGGCACACTTCCCAAGCACTCTGAGCCTGGCCACTCCTGAACACTATCTCCACTCTGTGAGGAGGGCACCACCCCCGCCATCTTAGGAAGGAACAAGCTGAGGTGGGCCCCTCACCGACTGACAGAGGCCACGCAAGAACCCCGACTTCCATCCAGACCTTTCCTTCCTGCACAGTTTCCGCTCTCCTTCACCATACAGCATGATCCAGAAAGACACAACCATGTGTACATGGTCATGGAGAGAAAGTCACATTCTTTTCTCAAAAAGATGATTGAGTCTGAAGTCCCCCATGCAACGCTCTGTTGACCTGTTCTTTTAATCGCCCGTCTTGAATTACACACACACACACACACACACACACAAACACACACACGCGCGCGCGCCAATAAAGAAAGCTACATGGATATTTTTCCTGAAAACAAGAAGCATTAGAAATAGCCTAAACATCCGCCAAGAAGGAAATACTGGAAAAAGCATGATGCATGAGTTTGCAAAGTGGTCATGAGGACCAAACATGGAAGTCACCCGGGACTGTGATTCAAGCTATGATCTACAAAATCATCTACTCTGGTGATACTTTTATTGCTTCATTAGTTTGCTAATCATCAATCCCCAGCAACGATCACCTTCTTTTCTCCAGCATCGGAGCAAAAGCAGGAGAAGAAAAGAGTGCATTTGCTTAGCTTTAAGACAGAATGTCAGTTTAGCCGTTTGAAATGATCTTTTCTCCAGGTCCAAAATAAACAGCTGGGTCTGACAGCACAGACCTGCCACACCAGCTACCAGGAGGCTGAGGCAGGAACGTCGCCAGTTCAAGGTTGACCTGGACTATAAAATGAGTAATAGTCCAGCAGGCCGGGCAATTTAGTGAGATCTTGACAAAAGAGAAAATGGAGGTGGGGGGATGGGGACATAGCTCAGTGGTAGAGTGTTTGCCTAGCATGCATGAGGTACTGCTAGTGCCCCCAGAGCAAAACAAGCAAAACTTAACAGTAGAATTTCATACGGTTGAACACAAACACTTTAATAATTGCCTTTTAAAATCTTTAACTTTGTAACTCATGTTGAATTCTTCTGTTCACCTTTGCCTCTTTAATTCCTGACTTTTTCATTTAGTTTTGTTTGTAACATTCACTGTTTAATACTAAGTTGTCGAGAGGAAAGATCCAAATCCAATAGGCCACCTAATAAAGCATTAAAGTTAATTGTGTGAAAACATGGAGACTCCCTTTACCCACTCACCTTCTAATTCACTCAAAAAACCACTGGACTATGTATTGTGCGTTGACTATGTTCTAAACACTGTGCTGAGCACTGGGGATGTGTCTCAGAGCAAATAAGGGTGTCCTCGGGGACTGTGGTCACCGTCCTCGGGGACTGTGGTCACTATCCACACATAGTGCAAAGTGACTGGTTCCAGCTAACAGGTCGAATGGCATGGTTTAATTTTTTTTTCAACCACATTCTCTGAATATTTGTTCCCGTTGGTTGTCATTTTGTCAAAGTAGTAGCTTTGTCATGAGTGGAACTAAAAAAAAAATCAATCTGAACTATTTCTGACCTTTATTTAATTGGTTACCTGATCTAGAGATATAAAAGAAAGGGGGAAAGGGTATTCTCCAATTGTGTGCCTATACTAATTGAATCTAAAGCGAATCTCTGCTGTGCCTAGAACCTACTAAATGGAAATAGAAGACACATACCTGCTGGGTGACTTTTGAAAGAAAAGGTGTATATTCAATGAAAATTGAATCTTATTTGTATTTACTTTTTTTATGTAGTGTCTCACTATGTAGCCCAGGCTGGCCTTGAACTCACAGAGATCCACCTGCCTCTGCCTCCCAAGTGCTGCGATTAAAAGCATGCCCCACCATGCACCCAGCTAGTCTTATTTTTTAAAGAATAAAAGCAAACCTAAACATAATGCTAAATGAATAGAGCGGCTTAATAAACGTAGGCTGAAGTCTCAGGGCTGTTAGTGGAGGTGTTTTGTAGCAATAAATGTAGTGTCTAGTCTACCGAGGCAGAGCAGGGCTGAAGTAGGGAAGTGAAGCGGAAGGCTTGGAAACAGTCAGCGACTGGAGGGCCAAAGAAACGGCGAAAATGCCATCTACGAAACACTATCGACGCCATCACTTGCGTTTCCTTCAAGTCCACCTCCAGAAGCATCACCCAAGATTTGGTGTTGGAGGTATTTGTCTATAACTCCCTAGTCAGTGTCCAGCCACGCCAGCAGAGCTGGGCGGTCACCCTGAACATGTTGACTACGTGTGTATTTTGCTCTGAATTCCCCCCTCTTCTCTGTTTACGTTTTTCACTCTGAAGGAACATTTTCCTACACGGGGTTTTGGAGATACTGAAATCGTAGATGCAAGGTTCATCCTACGTCCACCCCAGGTTTTGATCCACATTTGCCAGGGGACCCACCACTGGGTTTCTGTCCTGGTGTCGGTGTGCCCAGAATTCAGAGAAGGGACAAGTTGCATACTCTGAAGAGGAGATGCCTGTTGGTGCTTTAGAAGTTAAGAATCTCAGCCATATGTTTCCATTTCCTGCTCCTAATAATCAGTTCAATGTCTGTTTATTGGTTGTCCTTTATGTACATGTATGTATGCATATATGCATATATATACATGTATATCTCTATATGTGAAACATGACATTCACTTCTTGCCTTCACATCTCTGCAAGGAAGGCATTAGTGTCTTTGCTTTAGAGGAAACCTAACAAGGCCCAGGAGCATCAAGATCCACTAGGTTGCTTAGGGACTTGCTACTAGGAAACATTATGATTGGCATGCCCCTGCCTGCTGCCTTCTTGGAAGCAGAGCTTCTTACAAACCCGAGGCTTCACACTGGAGATGCATTTCCTCACTAGAGAGTGGACAAAGACTGTACTGATCCCTGGGTTCATTCTTCGCCATGGTGGGGGCAGTTAGAAGGACCAAGAAGCTGACGGTTGGCAGACAGACATGTTCTGTGCCACCCAGCACTCCATCTTAGCTCTTCCTGCCTCAGGGCCTGGACATGGTCATGCGACATTTAGTGGACTGATAGTTCAACACTTGTTTAGACCCCAGTGTCTAGGCTTTCCCAAAGAAACGCAAATGGGAAAGGCATAGGCCTCCTGGGTTTTGGTGGAAATGGCCACAGGCCTCCTGCCCTCCGGGTGGGGTTTGTTTACTGGTCTCAGCAACCACCACCAACCCAGCCACCCTTCATTTCTCTCCCTAACTCCCCTAAGCTCCTACTGGAGCTCCAGAGCTTGCCGACCTGGATCAGGGAGGAGCAGATAGAAGTGGAGAGGGTTGACAATCTCCTCCCTCCAGCTCTTGGGAGCCTGCAGCGCCCAGTCCAGAACTGTTGCCTGCCGCAGCTGGCCCTGAAGTTAGTGAACCTCTCAGGCTGTGAAAATGTTTTGCCCCTGCCCATGAGGCAGGGCTGCTGTGGGCTCTCTCCGGAGGTATCACCCCACAGTACCCTGTGAGTCATACCCGCCAGGCCCTTTCTGAGAAGAGCACTATGAGCATGCAGAAAAGCCGATTGTGGAGCCCTCACAACCCCCCCCCCCCCCGCGGTGCTAGCCCAGCGCTGTTGTGTTCCCTGGTGGTTAGCAACCATGATGGTGGCCGTTCCTGCCCTCCCAACCTTGCCACTCCATGAACTACCGGAGGCGAGTTGTAAAATGGAGGAAGGCTGCTCCTTACAGGCACCATCCTTTGTTTCTCTAGAGTCAAACAGACACTGTCCCATTTCTTGAAAAAAACACCACGTCCCTCCCCACCCCAAGTCTGAACTAGGAAGTGTGCTAAGGCTACACCATGCAGAAAAAGCCAGGCCTCCGAGGGCTGCAGTGAGCACAGGTACAAATTCTCTTCTGGGCTGCTTGTGACTCCTGACCGGGACTTAGCATGTATTCTCCTCCCTGTTCCCGGCATTTCTGTCGCTGTCTCTGGCTGCTTGGGTCCGATAGGGAGCCGCGTGAGTGTGTCACGGAGGCAGAGATGGGTGTGTCCACAGGGCTGGCGGCCATGGCATGGGGACAGCACTGAGAGGGTGGCCATAGACTTGAGTCTCTGGGCCAGAAAGTGGCAACTGTGCCTTGCAAAAGGCCACCAACACACATGCTTCCTGGTACACTTGCCTCCATCTGGTCCCCTTGGCTCTACCCCTACAAGGTGTTCCAGGTCATCCGGGGCCACAGGCTAGGACCCTCCCCGACTGACCATGGTAATGTCACTTGTTGGCAAAGGAGGAAAGAACGGGCCAGAGTGGCAATAACAACCCGAGGGGGAAGGAAGGAGACGTGATATCTGGAAGGCAGAACAGAGCGCGCGCGGCCTAGCTGGTGTTCCCGATCGATCGCGCGCGGCTTCCGTCGATAACGCTGTCTCTCTCCACGCCGACCTGCCTCGGTTGCTCTTTGCTTCGTTTCCCCTCACCCTTTCCCTCCACAGACTTTCTCCTCTTTCTTTATCAATGGACAACCTACAACTGTGTTTTCAAACAGCGGGCACTGAACTGGTACCCAGCATGGCTGTCACAGGACAGGCACCTGCGTGGGACCCAACCCGGTCCTGCCCCTCGGTCCATGGACTTTGGGAGGACAGGTTTGAAAAGAAACCCTAGGTCCTCCGCACCCGTCTGCTGCCACTCAAGCACACAAAGAGCCTCGAAAAGAGCCCAGCCACGGAAACAGCACCCTTACCTGCTCCTGGGACCTGCGCCTGAAGGATGATGCCAGCGAGAACAGCCACCTTCCACTTCATCTTCTACCGGTCCAGGATGGTGCCCAGAGGCAGCTGAGCCTGGGAGGATGGGAGAGAGGGAGGTGTGGAAGGAGTCTCTGTAGGCTTTGCTCTGTGGCTGCCACCCCAGGAAGTGGAGGACCGTGGGCCTTTGAGACAGCACCTGCCAGCTACGCCAAGACACGCTCACACTCCCCCTCTCGGTTCACAGGCAGGAAGCTCTGGAGGTTTGGGGTTTAGGGTGTAAGAATGTGTATCCGTCTGAATTTTGCTTTTTCTTCTATTTGACTGTGCTTTTTACGTACTTTATTTTCTTCTGATTCCTGACTCATTTGTGCCTGACTCCCGATTGCTGAAGTCGGACCCTGGGCATATCTAAGTTCCCAGTGCACGTAAGAACACTGGCCCTTGTGGAGGCCGGAGGAGTGACAGGGTGGCTAAATGTGGAGATCGCCACTTCCCTGGTCGCCTTGTGACCTTGCCTGAAGCATTCAGCATCTCCAGACTTCAGGCTTCTTAATCTAAAGGGCAAAGAAAAGGGATCATTGGAGGTATAGTTCTGAACTTGGCTTCATTTCAGGCCATAAATAGCGTGAAATACTGTAGCTCACTTCGTTTTCAAAATTCTTTTTCCCCCTAGACAGGATTTCACTGTTCAGTCCAGGCTGGTCTTGAACTCGATCCTCCTGCCTCAGCTTCCCAGTTGTCTGGATTACAGGCATGTGCCACCAAACCTAGGTCTAATGCATTTCATCCTTGGAGTCATTTACAATAAGAAAAAGATTAAAAGTTAGGTATAGTGTGCATGCCTGTAAATCTTAGCACTCAGGTGGCTGAGGCAGGAGGATTGTGAGTTTGAGGTCAGACTGGACTAATAGTACAAGTCCAACTTGTGTTATTTAGTAAGACTGCCTCAAAACAAAATAAAAATTAAAACTGAGAAATAAGCAGAACTAAGAGCTGTGAGAGGTATATGTAAAACAAACTTTGAGACAAGACTGAGACTGTGGAAAGAAAGATGTAGCTTTTCTCCTTTGATTAAAAAAAATCTCTCTTAAGCCCACAGTTACTTCTAAATTAATTAATTAATCTACCAAATTGAAAGACAATATTATCAAGTCTGGAGGCAGAGCCATGGCTCAGGTACTTGCTTTCAAGCATGACAACCAGAATTCTACCCCAAAGCCTACATGGTGGATGAGAAAAACTCATTCTTGCAAGATGTCCTCTGAGACACACACACACACACACACACACACACACACACAACATACACATACACACATGCACACCACACAGACACACACTACACACACACACACACACACACACATACAGACACACCCACCACACACAGACATACACACTTACACAAATAAATGTTAAAAATATGTTAACAAATTTTTTTAAAAAAATAGGCCGATTCCAGAGTTTATATGAAAAACTTGACGTGTAAGAATAGCTAGACCACAGAAGGCACATCATCAAATTTCAAAAGTTCTATGGATCAAAAGGAACTAGGAAGAAAATTTAAAAAATAATTCACAGAGTAAATGGAAGTATTTGCAAATCATAAACTGACTATGGTCCAGTACTCAGAATATGTAAGTAAATCTACAATTCAATAAGTTAAAAAAATTAAAATTAGCCAAAGATCTAAACTGCCATTTCTTCCGAGAAGATAGACAAATGGCCAACATGCACATGAGAGACTCTCAGTGTTCCTCGTCACTAGGGAGATGCATGTCAAAACCACAGAGCCACAGGACAACACAACAGTCAATGTCTGTGTGGACGAGGACGAGAAGAAACTGATGTTGCCACTGGCGCTGGAAAGTGGCGAGGGCCTGTGCAGAGCAATTTGACAGCTCCTTAAAATGTTAAACAGAGTTACCACATGGCCCAGAAACTACCAAGTATAGACCCGGAAGAATTGAAAACATATGTTGTACAGAAGCCGCGTACAGAAACGATCTTGACAGCATTATGTATAATGACCCCAGACTGGAAACAATTCGCCACAGCTGAGGAATGGACAAGCGGTCGTGGGGGGTCAAACAATGGGGTATAACAGCCATGAAAAGACGCGAGGTACTGTGAGATGCTACCGCTTCAGGCACGGGGGAAAAAGAAACCAGACTAAAAAGGCCACTTACGGTATGACTGTTTATATAAAATAGCCAGACGAGGCAAATCCAGGAGAAAGTGGATTAGTGAACCGAGGAACCGAGGAGAGCAGGCGATCGGACGAGCTAACGGCTGCTGTGAGGTTTCTGCAGGGGACGATGAAACGTTTTAGAATTAGATGATCATGTGCCAGAGAATTGAAGATGCTAAAAACCGCTGAAGTGCACGTGTTAAAAGAGTGGATTTGTGACACAAAAATTCTCTCCCAATATAAAATAAAGCTAGAACAAATAAAATGTAAGGGATGTGAAATAATCGGCCAGCTAGCCCAACATTAGGAATGAACACCATTGCTAAACGGTGTCTATGACATTATCAGCTCTGCTACCCTGAACGTGCCCAATCATATTTGATCTCACTTCCAAGCAGGCTCAGGCGGGGCTAGTGCTGGGCTAGGAGACTTACACATCCAATTAGTCAAGTTGTTTTAGATAAAAGTAAAAGAAAACTTCAGTAGCACATTGATAGACTTTTAAGTAAGCGGTCCATACTAGATCAACTGGATTATCTATGAGGGGACATACACTGTTCTTATGTCATGCTGTACACAGACATTACCCAAAATGCATCATATATGTAAACACAAAATCCAAAGCAGTAACACTGCTGGAATGAAACATGGGTGAGTGATGTCTGTAACAAAACACAAAAGCACATCTCATATAAGAAAATGATAAACTGGGTCTCATCAAAACATCTTTCTGAAGATGCCATTAGAAAGCACAAGAGCAAGCCATAAGGAAAGAAAATTATTTGCAAACACATCTGTTAGGCTATCTAGAATATCTAAAGAATTCTTTCTTAATAGTAAGATAACTCGCTAGGGAAATGGGCAGAAGGTTTAAATACACAGTCCCCAAAAGAAGGTATGTCAATGACCGATAAAGAGATAAAAAGATGCTGGACATTATGAATAAGACAAAACTGCAGTGAGGTACTATCAGGTGTTTCCTAAAATGTGGGCTAACTAGAGTTCTCACATACCAAGGTTCATCTGTCTGTCCTGTTGTTTCCAGAGGCAACCATCACCCCCCAAGGCTTCTCCACCAGAGGCCTGTCCAGCACCTGCCCTAGTGTATTGACCCAGGCTGTGTCCACAGTCCTTAGCCGAGGGGGACCAGCAAATAGCAGGAGGCTGGTGCAAATCATTTCCCTCAGCAAGCACTATTTATTTATTTGTTTGTTTATTTGTTTATAAATAGAGACAGGGTTTCTCTGTGTAGCCCTGGCTGTTCTGGAACTCTCTCTGTAGACTAGGCTGCCTCTGCCACCACATCTGGCTCTATAATCTTTTTTTTTGGGGGGGGGCAGTAGCAAGGACTGGCTTGTAACTTCCTATGTAGATGAAGATGACCTTGAGTTTCTTAGCTTCCTATCTCTATTTCCCAAATGCATGGGTGTGCCACCATGCTCAGTTTATGGGGGGTGGAGAGTATGGATCAAGCCCAGAAGTTCCTACACAGTAGACGAGCACTCTACTGAGTCACATCCCAGCCCCCAACTTTTTATAATTTTGATGAGGTTGGCAGGTAAAGCAACTCAGCTGCTGTTTCCCTAGAATTTTTTTAAAAGATTTATTTCTTTAATTACATGTATATGTGTGTAGGGGAGGGAGGATGCATATATGCCTATAGGCTGCCCCAAAAGGCCAGAGGCATTGAGTCCCCCTAGAACTGGAGGTACATGTGATTGTGATCTGTTTGCTGTGGACTCTGGGAACTGAACTCAAATCCTGTGGAAGAACAGTAAGTTCCCCGAACTGCTAAGTCATCTTTCCAGCCCACTTACTTAGAATTCCAAAGTGGCTGTGTGCCGAGAGTCAGGCCGGTAATTCCAGCACTTAGGTCACAATCTCATGGTCACCCTCAACCACAAAGTAAGTTGGAGACCAGCCCAGGGCATAACCCCTATCTCAAAAAAGCAAAAAAACAAACAAAAATAAAGTCTTCAAAGTGGACTCTGGCCTGGAAAGATCTCCAGTTCCTTGGTCCTGTTTGGCTTCACTCAGGGAGCTGCCTGGGCTATGTGACTACTGTGAGTACTGCTCCAGAAAACCTGCTTCTGCTTGTTCCCCAAACTCAATTTCTGTCACTGGCAGCCAAGTGAGTCTAATTTATGTGTTGGGATTTGGGGAAATTAAATTAGCTTTCTCCACATAATGAATTATCACAAACATAGTGCCCTGAAACAGCACAGACTTATAATCTTACAGTGAGAGAAGCCAGAAGTCTGGGCACAGCACGCTGGCCCTCAGCCTAGGTACTTACCGGGCTAAGGCCAAGGTGTTGGCTTGGCTATGGTTTGGATCTGCAGCTTCAGCTGCTCTTCCTAACTCACTGATGACTGGACATTTTTCTTACTGCTACAAGAACGAGGTCCCTGTCTTCTTGATCATCACTGATTAGGTATCACTCTCTCAGCCTCTAGAGGACACCTGTAGCTCCTTGCAATATGGCTGTAGTTGTTGATTTTTTACTCTTTGCTCTTGGTGAGGGGAGCACCACCCAGCTCCTAAATAAATACACAGACTTTTTTTTTTCTTAAATGCCCGGCCTTAGCTAGGCTTGTTTCTAGCCAGCTTTTCTTAACTATCCTGTCTACCTTTTGTCTCTAGGCTTTTATCTTTCTCTATTTTATATACCTTTCTTTACTTCTTGCTCTGTGGCTTGCTGTGTAGCTGGGTGGCAGATCCCTGGTGTCCTCCTCTCCTTTTCTCTCATTCCTTCTCTTTTTATCCTTTTATTTATTCTCTCTGCCTGTCAGCCCTGTCTATCCTTTCTCCTACCTAGTTATTGACCATACAGCTCATTATTAGACCAATCAGGTGTTTTAGACAGGCAAGTTAACAGAGCTTCACAGAGTTACACAAATGCACCATAAAAGAATGAAGCACATCTTTGCATCATTAAACAAGTATTTTCCAGCATAAACGAATGTAAGACATCTTCAACTAATATCCCACAACATATGGCCTCCCAGAAGTTTTCCCCCAAGCCAACCACAGCACACTCTGCTTTGCTCTTCCAGAGCCAGCAGGAGGAAAGTCTGCTGGGAAAGGGCTTGCCTGATTAGGCCCGACCCACTCAAGGTAACCTCTCCTTTTATCGTGGGTCCCAAGAGAAGCACAGGAGCGCTAGCTCTTCCAGGCACAGGTTTTCTGCAATCAAGGAAGTTGCACTGGCATATGCATCGTGGTGTGGACATTTTGGAGGCCACCCTAGCATCCTGTCTCCTGGAGAGGTGCCACTGGGGAGCAGTGAGCATCCGGCATGCCAAGTAAAGGACTTTTGCCCTTGTGCCCAGGAACGAAGCCAACACAGAGATGGGCAGAGTAAGAGATGTGTAGAAAACATTCAACACACCCATTGAGAACCTGGATTATGCCATGCCTAAAGGCCCGCTTCATGGATTTTTCCGTTTTATGATCCAATAACTTTTTCTTAAGAAAGTTGACTTTAAATCTGAAATTTGCACTTGGAATGCTCTTGATGTTACAGATGCTGAGAACATGTGGCCACTGAGGATGTGATTGACCTGGGCCAGTTTTATTGGGAGGCTTATTTTAGTTGACCCTTCTCTCAAAAGATGAATTGTTTTTAAGGAAATCAAACCACATTTTGTTAATTCAGCAAGATAAAACGGAGGAAAAGTGTACCAATAAACATAATAAACCAAACAACAATAATAAACTGCACAAAGAAATAAAAGAAAAACATCTTTTAAAAAACTTTGTAAAAGATAATAAAATAAGCTGGGAGTGTGGATAATATCACACAGGTACTATCAAGAGATGAGCTGAGCAATTGGTTACTTGTTAAATATTGCTCTTGAGAGTTGTCCTAGTTAGGGTTTCTATTTCTGTGATGAAACACCATCACTGTAAAGCAAGTTGGGGAGGAGAGGGTTTATCCGGCTTAGACTTCCACATTGCTGTTCAACATTGAAGGATGTCGGGACAAGGACTCAAACAGGGCAGGATCCTGGAGGCAGGAGCTGATGCAGAGGCCATGGAGGGGTGCTGCTTACTGACTTGCTTCCCCTGGCTTGCTCAGCCTGCTTTCTTATAGAACCCAGGACCACCAGCCCAGGGATGGCCCCACCTACCATGGGCTGGGCCCGCCACCACTGATCACTAATTGAGAAAACACCTCACAGCTGGATCTCATGGAGGGCATTTCCTCAGCTGAGGCTCCTTCCTCTCTGATGACTCTAGCTTGTGTCAAGTTGACACACACCACCAGCCAGTACACTAGCCTTACACGTTCCACTGGGGAGTGAGCCTGTCCTGCTGGAGGGGGTGGCCGCCATTGGCAGGTCATTTTCACATTTTGTCATTTTAATCTTCTTAGGTGACTCAGGAAGACAGCCATTACTGATGTTCACGGTCCACTTTATAGTTAAGGAATTTGAATTTTTTTAACCCACTATCACAAGCTGGCACATGGCCAGATCAAGACTGGAAGTCAAGTTTTCTGGATGCGGGAGCATCATGGTAGTGGAAGGACATGTGCTTTGGATGGACAGACTCTTCTGGTTAGTTAAGGCGCACCTGACCTTTGCCCTGAGTTTGCTAACCACGCCCAGCTTACTGCATTGCTTGAAGAATGGATAGCATGCCTTCTAGCGGTTTTTCTGCATCGTGTATCTACGAACCGAGGATGCTGGGGAAAGTACGTGAGTACTTCGGATGAGGCGATAACTGCCGTCACTGTGTGGGGAAGGGATGCCAGAGGGTTATTAAATGTTTAACCACAGAAGCTCTGGCAAGAATCTTCTAGATATGATGGTAGCTGGGGGAAAGGAGTGGGCCTTGGTCTTTGTGAAGAGTGGGAGACTGAGAAGAGCAGGTGGTGGATAAGTCCTGCAGGCGCGCAGACCAAACCCGAGTAGGGGCCTGTGTGCTTCCTCTTTTTAATTCTTTCTGAGCACTCAGTCAGACCCAAGGCTCCTGCCTCGTTATTCCTTAGGAACAGATAACCCCGACTCCTGTGATGAGTTCAGCCTCGGAAGCCTTCTAAAGTCAGCCGCGAGGCACCTAAGCAAACACAAAGTCATTCTCTGAAATGAGAACGCTTCACCCCAAAGACCCCAGGGCAGCCGAGAAGCCGCTCACAACACCTGGCGGAGAGGGAATTTCTTCAGTTCCTCGCCTTTGGCTCTGGCTTTGTTTTCATGCCCAGTTCTGATTCTTCCACAACGTCTTCCCCGCAGCTGATGCCACGGACCTACTGCTGTTATGGGGTGCACCACCCCTGAGATCTGGTCCCAGCTTTCCCTTCACAAACAAACAAAAAACAAAAATCACTTTCCGTCCATGGGCCTCTGCGCCCCTGAAGGGCCTGAATTCTCTGTCTCTACAAAGTGTTTGACGGCCGGACCCTGTGTTTGAGTATAATTTTTCTTGCCTCTCAACGCCTTCAGCGTCACCAGGTGATACCTTTCTTTAGCTGAGGCGCAGGGTGGCACTGTGAACTTCCTCTGGGCGCTGTTCCAGATGCCGTGCAGGTGTGGTCCTAGCTTTGGTCCAAGATTGGAGGGTCAGGCTCAGGGCCTCACAGCTCAGCCCAATCCCATGGTACTGAAGATTTTCTTACTTCACGCGGTCACATTTTATTTTCTATTTATTTATTTTTTTGTCAATCCCGAAAAAGGACTAGATTTCTTGACCTCGTGCGGTGTATCGGAGGCGGCTAGAAGTCCTTGGTGAGCCAGCCTTGACCCTGGGGGAGCCGCCCAAACAGGTCCCTCTTAGACCAGGAAAAATCCTATGAGCTCCACCTCTGGATACTGCTTGGTCAGAAACCCTTGGCCCTCCTTAGGATGGCCGCTTCCTTAAAGGGAAGGAAGGATGATAATCAGGACAAAAAGGGGGACGCGATTCCGTCGAGGCAGAGGGTCTGCCAGCAGAAGGACAAACTTCTCCCGTTCCGGACAGAGGGTCAAAGGCTGCCCAGGTAAGCAGCTCCGTGTGTCTCCACAGCGACCTCTAGCGGCTGTCACTCAAACTGCAGTTCCCAAGGCTTCCCTCGCTCCGGGACTCCCAAGGCCTCCCTCGCTCGGGGGCTGGTGGTCCAGCAGCTCAGCTCTGACCCCGGAACCCCTGACCGAGTCTCCAATCCGCTCCACTTCCATAGGACTCACAGTGAGGGGGCGTGTCACTAATGCACACTTGACAACTGGGACCTTCTCACGGCCGCGTCGGTTTTTTTTTAGAAAACGTCCGGTCCCTTGCTTCTGCGCAGGTCTTACCATCTGTCTAATGGCCTCGGGTCGTTCACACCCTGATAGATAACTAAGCAATAGCCACTGTCTAGTCTAGTCCTCGACCTAGTCCTGGTGATCGCAGGCTAAGCGGTTGAGTTGGGATTTGAACACATAGTGTGGCTTCAGAGCTCACCGCATCTAGATGTCAGAGAACTACCTGTGAAAATCCCGGCGTTTTCAAACACATGGCCCTTGCCGCTTTTCCCCACACCACAAGCCTTTTAAAACAAAACATGAGGCAAAATATTTCTTTAAAGGATCCACAGGGACCTCTAGTGTTGCCTTCTTGAATCAGAGCTATGGAATCCGATGTGGAATTGTGTGGACAAACGCAAATCCGCGGCTTGGGTATGAAGTTAAAAATAAACAAATAAATCACGTGTGCCCCACCCATCTCTTGGGCTTGTTACTAGGGTTAGAAAAAGAGTGTCATGCATGGATATATTTTATAAAATTAAATGTATTGACCCAGTTTGTGCAGACTGCATGTTTTCTTGAATAAGTCTCTTTATTCCCTTGAGCGTTTGGGTGCAGCCTGGTCTGTGTTCCCAATGTTAGCTGAGTTACGTCCTGCTCAGCTCTTCCACGGCCCGCTAGGCGCCCAAGCAGGGCCCTTCCTCCCCACTGCCCAAGGTCCCCCTCTCTTCTGCCCTTCTCTGGGATCCCAGGCAAAGGTACAAACACCTTGCAGAGGAAATGAGCACCCAGTACAGGCACTGTCAGTCCAGGGTGCCGGTGTGACTTTGGATGGGACTTGCAGTCTTTATAATGGTGAGAAATACATTTCTGTGTATTAACCAGCCAGTCTCTGGTATTTTGTCTTGGCAGCCTGAGCAAACTCAGACCAAGATGAATTCAAGGGATGCAGACCTTTAACGGATGACCCCTGGTGACCAAACAAGGAGTGTGTGTTAACGGACTCTCAGCACACATATGTAATATGTTAGACTGCCGTTCTCAGAACGGACTGGCTTGGTCAGAGTGTCTTGCTATCGTCCTTCAAGTACTTCTTTTTATTTTTTGAAATTACAGTTATTTGTCTATTTATTGTGTGACTCTTGGTGACTCTGTGTGTGTGTGTGTGTGTGTGTGTGTGTGTGTGTGTGTGTGTGTCTGTGTGTGTACATGCCACCACACACCCCACACGGGACAGATGCTGAGAAAGCCAGCTAAGTGTTTGTTGCGAGAGGGATTGGATACTCTAGCTAAGGAACGTGAGCCCGTGGGTGCACATAGTAAACACCCTCCCAAGTCTGAGTCTATGAGACTCTTAAGAGCCATGGCTTTGGCCAGTGTCAGTGCTGAGGGCCCAAGCTGAGGACCCCAGGGTGTTTCTAGACTTGACTGCCCCACAGGTTGCAAGCAGGTTAAGTGGGGAGCGCTGTCTTTAATGGTCTGTCCCTGCTGTTGAGAGACCTGTGGGCAGATTCAGGCTGGCAACAGATTCAAAGAACTGAGTGTGGTTTGGGATTGTCATTAAGAAAGAGATAAACATTCTACACAAAGAACATTCCAGGCAGATTGAAGAACTGAGGATGAAAAATTAATTCCCCAAAATGGAAAAAAACCTAAACTGACATTTACTAAATTTCCCAAAGGCAAAGAGCTAAAGTTAAAGAAAATTAAATACGTTAAGGGGGAAATATCCAATTATGTGAATTTGCTTTATGGAAAAATTTAAATCTACTGATTTTAAAGTAATTCAAATGGAAAACAGTTTTACCAAGTGTTGACAAACCCCTAGAGCTACCAGAAAGTAAATTAAAGTGACTCCCCAAGGACACCTGGACATTGAGCAGAAGCCGACAGTTCACAAAGAGGAAAAACAGCTGACAGAACACTTTAAAACTTTTAATATATTTATTTAATGAGTGGGGGGGGGCATGCACATGCCATGGCCCCTGGCAGGCACAGTACAACGTCTCGTCCCACTGTACGGGTCCCAGGGTTGAACTCAGGCCATCAGGCTCGGTGGTGAACACATTGACTCATGAAGTTATTTCACTAGCCCACACTACTACTTTACACGTCAGATATTACTGGTAACCTAAAACTCGCCAATTAAAATAACGCAGTAGAGTCGTGTCGTCGTCATCTCCCCCCCCCCCCCCCCCCCCGTGAGATTCAGCATGGAGCAAGCATTGTGACCATTGTGAAATTTGTCTGCAGAGCTGTTAGTATCAACCCCTAAAAACAATCTGCAAATTATATAACTGAAATGTTAAGTAACTAGGGAGAAGAAAAAGAAAGAAACTGAAGTGATGATCGCCATCAGCCTTTGCCTGCCCTGTCTGACTCTGTCAGTTATGGTGACCTCCTCTTGGGCGTCCCCTTCAAAACTCTCCAAGTCCTCAAGCTTCTGACCCCCATCTCCTGGAAAGGACAAATGATGAAGTCTTGGCCAGTAAAGCATCGTGTCTGCAGACCCGGGACCTGGGCTCAGTCACTGAGGGCCCCCCACCTCAGACACAATGCTGCTTATTCAGGAGTGACGAGGATCCAACCAGGAAGCGTCGTCAGAATTGCTGGCTGCAATTAAAACTAACACAGAGGAAAGCAGAGCTGCGAAGAAGGTGTTCCGAAGGACTGTTTTATTCTAGGAACAGCAAACTCCTCCACTTTGTTTAAATTCCTTTGATTTGCATCCCCGTGACAGCAAGACTCGGAGCATGGGTGGCTATTCTGTAGCCTGGGGATGCTGCTATGAGGAAAGATTCTGCAGCTATTGTGTGTGTTACCCTGGAATACTATGGCTTCTCTTCAGGTTATACAGGTCTTTTGCCTTTTACTAAGTTATCCTTGTAAACAATTTCTAGGAACACAACAAATTCAAGATTAGTAGGAAGCATTGGGATACCTGGTCAGTACTCAGCATGACCCTTCAACAATTCATCAGAGATGGGAAAGAATCACAAAATGCTAACAACTAGGCTAATCATCGTTGTGGAATATTATCTTAAGATGTCTTACATTCGTTTATGCTGTGGAACATCTGTTTAATGATGCAAAGATGTATGCATTCTTTTATGTTGCATTTGTTTTATGTTGCATCTGTGAAGCTGTGTTAATTTGCCTGCCTAAAATACCTGATGGTCTAATAAAGAGCTGAATGGCCAATAGCTAGGCAGGAGAGGGATAGGTGGGGCTGCCAGGCAGAAAGATAAATAGAAGAGAAGCTATTGAGAAAATGAGCGGAGGAGGATGCCAGGGACCAGCCACATAGCCACACAGCCAGACATGCAATAAGAAAGGAAGAAAAGATATACAGAAATTAAGAAAGGTAAAAGCCCAGAAGCAAAAAGTATATGGGATAATGTAAGTTAAGAAAAACTGGATAAAAATAAGCCAAGCTAAGGCCAGGTATTCACAAGAAAGAATTAGTCTCCGTGTGATTATTTGGGAGCTGGGTGGCGAGCCCCTCAAAGAGCAAAGCGTAAAAACAACCCACTACAAACTATAGGGGCTATAAGTCTTGAACTTTCATTTCTCACGTCCCCCCTTCCTCCCTCCACCCTTCCCTCCCTCTCCCCCTCCCTCTCATATTCGTATCCTACAATTCAAAGGGAAAAACCGAAGAAAACGATTGCTTCATACTCTCTTCTAAACTTATCATTTGTCTTCTCAGATGAAAATACAGAACATCTGTTTTGAAGAGTTGAGAAAACATCACAAAACACCAGCCGACAAGCTCCCACAGAGTATTATTTTCTCAGCACTAAAACAGCTACAGAATGTGCCATTACAAGAAAGCAGTCCTCAATTACCTTGTGATTCTTGGTCTGAATACCACTGAGAAAGACACACGATGCAGAAGATTCCTGTTTCACTGAACTATGCGTGCCTTAGTTCATAATGGATCCCCATCCCCACACAATCCCAAGGGCTTTGAACCTGGACTAGAAGACAGATTCATCTGATTGTTAGTCATGGTTTGGTTAGAACAGTGGTCAGGGAAACATCTACCAACTGCAACCACTTGGGCTCGGCAGCTTCAGGGGCTCTTCAGCTTCAGGGGCTCTCGGCCACAGCCTAAGGCACCATGTCCTTGATCAGGAGCTGCATGTTCTTGGAGACACGCTTTCATCCACACCTTATCCTAGCTAAGACTGGGGGCTCAGTCTTTATCTGCAGCAGGTGAGGTGTGAGACCCAAGGTCTGAGGCAAAGCCCATGGAAGTGACAGCCATGAAGCCACCAGCCGCAGCATGAGGCCAGACCTTCATCTCACCTCTTGCCCTTGCTGAATTGCCTTTACTACAGGGTCACCATCATAGTGACATGCAGTGTCACACCCTGACATTTGGCTAAACTAACTCAGCTACGGCAGAAATTGGCCCTGTGCCCGGCAGAGTGGCACACACTTGTCGTTCCACTACTAAGGAAGCTGAGGCAGGAGCATCACAGGTTTGAAGATACCTTGAACTACACGGTCTAGAGACACTAAGACATAGAAAACAAAGCAAAAAAGAAAACCTACCAAAACCCCAAAAACCCAACCTGGATCGGCTTTAACAGTAGTCTCTGGTGCCCCCTTGTGGACATTCCGAATGCTCGGGAGACAGTCTACAGGTTCAATTATAACGGAATGTGCAGAGCCCGCTGTGAAGACCTGGGTGACTCTGCCCTTCGGGATAATTGGATCTGACCTGAATACGGACAGTTTGTCCATGGTGCCAGATGCTGAAGACAGAACTCACTGTCAGTGGGCAGAGAGAGAAAACTAGGGAAATGCCTCAGCCCAGCCCGACAGAGCGTGCTGGAACCCAAGGGCCAGTGACAAAGCCTGGATCCAGGCACTCCCCAAATTCTAGGACAGGATGAGCTCTCCGGCAGTGGGCAAGAGCAGTGTGCTTCCCTCGGAGTTCCGGAACAAGTGGCTGGTTTAAGAGTGTGGTTAAACGTGACCATCAATTGAGCAGGGTACCACGAAGCTTTGTAACACACATCTGAACCTCTGAAAGCAGTCCAACCCACCTTGTTAAAATACCGCCTTTAATTGTTACTGATTTGAATGAACAGACTCTCCCTGTTTAATATAACTTTTGTCTTGAGAAGTCGTTTGCTGGATTTGTTAAGTTTATCATCTATTCCTCCAACACGATGGCTCCTGTTTAACTTCTTTTTGCCGCTGAAGGGGTCAGTGGCTTGACACCCCACACCTTCTTAAAAGGAATCTTATGTCATTGGAGATGAGTACAGGTGACAGGGGACAAAGCTCAATGGTACGTCTTCTGAAGAAACGTTTGTGAATTTTTAGCTGTGTGTACGAGAGTGTCTCTGTGTGGGTACAAGCACGTGAGTACAGGTGCCCTCAGAGGCCAGAGGGATTTGATTCCCTGGAGCTGGAGTTATGGGCAGCTGTGCCTGCCGACGCCAGAGTGGGCTCTGCCAGAGCAGTCTACATTCTTTTTTTGTTTTTGTTTTTGTTTTTTTGTTTTTTTTGGTTTTTCAAGACAGGGTTTCTCTGTGTAGCTTTGCGCCTTTCCTGGAACTCACTTGGTAGCCCAGGCTGGCCTCGAACTCACAGAGATCCGCCTGCCTCTGCCTCCTGAGTGCTGGGATTAAAGGCATGCACCACCACCACCCAGCACAGTCTACATTCTTAAAAGCTGGGCCATCCCTCTAACCCAGATACATGTTTTAATATCATGTTACCATGTTATCTCCCACAGATGGGTGACTCAGGTGGCAGCATTAGAAGCTTCTAGATACAGAACATCTGAGGAAGGCTTGGGCTACGGTTGGTGCCTTGGTTAATTCCTCTTGTTTTGCATTTATTTATTTATTTATTTATTTATTTATTTATTTATTTATGTAAAAAAAACCAACACAGACAAAATTCCTTTCTTTTCCTTCTGCAAGTAAAAAAACATTGTTTGGGGTTCTGACCCGTTTGTTTCAATGCTGGGGACGAGACCCAGGGCCCCATGTCCGCTGGACAAGCACTCTATCCAGCAGGTGGCACCCACCCCCAGCCCGTGTGTATATATTTTGGAGGATGAAGAATGAATATTCGGTGTCTACTTAGGTGGAAAATGAAAACAGGAAATATTTTTTACTTGTTTGTTCTGGGTAACTATGACTTTATCATGTAAAATGTTTAGAGAGTTTTACAGAAGATACTTTTGTCCTGTGCTGGATCAGCCATACAAGCAGACATGAATAGGAAGCTCACCCCCTTCCACGTCTGAAGGGTTCACAGGGGCATTCTGCATCCAGGGCACACCCGCTGCCCAGGCTTCCCCACTCCAGGCCTCTCTGCACAGGCTCAAGGCAGCTGGGTGAGGGAGGGCACCCTCCAGGGACAGTGGCCATCAGGAATAAAGCGCCTGGACTTCTGTACCTCCAAAGCCAATGGGCAATCTACACCTGGCCTATGCTGCCCATCTATGGGCACCATTGAAGAAAAAACACTGGGAATAGATGGGGAAAAAATCCTTGATTATAATGAATGGCATTTTTCTATGAAAATGGCTTCAAAATACATGTTTTAAATCCAGCAACCTCATCTTTCCAAGAGATCAGGTCTAGGACCACCAACATTCTGTAGACAGGCAAGCCACCAAATCAACCAGCAGGGGGCAGAGTCAGCCCGGGGAAGGTGCAGACAAGTCAAGCCCTTTAAGTGTGCAGGAGCCATCCAAGACTCCTCGCTGGTGTCACCATGTTCTGCGTCACCTGGAGAGGGAAAGAGAGACGAACAATTAATTATCTTATCAGCTGGATGGGCCAGTCTTCAAAGTTCATTTGTTTCCAGGAAAGACGAGAGAAACTCAGGACCTAAAAGTTTAATATTGTAAGAGGTGCGGGGCAGGGACCAAGAACAATCCTTTAGCAAACTCCTCTGCTCTCCATGTATGATTCTGACATCTCGGGAAATGCCTCAGGGTGCCAGCAGACCTGTTGCTGTCAGGACCTCGTTTAAAAAGAATTTCTGAAGGTTTAAAACAAAAAACAAACAAACAATCGGGAACAGGGCTGGGGATGCAGCTCAGTGGAGATGATGGTGTCTGTCTCGCATTCACAAAACTTTGAGTTGGATAAACTCAGCAAGGTGGCTCACACCTGTAATCCCAGAACTCTGGAGGTGGAGGCAGGAGGATCAGGAGTTCAAGGTTATCCTTGGCTACATAGAGAGTTCTAGACCAGTCTGGGATACAGAAGACTCTCCAAAAGGAGGGAGGGAGCAGAAACCTTTACAAAACAAAAAGGTCCTGAACATTAGAACAAGAGAGAAGTGCCTGGCCTATACCTGACGGTACTGGGCCACGCTGGGAAGGGACCTTGTCTGTCCTCCTGTCCCTGCTGGAGTTAACATCCAACTAGGAAATCTCTGCCTCTGTCTTGGTAGGAGACATTTGAATAAGCCAGTGATAAAGCGAAGCCTGGTCCAGCCCTTCCTGAGAATGGGCTGCCTCCAGGATGTCCGCAAACACATCCTGAAGTCCTTCAAACCTTCCCTCAACATGCAAATTAGCAGACCAGCTTGGTCCAGCAACCAACGATGCAAGCTATTTAGTTTGGTCTCACGTCAGCCCCGACTTCCGGGTCCCTGTGTGGACACTTTCTCGGGATACCATCTCAAGTGTCACGGCCGTCAGCTGCATGCAGAAGGGTCTGTGCTATTTAGAGAAATGACATCTTCTGAGGCGGATCTGGGCAAGCCCCGCAAGGTGGCTCCAACATAGAGAAACTCCAGAATGCCGTGAGGCCCCCATTAGTGGCTCCTGAGAATGTGCAGACCCTGGTCCTCACAGATAGACCTGTACACTCCCTGACTGTAACAGCTCTGGCAGCAAATGGCAGTGTGGAGCTAAGAGGAGGTCTCACTCACTCGGAAGCAGCAATCAGAGGCCACAGGCACCTGCGGACTGGGCAGTTTTTAGGCGACTTCTTTCCTAGTGCTGCCGAGGCAGGGGATGCCTGGCCCTGGTCTCCCATCCTTCCCTCAGGGCCAGACCAAAGGTTCTGTCTTATCTCTGAGCTGCAGAAAAGCACTTACCCGTCTCTATAACAGAGCGGGAGCCTCTATTTTACTCACTCAGAGCAGAGACTTATGGGAAAACATAATTTTATTTTGTTATTAAAGTAAGCGCGGCCCGGGGCATGTTATTTACACAGAGATAACTGCACTTCGGAGATTGTGATGTCCCGGGAAGGTAAACTCTAACCTCAAAGAGCAGCCCATCATCCTTGCTGTCACTCTCCCTGATAATGTGGTGCCCGGTAATAATCTCGCAATTGCTACCTCCACAGTCGTATAAGGGAGGATGCTCGGCCAGGCCAGAGGAGGGTCAGAGGCCCCGCGCCTTTTCTCTGCACACAGGGCCGCAAAAATCAATGCTGGGACGGCTGGGTTCTTTACTCAGACGATTTGAAAGTCTTTGTTTCAATCAGCTGCCAATCAGCAGCTGCTTTCCCAACACCTGCTGCGGGCTGGGCCATGCACTTCCCTCAGCTCTGCTCAGAATACAGACACAAGAAAACAAAATAACCCTGAGCCTTGCCGTTAAAATTTACAACTGAGGGGGGTGGGGGTTGCATAGTTTAACATGGGCTGTTCGCTAACAGAATAAGACACGAGAATACATAGACACTAGGAATTTCAGCTCCAGAACGGGGCATCATCTGGACGGGAAAAGAAATATCTTTTCCCAAGGTCGGGCATTTAGACAAAAGGCACCATTCTTTCAGGAACTTGAAGAAAGTTCCTGCTTGCTAAAAAGGGAGTCGTTCTCTTTATCTCCTGTAAGAGGAACCTGTGGCTGTTCCATTAACATACGACTGTGGTACCTAAGAACCTTGACAAGGTACTGCTAGCCTAAGCTCCCTTCTCCCTGCTCACCAGCCCCACCCCTGCTCACCAGCCCCACCCCAGCTCACCAGCCCCACCCCTGCTCACCAGCCCCACCCCTGCTCACCAGCCCCACCCCAGCTCACAAGCCCCACCCCAGCTCACAAGCCCCACCCCAGCTCACAAGCCCCACCCCTGCTCACCAGCCCCACCCCTGCTCACAAGCCCCACCCCAGCTCACAAGCCCAACCCCAGCTCACAAGCCCCACCCCTTTCCCCCCATTATCATTTAACCCTAGAAATCTTTCCCCTGCCGCTTCCCCTTGCTTTCCCGGGAGACAGCCTTGGCAGTTTGGAATAAACTTTTCCCTTTTCACCCGGCTATTTTGGTTTCTTTACTGCACCCAGTTTCTTTCAGGCACGACATATAAATCTATCCTAGTAATCCTCACCCATCCCCCCACAGAGCCGGCAGTCACTACAAACGGGAAGAAAACGGAAGATGAACTTGGAGTGGCAGCCCCAGCAACAGCGCGGTTAGGAGCCCTGAGGGCGACGGAGCTAGGACACCGTGTGTTTAAATCCCAGCACTGCCACCTCCTGGCGGAAAGGCATTAAGCAAGCCTGACGTTTCTCAGGCAGGAGCTCTATCTTACAGCCTAGGAATCACTGCTTGCTGCCCTGGGGTGTGGTGAGAAATTAAGCTAACCACATGAAGCAATCGGCACAGCCCCGACCTGCAAAACACGTTCCACAGACTCCAGCTGCTATTGTTAGTATTACCATTGTCACCTGGCAGGCTTGCGGATGTCATACCCACCAACATTCCTATTGTCACTTAGGAAACACTCTGTCCTCTGAACCTCGACCTCACCCCAGATCAGCTCGTCCCCTTCTTCCTGCCCCAGGCCATCTTTGCTTCTCCTCTACTCTCAGACAAGATGGTACTGGGAATCAAACCTCGGGCTGCTGAGTTATGTCTCCAGCCTTTGGTAATTTTATCTTTCTTATTTTGCAATGCTGAGATTCGTACCCAAGCTCCAGGACCCAGTTGCTGACCTTACACCTCCAGCCCCCTTCTCCTCTCTCTCCAGTGATGCTGACAGGGAAGGACCACTTGCTCAGACTCAGATATGAAAGAGCACAGTCCAGAGCAGCAGCTCCGATTCCTAGAAACAGTCACCCCAAGTCACCCATACGCTCTGTCTAGAGTCCGACAGGCACAGCCTTAACGCTGGCTCTCAACCTGGAAGCCCAGACCCCAGGGAGAGCTCATGGGGGCTTGGGACTTGAATGGAACTTCCCCCCATTTTCACTGAGCGCTAAGTGAAATCTGTCATTCCTCCCGTGATGATGACAGATGACAAATCATAGGGGTGAGCTGTATCGGTGACGGTCTCCAACAGCAAGAGAGAACCCAAAGCTCCCTTCCAACTGTGTTATAGTTATGGTTGTGGTAAATGTCAGATGGTCTCCGGTCTTCACTACTTTGAGAGTTACAGGCTCATCACTGGATCTTCCTTGTTTGTTTTTGTTTGAAATCCAGGCTGGCTTCAACCTCACTATGTAGCTGAGGCTGGCCTTGAATTCCTAATCCTCTCGCCTCTGCCTCCCAAGTGCTGGCACTAAAGGCACGTGCTATTGTGCCTGGCTTCTTTTGTAATCCTATGTGTTTCATTAATTTGAGAGGGGATCCTATATTCTGCAAGGGTCTATCTACATCATAGGAGACGTTCAGGCCCCTTGCCTCGGGAGGCTGGGAAGGGCAGCAATGCTAAGAAGGTAGAGGATGTGTGATCACTTACTGCAACGTCACATTAAAATATTCTTCAGGTGTCACGACTTTGGGTCCACCGAAGTAGTCCAAGACCCAGATGTTGGTTATATTCAACTTAGCAAAGAACCAGTTATGGCTGGAAGGCCAAGTTTTCATCTCAGGGTGTCGCAGGAACAATGAATTCTTGGCATAGTCCGCTTCTTTCTCGTTCACCTGGAGGACAAACGGGAGAGAAACAGTCTCACTTCAGCACTTTTGATTCTCTTTCCTAAGAACGTGTGGTTCTCACTCCACACACCCCGCGGAGAACTTAACTCAGTTGCAAATCCTGATCTTCAGAAAACAGATAACAAGGATTTCAAACTTGTAACAACACGCAAATCAAAGTAGAAACGACTGTAAGGATGGAGGAGGTTCATGGTTCAACAGTAATGTCACCCGGGCATGAGAGTCACACTCACTCCAGGACCAGCACATGTTAAAAGCGCATGTGTAAAGGGTGAACATGCTGAGAAGTAACACAATGGAACCCAAGGAACTCCCCGGCTCACTCCTGTCCGTCAAGGGCTCCACCCACAGAGGATGTCCAGACCAGAAGTCATGATGGCCAGGAAGCAAATCGCTGGCTCAGCAATAAGAGCGGTGTACGTGACACCTGTCCACTGGCATTCGGTGGGTCATTTGGTTTCACTGTTTTTGTTTCTTTTTAGAGACGGGGTCTCACTATGAAATCCTGGCTGTCCTGGAACTCACTCTGTAGACTAGGCTGGCCTCGAACTCACAGAGGACTGTCTGTTTCTGCCTCCTGGGTGCTGGGATTAAAGGCGTGTGCTGCCACACTCAGCACTGTTGATTTCATTTAACCTTTTCCCTACAGCACTGATCCCAAACCATCCAAACGTACTTCCAGTTAGTAACAGACACTCCTCTTGTTGGTATCAAATATGGGGGCATGGAGCCCATGTGAAACTAGAGGGCAATCGTTCTGGATGAGCAGATGCCTCTTAGCAAGAGTGTTTTTATACAGGAGCCTCCTGGGTGCACATGTGTGACTCCAGGACATAGGGCCCTTTCCCTTAAGAGTCCTACTAAACACCTACATTACAGACCCTGGTCAGAGCCGTTAGTTCCTGGAATTACTGTATGTGTTAGAACATATTCTTACCATGCACCCACTAACAAACCAATTGCATGTTATTCTCCAAAGACCCTTTCCTTGTGTTAATACCACGATGTTCTCTCAAGCCATCTCTCTTCATGGAAGTCACTGCTTACCTTGGTCACAGTTCCCGACAGCATTATATGGACACATAAGGGACTCTGAGGATCAAATCCATGTTTCCTACAGAAGACAGTCTGTGCCAAAGACAATGTCAGCGTAGCCTGTGGGTTTTCCTGCAGAGAGAACAAGAAAATCCTTCAGTGTGAAATACGGTTTCTGGAAAGGTATAATATGAGCTGCGGACATACCATCCCTCAATGTATCACACTTCCATGAAGCTGTGAATTGTAGGCCACCTTGAACTAGGGGGAAACAATCCATGGGTAGAAACCAGTCCCGATCTCCACAAAGTGTGTGTGGAGATGTATCACGGTTTAAACTAACAAACTATGGGGAATGTTTTAGCATAATCTGTTCCATAATTATCAGAATTATAAATATAGTATCCCCCAAACCAGGGCTGGTGATAGCCCTCAACAAAATATCACAGGGTCAAACTCTAATTTAAAAGAACAGTGCATAAAAACACCACAGTTGCCTGAACAGCCTAATTACATAATTTAAACAAGAAAGTAGCTGAATCATGCTGCATGGTTATCTCGCAGCCGCAGAAGTTGTCATGTGATCTCAACAAGGGAGAGTTGTTTATTTCTCTTCCAGCTTCTATAACAAGAGAAGTCTTAACTCAGATCCAAAACACAAAGGCTGAGCGATTCCTAATTCATTTCTCTTCAGAACCCGGCATCGTTCCAGATTACCGCAAATTCATGACTGCATTCACCCCAAGTGTTTTCGTGGTGAACTTTACTATTTCACAATGGCCCATCAAAAACACTGAGTCTCAGAGACCCCCAGGAAAGAGGGAAAAGAAAGGGCTCAGAAGGTAAGAGCATGTACTGCTCTTCCACAGGGCCCAAGTTCAGTTCCCAGCACCCACATCAAGTGGCTCACAATCACTCGTAAGTAACTTCAGCTCCAAGGGATCCCATGTCTGATCTATGAGGGCACCCACACACAGATTGCCACACATGCACATAATTAAAAATAAAGTCACTCTTGCTGGACATGGTGGTGCATACCTTTAATTCTAGCTAAAATGTTTGCTGTCTTCAAGCTGTTAGACGAGGAGAGGAACTTCCCCTCCCCTTCCCCCCAAGCCTCCCTCCACCCCCCCACCCCCCCAAAAAAGGGAGAAAGCTCAGGTAAGGTTTCTCCCTGTGAATTTCAGATCTAGTTGAAAAGTCAGACATCAAAATCAGGACGGGAGTAGGGCGGTGTATTGAGGCAGAGGGAAAGTTGACTGCGTAACACACAACAGGGAAATGTAAGACACCATAGCCATTATAGAGAAAGCCAACGCAAGGGAAAGCCAGGGGATGGAGGAGCCAGGGAGGAGAGGAGCATGGCTCAAACCCAAGCTCAGGTGTCTAGATTGGATTTTGCAGGCCATCCTCAAGCAGTGCTTTCCAAATCTCCTACAGGGTTTGTTAAAATGATGGTTCCTGGCACCAATCTGTACCCAAGGTTTTCTTTATTTTACTCTCTCTCTCTCTCTCTCTCTCTCTCTCTCTCTCTCTCTCTCTCTCTGTGTGTGTGTGTGTGTGTGTGTTTCCATGTATGTAGGCAGATATATGTGTGGGAGTTAGATGCTGACGTTGGTATCTTCTTTGATCAATCTCTACTTTATTTACTAAGGTGGGGAGGGTTTTTTTTTTCCCCAATCCAGAACTCATTACCTTGTCCCAGGGACTCCCTGTCTCCACTTGCCAAGCAGTGGAATGACAGGCAGTCCAGTTGGTTTTCTATGTGGGTGCTCTGGATCTGAACCCTTGACACTTGCACGTCAGGCTCTTTTCCTGATGGGCCATCTCCCCAGGTCCCACACCCAGGGTGAGAAACACTTAGGGGGATTCTTAGCAGTAGGAGGAAGTGTTGGGCTAGCTAAGCCCCCTGTGAGGAGGGCGGTGAGGTTTTTGTTACTGTAAGTCTGGTGGGCAGGGCGGTCCAGACAGATAATTTAAATTGTTCCAGCACTCTCTAGCAGGAAGTGGTGAGGACTTGGCCTCAGCCCAGGTGAATGAAGAGGAAGGAGCACAGATGGAAACAAAGGAAGCGGAAGAGAAACAGCGGGATTTGGAGAGGCAGCGAGAATTCTAACTTGTTATTGAGAAAATAACAATTCCACAAACCAGGACACCGACAGTCAAGGGGAGCCAGTGTCCAAGAAGAAGAGGGAAATGGGACTCTTATCTGACGGATACTAAATGAAGGCAATACAAGACCAGAAATTCAAGACTGGTGAGGTCCGACAGGAACACAAGTGTGGAAGTAAATCCTCAGCAGAAGGAAAACCGTGACTGTGCATATAATGTGCTGTGTCAGAAGAACCAAGGGGTAAGAAGTTGTCTTGTTTTTAGTGGGTCAAAGGGGGAAAGAATAGCCTGGTCATATCACAAGAGAGAAGTGGCCAAGGAGGAAGGAAAGACAAAAGGATTTTGTTTTGTTCGAAATAGGACCTTCTACAGTCCAGTCAGGCTGTAAACTCACCAGTCAACAGAGAGTAACTTCGAACCGCTAACCCTTCTGCCCGCCAGCTCCCAAACACTGAGACTATAGGCCTGCACCACGGAGCCTGCTTCATGAGACACTGAGATACAGCTCAGAGCTTCCTGCATCCCTACCAATTTTATTTTTGACTCGCTGGCTCTACAGCCCAACTTGGTACTGTATTATCAGCCAGCAGCCACAAATTCTTCCTATAAACATGTATTATACAAAAACACTACACGCTGAAAAACTAGACAAGAGGAGCGTCCCGTTGGGAAGTAGACTCAAACCTCACCACTCGTCTCTGAAGTGTTCTTCTGTCTAGACAAATTAGACAAACATTTAAACAAACTCTATGTATTTGTTATTCTCTCTCTCTCTCTTTCCCTCTCTCTCTCTCTCTCTCTCTCTCTCTCTCTCTCTGTGTGTGTGTGTGTGTGTGTGTATGTGTGTGTGTGTGTGTGTGTGTGTGTGTGTGTGTGTGTGTGTGCAGAACGCAGGTATACCACAGGTGTACATGTACTAATGAGTGTATGGTGTGGTCAGAGGTCAACTTTGGATGTCACTCCTCAGAAACTGGAGCCGTCCAACTTTTGTTTTTTGAGACTTGAGACAAGGTCTCTCTTGCTGGGGCCAGAAGCTCACTGACTCAGCAAGGCTGACTGCATGAGGAGCTGTGTCTCCTGTCCAGTGAGGCTCACAGGTACATGCCCTCGCACCTCACTTTTTACCTGGATAGTGAAGACCTAACCCAGGTTTCATGCATCCATGGCATGTGCTTTACCATCCGGGCTATTTCCCCAGCCCATACAATTGCAGTTTTAAAAGACAGTAACTAAGGCTGGAGAGACGGCTCAGCGCTTAAGAACGCTGGCTGTTCTTCCAGAGGTTCTGAGCTCAATTCCCAGCAACCACATGGTGGTTCACGACCATCTATAATGGGATCTGATGCCTTCTTCCGGCACACAGGTATACATGCAGAGCACTCATACATAAAATATAAATATGTAGATTTATTTTTAAAAGGCAGTAACTAATATAAATTTGTTTAGAATGAAACAGAACTCTGTGTAGGCTGACGGAAACTGGTCTCTGGGTTCATGGGTCCCAGTCTGTGGCTTTTGCTTTGAAGACAGGTGGATCTAAGGTGAACTAGGGTTGGCCCCCTGGCTTTTCATATTACTTAACCTCATGTCACCAACTGTGAAGTGGGAATAGTCAAACCTGTTCCTAAGAGTTATTCCAAGAGACAGTAAATGGAATGAATGGAACAGGAAAGCTCTCGGCACGTGACACAAGCGCTCGATTAAAGTCTCTCTCTCTCTCTCATCTCACTTGTACCAGGGCACTGTGGCTTCCCAGCTTTGCCACAAAGACCCTCCACCAAGTCAGGCTCCATTCTGGACACCTGTGTGGCTCTTCCCTCCCAAGGTGTATTCCACCAGAGTTGTAAGCTTAGCCCTGACCCAGAGAGTAGGCCAAGGACACAGAGGAACCAGCCCTTCAAAGAGTCCTGCTCTCTACTGAGGCCACTCTGCTTATGCAGTCCAAAGAACGCTGTCAGTCATAATGTTGTGTGGTAGCTCCTCACTGTTGATAGGAAAGTTCTGGAGAGGTAGGAGAGAGAAGCTCTGAAGTCACATAAGCCAAATGCTGAACTATCCAACCATCTGTATGCTTTGCAAAGCCTTTAAATGACAAACGCCCAGTTCATTCAGAGTCAGTCCCTTAAGATGACTCGTGACCGCTTGAAGGGTGTGAAGTCCTCCAGGTACTGGCAAATGAATTTACCCCAAGCGCTTAGAACAGTAGCAGGGGCGAGCAGGAACTTCCTGGTAGTTGCCCAACATCTGGGATGCTACAGTCTCCGCCTAGCCAGAGCCGGCCAGAAGGGACAGTCATCTGAACTGGGTTTAAAATTCTTATCTCTAAGACCCACGCTCTCCGGGGCGAACTGAACTTCAGAGGCTCGCTCCCTGGTCTGCCTGTGGCTGCCAGCCCCGCAGTGCCCAGCCTGGGGCACCGCGCGGCGCTCCCGCTCACCTGCAAGTCGCTCACTAGTTGCTGCATCGGGCTCAGGTACATGTAGGGCACGCCGATGCCTGCGCCCGGGGGACCGTCACTGAGGGAGATGACGTCCGCGAAGGACCTGCCGCGCACCTCCTCCAGCGTGGAGATAGTGGCCAGCGAGCCCCAGTCCGAGACGTGCGTCACGAAGCGGGCCACGCGCGCCGCGTCATCGCGAGGTGGCAGCGGAGGCAGTCTCCGGTCCACGTCCCAGTCCCCGTGGTCCAGGCCCCCGCGGCCCCGGGCCGGCGACACCAGTAGTGCCACCAGCGCCGGCGCCAGAAGGGCGGCGAGCAGGGAGCGCGCAGGCCCAAGAGCACTGCCAGCCATGGCGGCGTCTGCAGAGTCGCTGCCCCGCCACCTAACCCTGCCCGGGTAACTGGAGCCCGCCGGGGTCCCGCCCCCCCGAGGGGGCCAATCAGAGATGAGCAGGCCGGAGGGGGCGTGGCCCCTGTGCAGCCAGCGCTCGGTTCTGCGCTCAGCTCTTTAGAGACTGCGGATTTGCACTAAAGAAATGCTCATTACTATTGTTTTTTTTTTTTGTTTTGTTTTGTTTTTTGACTTTTTGTTTTTTGTTTTTAACAGACGAATAAGTGAGGTTTAGAAGAAATTAGGCAACTTGCCTAAATCACGCTGCTAGGAAAAAGGTTGGCTTCATGCACGCACCTCCTTTTCTAGCGTCTTTGAGTATGCGTGCCTGGTAGATGAGAGAAAAGTTTTCTACGTATGCTCTTACTCTTTTCTGTTTACTTACTGTTTTTTTTATATATTTATTTATTTATTTGGGTTTTGGTTTTGTTTTTTCCAAGACAGAGTTTCTCTGTGTAGCCCTGGCTGTCCTGGAACTCTGAAGACCAGACTGGCCTCAACTCATGGAGATTCGCTTGTCTATGCCTCCCGAGTGCTGGCATTAAAGGCATGCGCCGCCGCCGCCGCCACCGCCGCCACCACCCGGCCTGTTTACTCACTGTTAGCAAGCAAACTTCCTTGTAGTAAAAGGCAGAAGTACCGAACTGGAGGGACTTACAAACTTCTGGCCCAGGAGTGCCCTTAGATAAAGCCACTCAGATGACTGACTATCAGTATCCCACTCAAGACTTTGTGCCAGTTTGAGACCTGTTAAGTCACCTAGATTGGTTAAATTCGTGGTTTCGTGCATTCACTGCCCTGGCAGGTCCTCCAAGCCGTTCTGATCTCCATTCCACTACCTTGGGGAGTTAGAAAACGTGTGCATACAACCTGGCTCATAGTTTCCATCATTTTAAACTTCCGTCACGATTAGAACACAGAACCCTTAAGCCCCATCCCGTAACCCGAATCAGGCCTCGCCTCTCCACAGCTCTCTCGAGGACAGAGGCTCAAGTCACTGCAGGGACTTGACAGCTCTTCTTAGTTTACGGCACCCAGCTCCTTGTCTCGTAGCCCACACTGAACTAAACCATAGGGTGAGAAACTTCTGTCACCTCTAGAAGGTTATAAAAACCAGACTTTCCCTTTGTTCTAGGGATCGGTGTGACACTCCTAAGGGACACCGCGGGAAAGATGTTCTGAGATCTGCCTCTAGCTGCCTCCCAGACCCGTCCCTCTGTCTGCCTCTCTCCTTAGCTCTCTCTTTCACATTCTTTTTTTTGTTTGTTTGTTTGTTTGTTTTTTCGAGACAGGGTTTCTCTGTGTAGCTTTGCGCCTTTCCTGGAGCTCACTTGGTAGCCCAGGCTGGCCTCGAACTCACAGAGATCCGTCTGGCTCTGCCTCCTGAGTGCTGGGATTAAAGGCGTGCGCCAACACCGCCCGGCATTCTCTTTCACATTCTTAATGACACTCTTCTCTGGGCTTTAGAGGGAAGCCTTTCCTTCCATTCAAGCTCTACCATGTGTAGCACTCCATAAATGATGTTGCTGCTGCCCCTCCCACCTCCAGGCCCTGGATTCCTACTAAACTGCAAGGAAAGGAATTGTGTCTGCTTCCTTTGCAGACAGACACATGCTGTTCATCCATTATGACAGTCACATCTTTTCAAATTGTCATCTTTTTGACCTGGTCTCGGGTGTATGAAGGGCTCTAATAGGCTGGAGCATGGCAAACATGGCTCTGGCAGGCCCTGCCCTTTCCTCCTCCGTCCTAAACCATAGATTACATTCCTAAAACTAGCCACCAAGGGCCATTGCCTTACAGACTGGCTACTTCTTCCTCCTGGGGCTGACCACCAAGGTCCAGCCATCCAAGTATTGAAGTCCAGCAATCAAAAGCTCCCTTTTGGCTGTCCTAATTAACGTGCCCAATCAAAACAAACCAACTCCTCCTAACATGGGGTTTCCCCTTTCCCTTTATAAACTGCCACTTGCCTATGGACTTTGTCTCCTCTCTATCCAGAGGCAGTCCTTTGTGTCCCATTCCCCATCAACCCCCCTCAACAACAAATACCCCTTCCCCTCACTGCCTTTGTCCTCCCTTCCCTCCTCCTTTGCCCTCTCTCTCCTGTCTCTGTCTCTTATTCCCTGCCCTTTGTCCCTCTGGGGCAAATAAATCTCCTTTGTGCTTGGTCTTGCTGTGTCCTGTGCCAACTCTGGTCCTTGCTGTGTATACTTCAATTTTTTACAAAAGCCATGCAGTGGTACTGGTGTGAGGACTTGCCAGTAATAATCCGGTGATACCTGACCTTCCCAGGCCTCATTCCTCAACTGGTTTCCTTCAGAGCCGTGAACCAGTCATGTGAGCAAGTGTGGGCAACAGGTGTGGGAGCCCAAGTCCCGCCCCCACCTCTCTGAAGGCCTGCCTCCCCACATTGTGCAACTTCTGAGGCTATTCAGCAAAACATGACCCTGCACTCTGAACACGAGTCTGCAGTTCCCTCTGGTAACCAGTCTGTGCCACACTGATTTCCACATTTAGCTGAGAGTAGTGTCAGCAACGTTCGGTCCAAGTTGAGCTACTTTTCAACCAGAGTTTAGAAGAACTTGGAGCTAGTTGGAACACTAAGCAGGAGACATTTCAAGGAAGGAAAGTCAGTCACTCAGTTAAAAAAAAAAAAACAAAAAACATAAATAGTTTGAGTGCTTGACTGTTAGAAATGGCTCCTTCTCGATGTGTTAAGGGGTTCACACAGCCAAATTCGGAGTTCCAACCTCAAGTCTAACACTAGCAAGTCACGTGTCCATGGCTCTTGACAATAGCAAAATTAATTGAAAACCAAACTCATCATGAATCTGAGGCCTTATTGGTAGTACTAGTCTACCAATAAGTGTTGCATCAAGACTTCCCTGTAGTTTTGACTTGAATCACACAGCATCCTCACTTTATGCTCAGTCCATGAGCCATCATACCATGAAACACCCCCAAACACAGCCTGAAACACCCATAAACATGGCCTGAAACACCATGGCTCAGGCTGCAGACTACTGCATGATAAAATTGCAGTGTTTATATTGGATGTACACAGTTGATCCCCTCACAGGAACAGAGTGGTTTGACTGTAGGAAAGAAAGTTTTCTCTCCACTGTTCCTTATCATGTTACTATCAAATTAATATAACTTTGGATTGCTTTATGTCATAATGTTTGACTTGAAAAGACTGCTATTTGAGTTGCTTGCATATCATTTAAAAATTGTTCAGTTATCGAGGACTATGGGGGGTCCAGCCCCTCAATAATCCCCTCCCAGGGTCCAGGAAGAATCTACAACCAGCTGGTAATTAATCTTTGATGAGAAGAAATGAATCTATGTACACGAAACTCCTTAGTCCATACACTTTATTATTCTGTGTTAGTTCTCTCTCTACACAGCTTCTATTCTGCTCTCATTTTTAGCTCCTCCCTTGCCTGATTCCTCTCTACATTAATCTGCATTCACCTCTAGGTTCTATCTTAATTCCTTCATCTAGTTCTGCCCCTTCTAGGTTCTCATTCATCTAGTGTTTTCCCATATCAGCTCCTCTCCCATCTCCTTCTCTCTCATCTGGCTCTTCCTCATCTTGTTCTTCCCCATCTGGCTCTTCCTCATCTCCCATCTCGTTCCTCTGGTCCTCTCTTCTAGCCCCTCAATCTAGTTCTTCCCCATCTCAGTTTGTTCCTCTCAAGTTCTTACTCATCTAGTTCTTCCATTCTCTTTTCTCTTCTCCGTCTCCTTATTCTCTCAGTTCTAAGTCTCCCAGGAATCCAGTTATAAACCCAAGCAATAGCAATCCTCTGGCTGAGCAAGGTCACCAGGCTTGAATTCTACAGGGTCATAAAGGCAGGTAAGAATTTTCCTCAGGCAGTGACCACCAGGCTTTCTTTTATAATCCAAAATGGGAGAGGTGAAAGAGGAGGACAACTGAGTGCTAATGACCGTTAGCATATGAAAAAGGGGTCTATGTGCTCAGTCTACATTCTGTGAAGTGGTTAGGTAAGAAGTTAGGGGTCTATAAAGTTAGTAAGGCCGTGAGAAAGGAGGGTCCAAGCTAAATTGTGTAAAGCTATTACTTAAGGTCCACCTGACCTAGGCAGTGTCTCCTTGTGGAATTTACTTTTAATCAGGAGACTTATTATGTGGTGGTCTGGACAGTTATTTCTGTTAGTCCTTGAAAGTGGCTAAGGGAGATATCTGATTCCAGTGCTGAACGGGGAGAAACGGATGGGCTGGGGGGGGGCGGGGCTTTCCTGAGGCTGTTCTCCAAATGCCTGGAATGTGTATGTCCAAAGAGTGATCAGTCCACACTGTTAGCAATTCTTAGGGAAAAATCAATTGGGAAAACTATGAAGGCACACATGATTTTCATAACAGAAGATAGCTGATATATAACAAGCCAAATAACACCTAAAGCTCCTTGGAATTTGGCTTCCTCTGGAGGAAATCCTTGGTCCCTCCAGGTAGTGACTTTGCCATAACCAGCTGAGTTCTTATAATATTTTCCTGCAACCTGTAGCATTCAGTGAACTTGGATTTGGGATTAGGATGAAATTCCTAACAGTTTCTGAAATGGCTGAAACATACTTCTGCCATTGTGTACGACAATGTACGTGGTATTCTCCACATTGTCAACTATAAAGTCAAAACGTTGATCAGCTCTGAAAAATGCCCAACATGCTCTACCTGCAGTAACAAACATTCACCCAAAGTATATTTTTTTGAGACAGGACTAGCCTCAAACTCACTATGTATCAGAGGATAGCCTTGAACTACTGACCCTCTCACCTCTGTTTCCCTGGTACCGTGCTGGGTCCTTGCATGGCAAGGTGTGATCACGAACACACACACACACACACACACACACACTGATAACTTTATCATATATTGGCAGTAAAATTTTTATTTGTATATCTATTGAGTATAAATATTTTGTATAGACCTGAGGTCATGTAAAGATTTCTCAGGTGAAAAGGGACTGTGTGTAAAGAAGTTTAAGAAGTCCTGCCTTGGACCAGGCATGGTGGCAAATGTCTAAAATTCTACCACTTGTGAAGCAGAGGCGAGTGGTTCTCTGTGAGTTCACAGCCAGCCAGGGCTACATAGCGAGATACTGTCCAAACATCATAAATAAATCAATGAAAGCCCCACATTACACCACTCTTTCTGGGAAGATTCCCCCAGTTACCCTTCACCAGACAACACTTTCTTTCATAACTATCACCACACCCTGTAATAACTGCATTTATTTCGTTAGTGACGTCTTCATTGTCCATTGGTAGAACGAGAGCTTCCGGAAGGCAGGAATGCTGTCTATCTTGTCCACCTCCACATCCCCCAAGCAGAGTGGGCGCTCCGTAAATATTTGTCAAATGACTATCTGAGTTCATGAATGACAGCTGGTGAAATTCTTTGCACACGGATGTATAAAATCAGCCATGAGTTGTGAGTGTAACAGCTTCCTAACAGGTGAGTGCTTTAGCTCTTAATTAGTAAGTCCTCCTTGTTGGGATGTTGGGGAAACTCCCAGCCAACAGTTGTTAAACAATCCTTTCTTCTTCTTCTTCTTCTTCTTCTTCTTCTTCTTCTTCTTCTTCTTCTTCTTCTTCTTCTTCTTCTTCTTCTTCTCAGTGTTACTATTTAAGCAATGTGGACCTCCACCCCGCAATGGCCCACCATGAACAGTAATCTTCCCTTCATCACTGGGCTTCATCCTGATTAAAAACCCACCCTGCAAACTCTCTCTTTCCTAGGGTATATGCACTGTGTATTTGTCTATGTTAGTACCAAGTGTGGTTCCTTCTAGATCAAGAGCAGTGTCTCTGTCACCGCTGTGTCCCGGCACACCATGCATCTAGCACTCATTGTGTGTTGTTGACAAAGTCACTTGCATCCAAGTAGTATTATCAAGGTATGAGGGTTCTCAGTCTTCAAACACTCAGGACTGGGTTCTGAAAGAGCAGACACGTTCTGTTTTGTGATGTACATGCTTCAAATCACAGTGGTGGAAATAGAGATCTGCCATTTAAGCATGACCTTAGGTTGGATGATACTGAACCTCAGTTTCGTGGTTATCAAAAAGGAACTAAGTAAAGCAGATGATCCAAAGAGTGATCTGCACCTCGGAACAGAACCTGGAGACCACATATGACGGGGAGCACATGCATGCCCTGTACTCAGGGCAGAAAGCACCAATGGATAATCTAAAGCCTAAGCCCATGCATCTGTTCTGGACTCCCCCACACACACACCGCCGAGTGTGCTTTCCTCTACATAAACTCAGTCAGAGTCAGAGACTCTGCTCCCCAATCCACCTTCCTCGTGCAAGCCCCGCCCCAGGATTCCAGGCTTGACCTAGTTTTTCTTATAAGCTAGGCATGGTAGCTTGTACACATAATCCCAGCACTAAGACAGGTGGACTGCTATGAGTTTGAGACCAGCCCAGGCTACGTAGTGAGTTCCAGCCTGGAGCACACACTGAATCCCGGTCCTCATCAAAAAGGAGATATGGTCCTCACTGGAAGAGACAACACTAAAACTGTTTGGTCTTTTTTTTTTTTTTTTTTTTTTTTTTTTTTTTTTTTTTTTTTTTTTTTAATGTGTATAGGTATTTTGCCTGCATGTGTGTCTGCACACCACATGTGTGCCTGGTGCCTTTGGAGGCTGGAAGAGGACATCAGATCCCATATGGTTGGAGTTATAGAAGGTATAAGCCTCCATGTGGGTGTTGGGAATAGAACCTCAATCTTCTGGAACTCATTTCATAGTAACTAGGACAAGGACAGCTGAGAGGATTAAAGGGGAAAAAATGTAGGTCTGTGTAGCCTGAAGGGGAGATTGGGTATTGACACCAGGCAGAATGTTCAAGAACATTTTGTACTTTAATAGTTGTGTATTTATTTTAGGAGACAAATCTAACCCAAGTATCAAACAGTTGTTACTGCTTAAAGCAAGCTATTAAACACTTCGTTTGGAAACTGGCTTATGCATACTTAAGATTTATTCATTTTGTTGTCTGATATCTTTTAACTCAAAAGAAAAAAACAGCAATAAAATACTGAACTAAAAAAAAATTTCAAGTAGGCTTCTGAACAGTAGCCTTCTCAGCATTTTAGTATCTCAATATTATTTAACAGGAAAAGAAAGCTATCTGTTAGTCAGGATAAAATGATAAAGTCAGTGTGTCCTAACTCAAGGCTGGTCTGTCTCCTCATCAGCCCAGTAACTTTTTAACATGAATTGAAGAGTACTTGTATAAAAACTATCTCTTCATTTGCCTGCCTCGTGCTGAATTACACTATGTATGTATTTGTGTATTAAATTTATGTAAAGACTGAGGCTATAGGTCAGTGGTAGAACATTTCCCTAGTATTTGTGATGCTCTGGGTTCCATCCCTGTGACTACAAGAAGAAAGAAGAGAAAGAAAGAAAGAAAGAAAGAAAGAAAGAAAGAAAGAAAGAAAGAAAGAAAGAAAGGAAGGAAGGAAGGAAGGAAGGAAGGAAGGAAGGAAGGAAGGAAGGGAGAAAGAAAGGAAGGAAGGAGGGAGGGAGGGAGGAAGAAAGAAAGAGAGAGAGAGAGAGAAAGAAAGAAAGAAAGAAAGAAAGAAAGGAAGGAAGGAAGGAAGGAAGAGAGAGAGAGAGAGAGAGAGAGAGAGAGAGAGAGAGAGAGAGAAAGAAAGAAAGAAAGAAAGAAAGAAAGAAAGAAAGAAAGAAAGAAAGAAAGAAAACAAGAAAGAAAACAAGAAAGAAAGAAAGAAAACAAGAAACCACCTAGGAAAATGGGAATGCGCAAAGTGCTAACCACACCCGAGGCATCATGACAGGAACTAAGAAATCAAATATTAGCAGACATTGTCTCTATCCTTGGGGGGAAATTCTAATTGATTCACAAATAAGCAAACAGACAATGTACAATGCAATCGTTTAGTGCAATGTAAAAAAAAAAATGTAGAGAACAAGGAAGTTCCCTTGAGGGAAGGCTTCACATAAGAGGTAATTTTTTTTTAGTTAAAATCTGAAAGATAAATAGGTTAGCAGACAATGATAAGGTAGGACAGAGAGAAGGAGGGGACCAGGAATTAGAAGGGAAATCGGCAAGGATGCCTGATGGATTTTGAAGAGTAACTATAAGCCAAAGAGAATATTAAAATGTTTGTGAAGCTAGGTGGTGGTGTTGCAGGCCTTTAATCCAGCACTTGGGAGATCTCTGTGAGTTCGAGGCCAGCCTGGTCTACAGAGGGAGTTCCAGGACAGCCAGTACTACCCGGAGTAACCCTGTCTCAAAAAAGCAAAAAACAAAACAAAAACCTCACAATGTTTGAGATGGGTGTGTTCATTTGGGTAGAGAAATGGATCATGTCAAGGAGACGGGATTTTTGACTCCTGGAAGCCATAGAAAATTCTTAATTTGTTTTCTTAAGAAAAATCAAGGGCCAGGGATGTAGCTTAGTGGTGAAAGAGTTAACTAGTATTTGCAGGGCTCTGTGTTCGAGTCCCACAAGAGGAAAGAAAGGGAGAGTGGGAGCGAGGAAGCAAGGAAAAACATCGACTCAGGAAAAGAATTACAAATATTTGAAAGACTGACAATAAAACTTCCTTATATACTCATGCTGTGCCTAGAAAAGTCAAGCTGATGACGTGAAAGGCTATTAAACCTAAGCAAATGTCATAAAGTGAGGGGACTCAAGACAAACATAAAACCAATACCTTTCCAACACACTAGCTATAAGCTATGTGGAAACTGTAGTGAAAAAAGGTAGAATTCATAAACAAAAAAAAAATCATTCAGAGCATTCCTTATTCTTGAGCAGGCAAATGCAGTTTATAAGATTGTCCACACTCTCTTAGTCTACAAGTCAGAGCTTCCAACTCAAATCCGAGCAGCCCTCTAACAGAAGTCTCTTTCTGAAATTCCTCCTAGAATTGTAGTTTTGCAGGTTCACCAAGAAATTTTTTTTGTAGAGAAAAACAGCGAGAAAGAATGTACCTCAGAAATATCAAACACACTATGTGCAAATAATAATATGCTAAAGTCGTAAAGTATAATTTTAGTGAGCACATCCATATTTGGACTTTTTCTGTCACGCCTGCCAGCTCCCAAATAACCACACAGAGACTTAATAATTATGAAAGCTTGCCTGATAGCTTAGGCTTGTTTCTAACTCACTCCCATAACTGAAATTAACCCATTTCTATTCATTTATGTGCTGCCACGTGGCTTTATTACCTTTACTCTGTACTGCCCATGCTGCTTCCCCTGAGTCCTGCCATCTCCTTGAGACTCTGCCCTTCTTCTTTCCACTGTTCCCTCTGCCCTGAAAATCCTGCCTAGCTATTGGCCATTCAGCTTTTTATTAAACCAATAGGAGTGACATATATTCAGTGTACAAAAAGATTATTCCACAACACATGCCAGTTGATCACATTTATAGGACTTAAATCAGCTGTGCTAACTCAGCGTTATGAGAAACAAATGATGCGCATGATTACAAGTTCAGGAGTCAAAAGGACACTATAAATGGCATCAATTAAGATGTAGGAACTATTGTAGGGACAAACTGTTGCTATTTGGATTCTAAAGATACCGGTACAGAGTTTGGACGCAGAGTGCTCAGAAAAGGAGTGGAACAAGGTAGGGCAGAAAGAAGCTAACCCATCCTGTGGAGGCCTCACAGCCTTTCCCCAGGAAGAGTTCTAAGGTGTGTATGAGCCATGAGAAGGCATTAGACTTGATAACCATTCTCAAGATGCAAATTAACCTCACCCCAAAGACTGCCAAAGTTAAAAAGCTGAGAGTGGGCGAGACAGTGGAACAATAAGAGCTTACATATTCTGCTAGGAGACCATGAGCAGATTAACTGCAGGATCTACTGAACATGGGAACCAGAAATTCCATTTCTCAGTCTACATTCAGCCGAAATCCTTATGAATTGGCCAAGAGATACGTACAAGAAGGCCCAAAACAGCATTATCTGTGTAACATTTCCCAAACATAAATCAACAGTAGAATAGACAATTATGCTGAAGTATACTCACGTGGTGAAATACTGTCATGAGTGGGCTGTGTCAGAAGCTGTGCCTTTCTGGCATCTATAATGAGAAATCCACAGAGTCTGTTTAAAGGGCAAGGAATTTATTAGGGGATAAAAACTCAATACAGAATGAGAGATTTATGGTAGGGTCCTGGAAAGCTGAACTATGGTCCACGCTGTTCTTCTGCCTGGTCCGTCTCAGCATCCAAAACCATGAGAAAGAGGGGGGGGGGGAGAGGGAGAGGGAGAGGGAGGGAAGTCTACATGCATCCCAAGTTTTAAGGGTCCACAAGGCCACGCCCAGGGGTATGCACTTCAAAGTCATAGGCGGGTGGAGCAGTTACCTGCTGCATCTCTGAGCCGGTGCTTCAAGGCCATAGAACAGCTACCCACTACAAGTATACAAATGTGTTGAATCATAATAAATTATTGCACGGTATATTGGTTTGGTTGTCAGCAATTTGCCAAGTTGTCCTGATTTCCTTGGCCAAAGCAAACATAGGTTCTCATATTTCGACCCCAATAATGTTAATTCTCAGATCACACATTGCATAATAAAATGTTCTCTCTCTATTTCTGTCTGTCTGTCTGCCTGCCTGTCTGCCCATGTCTCTCTCTCTCTCTTGCACTCGCTCTCGCTCTGTGTGCATGGTGTGTGCGTGTGCGTGTGCGTGTGCGTGTGTGTGTGCGCGTGCGTGTGTTACAGAAGGGCTACAAAGGATTAAAGGGTCACCACAGTAGAGTTTGAGGAGTCCAAAGAGACCCGAGAGGCAGATAGGAAGCTGAGAGAGAAGCACAAGGAGCCAGGGAGGGGGTGTCCCACAATTAACTGTTGGAGGTCTGCTACAGACTCTGCTGCAGAGTGCAACCCCAGGGCCAGACGAACTACAGAAGCCAAGACGCAGGACCCTGGAGGCCACTGAGATGAAGAACAGGACTGGATCTAGGTGAGCGAATGGCTAACAGGTCCGGATGGACAAGCAGATGGATGGCCATTTGAGAAGGCTGCATCAGCAGTGGGGGCTGAGCTGAACTTGAGACAGTTGAGAGTTCTCTGCCTATTGATCCCTTGACATACCAGGTGGTCACATGACAGGTTGTGGCAGGGGTGTGTATGTGGGGGAAGGGGGATCACAAGTGCAGTGTGAAGTGTCCTTCTCTTTAAGGGGCTCAGTTGAAGCCCCCTTTCTCTGTCTCATGTGTGTGATAAGTTTCCTTATATGATAAAATAATTCAGATTTATTTATTTTATATCTTTGTGTATTTTGCCTGAATGTGTGTGTACCATGTGTGTGCAGTGCTCACAGAGTCCAGAAGAGGGAGTCAGATTCTCAGTAACTGGAGTTTCAGATGGCTGTGACTGTCCATGTGGCTTTGAGGAACTGAACCCAGGTCCTCTAGAAGAGCAATCAGTGCTTTTAGCTACTGAGCTATCTCTCCCGCCCCTTAGGTGATTTTAATATACGATGTGTTCATATGATCCCAATCTACTTTGGTAAATTTACAGGATAACATTCTTTTGACTTTTGGGTTGTAGGCCTAGCCTTTAATGCCTGAGCCACCTCTCCAGTCCAACCCTTTTTACTTTTAAGAATAAGTCGTTTATCACTCTGTAGTGGACAGATGGTATCGTCTATGTGCCCACTCTGGTGCACAGTCATCCTGCTTCTCTGCTGGCATTCAAAATGGAGGCCAGTGCTTCACCTGCCAGGACACAGTCCATTCTGAAAACCACTCTTTCCCACATTATGAAGTAACCTAGAGCAGGGTACAGTCTGACCTCGACCAATATTACAGCAATGAATGTAGCAACGTGGATGAATCACAAGACACAAAGAACATGTCATCCAACTTGACCTTTATGAAATTCAGAAGTAGACAAGCCATTCGCAGAGGACAACAGGAAAACAGCAGCCTCTTTGGAGTGGTCCTGGCAGGGGGAGGCTCCTCCGTTCATAATGCTAATTTTTTAAAGTGGAGAATGCTCACACAGATGTGCCCCGGTAAACAACCCCAGAGCCTGCTCGGGTTTGCACTCTTTCCTGTGTGAACGCTTGTGTTTCTCCTTAAGAAGTTGCCCTCAAATGTAATGAGCTAAGCCATGAGATGTTACGTCACCCTTCTGTGGTCAGGAATCCAGATGTGGGTTACTTAGCAGTTCCAGCTCAGCTCCAGCTCAGCATCTTTCGTCGCCCCCGAAAGGCTTCTCTGGTTCTGCTGGAATCTCCTTTTAACTCTTTATAATCTCAGAACGACATCCCATCACTCAAGGAGAGAGGGTTAACACAGAGCATGACCCCAAGGGGAAACACTGCTCTGGAGTCGAGGAGACACTATATGACACAAGAAGCCTACAATTTCTTTGTATTCTTTAGGCCAGCTGCCTGACTTCCTTGGCCTTGGTCTGGAAGCAGAGCATGATGGGAAGGGGAAGAAGAGGATTAAAATCCTTCAGTCACAGAAACTGAAAGTGCACAGTGGCAAGCATGCTTGGCAATAGTAGAATCTGAGTTCCTCTGTAAACCTGGTATGGAACTTGGGGCTCACGACATGTGCCTTGGTAAATTTCCTTATATGCTAAAAGCAAACAAACAAAATGTTTTTGCTTGTTTGTTTGTTTGTTTTTATCATACATCGGCCATACATCTTCAGTTAGTCAATTAAGGACCAAACTACCATACATCTTCAGTTAGTCAATTAAGGACCAAACCAAGCTGGGCAGTGGTGGCACACACCTTTAATCCCAGCACTTGGGAGGCAGAGACAGGTGGATCTCTGGAAGTTTGAGGCCATACTGGTCTACAGAGTGAGATCCAGGACAGCCAGGGCTACAGAGAAACTCTGTCTCAAAACCCACACCCCCCACAAAAAAATTAGTGGAAAGCAGAAAAAGGAGATTTATTCCAAGCGACCCAGGAACTCCCCCAAGTCCGTCTTCAGGATCCTGCAGTGAGATGAAATCTAAATAGAGGACTAAGGATGTGCCCATCTAAGCAGCCCTGGTCAAGGTGTGGCCCTGCCCACGATAGTCCCATCCTTATCTGGGCTTTATCTCACCCTGTAGGGTAGTCTAACAAGTTGTTAGAACCTTATGAAGCATGAGATTCTTAGGGAAATTCTTCAGGGGTCCACTGTTTCAATAATCTGACACTCAGAGTGAGAGATAAGCTTGTCTCTCTAGAATATCTTCATTTCTTCCAGGCCTATTATAAAAACCGGTTCTAAACTGGAAGCCACTGGCCTCAGTTGGGAATGCTCTTTCTATCCCTGAGTTCCTCATTGATAGCCTTCAAGAAGGATTATTCTATTCGTGAGGAAAGTGACAGGAAAGTGGGAATTGTGTGCATTGGTGGCTTTCTAGAAGAAAAAGAAATGAAAAATGAAAGAACCATCCAGCTGTTGAGGCATTCTGCAGCATGTTTACACCTTGCACCACGCCTCCTCTTCTAAAACTAAGGCTTGCTGAATATCTGTCCATCTGCACGTTAGAAAGAGCCACACCTCTAAACCAGATGTGCTAGTTTTGATAATCACACGTTTTCACGCCCGCAGGTGGTTAAATCTTGGAGACTGTGATTCAAGAATCCTTGCTGGGTTCTAGAACACTATGTATAACTAACCTTTGCCTTATAAATCCGATTAGGAAGTTGTCAAGGCAGGAGCAGGTTTAACTTCTTGAGCCAGGATTGTCTCGAGCTTTTCAAGCTTGCTCCGTTATCTTGCTTACTTATAATTGTGTTCCTTGCCACCTCCCCCGCAACTCCACCCTCCCCCCCATACACATATTCACTTTTCCCATCCCCAGCCATTAGTTTCCTTTAGGTTAGTCTGCGCTTTCTGCTCCATTTCCGGGTAAGTAAATGTCTCTCAAACACACTCTTGCCCAGCTTGCAGTGTGCCCAGTTCTCTTTCCTAACTGCCCCGCACATACCAGGTTGCTAAGCTTCGCTACTCCGAGATGCCCAGCCAAGGATGCGGGCAGAGCAGGGTCAGTCCAACCTCCGTAAGGTTCGAAGCTCTACCACCGCGCTCCTGGGTCTGCTGGCTGTGGCCTCAGCCCTCAGTCTCTCCGCCCTCTCAGGGACATGGGGAGAGAAAGAGAAGGGTCTGGAGTGGGCGGGAGGAAGCCATGTGAAGCTGCCTTGGCACAGGACCAGTTGCGGGGAGAGAAAGCACTGGTGGGATAGAACGCCCCGCTGTGGCTACCCATTACTGGGACTATCTATCCCGCTGCTCCTGCTATACGAATAGCTAAACTAAGTAACCACATCGCTGCCAGGGCTGGATCGAAGTGCCGCCTTTCCTAATGAGAAAGATACCAACTTAGACCATCACTTCATGCGCTCCTATTTACCCTCTCGTCAAAACTGCAGTAATGTGGCAGATAATGGAAAAGACATCACAAAAGCGGTGGAAACTCTTCCAAAGGACTGTATGATAACCCTCAAGGGCGTCACTGGGACGGACAGCTTGCCCGGGCATTCATGGTTCGTTACAAGATGGCCATACAATTGTTAACCAGCTTAAAGGTAGAATAAAAAGTCCCCTGGAGTCTTAGCCATGACATGACTGGCATTCATTTATTTGTAATTGACTTTGCTTTGGGAACCTTGTACTGGAAGAATAATTGTCTTGCAAGGGCAAAATATACAGATTGTGATGGGTGGCTTTAACGTCCACCCCACAAATTAAAGTCACCTGAATGGGAAGGCTCAACAGAACGGTCCTGATTGCCTTAACTGACGTGGAAAACCCATTAAGTGTGGACCGCACCTTTGGTAACTATTTACCTTGTGCTGCCTTTGGTGGCTGAGTTAATCGATCTCATTGGCTGTTCCTGATTGCTTCGCTGATGTCAGAACCCATGTTTCCAGGCTTCCAGCCTTGACTGAGGACCAGCAGCTCTCCAGGAACCATCCAGGTTTTCAGTGCCAGAAAGGGACTGCTGAGAAATCCAGCCTCCTGGGCTGCTCTCCAAGTTCAGACAGCCACTGTGGGACTGCTCTGACTATTGAGACACCAGCCTCAAGGACCAAGCAACTACCCGTTCTCCACTGCTTAGATATGAGGTAACTATTATTACTATTTTAACATGAGCTCATTTGACTTTATATATTTACATATACCATATATGTATATGTGTATTCTGTTCTTCTAGGGGACCCTGACTATACACAAATTAATGAAGAGAATAAAAGGATAAGAATGTTGCAACCAAAGAGGTTTTTCAAGACACGTAACTGCCCTTTGTCAAAGTTGTTACCTTCCTGTAGGCTGGGAACAGTTCACAATGTTCCTTCACAAATAAAGCAACTTGAAACAAATGACCTTCTATCTGTCTCAACTGACAGACCTCTCTCTATCTGTTCTTGGGTGTTTGACTCTGAAACTGGCACTCATTTATCATCGAAAGGAAGAACTGGTCTTTGGGGGTCTTGCAAGTGGTGACAGAGGAGAGAGCACGTGTCCGGTCCAGTTATACCATTTTCAAGGTCCCGGAATGACTTCTGATTTTTTTTTTTTAAATATTTTATGTGTGTGGGTGTTTTGCCTTGCATGTATGTTTGTATACCATGTGTTCACCTGGTGCCAGAAGAAGGAACTGGATCCCCTGAGACTGGAGTTACTAATGGTTGTGAGCTGAAAGTGGGTGCTGGGAATTGAACCAGGAGTCTATGGAAGAGCATAGACTTTTTTTTTTTAATGTATCCAGTATTCAGCCTGCATGTACGCCTGCAGGCCAAAAGGGGGCACCAAATCTCATTATAGATGGTTATGAGCCACCATGTAGTTGCTGGGAATTGAACTCAGGACCTCTGGAAGAACAGCCAGTGCTCTTCTTAACTGCTGAGCCATCTCTCCAGCTCCCGAGCATAGACTTTTAACCCCTGAGCTTGGGCATGTCTAAGTGCTAAAAACCCACACAGCTTTGTTCTTCATTTACAACCTGCAGCCTGTAGATTTCAGCCTGGCTGTTGGGGGTGGGGGCGGCTTCGGGTGGCTTTTAAAGACAAGGACTCAGTAGCATCGCCCACCATATGGAGTTGGAAGCCATGGAGAGTGTTTCTGGAGCCTGCACAGCAGCTCCGTGGTTGCTGATTAGACAGAGTATGGGCTTTAGCTCCTCCTGACATAGACCATGAACCCCATCCCTCTAGGAAAATGACCAAGGTGAGCTGGTTCCATCCATGCAGGGGAGCCAGTGCTGGGGTGTGGTGGAGCGGCACAGCACCAGGATGCTAAGGAGGACATTTGGAGCCCTAGTGAATTCGGCCTCTTTCCTGGGCTTCTCTAGAGTGTATAAATCATGTTCGCAAAATGACACGTTTGTATTCTGCGATGACTACAGAGCTATGAAAACAGATGGGAGAAGATGATGGAAGTATGAAGGACCCTGTTCTTAATTTCTACAAATGGAAAGAGTAACATAAATTATATTTCATATCTAAGGTTAGAAATCTACACTTTGTGCAAATACAGGCATTGAAAACTAAGTAACTAGGATTGTACAGCAAGTCAGCAAGGCAAGAAATGTTACAGTATAACCATTCTCTCTCTAAAGAACCATTTGTGAAAACCAGGCACTCTGTATTCATTAAGGTTTGTGAAATAAAAATAAGAGAGTTTTATGTAGCTATGTATTGTCAATTTGTTATGTAAAGTGTGTAATAGCATCTCTCTTCCTAGGCTGAAATTTGCAGGCATTCCTAACGTGAACATTGTGCTTTTCTTTCTTTCTTTCTTTTTTTTTTTTTCTTCCCTTCAAGACAAGGTTTCTCTGTGTAGCCTCAACTGACCTGGAACTCGCTCTGTAGACCAGTCTGGCCTCGAACTCAGAGATCCCCCTGCCTCTGCCTTCTGAGTGCTAGAATTAAAGGTGTGTATCACCACCCAGCTGGATATTGTGCTTTTCAACTACAATTTATAAGATGGTGTGTCAATTTCCTTTGTCCCTTTTTTTTTTTTTTTTTTTTTTTTTTGGTTTTTCGAGGCAGGGTTTCTCTGTGTAGCTTTGCGCCTTTTCCTGAAACTCACTTGGTAGTCCAGACTGGCCTCGAACTCACAGAGATCCACCTGCCTCTGCCTCCCGAGTGCTGGGATTAAAGGCGTGTGCCACCACTGCCCGTCTCTTTTTTTTAATAGCGAAAAGAACAATTGGATAAAATCAAAGAACGAGTCTTCCTCTGGCTTTATTTTGATGAAGATTCTTTTAACTACGAACAAAGAAAGACGCCAAAGCTTTTCATTCTTTAGGAAGTTGTGAAAACTGTAAACCAGACTCATCTTTTTAAAACGAGTCTTGGTGTTGGACAGTTGACTCAGCATTTACTCCTGCTCCTCCTGGAGAGGACCCAGGTTCAGTTCCCAGGACCCACGTTGGGCAGCTCACAGCCACCTGTAACTAACTCCAGCTCCTGAGGATCCGACATCATCCTCTAGCCTCCAAGAGTACACACACACACACACACACACACACACACACACACACACACACACACTGCACACAGATAAGTCTTAAAAGATAAAACAAATCTTTCACAAAGCATAGAGATATGCACGCTTGCAATCCCAGCACTTGAGAGGCTAAGGCAGGAAGATCAGTAGTTCAAGGCCAGCTAAGGCTCCTTAAATGATTACAAATATGAACACATTCTCTGCTTAGCCAGTAACTCTGCCACAGTTACTGCATTAGCCACAGTCATTGCATTAGCCCAGGGCTGCCTGCCTCACAAGGGCGATGTGCCCTGCACTGTCTCTCTCTACGCTGGGGCTGAGCCCGGGCAGGGAGAAAGGCCTCCTTGACGGTCATGTGCCTTGTCTCTGCAAGCGTTGATGAGGAAAACGCTGGACTTCCACTTCTCTCCTTCGTTTCCTCATTTCTTGGTCATTATCAAAATTTAAGTTGTTCGCTCCCTCAAGAATCATATAGATTTTTTTTTAAAGCCTGATGACTTGTTGAAAAGGAAAGGTAAGGTACTTAAAGAGACTGTATAGAGCTCCAGCCAGGTCCTCCAGCTCCCAGGGAGGCTGGGCCAGTGTTCCTTGTGGCAGGGCTCCTCCAGTCCTGTGTCTACATGAGGTCAGTTTCCCACTGACCTTGACCTTCAACAAGCCTACACACACACACACACACACACACACACACACACACACACACACACACACACACTTCAAAACAAAACCAAAAAAAAAACCCATGGCAAACATTTTCAAAAGCTGATGCATTACAAACATTACAACCAGGTTCCCCTCACAAAGCCATAAACATGAAAGACAAGTCATTTTAGCCGTGAATTATGTCGCTGTCCCCTCTTCATAGCACTCCGTCTTGTTCTGCAAACACCCCAAAGCGCCCTATTTCTTCACGCATGCGCTTAAATCATTCTAAGCTCCGCGTGGATGTCGAGAAGGCGTGTTTGACAGGAGGCACGGGGAGGTATATTAAACCCTTTCAATTGTTGCTCAGACTCCCGCAGGGGCTGTGGGTGATTGCATAAGTTCACCAGGAGGCAGAGGGATGTTCAGGGACAAGACTCACAGGCTGAGCGGTCTCCGGCCTCAGTGGCCCGCGGCAAAGCAGGTCTGTAATAAAGTAATAATGTAGTAGCAAGCTCCACGCATTTCAACGCTGCAGGTGCTGCGTCTCACCTAGTAAGGGGCAGACATTTCTCAAAGAAATCAGCCGTTGTGACTTAACGTGTTAGTTACACACACACACACACACACACATACACACACACACACACACACACACACACACACACACACACACACACACTCCTAGCAAGGGAAGCAGGGGAGGTGGAGGGGAGGGACTAGGAGGAGAGGATGGAGGAAGGGGAAACTGTGATTGGACCAGGAAAAAATTAATTGTTCAATTAATAAAAACAAAACGCTGGGCTGTGAAGCTCAGCACTTCCCTCTGATGATGCCGGTGGGTCCTCCGAGAGTTGTTGGTCCCGGCTGTCACCTGCTGGAGTCCGGCTTGCTCGGCACTTGCTCTTCCTTATGATGAATTCACCGAACTCCTTATTGTCATTCCTGGCAAGAAACACAGCTTACCCAAATTGTCGCAGGTTTTTGTTCAGTCTTTAGGGTGGAGTCACACACGATCCACCACAGCAGCGTATCTGAAATTGAATATTTGGAGCCCTGGTCTAGGAAGTTTCTCTGATAAAGAATGAAATTCTTTTCACTTTAATATGTATGCTAACTTAGCTCCGTGTCTTTTGTTATCCTGGACACCCAGGCCCCCGGGCCATATTTATACATCAAAGTGACTTTCTGAGCATTTTGGTAAAGGACATATATTTCTTTCACTGTAGACATTCTGAGCATACTTGGTGGGGGGCAGGGGCGGAAAGGAGGTGGTATAACAGCCCTGGCTGTCCTGGATCTCACTCTGTAGACCAGGCTGGCCTCAAACTCGCAAAGATCCACCTGCCCCTGCCTCCTGAGTGCTGGGATTAAATCGTGTGCCACCATGCCTGGCTTTCTGGGCATACTTTCAAAGTCCTTCTTTCAGGCTTATAAAACTGCAAAAAGACACAATAGAGTAGTGTTAGACATCAACTGACATACACTTGGTACATGACATCTGGCCTCGTGGACTGAACAACTACTGGACTCTTGGATCTTCCATTGGTAGTCCAGACATTGTTGGACTAGCTGGACCACAGCCTGTAAGGCAGTCTTGGATTTATTAGAATATATATATTCATTCTATAAGTTCTGTTCCTCTAGAGAACCCTGACTAATACAGTTATCATCACATAACCTACCCCACCTTGAATTCACTGATCACAGTCCTCATAAGCACCCTGTGAGGTAGATTCTATTGTTCCCAGCGAGCTGCCTGGGATCCTGTTAACCCTGGGTAGAAATCGTATTCGGACAAGGAGAGGCTCTCTAATATTAGCCTTGGGCAGCTTTTGTCTCCGCTGGCATTTGACAATCTAGAGACGGCAGAAGGCAGACAGGAGCAGCCGCAAGTGCGCCCTCTAGTGTTAAGGTCTTGTGGAGCCTCGAGCACCCTGACGAGGAATCTGTCTTTAGTGGTGAGGTGTTGCTTGGAGGCAGCGAACCTGTCTTTTTTTTGAACCCATAGTGAGTCTGCGTCTTTTGTTAGGAGAGTCGAGTTCACTGATATTCAGAGTTATTCCTAAAAGGTTTTATTAATTCCTGCTATTTTGTGGAATTTGTGTGTTTGGTGATGAGCTGGTTAGTTATTGTCTACACAAATCAGAGACATCTGGGAAGAGGGACTTCAACTGAGGAATTGCCTCCATCAGACTGCATTGTGGGCATATCTCTGGGGCCATTTTCTTGATTGTTAATTGATGGAGAAGGGCCCGGCCCTCTGTGGGTGATGCCACGTCTGGGTAGGTGGTCCTGGGCTGTGTAAGAAAGGCAACTGCGCTGGGTCCTGGGAGCGAGCCACAAAGCATCATTCCTCCATGGCCTCTGGGTCAAGCCCTTGCCTTGAGTTCCTGCCGCGGCTTCACTTGATGATGGCCTGCAAGCCGAATAAAAATAAACCTTTTCCTTCTCCAGTTACTATTGTTCATGGTGTTTTATCACACATCAGGAGGCGAATCACATCATCCCGTCTCTAGACCAAGTCACAGATTCTTGGGGACTGTTCCTGACACAGGTTAACGAGAGCACATTCTTGGTCAAAGTCACGTGTCCCTGCTTTGTGACAGAGCCTGCTGCGGGGTGTAGCTGTCCCACTAAACCTGGGAGGTGTCTGTTTGCATAAAATCCCTGGGAACTTGGGGTTGCCTTTCATCCTCGACGAGCCTGGGTTTCTCAGACCAGCCGGCCTTAGCAAAAGCTTGTGGTTTTCTAGTCACACTCCATGACTCACAAATTCAGCATCCTCTGAGGAAATCTGCGTGAGAGTTTGCACTTTTTCTTCTTTCTTCAGCCTTTGGCCCTTTGATC